>NC_081410.1:132525841-133138341 GCF_030272615.1 Cryptomeria japonica | reverse complement strand
GCCAAAAGTCTTCAACACCTCTTTGACATATTTGGACTGAGTGATGAAGATTCCATCTTTCATCTGCTCGATCTGCAGTCCAATGAAAAACTTAATTTCCCCTATGAGTGACATTTCAAACTCTTTCTTCATCTCATCAACAAACTCATGACTCATCTTGTCATCTCCACCAAAGATGATGTCATCAACAAAGACTTCACATATCAGGATCTGATCTTCTTCAGACTTCAAGTAGATGTTACTATCTTCACTTGTTCTCTCAAATCCAATCTTCACAAGATGGGAATGTAGGTGCTCATACCATGCCCTAGGTGCTTGCTTTAGACCATATAATGCTTTGTGTAGCCTACATACCATGTCACTATCTTCAGATAGGGTAAACCCATCAGGTTGCTCAATATATACCTCCTCTTCAAGTACACCATTTAGGAATGCAGATTTTACATCCATTTGATACACCTTGAATCTCTTAAAAGCTGCATATGCAAGAAGCATATGAACTCCTTCCAATCTGGCTACAGGAGAAAAGGTTTCCCCATAGTCTTCACCTTCTTCTTGAGCATATCCTTTGCATACTAGTCTGGCTTTATTCCTAATCACTTTGCCATCCTCATTCAACTTATTTCTAAACACCCATTTGGTGCCAATGACATTCTTATGCTCTGGTCTAGGTACCAAGGACCATGTACCATTTTTCTCTATCTGGTCAAGTTCTTCTCCCATTGCCTTGATCTAGTCTTTATCATTATGAGCCTCTTTGAATGATTTAGGCTCAAATTCAAAGATCATGCATAAGTTTTCTCTGATCTTTCTTCTGGTAAGGATTCCTGCATCCTTATCACCTATGATCTACTTGGGATCATGATTCAACTTGACATACTGAGGAATGGTCTTAATTGGATCTTCTTTCTTTTCTTCTTCATCCTTATCTTCATCAGTATCAGCATTCACCGGTTCAGGAACACTGTTACTAGTGCTCACTTGACTGACAACCGATTCCCAGAAGGTTGCAACCGGTTCATTTACAACTTGCTCACTGCCAGTTTTCTTAGTCTTCTTAGAGGATTCATCAACTCTTACATTGATGCTTTCCATAATTCTCTAAGTCCTATTGTTGTAGCACTTGAAATCTTTACTCTTGGTGGAATATCCTAGAAATATTCCTTCATCACATTTAGCTTCAAATTTGCCCTGATGTTCACTCCTCTTGATGTAACATTTGCTACCAAAGACCTTAAAATAATTTACCACAGGGGTCTTACCGGTCCAATACTCATAAGGAGTTTTTTCCTTGCCCTTTTTGATGAGTACCAGGTTCATAGTGTAAACTGCAATGCTCACCGCTTCTCTCCAAAAGGTGTGAGCAACCTTTCCTTGGATCAACATAGTTCTAGTTGCTTCAACCATAGTTCGGTTATTCCTCTCTGCTAGGCCATTCTGCTATGGAGTCTAGGGGGCAGGCAGTTGTCTCTTGATGCCAAATTCTTCATAGTACTTGTTGAATTCATTGGAAGTGAATTCCCCTCCTTGATCAGTTCAGAGACACTTGATCCTTTTATCGCTTTCCTTTTCCACTAGTGCTCTAAAAGCTTTGAATTTCCCAAAAGCTTCAGACTTGTCTTTCAAGAATGTGACCCACATCATTCTTGAGCATTCATCAGTGAGAATCATGAAGTACCTATCACCCTGCACACTTCTAGTTTTCATAGGACCACATAAATCAATATGCACAAGATCAAGAAAGTTGTCAGTAGTGAAAGATTTACCTTTAAAAGTTGAGGAAGACATTTTCCCCAATTGACATTCTCTACACAAGGTATTATCTGGTTTGCTTAGCACCGACAACCCTCTAACTGCCTTGATCTTATTAGACTTCACAATGTTGTCAAAGTTCACATGGCAGAATCTCCTATGCCATATCCAGCTATCATCAAGCTTAGCCATAAGACATGTACTTATATTAGCATTTAGATGAAATAGGTTACCTTTAGTTTGCATGCTGGTGGCTACCAATTTACCATCTTTACCTTTGATTCTGCAAACTCCATTCTTGAATTGCAAAGCGAGTCCACTGTCATTTAACTAGGCAACACTTAGAAGGTTGTGTCTGAGACCATCAACCCAATACACATTGTCAACACTACTCTTTCCATTCAAGGAGATGGACCCTCTGCCTTTGACCATGCATGGTGCATCATTGCCAAAGTGAACCACACCACCATCATACTCTTCTAATGATAGAGACTTGCTCCGGTCACCAGTCATATGGTGAGAGCAACCACTGTCAATGATCCACTCATTGGAATCATCAAACCAGGAGACAATAGCCTTCTTATCTGTCACATCTTCCTTTACAGCAATGAACACAATGTCTTCATTTTCTTCATCTTCAGATTCCTCATCTGTGACACCTTCATCAACTGCCACAAAACAATTTCTCCGGTTTCCTCCTTTGAATTTCTTGAACCTTTACGGTTTGTCCTTGTTGTCACTATTAGGACAGTTCATAGCAATATGTCCTATCCGGTTGCAGGAAAAACATTTCAAAGGTAGTTTACCTTTGTATTTACTAGTTCCTTTTGGGAATCTCCTAGCTAGAAGAGCTTCAAATTCCATTAGAAACTCTTCATCCTTCATCTCTCTATTCTGACTAGGTTCCCCATTAGTGCTAGCCTCTTTTCCTTTTCTGGATGGTATAGCAGAAGCTTTAAAAGCTGATTCTAACTTTTGAACACTACCATCAAAGCTATTTAGCTCATAGGCTGTCAACTTGGCTATGATGGAGTCCAAGGATGCCTTAGACTTGTCTATTGATCTCAGCTCCTGAATAGCAGCAACCCTTATTGCATAGACCGGCAACAGGGATCTCAGGACTTTACTTACCATAGTGGAATCTTCTATTTTGCCACCTGCACTCTTTATTTCTCCAACAACTATTTTGATTCTTATTCCATACTACTGAATGGTCTCTCCTTCAACCATTCTCATGTCTTCAAACTTTCCTCTCAAGCTCTCTTCCTTAGCCTGTTTTACATGCTCATCACCACCATAGATATTTTCAAGAGCATCCCATACTTCTTTGGGATTTGCCTTGTCCTGAACATCAATAAACTCAATGTCAGATAGACTACTAATGAGGGCTTCCATGACTTGCCCATTTTCTTGTATCTCTCTCTTTTAATCATCAGTGAGAGTACCGGTAGGAACAACATATACATTTTCAACATAACTCTAGTGTTGAACACCCATACTTTTTATGAATATCTTCATCCTGTCTTTCCATATACCAAAGTTTTCCCTGTTGAACTTTGGACCTTCCCTCTTCATCATTTGGCTAGGATCTTTTCCTCAAGCGGTTAAGCTTACAACACAGAGGACTTGGAGTGCTCTGATACCAATTGATAACTCAATGATGAACCACTAGTACCAAACCGGTACTAAGAGGGGGGGGTGATTCAGTACAGACACAAATACAGTTCAAAACCGGTTTGACAGCAACCACTCTCAATGACTGATAAACAGAGATACCGGTAAAATAGAGTGCAACCGGTAGCATCCAGAATAACTCAATTAGTCATGAACTGGTTACTTGCTAAGCTTTTCTCTTAGCTCAATACCACATTATCATAATATTCTCATGCATGAACTAGTAGACCTAACCATCAAATCTTTACAACAGTGAGTTCAATATGTTTTATATACAGGCATAAAACATAGAAACTTCATGTGCATAGCAGATAAAACAAAGCATCATAGGACAAAAGCATTTCACATGACACACATATTTTTCACATGGAAACCCAACTGGGAAAAACCACGATGGGGATGAATACCCACAAGTTGCTTTTTAAACTCTTTAGAAGTTCGCTTTGTTAGGAGCCTTGTCCGGTTAAGAATATTACAATAGGTTCTGGTAGGAACCGATCCTGTTAGGGATCACCTGGTTAAGGGATACTCGGTTAAGGGTTAAACCCGATAGGGTCACCTTGTTAGAGGATTTTAAGAACTCAATAGCTGAAAGGATCTCCTAAGCTTTTCTAGCTTCTCAGAACTCATTTGCTTTGAGTTACCTGGTTAAGGGATTTACAGCAAGCCGGTTAAGACCACCCAATTTAAGGGATTTTGAATCAAGCCAGTTAAGGCTACCCTATTAGTGGATTTTGCAACTGTTGAAGTGGTTAGAGATCAACAGGTATTACAATGATCTGTTAACAGTACTTAATACTAATACAGATCCGTTTAGGCTCCTCTTCTCCTTCTGCACATACACTTTGCAGGTATCTCTTTTCTCCTATGGTCTGGCAAGAAACTTGTATCACTTTCATTGGATATGCACTCACTACTTTTTGCCAACAACTTTAGACAGAAACCTAACATTGACCTTATAGGGAACATATAGGTCAGTAGCAAAAACCCTAAACCCTAAACCTGTTAGGTTGAGCAATTCAAATGGTTCGATCCTGATTGTTGAAACATACTGCATTGAATGCACCAGACTTGAGTCAATCTCAAGACATTCTCCATTGTCCATTATCCACCATTTTCATGGCGGCTGATAACCCATCATGCGTTATCACTATTTGACAGACTTTGCACATTTGTGAGGTAGATAGGAATAGTCTTCTTCATGCAAGATCCTTCATGTGCACAGAGCTTACATGGCAACACGATCTGTCCTCCATCATACTACTGACTCATCACACAAAGATCACTAATTGAGTCACATAGACTTGAGATACTCCAACTGGAAACCCCGAAGTGGAAGCTACCTTACCAACCGGTAGTCATACAGTGCTTCCATGTGCCGGTTCCCATAATTGCATGCTAGTTCACTTTGAACAAATGTGCCGCTTCACGTAGGCATATACTAGTTCACACATATGCCGGTATCTCTTTCTTCTCTTATCTCATGTGCTAATTCACACTATGTCTCATATTGACATCAATGACAACATACAATATCATTATGTCTTCATGCCAGTTTACATAAGGCTCATGCCGGTTCTCATAATGCCAACATCACCATCACCATCACCATCATCATCATCATCATCATCATCATTGTCATCATCATCATTATCGTCATCGTCATCATCATCATCATCACCATCATCATCATCATCGTCGTCATCATCATCATCATCATCATCATCATCATCATCATCATCATCATCATCATCATCATCTTCTTCTTCTTCTTCTTCTTCTTCTTCTTCTTCTTCTTCTTCTTCTTCATTATCATTGAGAAATTGTCGATTGTGATCATCATCTACTTCATCTTCTACTTCTTTGGTATCTTCTTCTTCCATCACATTATACTTTATTGGCCTTCCTCTTGGATCATGTCTAACAACAAATAACCAACCCGGTTTATGTGGAACCTCTGAGTAAAATACTTTCTCACATTGGCTTGGAAGAACATAGGGCTCATCCCCAACTGGTTCAAATGACCTTGTATTAACCATTGTAAAACCATTATCATGTTCAATAATAGTTCTATCAAGATCATTTTTATTCAATCGTAGCATGTACCATTTGACGACGAACAAAACTAATTTGAAGGAATTAAAGTCAAACTCATGTATATCATCCAAAATGTCATATTATCAATTTTGAGACTGTTCAGGGTGTATGTCATTTCTCAATGAAATATTTGTCACCTCAAAGACTGCAGTGATACCAGAATCACAAGTTTTCTTCGTGTCATCAACCTTTTTTATGCAAAATTTATGACCATTGCAACACATAGCGTTGTGGTGTTTGACCTACGATATGTCAAACATGTAAAATTTATTGCATTGTGAGTTGATAAACATATGGGTGATTAAAAACTTTATACGTACCTATTTATCTCTTAAACCATATGCTAAATCAATTTCCCTTTGCATAACATTGGAATCTCCATTATGATGAGATTCTTTAACCAATGAAGCCACACCTTCCCATGTTAACGTGCATCCAGAATGTTGACAATGTTCAATCCATACCATCATCCAATCAAGACTGTTTGCAATATACAAATGTAGTGCATCCCACTCTCGACCAACTATACAAAAAATAAATAGATGTCTTACAACCAATTTATTTTGAAGATTAAGAATTAATTAACTACAATAACATCTTATAATTACCCCTCACTTTCCTCAATCTACCTTTCCCTATCAAGTACTCCCCTTCAAATTTGATAATGGGGTTGGGATGCCAAATATGATCCACGTGGATCTTTGTTGCAAACTTAGGAAGATATTAAAAAATGTACACCAGTCTAGTATACCATATATCCCTCCACCATAGAACCCTCAGGATGTGCTCTTTGTCAAACCAAAGCCTTTAAAAATTTCAAGTGCCTCTCAACCATCCACATTGACCTAGTGTGTACAGGTCCACACAATTCAATCTCCTCAACTTGGTGTATGAGGTAGTGTTCTTGTGCATTGAAAAAAGATGGAGGTAGAAACTTTTGCATTTCACACATTAAATGAGGAATTTTTCTCTTCCAATATTTTATATCTTCTTTATGGATTTCTTTACATGACAACCACCTACAATATATTCAAGACGCAAAAAAATATATTGCATAACAAGTAAAACAAATAGTAAATATAATATCTATACAACGAATTGAACAAATATCTCTACTTACCTCATGTATTTTCCAAGATCATATATGACTTGCTTGACATTATTCTTGAAGTCGTCTAGGAGAGATAGAGGTAGAACGTACTGCAACAATTATAAAATTATATTTTCATTTTTTCTAACATAATACAATGAAAAGTACACGTACGCACAGTACTTAAATACATAGTAAAAACACAAGAACATGAATTACCTTAATGAAGGTATGTCAATCATGCGTTTTCATCCCTAGCCCAAATTCACTTTTCTTTGATATGAGATTGTTTATGTTTGCAACAAACCTATGGGAAATCAAATTTTTTGTATGACTTCTTTTATAGCATTGCTTTGCTGGTCCATTAATAACCAAGGAAGCTCACTTATATTAATGTAGTCTCCATGTCTATTTGATTGAATGACATTTATCATTTCATGATTAGAATCCTGAATGTCACTACATATTTTGACAATTTTTTCTTTGTCACGCCTTCCATCTAATATTTTCCATAATGTCTCTATTATATTCTTTCCAATATGCATAGTATCAAACAAATGCACAATTTGTAACTTCTCATAGTAGGGTAACCTACTAAATTGTCAGGGATAACTTTTTAGTCCCTTAGGAAGGTGGTCATTTATGCCTTCATGACCTTCATGATCATCAATCACATCATTAGTAAACAAAACAAAATAGAAAAGATGTTTTATGACAAACCATTAGATGGAATGACATTACCTTGACAATTAATTCTATTATATTCCTTCCACAGGTGAGGTGTCATTCTTCATGGCTTTGATGTATTCTCTTCTTTCCCATTGAAAAGATGGTTTTTAGTATTTTGATAATTATGCTTTTTGTGGAGAAAGTGCCTATACTCACCAAACACCTGCTTTCCTAAACTTTTTGAATGATGAGATTTTATCTTTGGACCACAAATAGGACATGCAAATTTTCCCTTTGTTTGAAGACCTACAAGATAATGTATAATTGGATTACATATGTGTTGGTAAACATATCGGTCCCTTTCTTGAAATCTTAACAATTATCTTCCTTAAGCAAAAATATAACTTTGTTTTGCCCTTTAGAAAGGAAACAAACTACCAATAGTTAGATGAATTAATAAAAATTCAACCTCTGCATTAGAGGGCAGATCCTCGTATGATTTGCAATAAATTTACTATACAAATGATTTTTACCAAAAAGCATTGAAAGGCTCCAGGATTCATCTGTCAACACAAAATAAATGCCTTCAAAACTAAGAACATAGAAAATTTTCTGAAAGAAATTTTAATGAGAATTCACAAACTCTGATTTACAAACACGTTCAAAATATTAATTCAAAGCATAGCAAAGGCTCGGGAATACTAAAGATTGATCGATACTCTCTCATGCCTCACAGGGCAAGGGGGATCAGGCAAACCAATACGTGTGAGTCTTCTAACAACTAATGATAACCATGAATTAAGGAAAACACAAAGATAACTGATCACAAAATTATATCATGCCCATAACAAATTCTCAAGAAAGATTATTAATCTTCAAATACACAGATTTAAAGATTGTATAACATAGCATTTCATTGATGATCAGCCATTGTATTTTCAAACAATTCATATGAGAACCAAAATATTATTTGTTGCTCCTCAAAATCACAGTTTTTTGGAACCCTTACAAAGACAAGCTTTTCAGCTTAAGTAGCCTCCAAGCTCAGTTTTTACATAATCAAATTACATTTTACTTTTGATCAAAGTTGAAGAAACCATTTATAACAACAGGAAAGAAAACTAAATCAACAACCATTGTGAGGTTGACACCTCATCTTTGGATTAACTATGCTTCCAATGTGGCAGAAGAGACTACGGATCTGTCCTGCTTTGCTGCAAAACCACGCCATTCCAGGTGCACCGTCGAGAAGTTCAGGATGACCTAAAAATAAGGAAGACCAATGTGTTGGATTCTCTGCTCCCACACCTCTTTGTCCATGTTTACTTGTGCTACTTTTGCCTTGTGTACCTCCAAATGGTCATAACAGACTATGAGCATTGATTCGATCCTTGCCACCTTTGAGAAGTCATCCGTGGTCAAAGATTTTGTCATCTGAATGAATTGAATCCTCTCTTGAAAGATATTCATCATGTCCATAGCTTCCTCAATTGTCTTGGCACCATCCTTCATGAGTTGGATGTCAATGCACTTGAGATTCTTCTGCTTCATATCGATCAAGTCAGTCAATCCTCTAAGCAATTTGGTGGATTCTTCGTGACCTTCCTTGATGATCGAGTTGTGCCACTCCAAATTCTTCCTTGACACATACAATACATTGTCATCCAGATTTTCTACTACACTTTTAGCCAAGAACTTCATCACCCCATATTTCTGTATATCATTCATTTGTGCAAGGACTACTACCCATTTGATCCTTTCTTTCTCCCAAGCCACCGTTTCCAGTTCTAGTTCCTTACTCATAGTTTCAGAATCTTTAAAAACTTTAACCAGATTAATGATATAATCTGATCCTTGTTGCATTATAAGGTCTAACCATTTATTGAACATTTTTGTAACTACTTTGTTCCTTTGAACTTGGTCTAACATTTTTTGGTTGGCCGGGGATTTAGGATCGAATGATACCAGTATCTGTGACAATGGTTGGGGGTTTAGATTATGGATGGCATTGATATACTCAACCATATAAGTAACAACTTGCTTCAGTTCTCTTTTGTCTTTTTCATCCTTCCATGTTCTTGAAATTATCCTTTTTGTGGATGATTCCAAATGCCTAACATCCATAGCACGTGAAGCAACTCCCAAATCCATCTTCTCAACTGTAAAATCCTCCTCAGTAGCTTTGTCTACATCCTTTCCTAGAATTGGTTTGGCTATTTCGGCCATCCAGTGACCTGTTGCTTCATCTACTTCAAGCATTGCCTACATTTTGAGTTTCTTCAATTTTCTCAACATGTCTTTGTTGCTGCAATAGGGGGTAATAATTATACACCCTCATCCCATCTATCCAAATTTCATTAGCCAAACCAGGCCAATCCCTTGTACAAGCTAGTATGCAGAAAAGATAGGAAGACATATAAAAACCCGACATTCCCATAAAATTTCTCAATCCTTCATGAAGTCTCTCTGCAATTACCTGAGACCAATTGATATACCTATCACCAGATAAAACCACCTAGACGAAAAAGTACACCCAATCCTCCCAGTAGAAGGAGTGTGAGTTTCCCTTCACTCTATTCAAAAGTATCACAATATCCTGTACTTCTGTGATGAAATTCTCTCTAGTTAGGGGCTTTGGTAGCCGTGACCCTCCTTTCTTAATTTTTAGGAGCCAATTCTTGGAAATTACCCTCCCGCACTTACTCTTCTTTTCTGAGAAATAGGCATATGAATTCCCAATGGTCTAGGCCTCATATTCATCCTTGTGTAGAATTCCCATTGCCGCCACTACTGTTTCTTTGTTGATACTGACTAGCAACTCACCACTACTAGTTCTGATGCACTTGTTCTCTGTATTATATCTATTCATGCAAGGCATCACCAAATCTAGACACGGTGTGACAAGCAGGAACACAACAGCTTCCACAAGACCGATTTTCACTATTTTCTCCATCAATGAACCCGTTTGAGGGTTCTTGACTCTTTTTAAGAAATCCCCTAAATCTACATGAACCAAGGAAGTGTCTTCTAGTTCTGGTAATATACTCACTAGACATGAGGTCTGACCAAGCTTTGGAAATATTGGCCTCATACTGCCTATCTATACTTCTAACCAAGAAATTCTAAAACAAGGCAGAATTATATTCCAACAATTTAGAGATTTTCTTTCTATACTAATAAATCTTCAGAACTTAAAGAAACACAGCTTAGGAGGAATCATCTGAACTTACCCATTACCACCATGAAAACTGGAAATTCCTCAAGAAATCAGAGCTGGTTTTACCTTCGGCACCTCTAATTTTCTCAAGTATGGCAGCTGCAACCCTCTCAACTATGGAAATAAATTCATACATTTCCTTCAATCAAATGAGAAAATATCTATAAAGCCACACACACTTCATCATAATTTATCCAAGCATGCGAAGTAACGGTGAAATGACTAAAATCTGACACCTTCTTAATTATCCATCACTTCCGCACAAATAGTTTGATGCACTCATGATTACTTTCCATATTTAGAATTTTAAACTACTGAAAAGGGAATATTCCTTCTTACCATGTCGCTTTCATTTTCATCAAAAAACCTTAGAGTTAGTTTTGAAGTGAACTTATGAACTTTGAACCATTTGACAAAAAGTTCATTTAAGAAATACAATAGTGGGTGAGCGGCACACAACAATACTAGGAATGGCGACAACAATAACTATTAAACAAAAACCTTGAACCATTTGAACCGCTTGAGATTTGGTTCAAGGTTCAAGACCAGAAACTAACTTAAAACATATGGACCCACACTCATTATACAATAATACTGTGCCGTGACTCACAAAAAAAACATTTTGAACTTTGAACCATTTGACAATAGTTCACGGGTTCAAAACTTCAAGATGTAAAACAGAGCACACTTGTTCACATGACGGCAAAGACCACGAATGACTTTCTTCATAAATGTGTTTTGAACCTTAAACCTATTGAACTTTTTAGAAAGAGTTCAATGGTTCAAGTACGAAGGAAAAAAAACAACCCGATGAAAGAAAAGGCACAAAAGGCAACCCGCAAGCATGAACACTCAAAAGAGAAAATTGCATGGGGAACTAACAATATGATAATTTTTTGAATTATAATGTTCATGCACAACTTAAACACTATAACATACCATAAAAAAATTTTAACCCTAGGGCATCATGTATTGTCCATAGAAGCATCGCATGGAATTGAAATTGTCTTTGTCCTATTGGTCTAGAGATGTCATAGATAATGACACCATTCCATAACTCCAGCAACTCGTTGATAAGACGCGTGATATATACATTCATATCTTTAGCTTGGTACTTACCTAATCGAATGAATAAAAACATTACATAATTGTTATGACCATTTTACTTTAATATTTATAATTAAATGTGTTGGCAATATAACAAGGATATTGAGAAGGTTGTTGATGATTATGGACATAACCGATTAAAGATGTTTTACTGTCTTGATATTATTATTTTGTCATTGATGTCAAGAAATTGATTTTCTAATTCAGTATGATCTTGCCATATCTTAAGAAATATGATATGAAGATTATAAAGAAGTCGGTAAAGACATAGGAAAGAATGTGATGAATAAAGGGATAAGTTATTCAATGGGCAACTCTACCGAGTCAGACAATGATGAGATCTTGATGTTTTAGATCGTTCTAACATCATACATATGTTATAAAATGTAAAGGGTAATACTATATTATGTTATCAAGCAAAGAACCTAGTCGGTAAACCCTAAGGAACCTAGTCGGTAAACCCTAAGGTTATCGTAGTCAATTAATGAAGACAAAATGTCTACCGAGTAAAGTTTAGTATTCATCGAGTTGTAACTGAGCTATAATAGAATGCATTAAATAATTACATGAGATATTTAATGAAAGATGCTGATGAGCTGGAGTAGATCAATGATTGGCAAGCCCTTGAAAAAGTTTGTTAACGAATCTAAGGCAATGGAAAGTCGGCAAGAAGATCTATAGCTCAGATTGAACTGCATTACCCTAACACAAGTTCCAAGATGATTGTGCAAGTTCTGAGGCAGGGTAAAATGTTTTTTAGATCATAAGATACAATGAACTTGGACAAGATTGAAGATCTGATGGCTATGATTGATCATGGAAAATGTGATCAAGGAGATTAAGCGGTTAGATGATTGTTTATAAATAAGGAACTATTGATAAACAATGTATGCGGGCAAGTGTATGCATAGGGATGCTACATAGTAATCACCGAGCACAGAAGCTTGAAGACCTGTTAGAATAATAGAGTATTGATGCCCAGTAGATAGACAAGATTAGTTCTATGTCTAGATTGTATTGAACAAATAAGAATCTGCTTTAGCATTTTAGATGTGAAGTTGTGGATAGATTGTATTACTGTTAGTTTGTGAAAGTGACAAGAAATCTATTAACCGAGTGGACTTAACAGTCTTATATGTAAATCCTCTAACAAGGTGACATTCTAAATGAGTGTTTGAAATCCTTTGACAAGGTCACTTCTAACAAAGTGAAGATCCTAACAGATCTGAGGGAAATCCCTTAACCGGGTCACATCTAGCAATGTGTTTTGTAATCTTTAATAGGATTGGCTTTTAACCGAGCATACTCTAGAAGAGTATATTTCTTAGTGGGTCTGAAATCCCAAAGTGGTTTTTCCCTATTTGGGTTTCCACGTTAAATCTGGTGTTATGAGGTTTATATTGTTCATATGCTTTTGAGTTTGCATGTTTGACAGTTTTATTATATGACTGATATATGTTACCGAGGTTGAATCTGATGTTTTCATTGATGATTAAGTTTGTATGATTCACCCCCCCCCTCTTATCTTGTTGGCTATTGGATCTGTACTTATATTAAGTATCAGAACTATCAATTGGTATCAGAGCTTCGGACTCTGAAAGGAAAGTTTAAAGGCACTTGAGTTAAAGATCCAAGATGTATAAGAGGGATGCACCTAAGCTGAACAAGTCAAGTTTCTCTACATGGCAGAAAAGGATGAAGCTACATCTATCAGGAGTTGGAGAATATGCTTTATATTATCTGGAGAATGATTTTGTTACACCAAGAACCTATCCATTGACTATGGAAGAGATAAAGGCAAAGCAATAACACATTCAAGCAATGATTGAAATAACATCTGCATTGACCGATTCTGAGTTTAATGATCTAGAAGGCTGCAATGATGCAAAGGCAAAGTGGACTAAGCTCATATCTGTATATGGAGGAGATGAACATGTTCAAAGAGCAAAAGTTGATAGTATAAGAGGACAACTTGAATCTATGAGGATGAATGAAGGTGAGAACATAACCCAATATAGTACAAGACTAAAGGAGATTGTAAATCAAATCAAGTGAGCAGGAGGAACTATTGAAGAAAAGGATGTGACAAGTAAGTTGTTAAGAACCCTTCTACCTGTCTATGCAATCTGAGTCTCTGCAATCAATGAATTGAGGTCTGTACCTAATATGCCAGTTTCCTTGGATGCTACTATTGGTAAGCTACATGCATTTGAGTTAAGTAATTTTGATAACAGTGGGTCATCGGTAAATAAAATTGAATTTGCATTTAGTTCTTTTCATCTGAATGAATCTAATGATTACAATGAAAGAAAGTATAAGTACTCTGAAGGAGATCATAGTGGAGCAAGTGAAAGATTTCAGAAGAACATGGAGGAGGTACATAAATTGTATGAAGAAATCAAAAAGCAAGAAGAATTTGAAGCACTATTGGCAAAAAGGTTACCAAGAGGCAAAGGTAAGTATAAAGGAAAACTACCCTTGAAATGTTTCAATTGTGATAAGACTAGACATATGGCTTCTAACTGTCCTGACAAAGATTTCACTGAAAAGAGAGATTACCGAGATGACAGACAAAAAGATAATCATTACAGAGGTCACCGAGACTTCAAAAGAAGAGATAGAAAGACCTGCTTAATTGCTGATGAGGAATCTGAAGATGATAAATCAAATGAGACTGATACGGAGGAAGTTGTTTATGTGGCTATCAAGGATGGATCAGATGAAGAAAGGTATGAAGAAAAAGGCCTAATATCTCACATAAACACTAATGATTCTTAGATTATAGATAGTGGATGCTCACATCATATGACAGGAGATAAACACAAGTTTGTTATGTTAGAAGATTATGATGGAGGCTATGTTAGATTTGGTAATGATGCACCATGTCCGGTAAGAGGTAAAGGATCCATAACACTTCTTGATAAAGCAAGATGCAATGATGTTTATTGGGTTGAAGGCTTGAAATACAATTTGTTGAGTGTAGCATAGCTAAACAACACAGGTTACCGAATAGAATTTCAAAAAGGAATTGTCAAAGTTCATGACAAAAATGGAAAGTTAGTTGCTACTGGGACACAAACAAAAGGTAATACATTTCACCTTGACTCTACTCACAACAAGTGTTTGCATGCAAAGATTGATAACACCTGGTTATGGCATAAAAGGTTTTGTCATGTTAATTTTGATAATTTGATCAAGATAAGTAAGAAAAATAGAGTAAGAGGTCTACCGAGTCTTGAAAAACCTAAGAATGCTATGTGCCAAGGATGCCAAATGGGTAAGATGACAAGATCTAGCTTTACAAGTAAGTCCTACACTTCTAAGGGAATTTTAGATCTTGCGCACACTGATCTTTGTGGTCCTATGAAAATTCAAAGTTATTATGGTGATAAGTATTTCATATTATTTGTGGATGATTATTCAAGGATGATGTTAGTAATGTTTTTAAAAGAAAAATCAGAAGCAATTCAAATGTTTAAGTGGTACAAAGCTAGAGTTGAAAATGAAACAGGAAGACAACTGAAATGTCTTAGATTAGATAGAGGAGGAGAGTTCACATCTGATGATTTCAACCTATTTTGTAATGATCATGGTATTAAAAGACAAGTCTCGACATCAAGGACTCCACAACAGAATGGAATAGCTGAAAGAAGAAACAGATCTATTGTGGATTGTGCTAGAACACTAATGATTAAGAAGAAGGTTCCACAAACATTTTGGAGAGAAGCATTAAGCACAACTGTTTACACCTTGAACCGAGTTCAATTGAAGAAAGGTACTTTGAAGACACCTTATGAAATCTGGTATGGCAAGAAACCTAATGTAAGTTATTTTAAGATTTTTGGAAGCAAATACTATGTTCATAAAGATGATAGAAATGGCAAGTTTGATCAGAAAAGTGAAGAAGGAACATTTCTAGGATATTCTTCTAGAAGCAAAGCATTTAAATGTCTGATCAAATCATCTAACAAAATAGTAGAAAGTGCCAATGTGAAAATTGATGAATTTGCAGAAAGAACTGATGACAGGAATTCCAAAGAACCAGAAGACTATGATGAATTTGTCTATGTGCAATTGAGAAGTCCTATTGAGATAACTATTGAAGGAAATGAGGAAGATATCTAGTTACTAAGTGATGAAGAATATCATACAGAGCCTACCGAGCCTGTATTAGCTAAATATGTCAGAAGACACCATGCACCAAGTCAGATTATAGGAGATAAGGATGATCCAGTGATGACAAGGAACAAACTAAGACAGAACACATGTTTGATATCTGAATTTGAACCAAGAATAGTGAAAGAGGCATTCAACAATGAAGATTGGATAAATGCTATGACTGAAGAGATTGATCAAATCAAGAAGAATGACACATGGACACTGGTCCCAAGACCGAAGGACAAAAATGTAATTAGTACAAAGTGGATCTTCAAAAATAAGATAAATGAGAAAGGTGAGGTCATCCGGAACAAAGCAAGATTGGTTTGCAAAGGTTATGCCCAATAAGAAGGAATTGATTATGGTGAGACTTTTGCACTTGTTGCTAGACTTGAAGGAGTTAGAACATTGTTGGCATATGCTGCTTACAAAAACTTCAAGGTATATCAAATGGATGTAAAATCTGCATTTCTGAATGGAATATTAGAAGAAGAAGTTTTCATTGAACAACCTGAAGGATTTGTTGAAGACAATAATAAAGATCAGGTATGTAAATTGAACAAAGCTTTATATGGTCTGAAACAAGCACCTAGAGCATGGTATGAAAGACTGCACTCTTATTTGATTAAGATTGGTTTTATAAGGACAAGTGAGAACATCAACTTGTACATGAAGAATGATGAAAATGGAATACTAATCTCAACCATATTTTTTGATGATATTATATTTTGTGGAAATGACTCTTTATGCAAGAACTTTGGTAATGAAATGAGCAAAGAATTTGAGATGTCATTAATCAGTGAGATAAAGTATTTTATAGGCTTACATATACTGCAAATGAAAAATGAAATTTTCATTACTCAATCCAAATACATAAAGGAAATCTTGAAGAAATTTGGAATGGGGGATTCAAAGCTAGTAAGTACTCCTATGACTACAAACTGCAAACTATCAAAGAGTGATGAATCTGCATCTGTTGATGAGACACTCTACTGATCCATGATTGGAAAACTACACCATGTTGTTCACAGCAGGCCAGCTATAGCACATGCAATAGGTATTGTTGCAAGATTCTCTACAGATCCTAAATAAATACACATGACAGCAATCAAAAGAATTTTCAGATACTTGAAAGGCATTGAAGATTATGGCTTAGTATATTAGAAAGGAAATAATTTTGATTTAAAAGTTTATACTGATGCTGATTGGGTAGGCAACATTGATGACAAAAAAAGCACAAGTGGAGGAGCTTTCTTCCTAGGAGAAAGACTAGTGAGTTGGCTTAGCAAGAAACAAGGATGTGTTTCTCAGTCAACAGCTGAAGCTAAATATGTTGCTGTAGCACTGAATTGTACCAACATTGCATGGATCAAACAATTGTTGGAAGGTATAAATGAGAAAGTTACCGAGCCAATAACTATATTCTATGACAATACTAGTGCCATTAATATTTCAAAGAACCTTGTTATGCACTCTAAAACAAAGCACATATCTATCAAGTATCATTATCTTAGAGAAGAAGCTCAAGAGAAGAAAGTGGTGTTGGAATATGTTAACACAAAGGAACAAATAGTTGATATCTTCACCAAGCCACTACCAAAGGACACTTTTGAATATCTCAGAAGTAAGTTAGGGGTCCTACCCCTATCTTTTACTCACTAACCGAGATCAGTGAAAGAATCACTTCGATGAATCTATTGAATATCTTTTAGGGAGCTCATGCTGGAGTGATACACTTTAGAATGTTGTTCTGAAAGTGTACTGGAATAATATTGGGATGATACAGAGAACAGGAATTGTAAACAAATGCTCTGACCGAGACTCAGTTGATATACAACAGCATGAAATAACTTCTTACAGCAAAGAAATTATGTTTTAGTTCTATTCTTTTTGGGCATTGTTGTCAAAGGGGGAGAAGACCAAGGAGAAGACCAAGAAGGAGAAGACCTACCCAGGGGGAGAAGACTGCGAGATGAAAATAGATTGAAACTAGAAGAGAAGTCTGATGTATGGGGGAGAGCATTTCAGCATTTTAGAATCACAGCAATCCGAATTCTTAATAGTCAAATCAATTGCTTTTGCCATCAATGCCAAAGAGGGAGATTGTTGGCAATATAACAAGGATATTGAGAAGGTTGTTAATGATTATGGACATAACCGATTAAAGATGTTTTACTGTCTTGATATTATTATTTTGTCATTGATGTCAAGAAATTGATTTTCTAATTCAGTATGATCTTGCCATATCTTAAGAAATATGATATGAAGATTATAAAGAAGTCGGTAAAGACACAGGAAAGAATATGATGAATAAAGGGATAAGTTATTCAATGGGCAACTCTACCGAGTCAGACAATGATGAGATCTTGATGTTTTAGATCATTCTAACATCATACATATGTTGTAAAATGTAAAGGGTAATACTATACTATGTTATCAAGCAAAGAACCTAGTCAGTAAACCCTAAGGTTATCACAGTCAGTTAATGAAGACAGAATGTCTACCGAGTAAAGTTTAGTATTCACCGAGTTGTAATCAAGCTATAATAGAATGCATTAAATAATTACATGTGATATTTAATGAAAGATGCTGATGAGCTAGAGTGGATCAATGATTGGCAAGCCGTTGAAAAATTTTGTTAATGAATCTAAGGCAATGGAAAGTCGGCAAGAAGATCTATAGCTCATATTGAACCGCATTACCCTAACACAAGTTCCAAGATGATTGTGCAAGTTCCGAGGTAGGGTAAAACATTTTTTAGATCATAAGATACAATGAACCTGGACAAGATTGAAGATCTGATGGCTATGATTGATCATGGGAAATGTGATCAAGGAGATTAAGCGGTTAGATGATTGTTTATAAATAAGGAACTGTTGATAAACAATGTATGCAGGCAAGTGTATGCATAGGGATGCTACATAGTAATCACTGAGCACATAAGCTTGAAGACCTATTAGAACAATAGAGTATTGATGCCCAGCAGATAGACAAGATTAGTTCTATGTGTAGATTGTATTGAACAAATAAGAATCTGCTTTAGCATTTTAGATGTGAAGTTGCAGATAGATTGTATTACTGTTAGTTTGTGAAAGTGATAGGAAATCTCTTAACCGAGTGGACTTAACAGTCTTATATGTAAATCCTCTAACAAGGTGACATTCTAAATGAGTTTTTGAAATCCTTTGACAAGGTCACTTCTAACAAAGTGAAGATCCTAACAAATCTGAGGGAAATCCCTTAATCGGGTCACATCTAGTAATGTGTTTTGTAATCTTTAACAGGATTGGCTTTTAACCAAGCATACTTTAGAAGAGTATATTTCTTAGTGGATCCAAAATCCCACAGTGGTTTTTCCCTATTTGGGTTTCCACGTTAAATCTGGTGTTATGAGGTTTATATTGTTCATATGCTTTTGAGTTTGCATGTTTGACAGTTTTATTATATGACTGATATATGTTACTGAGGTTGAATCTGATGTTTTCATTGATGATTAAGTTTGTATGATTCACCCCCCCCCCTCTCATCTTGTTGGCTATTGGATCTGTACTTATATTAAGTATCAGAACTATCAAAATGTAGACGACTATATTTAAATGATAAAATACCTGGAACAATCATTGCCAACATTATGTGCTCCCTCTTTATTGACATCCATGGAGGAATGTTATTGTTGATAACAAAAATAGGCCACACTAAGTAAACAAATCTCATCTCTCCAAATGGAATGACACCGTTCGCTGCCAATGAAAGCCTAAGATTACGAGGTTCTTCTTTAAAGTGTGGCCACTTTTACTTTATGTCCATAAATGTTGAACCATCCACAGACATTTGAATAATGTCATCTCGACTTCTATTACATGCATGGTAATCCATACATTGTGCCAAGCTAGTGCACTTGAATAATCATTGCATACATGGAATAATGGGAATATAGTGAAGAACCTTGCGAGGAACCCTTTTTGTTATTTGATCTGTTTGATAGCTACTGAGATGACATTTAGGGCTTTTAGTTTGAAATTCATGTTGTTTGTGACATATAATATGATCATTGGGACAAGCATCTATTGCTTGATACTCCATTCCAATATCTTTCATAATGGCAGATAATTCTCAATATAAGCGAGGTAGAATATTTGATGGTGGTAACAAAAACTCACCTATCAATCTACAACAAAAAAATATAATTTATTAATATAAATAATATTAATGGTACAATATGATTCACCATTTATTATGACATATATAATGACATACCTTAACATACGTGAGATTGTTATGTTGGATAAATCATTCATAACCTTCAAGTTCACCAACAACAATACAACGGAGAGAAGAGTTGTCTGCAAGCCTTCATAAAGGGCCTCAGATACCTTCTCAAGTAGAGGGACATCATGAACAACATCAAGATCATCTTCATCATCATGATTAGCTGTGCGAGTACTAAATGTGTCATGGATCAATGCATTTGTACCATCATCTTCAATTGTGTTTTGTGGCTCATGATCATCATCTTCCATGGGATCATTATCGTCAGCTTCGATATTCACACCTCCACATTTGTCCACTTCGAAAACCATATTCTCCGAGTTGTGTTGATCCATATCATGTACTCTGGGGTGCTCAACCTATATAAAATTGATAAACATAAATAAACCATGATCATGATCTCATCATCAAGTGATTTATTATGTATATAAATTGTTAAAATGATATAATGAAAAACTTACCAATGGATGATAATCATGTCCACCTTCAATGTGACCATTCAGCCTACAATGTTTCTTAGTTGTTTTGATTAGAAGTCTTCTAGTCTTTAACCCCTTACAAATTTTGTAGGGACAATAACATTTTCCATCACCATTTCTTTTCAAGTTAGACCACAATCTAGCAATTGTCTCCTTATTTTGTTGTTTATTGATATTGTCTGACATGGTCTTTCTTCACAGGCAAGAAAATTGGGCTATAGAACTAGTTATATAGAAGTTGAAATGTTAGTTATGAAATCATGTTTCAGTATAATGTACCAAATTAAATTACTTGAAAATAGAAATTATCATCATTGAACCAAAACCATTTAACTCTTCTTTTTCATCTGAAAACATATCTAATGGCTTTGTGGTATGCAATCCTTGTATCATATCTTAAGTTGACTAATGACTAATTGGGGTAATCCATGAGTGTCTAATATGAATTAAATATCCTAAACAATGGAGAGACCTTATCTAACTTGCCTAATCAATGTGGTTGTTGTCCTAATATGAAATATTGAGTTCTACCCTTGCCTCTACATCAAACTTCTCACATCATGTTTCTTCAACAAAACACACTAATATGAATTGAGCCAACACCATGAGGATAGGGTCAAGTATCATGCCAACTAATCATAATATGTGAAGACGGAGTTCACACATAAGTGTTGGCTCTCAACAATGCCACACTTCTAAAATTGTCAAGTCTCAAGACTTCTCCTATTGGGTCAACACTCATTGATGGTGATGGGATGGGGTTTGGGATAGACTAGCCTAGTCTATGCTCCTGGATCCTTTCCTTGGATCACCTAGTGTTCTCTACACACCCTAGGGTCTCTAGGACTTCCCTTTGCTTGAGGAATCCCCTTACCATGCCCAATCCAACCACCAATGAGTTGCAATGCTGCTCCTAAGGTCTCATCTACTCATGAGACTCAAAAACCCCTTACTATGGCTAATAAGGGCTAATCTTATTCCGCACCTTCCAAGGTCTTAGAAAGGTTGTTTTAGGTCTATTTCATGGTCTATCCACCCATTCATGAGCCCTCCAAGAGGTTTCAAGATTCTAACCCCTTACCGATTTCACAAATTTGGGTTTTTGCCTTCAAATAGGGCTACAAGGATTAGGACCAATTAGGCCTCCTAACTGGTCTTCTAGGGCTCCCTCTCACAAATGATGCACAAACAACCCAAACTCCCAAAAAGGACTGCCATTCATTTGGCAAGGACTCAAGGATTTTCTAGGTTTTAGGCCTCCAAGTGTCCGTACACTATCTTAGGTGAATTTTAAGGGTTTTAAGGGTTTTTGTGAGGGTTTTTAGGGTCTACCTAGGTCACAGTGAGTGTTTTGAGTTTTAGCCACCTAGTTTGGATTGGTGGAGGCTCCTCCTTCACACCAATTATGCTTCACTCACTCCTCTACACTTCCTTGAAAGTATGCACTCTCCACTAATCAACCTTGCTCTCCAAGACGTCTGCACCAACAACCATTCCTAACCAGGCACTATCCAATCTTGCCTAGGAATGGGTCTTTTCTTGGCCTCCTTGCATTTCCAAGGGCACTTATTGCTTGGGAATATAGTACAGGGTCTTCACATCTATTCCCCATGGTTTCATGGTGGTTCCACAATGGGGAATGGAGTTAAGACTTCATTTACTCAAACCGGTCCAAAACTGGACAGTAAGATTGCAACTTACAAATTATTTACAAACACACTCAACCGGTAAACAAAAAGCTAAATCTAATCACTCACAATGAAGATATATACACCAAAGAAGACATTTCACATAGGTTTTCTCACAAATCAATCCATTAGTTTGCTCGGTAACTTCATTCAAACTGACTGGTAACTCAAAAATAGTCACAGTCAAGCTTTTCTTCCTTGGGCCATACAAAGTCTGACATCCAACCCATTCAATTAGGGTTTGAAACATCGTATACCACCCATACCTCAATCAGTGGTCCAAAATTAGGGCTCTCCACACACAACAAGGGTCTATGACCATTCCGAGTGGAAAAGTTGCTTGACAACTTTTAAAAGTTGTCATGCAACTTTTGCATCTTTTGAGCAACTTTGCCATTGTTGCTTTTCATGACTCCTAAGCATATTTTGGGATATCCTAAGGACATAAACATGCCAATAAGGCCTAACACACACTCCAGGCACACTCAACCTCTCTTGCACAAGAAAACACAACAACTCACTAAGGACCTAAAACTAGGACCTAGTCTAGCACACATGAGCTCATGGCTCTTATTCATGTACAATGGCTTATAAAGAAGCATAATACCAACAAAACAAAGAAAAATAAGGAGTTTGGAAGGGTTCTCTTGCACCATACTCCCCCTCTACACACAATTAAGAAATAGAAGAAGAGATGAGAACCGGTTCTATTCCAAGTGTCTTGAACCTGCTCTCCTCCACCCAAGTTGCTTTTGACTCGGGTTGTCCTGCCCACTTCACCAAGTGTTCCATGTAGACCTGGTCTCTGGTGTACTTCTTCACTCTTGATTCCTAGATCTCCTCTGCTATAGGCTTCTTCACCTGTGGTAAGACATTAAGATCAAGGTCCTGCAGTACCTTGGCTTGGTTTTCAGTCTGCCCTGCTTTCTCATGCTTGTACATGATCAAGTTAGCTACATTAAAGACTGGTGATATAGATAAATCTAGAGATAGGTCAACTTTTTAGGCATTCTTACCATATTGTGATAGGATTCTACAAGGTCCTACCCTTCTCATTTGCAATTTGGTAGGCTTACCACTTTGCATCCTAGCTTTGCTCAAATGGACCATCACATAGTCACCCACCTTGAACTAAACTTCTCTCCTTTTCTCATCCACTTTGGCTTTTAGTTTTTGAGTGGATTCAAGGATGGCCTTCTTAACCTTCTCTTGAACTTCCTTGATGGTTTGAGTGAAGTCTTCTACTTTCCCACTCTTCATTTCCAAACTACCGAGGTCTCTCAACTCACATACTCCTCTTCGATGTCTTCCATAGACAACCTCAAAAGGACTTCTACCAGTGGTTCTATTCACACTGTCATTATATGCATACTCTACTTGAGAAATGACTAGGTCCCATGTTTGGCCATACTCCTTAGTTAAACACCTCAACAAGTTACCTAACACCCTATTGATGACTTCAGTTTGACCATCTGTTTGTGGATGGTAAGCTGAGCTAAATGACAAGTTAGTTCCTAGACTCCTCCATAATGTTTGCAAAAAATGACCCATGAACTTGCTATCTCTATCTGAAACAATGCTTAAAGGGAGTCCATGAATCCTAATAATCTCTTTGAAGAAGAGATGTGCAACATAGCTGGCATCATGTGTAGTCTTACATGGGATAAAATGACTCATCTTGGAAAATCTATCTACTACCACATAGATGTTGTCCATACCTATTTTTGTCTTGGGAAGTCCTACTACAAAGTCCATGCTTATACATTCCCAAGGTCTGTTAGGGACCAGTAATGGTTGATATAAACAAGTATTCCTTGATCCACCTTTGGCTCTTTGGCATACACCACATTGTTCTACATATCTTTTCACATCCCTTGGAAACTTTGGCCAATAGTAGTACCTCTGTACTAAATCCAAGGTTTTATTAATACCAAAGTGTCCACTCAAACTACCATTATGTTTTTCTTGGATGAGGTTCTCCCTCATAGATCCTCTAGCTACACACAACTGGTTACCCTTGAACAAGAGACCATTTGGGAGAGTGTAATCTACATACTCACCATGGAAATGGTTCTCAAACTCTTTGCAGACCTTGTAAGCTGTTGAGGAGTCTTCATCTCCTTCATAGAGGTCTTTGAAACCTTCTATGCCTATGCTCTGCAACTATAACTCTTGAACTATCAACAACTTCCTACTCAATGCATCTGCCACCTTATTAAGCAGCTCCTTCTTATGCTTGATGGTGAAGGTGAAGGATTGGAGGTATTCCATCCATTTCAGATGCCTATTGCTTAGCTTCTCTTGAGTATTTATGTAACTCAATGCCTAGTTGTCTGTGAACACTACAAATTCTTTTGGAAGTAGGTAATGCCTCCATTTCTTTAGAGACTACACTAATGCATACAACTCTAGGTCATAAGCTGAGTACTTCTTCTTTGCTTCATTAAGCTTCTCACTGAAAAATGCCACAGGTCTTCCCTCTTGACTCAATACACCACCTACTGCAATTCCACTTGCATCACACTCCAAAGTGAATAACTTATCAAACATAGGTAGGAGAAGGATAGGTTTTATGGCTACTTCTTGTTTCAACAATTGAAATGCTTTGTCTTCCTACTTAGTCCATTCAAACTTAGTTTTAAGACCTCCTTTTATGGTGTCAAGGACTGGTGCACATATGCCACTGAAATTCCTCACAAACTTCCTATAGAATTGAGCCAATCCATGGAAACTTCTAACTTAAGTCCCTATTTTAGGTGCAGGCCAATTCAAGATTGCCTCCACTTTGCTTGGATCCATCTTCAATGTTCCTTTAGACACCACAAATCCTAGGTAAACTAGCTCTTGCTTCAAAAAGTCGCACTTCTCAAGGTTGATGGATAATTTCTCCTCATGCAACCTTTCTAAAACTAACCTCAAATGCTCAAGGTGCTCTTCCTTGGTTTTTCTATAGATGAGAATGTCATCTAGGTACACTACCACAAATTTGACTATGAATTCTTTTAACACCTCATTCATCAACCTCATGAAGGTGCTTGGAGCATTAGTAAGCCCAAATGGCATCACAAGCCATTCATACAATCCTTCTGTGGTTTTAAAAGCAGTCTTCCACTCATCAGCCTCCTTAATTCTTATCTGGTGATAGCCACTTTTAAGGTCTAGCTTGGTAAAATACATAGCCCCTCCTAAACAGTCCATTAGATCCTCTATTCTAGGAATAGGAAACCTATACCTTATGGTAATCCTATTAATTGCTCTTGAGTCAGTGCAAAGTCTCCACTTACCTCCTTTTTTTGATGCTAGCATTACTGGGACTGCACATGGGCTAATACTCTTCTTAATCAGTCCTTGTTCCAACAACTCCTATACTTGCCTTGCTACTTCCTCATTCTGATCAGGTGTGAGCTTATATGCAACCTTGTTAGGTAAGGATGCACTAGGAACAAAGTCTATTTGATGACTGATAGACCTTCTTGGTGGGAGTGTTGCAAGTGCTCCATCACTCACTATGTCCTTATACTCTTGCAACATTTGCTTTACCTCCTTGGGTATTTATGTCAGCAAATTGTCTGCTTCCTCCTTTGGCTTCACAAAGATGGCACACTTCACTATCTCTTCCTCATGTAGCAAGTTCAAAAACTCTTTACTGGTAGCCATTAAAACACTAGGTGTCTTTGAAGTTCCTTCTTCATTCTCTATCAAAGACTAAATTTTGAAGGTCTTGTTGTCCTTCTTAAACGATATGGAGTTCTCCTCTCCATCATAGATCACCTTCCTATCAAATTGCCAGGGTCTTCCTAGCAATAAGTGACATGCATCCATAGGTAACACATCACAAAGTATCTTATCCTTGTATCCTCCAATAGAAAACTCTACCCAAGTCTGCTCATTGACTAGCACACTCTGTCCTTTGTTCAACCAAGTCACTTTGTAAGGATTGGTGTGGGGTATTCTTGTGAGTTTCAACTTCCTAACTACCTCTTCTGAGATGATGTTGTCAGTTGAGCCTGTATCAACTATCACCTTGCACACTTTACCAAGAACTTTGTATCTCACCCTAAACAATGCTCTCCTATGTTTGGGTTCCTCCTTAATCAGCTGTCTGATCAAAATCCTATTGAACATTAGATTCTCACCGACTTCTGATTCAATCTGGTCCACATCTGGTGTCTTCCTACTTGAAGAGTCTTCTTATGCATAAGCAACCCTCTTTCCATTGTTTGATGTGGTAGGCTTGTCAGGGCATCTATATGCCGAGTGTCCCAATTGTCCACAATTGTAACACTTCATTGTTGCAAAATAAGAGTTACCTCTACCAGTACCTCTACCCCTATTTGGACCACCTTGTGCACCTCTTCCTCTAGAATTGGTTTCACTGCCATGCTCAGTCAACTTGGCTTCTCCTTGGTTCCTCTGCTCATTTGTCTTGCTTTGGTAACCACCTCAGTGATTCACTTGGTCTCTACCTCTACCTCTATCCCTGTTATTGGAGTCTCCTTTCCTTTTGTTCCTCTCTTCTACCTTGACAGCAAGCTGATGACATTTCTGCACAACAGTAGGAGTCCATAGGCTTATCTCCTCTTGAATGTTCCACTTTAGGCCACCTAGATACCTAGCCACCTTAATGGATTCATCTTCTTGGACTTTAGATCTTAGAAATAGCTTTTGAAACTCCTCTATGTAGGAGGCCACATCAAGATCCTTCTGCTTCAATCCTTGTCTCTTCTTATGAAGTTGGACTTCATAATCCTCTAGTAAGTAGTTCTCCTTAATCTTACCCACCATAGCTTTCCAATTTGCAATAGGTAGCTTTCCCATACTAACTCTTTCTTCTTGCAGGTACTTCCACCATGTCAAAGATACTCCCCTTAATCTTGATTTGGCAACTTTAACCTTCTGAGCCTCTGTCACTCCTTAACACTCAAAGTGGTTTTCCATACCCTCAATCCATTCTATAACAGTGTCTATGTCCATTCTTCCACTGAAATGTGGCAATCCTTCAAAGGCTTTGGTGTCCAAGGCCTTAATAGCCTTCACAAATGGTTCTTCATTGAATAAGGGATTAGGTTCAGGGATAATGTCATCTATATCTATAGTCTTCCTACCTTTACCCTTGGTGTCTTCATCCCAAGGTTCATGTGTTCTCTGATCCACCACTTCCTGCGGTTTATCCCTTATCTCACTCATAGCTGCTTGAAGGAGTCTATTTTTCTCCTTCTGCTCTTCCACCTCTCTAGCCAACTCTGCATTAGTAAGCATTCTTCTCTCGCCTACTAATTCACCAGTATATAGAGACATACATAGTCCAACAAGTCTTTTACTTGCTCTGATACCAATCTGATGGGATAGGGTTTGGGATAGACTAGCCTAGTCTATGCTCCTGGATTCTTTCCTTGGATCACTTGGTGTTCTCTACACACCCTAGGGTCTCTAGGACTTCCCTTTGCTTGAGGAATCCCCTGACCATGCCAATCCACCCACCAATGAGTTGCAATGCTGCTCCTAAGGTCTCACCTACTCATGAGACTCAAAACCCCTTACTATGGCTAATAAGGGCTAATCTTGTTGCACACCTTCCAAGGTCTTAGAAAGGTTGTTTCAAGTCTATTTCATGGTCTATCCACCCATTCATGAGCCCCCAAGAGGTTTCAAGATTCTAACCCCTTACCGATTTCACAAATTTGGGTTTTTGCCTTCAAATAGGGCTATAAGGATTAGGACCAATTAGGTTTCCTAACCAGTCTTCTAGGGCTCCCTCTCACAAATGATGCACAAACAGCCCAAACTCCCAAAAAGGACTGCCATTCATTTGGCAAGGACTCAAGGATTTTCTAGGTTTTAGGCCTCCAAGTGTTCGTACACTATCCTAGGTGAATTTTAAGGGTTTTAAGGGTTTTTGTGAGGGTTTTTAGGGTCTACCTGGGTCACAGTGAGTGTTTTGAGTTTTATCCACCTGGTTTGGATTGGTGGAGGCTCCTCCTTCACACCAATGATTCTTCACTCACTCCTCTTCACTTCCTCCAAAGGATGCACTCTCCACTAATCAACCTTGCTGTCCAAGACCTCTGCACCAACAACCATTCCTAACCGGGCATTGTCCAGTCTCGCCTAGGAATGGGTCTTTTCTTGGCCTCCTTGCATTTCCAAGGGTCTTTCTTGCTTGGGACTATAGTATAGGGTCTTCACATCCATTCCCCATGGTTTCATGGTGGTTCCACAATGGGGAATGGAGTTAAGACTTCATTTACTCAAACCGGTCCAAAACTGAACAGTAAGATTGCAACTTACAAATTATTTACAAACACACTCAACCGGTAAACAAAAAGATAAATATAATCACTCACAATGAAGATATATACACCAAATAAGACATTTCACATAGGTTTTCTCACAAATCAATCCATTAGTTTTCTCGGTAACTTCATTCAAACTGACTGGTAACTCAAAAACAGTCACAGTTAAGCTTTTCTTTCTTGGGCCATACAAAGTCTGACATCCAACCCATTCAATTAGGGTTTGCAACATCTTATACCACCCATACCTTGGTTGGTGTGCCAAAATTAGGGCTCTCCATGCACAACAAGGGTCTATGACCATTTTGGGTGGAAAAGTTGCTTGACAACTTTTAAAAGTTGTCATGCAACTTTTGCATCTTTTGAGCAACTTTGCCATTGTTGCTTTTCATGACTCCTAAGCCTATTTTGGGTTATCCTAAGGACATAAACATGCCAATAAGGCCTAACACACACTCTAGGCACTCTCAACCTCTCCTGCACAAGAAATCACAACAACTCACTGAGGACCTAAAACTAGGACCTAGTCTAGCACACATGAGCTCATGGCTCTTATTCATGTACAATGGCTTCTAAAGAAGCATAATACCAACAAAACAAAGAAAAATAAGGATTTTGGAAGGGTGCTCCTACACCAGATGGCCACAAGGCCAAATCAATGTATGTAGGCTTTGAACTCCTTACTCTAGGTTTGGAGGACCCTAGACAAGGTCTATGAACACTCAATTGGTATTATAATAGAAAGAGCCTTCCTCTAGAACTTTGCTTGCAACACACACATCATTGGTAATAATTGTTATGATGGATGGTATATTAGGACGGTAAATAAAATTCTTATTCTTTTTCCACCCTTTGAAAATACAACAAGGTATTTCACTTGGCAAGGTCCCCACACCACTTCAACAAAAAACATTAGGCAATTCAACCTTTTGTCTTCTCAATGCATTTTTTTTTGTCTTTCACTAGTTTTCTCAGTCCGATACATAGGGATATCAGACCTTTCATGGCATCATCACACATGCCTTTGAATATGTAGTCCATTTATATTTTAGGTGCCTACACACTATGTTGTTTTTAAGTATTGATGTAGTCTTAAGACATTTCATGACTCCATTACATGTCCGCACTTGGGTTTACAAACACAACTCTGTAAAAACAAAAACAATATCACTACTAAAACTATGACTGTGACAATCAATACCCTTAGGATAGTCATAGAAATTTAATCTATTTCATTTGGTTTTGATCTACAAACCCTTCTGAGGGTTGCATAGGGTCGCCTAACCCCTCTCTCTGTCATCAACCACTTCAAAATACCAATCGCTTGGTCTTCCCACAAAATCATTCACTCTTACTGCCTTTTACTGTCTAATACATAGAGATATCAGACTGTCCTCATGCCCAACCATGTACCAAATCTAATTTGGAGCCCTACACATAACATAATATGATACATAGCATGAAAAAAGGCCTTCCCACACATTTGGGTGAATTTATATGCATGGGAGACCAAACTATACATTATTTACTCCTCTCGGTAAACACTAGGCAGGGTTTTGACAATTTTTGGAAAAACTATGATATCTTCTTTAAAACACTATGAAATCTCATCTCTATTATGCTTTGATGGATGTCACATCCTGTTACAAACCTCACATTTTGGCACTAGCAGAAAGGATTTTAGTAAAGGTTGTGGAAAATGGCTTTTAAATCTACCAATTGTCATTCCATCTTGTGCATATGACTTTTACATGTAGAAGAAATAAATTTGATAACTAGGCCATATGGTGGATGATAAGTGAAGGATTTTTCATACTAAAGGTGTGGCACTAGTGGCTTTGGTACATGAAGGTGACTAGAGGTTGTGGAAGGAGAAATGGTGGAAGTTGGATCTATGGTAGTGGGAGTAGATGTTATTTACGCATGAAAATGTTAAGCTGATACTCATAAAATGGCTAGGAATCCAACTTAATGCATTCTATTTGTTAATAAATTTCTCTACCATTGAGCTATTGCCCCCTTTCTTATCATTCCATTGTTGGCTTGAGTGCAGATTATTTTCAAGACCCATTATAAGACACATTATAGGTTCTCGGGGCTCCTAACCTGACCTATCTTTGATAACATTTTGAGCTACTACTCATGGACTAGTTAGGTTACCAAGATATGACCTTCTATTTGTTGTTAGAATGCAATCTATGACTAAGTATTAGAGGATCTTACTATCTTGGGTATCTTGATTTTATGTGTCTCTGACATGACTCCTAGTAACTATATAAGGATCTTACTAGTCCTAGATCTATGCAAACATTTTAGTCACCTTGTGATAGTCAAAGAGGGAAATAGTAATAAGTCTTCATGATGAAAGTCCATTAAAGGTGGTAGTCAACATAGTGAAAAAGCCTAATCATGTTTAGAGCAATAGGCAACCCTAAGAACAAGAAAAAATAGTCATGTGATAATGCATAGGACAACTTTAATGCCCAAATTTAGAGAGCATATACAAGATGAATAATGATAGTCTACAAGCATGGATAAAGACAGGGGTAAGTTCAGTGTCAGGTACGTATAAGCATGAATTTCCTGAGTTAGCATTAGAGTATATATCAGCCAGTATGATATACATATTTAAATTCAGATTTGTGCATCATTGAATATAAATTAAGATGTTCTTAATCAAGTCAATGACAGTTAATATCATATTAAGTTAAGAAGGTAAATTTTATCTATTTACTCAAACAACATTAAAATAACATAACATTACTGCCAGACATAACATATAAATATATATATCTACACATAATCTCAAGAATACATAATACAATCAGATTCAGGTTATGCAAATTATGGTAATACTGCAAATTCTTATAAGGAATAACAAATTGATTATAATGAAATGACAATAAGTGCTTAATACTGATACAAAGTAACACTAACAGGAAACTTTGACGATAATCTAATACACGTCACTACTAAACTTACCCCTACCTCATATAACCCTATGTTGGCTAGGCCCCACCATAATTAGAAGATCCTAATTACTATTGTCCTAAACCTTGCATTGACTATCACAATTTGATAGTGAGTTGAGTTAGTCTATTAGCGAGATTGGGAAAGAGTTTGGAATTGAGTTTGGTGTTGGTGGAAGGTTTAAGGAGGTACACTATGGAATGAAATGACTCTTCTTATCCCTCATGTGAATGTGCTCCTCTTGAAGCACTACGGCATGGATGACCCTTCCTTCCATTTCCTACACCCTATTTTCTAACCCACACCTCATAACCTTTACCTCACTTCCTATCATTATTACCTTCCATCTACCTTTCATATCCCTTCTCTTAACCTCCTTCACTTTCCTACATCCTATCCTAAACTTTAACCTCATACACATTTACTTTTACTTCACCTACCTAACCTCCCCCCATTCACTTTCCTACCTTCCAAACCCCTAACATATCCTAACTTACTCTTTCACCATTACATCCTTCATCACTTACCTCCCTATATTATCCTAACCCACACCTCATAACCTTATACCTCTCAGCTTCCATTTTATACCACCTTCCTATCATGGTACACTTATCCTCCCTTCCAAAACACCGACAAAAAATGACACTCGATCACTACACAATAAATGGCTTTTAAATCTACCAATTGTCATTCCATCTTGTGCATATGGCTTTTACATGTAGAAGAAATAAATTTGATAAATAGGCCATATGGTGGATGATAAGTGAAGGATTTTTCATACTAAAGGTGTGGCACTAGTGGCTTTGGTACATGAAGGTGACTAAAGGTTGTGGAAGGAGAAATGGTGGAAGTTGGATCTATGGTAGTGGGAGTAGATGTTATTTACGCATGAAAATGTTAAGATAATACTCATAAAATAGCTAGGAATCCAACTTAAGGCATTCTATTTGTTAGTAAATTTCTCTACCATTGAGCTACCGCATTCTATTTCTTAAGGCATTCTTGTTGGGGTTGCATTAGATATTCGCTCAGTAGTTTGCAGCAAATGGTTTTCTGGAGAGTTCCTGCAGATTTTAAAGCTTTTGTTGTTGTTTTCATAGAAAATCATGGGAAAGTTTATGGGCCTCCTTTAATTTGATGTGAATTAAGGGTTGCGTGAAACACATTCTTAAGATCTATCAACAAAGGTCAATCTTGGATGTGCCCAATTTTTTTTGGTACCATAACCTTGGCACTTTTTCCATTGGTATCATGGTCTAACTTATTATTTGAATATGTTGGGAACTTTTTAAAGTGTCACCTTACTCCATGTGCCTTGAAATTTGTGCCCTAGGTGAATATGGGATAATTTATCATTTCAAGTGTTAATAAATATGGTTAAATGAGGTCAAGACTCAATTTTGAGGGAAAGAAATTTGAATCTTTTTGCTGCCCCTAGTTTTGACATGGCTAAGCTAAGTCAAGATTCATTAATTTTAAGTTGAAAGCATTCAAATTGTTTGTTTGTTCCTAATTTTATTGTTAATAGTAGTTTTAGTAAGGATTTGTGGGAAAACTAAATGTTTGGTGTTGAATTAAGTGGAATTTCAGGCATGAAGTGTAGAGTGGGAAATATTTGTGAGTGGTTTTATAAATAAGTTAATCTAGATCAAAATTGATTTGGTTGAGAGCAATGCATTTTGTGAGGGATTCACTTGTTAAATTAGCTCACAAAAGAGTTCATTATCTCCCCTAATATATCCTAACTTACTCTTTCACCATTACATCCTTCATCACTTACCTCCCTATCTTATCCTAACCCACACCTCATAACCTTATACCTCTTAGCTTCCATTTTATACCACCTTCCTATCATGGTACGCTTATCCTCCCTTCCAAAACACTAACAAAAAATGGCACTCAATCACTACACAGTGGCCTGACAGTCCTGTAGCAGGGAGTTTCTATCACAGCCATATATACCAACATCCATACCCAAGGTAAGTTCCTCAGCTAGAGCCTACATTTAGGCTACTTCCAACGGATGTCGGATACAAACGTGGCACAATCTGTGTTCTTCCCTATTTGATCATGCAGGTTTAGATCATCCCAGTCCTTAATTAGGGTCTGCACTAAGAGGTTATGCCTATAAAAAGGATAATTGATCATTTCATTTGATCAACCATCCAAATCAATCTTATTTTTCTCTTTTTCTACCAAATTGAATATGAGCTAGGGAAAAAAAATTATGAGTAGGAAAATTCATTATAATAAAGATAAAACTTGATCATCAACCAACACAAATGCAACCTCGTATGTATATTTCAAACAATTTCACCACTACATAAACCAAATTCGACACATTGTCACAAACATAACAATTTTTTCTTCAAGAAAACATTGCTTGAATGAATTGATTGATTACCCTACCTTTTTTCTTCAACCGGATGTTGGAGGCACCGCAATCTAGAACTGTTTCCCTCCTTGTAATGCCCAATTTTTTTGTGAATATCGTAGAGGTCAACGGGATGTAGAGGTGGGATTAATGTTTATCAAATGACTTGTTTGTTTTTTTTAAAGTAATGCCCGCGGTCGTCAGAATTTCGACGAATGCGGGCACTTTTTCAAAAAAACACAAATTTCATTACCAATTCCTTCTCTGTCAAAACAAAATGTCAAATTATCATTAGAATTCTGACAAATGCGAGCATTTTTTCAAAAAAAAATCAAATTTGGTCACAATATGCCTTCTCCGTTGGAAACCTTCATTGGAATTTTATGCCAAATGTATTAGTGACTAGACAAAATCTCAATTACACATTGTATAGTTTGAGCTTCCTTTTGTTGTTCCTTCATTATTTTCTTCTTAGCTCTAGATTGCATGGTAGTTGCAATCTCCATTAGTTCTATAGAACTCAATGCATCCATATTGATGGGTCCTTGTATACTTAATGCATTATCGTCCTCATCATCGTCAATTTTCTTCTTAGAAGTAGGTGATAAAGGTATCACTTTTGGTGTTGGTTTCACCGATTTCAATTATTCCTCTTCTTTCTTTTCTTATGTCTTCTCCTCTTCCTTCTCCTTGTCCTTTACCAGTGGTGTCTATGTATCAACTATTTAAGTGGATACCGATGGCTCTTGCTTAGTCTTCTTTTCTTCTCTCCTCTTCAGTTCCTATTCCTATTATTCAGTCATCTGAATACCTTCATCCTATATATCCTCAATGTGATCTTTTTTATCCTCCTCAATACCGGTTAACTTAACATTTGTATCATCATTTGGAATTATAACTATTTCAATTTGTACATTAATCGGTTCTGTCTTTTCTTCTTCTTCTACTAGTTGGTTTCCCATAACAATCTCATTGGGTGTAAAATCATTGATATCAATATTATCCAGAATATCTTCTGCCTTAAACTTCTATGGTTTCTCTTCTTCCTCATCAAGTATCAAACCTAGTAACTGTAAGGAAGTTAAGTAGTGGAAACAACTTCCTACACTAACCTTGAGAGGAGGGTAATGCAAAACTTTTTCAGATCATTACAACAGTTACAGAAAAATAGAAATAGATATAATAGCATTCATACCACAACACAGTGATTTACATGGGGAAAACCCTTTCGGGAGAAAAACCCCACACTCCAAAAGCAGCTCAATATTTTATTCAGCAATCAAAAAATAGATTACAGCATACTTGCAGAGCAAGCTCTTCGTAGGAGTACCACTAATCAGAGATTCAGAGGCAACTCAATAGCCATAAGACTCTTACACACAACCTCTATCTCACACACCTCATAAATAGGAGATACAATACAAGAAACCGTCAAACGGTATTACAAAACCATGGGCTAAAACCACCCAATAAGGTGTAGCCGACCTTATCTCCCTTCTATGACATGTTAAAGCACACATCAACACGTGTCGCTCCCTTTTACAGCTCATTTATGTATCCGATACAAATTATTTTTCCTATTTCAGGAGTACAAACTTCCGGAGGCCATAACTTGAGAACCGGGTGTTCGATTGACGAACCGTTTGAAGCACCGAAAAGCTCGCGAAGTGCTCTATCACCTCATAACCTGCTGCGCTAGTTACAGCCACTTTTCAGGGCATTTCAGAGTCTCTAAAGCCTCCAAAATTAAGTTTAAATATTTTATTGCACCCCTCCAAGACGAAAACTTTAATATCTTCAAAACTAGCTGTGACCTTGCGACGCAACTTTACCGAAATGCTTATCTAGCCAACCAGAAGCTTCAGGGAGAGTTTCGCACAATTTCGTGCTCAAATGAAAACTTACTATAAATAGTAACCTCACATAAATGCAAGGTTGAGACACCATTTTTCCCAACAAATCTCCCACTTGTCGAACACCTTGCAAGAGCGGAAGGGAATGTCAACACAATGAATCAATTGCTAGGGGCCATAAGGCCCATAGACTCTGAACACCATCTAAACTTCTCTGTGCTCATAGCCTTAGTTAAAGCATCTGCAACATTCATCAAAGTTTCCACCTTAACCAGCTTCACCCTACCATCTTCGACCATATCTCTAACAAAATGATACTAAACATCAATATGTTTGGTCCGGGCATGAAATGTCGGGTTCTTAGCTAGGCTAATTGCACTCTGACTGTCACAATAAATTGTCACTGTACCTTGTTTTATTCCAATATCCAAACACAGTCTCTTAAGCCAAATGGCCTCTTTACAAGCATGAGTAGCTGCCATATACTCTGCTTCAGTAGTGGATAAAGCAACCACAGCCTGTCGCTTACTCATCCAACTAATTGCACCACCAAACAAAGTAAACACATAAGCACTGGTGGATCTTCTGCTATCAATATCACCTGCCCAATCTGAATCCACATAACCATGGATATCAAGGGAAGTCATGTCTCCAACTAAATTACCATGATAACACAAAGAATACTCTGAAGTACCCTTCAAATATCTGAAGACTCTTTTGACTGCATCCCAATGAACTCTACCAAGATTAGACATATATCTAGAAAGTACTCCCACTGCTTGGGCAATGTCTGGTCTAGTACAGACCATAGCATACATCAAGCTTCCAACTGCACTCTGGTAAGGCACTCTGCTCATGTCTTCCATCTCCAATGTAGGACAATCTGAAATAGATAGTTTCGTTCCAACTGTAAAAGGAACACTCAATGGTCTACAATTCTGCATGTTGAACCTCTGTAACACTGAATTCACATACTTACTCTGGCCTAGCCATAGCTTTCTGTTCACCCTATCTCTTCTAATTTCCATCCCAAGAATGTGCTTTGCTGCACCAAGATCTTTCATTTCAAATTTAGCAGCAAGCTGAGACTTCAGTTCTGAAATCATACCTTTCCCTTTGCCAATGAATAACATATCATCAACATACAATGCAATGAATAAGAAATGATCACCATCAGATTTATAATAAACACAGTGATCTGATTTAGAACATTCAAATCCCAAACTCAACACATATGTATCAAATTTCTGGTACCACATCCTAGGACTTTGTTTGAGGCCATACAAAGATTTCTTCAATTTACAGACCAAATTACTTTTTCCTTTCACCACATAGTGCTCCGGTTGTGTCATATAAATATCTTCCTCCAAATCACCATGAAGGAAAGTAGTTTTCACATCCATTTGCTCAACCTCTAAATCATAAGCAGTAGCAATAGAAAGCAAAAATCTAATGGACGTCATTTTTGCAACAGGAAAATATATCTCACCGTAATCAACACCCTCAACCTGAGAGTAGCCTTTTGCAACCAACCTTGCTTTATACTTCTCAATGCTTCCATCTGAACCAATCTTTTTCTTGAACACCCATTTACAACCAACAAGTTTTTGTCCTTCAGGCAATGGTACAAGATCCCATGTATCATTCTTTTTCAAAACTGCCATTTCTTCCTCCATAGCAATCTTCCAGGATTCTGCATCATTCATACCTAATGCCTCCTCTACAGATTTCGGTTCATCCACACTAGTATTCTGAGCAAAAATACATCTCCAATCATCAGGTGAATACCTTTCAGGTGGTTGTCTATGTCTTGTAGACCTTCGAACAAGCTGATTTGGAGGTTCTTCCTCCTCTTCTGAAGATTCAGAGCTAGACGAGCTCTCCTCAAATTCTTGCCTATCTAGGGGTCTCGATTCAACTCTTTCAGGTGTAGAAGGAAGTTGAATCACATCTTCTTTTTTAGTCTGTTCTGGCTGCAATGTAATAGAAGGAGACTTAATTTCTCTAAAAATAACACTTCTACTGTGAATTACCTTTTGTGCAACAGGGTCCCAAAGCTTGTATCCTTTCACACCATAACTATACCCGATGAAGATACATTTCACAGCCTTGTTCTCCAACTTTGTTCACTTCTCCTTTGGCACATGTGCATATGCCTCACAACCAAAAACTCTAAGATGTCTCAATGAAGGCTTGTGACCTGACCATGCTTCCATAGGCGTTTTATCAACAAGAGCTGATGTAGGAGACCTGTTAATCAGGTAGCAAGCAGTGGCAACAGCTTCAGCCCAAAACTTTTGTTCGAGACCAGCACCACTCAACATACTCCTAGCCTTCTCCATCAGTGTCCTGTTCATTCTTTCTGCAACTCCATTCTGCTATGGAGAATACGGAGTTGTCTTCTGCCTGTTAATTCCACAGTCTTTACAAAATCTATCAAAATCATTAGAGCAAAACTCACCGCCATTATCAGTTCTCAAACATTTTATTTTCTTTCTAGTCTGCAACTCAACCATTGCTTTAAATTCTTTAAAACGACTAAAAACTTCAGATTTACTCTTTAGAAAATAAACCCATGTCCTTCTACTAAAATCATCAATAAATGAAACATAATATGTGGATTTTCCAATCGAAGAGACATCTACTGGACCAAACACATCAGAATGGATAAGATCCAAAACACCACAAGTTTTATGAGAACTCGAGTAAAACTGAACGCGGTTTTGTTTTCCATAAATGCAATGCTCATAGAAATCAAAGTCAAGGTTACAGTCATTCAAACCTTCAACAAGGTTTTTATTTTTCAAGGTCCTTAGACCCTTTTCTCCAATGTGGCCAAGTCTCTGGTGCCATAACATAGTCTTCTCTGCAGGTAACTTTGCTTCAGACGAAAGAGCACCCTTAGGTACCCAAAAACCATTTCCATCTGCTGAAGGTGAAACCTTCAAATCTTCCAGTGAAGTATCCGTAGATTTGCTTTTTACAGAAGTGCTATTACACTCAACAGTGTATGCTTCAAGCTTATACAAAGTGCCAAACCTGACACCTCTAGCAACTACCATAGCACCCTTAATCATCTTACATCCTGCTTCAGGAAAGACTACCTGCACACCTGCATCTATCAATTTGCTCACAGATAACAAGTTTCATTTTAATCCAGGGATATGCAGCACACCATTAATCCTTTTTATTCTACCATCAGAAAACCTGATTCTAATTTTACCTCGACCAACAATGTCTAGATGTGAATCATCACCCAAGTACACCTTACCTCCATTAAATCCTTCATATTCAGAAAACCAATCTCTATTGGAAGTCATATGAAAAGATGCACCTGAGTCAATTAGCCAAGCATCATTACCTGCATGAGTCGCCAAAGCCGCAATAAATGCATCGCCATCTTCCTTGTCGGACTCAGAATCAGAATCAAACTTTTTCTTTTTCTTCTTCTTCTTTTCTTCTTTGCAGTCCTTACAGATGTGACCCGGTTTACCGCAGTTCCAGCAAATGACTTTGGACTTTCCAGGAGATTTCGACCTCCCTTTGGATTTGGACTTGTCGCGCTTCTCATTCTTCTTGCCTTTCTCCTTAGGTCTTCCATGAATGGTTAGAGCTTCCTTTGAACTGATGGATACCTTCCTTCGCATCTCTTCACCGAGTAGGGCACCCACCACGTCTTCAGATTTCAAAACAACAGAAGTACTACCGATAGCCATAACAAGAGAATCCCACGAATCAGGCAAAGAACAAAGCAAGATCTAACATTTCTCCTCCTCATCCATCTTAACACCGACGGATACTAATTGAGCCACCAACATATTGAATGCTTCCAGGTGGTCTGCAATTCGTCCACCCTCTTCCATCTTCAAGGAATACAATTTCTTTCTTAAGAAAATTTGATTTAATAAAGATTTCACTTGATACATCTCACCAAGCTTAGTCCATAGCTTCTTTGCAGAGTTCTCTTCATGGACATTGATTAGAACAGAGTCTGCCAGGCACAGTCTGATTAGACCCTTGGCTTTTTGGTCCATAACATCATACTGAGCTGCCGTAGTAGGATCTGAGGGCCTTTGGACATTTGCATCAACAGCATCCCAAAGATCTCGATCTATTAGCAGATCTTCCATCTTCAGCTTCCACATCTCAAAATTACTTCCATTAAATTTCTCCACCTCTATTCTCCCTGACGAACTTGCCATCTGAATATTCCTACAACAAGATCAAAAAGTGTCTTCTGCACAAGCTCCCACTCAAATCTGGATTAGTTCAAAAAACCCAACTGCCCACAATTGAAACCAAAGGTGATCAGGCTCTGATACCACTTGTAAGGAAGTTAAGTAGCAGAAACAACTTCCTACACTAACCTTGAGAGGAGGGTAATGCAAAACTTTTTTAGATCATTACAACAGTTATAGAAAAATAGAAATAGATATAATAGCATTCATACCACAACACAGTGATTTACATGGGGAAAACCCTTTCGGGAGAAAAACCCCACACTCCAAAAGCAGCTCAATATTTTATTCAGCAATGAAAAAATAGATTACAGCATACTTGCAGAGCAAGCTCTTCGTAGGAGTACCACTAATCAGAGATTCAGAGGCAACTCAATAGCCATAAGACTCTTACACACAACCTCTATCTCACACACCTCATAAATAGGAGATACAATACAAGAAACCGTCAAACGGTATTACAAAACCATGGGCTAAAACCACCCAATAAGGTGTAGCCGACCTTATCTCCCTTCTATGACATGTTAAAGCACACATCAACACATGTCGCTCCCTTTTATAGCTCATTTATGTATCCGATACAAATTATTTTTCCTATTTCAGGAGTACAAACTTCCGGAGGCCATAACTTGAGAACCGGGTGTCCGATTGACGAACCGTTTGAAGCGCCAGAAAGCTCGCGAATTTCTCTATCACCTCGTAACCCACTGCACCGGTTACGGCCACTTTTTAGGGCATTTCAGAGCCTCTAAAGTCTCCAAAATTAAGTTTAAATATTTTATTGCACCCCTCCAAGATGAAAACTTTAATATCTTCAAAACTAGCTGTGACCTTGCGACGCAACTTTACCGAAATGCTTATCTAGCCAACCAGAAGCTTCAGGGAGAGTTTTGCACCATTTCGTGCTCAAATGAAAACTTACTATAAATAGTAACCTTGCATAAATGCAAGGTTGAGACACCATTTTTCCCAACAGTAACTTCTTCAATATCTTCTCAGTTTTCATATGAACTAATTGGGTCTCACCAATTAATAGTCTTGTCAAGCTTTTCTTAGATCTAAAAGATGATTTAGCCTTTGCAAGAATTTCATCTATCTCCTCCTTTGTGGCTTCAGGTTGAAATTTTTTAAGAATAAATTTAAAAAATTCTCTATCCTATTTTATGGCTGCCTTTCATCTAGCATCAAGCTTATCATACAAATAATTTGAAATTTGCCCTTGCAATTCAATTAGGGATTTACTATATGTATTCATCATAAAAATAACTACATCATCTATCTACCTTTGTTCATCCTCACTAAACTATTGGCATTGTGTTGTCATTGATGCCAACTGGTATAGAAGGATGCAACCAGTATGGGAGAGTGTTGACACTACTGACATTGATGTCAACTAGCATTGTGATGTCATTGATGATCACTAGTATCTGGCATTCAGTTGATGCTAACCGGTGTGTAGGCATTGGAGAAAGTTGTCGTTAGGGAACAGTGTTGACCCATGTGTTGTGTGTTAGTACTATATCAATTCAAATGGTAAGGATGTGACACCAATGGAGTAGGATATGTTGATGATAATAGTATGCAACATAAGGTAAGCTATAGATTGGTGATATGATGTGACACCGGTGAAAAAACACTTACAAAAGACCCACCAGTGAGAAGAGTATGAAGAAAAGGTAATCTTTAACAAGTAGTGTTCATGGGAAAGCAAGCAAGGTTGTAGAATGATGTGCAAGTACCAGTGAATAAGGGAACAAGGAATAGACCAAGTATAAAGGCATGATGAAGTTGCAGTTATAGAGAGGATGAAAGGTGAAGTCACATGTACCAGTTGTAATCTAGTAGAGACAGATATTATCATCAGATGAAAGAGTAGTCACCGGACGCAGATTGCAAAAGGTTGATGAGGACAAATATGCAGTTGTCAGATGAAGTTAATACCATAGGATCTTGATGTAGTAGGTACCAGACAATAATGTAAAGTGAGGTTGAAGCATGATGATGAAGAATGGATGGAAGATGTTGTCGGATAAGAGGATGAAGGTTGAGTGGTGTTTGTCACACCCCCTGACAAGTTTGTGCATACAGATTGCTTGTATAAGGAAATAAACTCTTATCACCATGGTGTGTAAAGAATAAAATAAATAAGTTGCCTATGCAGACCAGTAGGAAGACAAGGCAGAAGAATGATAGTAAAGTGACTACCAGTAAGTGAGCAAAGATTATTGTGGTCATGTTGGAGGTTGTTTGTGATGAAAAGGCAGAATGATTAGAAGATCACAAACATCGAAGGTCAAGGTTGAAGCAGTATACCGGAGGCTAAGGTGAGTTGTTGGAGTAGTTTTTGTTACTAGTAAGAACAAATGTTCATAGCATGTTGAATATACCGGTATGGAGTTTTATCGAATGAATAAGCATGAACTAACTCAATGTTGGTGGGTTGATTGTTGACATGTTTTGATAGGTGGATGCCAGTTGGCAAAAAGGTAGAGGTCATTTTGTGCATTGTTAAGGCATGGTAGGTGTGATAGGTCGACATTTAATGTGATTGGAAAAATCATGAATTGATTGCAAGTGTTTGCGGCTCGATGAAGGATGCACAACAAAGGAAGATCAGATGATTGTTGGCATCATGATCAAAACATGAAATTGGATTGCAGGATGACCTCGAACAAGAAACAACTGAATCATAAATGTGTCGACTGGTTTCAAGGCCAAAAATTATGGTTAGGTTTTCTACTTTTAGCAAACATACATTGGACAGATGAAAAACAAGTGATGATTTATCCTTCCAAAGAAGGTGAGAAATCCAAGGAAGATCAGATCAGATTTGATGAAATATTTGGTCGGTTGAAGAAACCCTAATAGCCTAAACTTCGAATTGGCTTTTGGAGAGAAAATCAGGTTATAAATACACAAAGCCAAAATCGATGAAAAGTTGTTATTGAATGAGAGTGTATTGTTGTTGAAGAAGTGAAATCAGTCAAGTGATCACCAAGAAGGACAAGAAGAGATTAAGTATAAGGAAGAACAGGGTTGAAGTGGTCAACTGACAACAGAAATAGAATCGGTAGTTTTCCATTGAGTCAGAGAGAGGGGCACACTAGTGGTGACTGAAATAGCAAAGAAGAGGCAAAGAGGATCACAGAAAAGAGGAGAGAATAGTGAGAGTCAGTAAGAGAACTAGTAAGATGAAGAATGATGGTAATCAGATTGCAGATAACTAATTGGGTGAAGAAGGCTAGTGATGGCAAGCAGCAGTGTGACAGAGAGAATCGAGAACTAGTAGAAAGTAGAACTGACAAAGAAGAAGAGATCTAACCAGTATGGTACAACAAAGGGTGAGTTGCAATAGGAGATAAAGTTGCAACAGTGAGAAGGTGAGCAGAGAACCAACAAAGAATTAGAGAGGAGAGAACCGATGGAGAGATTTGCATAAGAGTTACAAAGTTCTTTTGTAACAATGATATTACTTTTGTACTTGATATATGTTCATTGCAATTCACTAAGTTGTTGCTCGGTGTAGGGGTTGGTGCTCCTTGGGTTGGTTCTCCTTGGGTTGGTGTTCCTTGGGTTGGTACCCTAAACATTGTAATTAGAGTTTCATTGTGAGGCTGGATTGGAGCAGTAGACTCCAACAACATTTCTCACCGAGGTTTTTTCCATCTTGGGTTTTCCTCGTACATGTGGTGTTATGTGATTTCCCTTTCATGTGTGATTGCATTTGTGTTGGTCTCCCATCTAACCGGTGAGTCTTCTCTCTGTTAGATCTGTTAACCAATATAAACATAGGATAGAAAAGGGAAAATGTTTGTAAACCACTAATTCAACCCCCTCCTAGTGGCACATTGTGTCTAACATAAAATTATCATACAGTTTATCCAAACCCTTAAGAATGCCATATTCCTTAATATGCATTAACATCTTTTAAAAAGGTGTAAGTTTAGTTACCAATTTCTTGACGGATTTGATAGTAGATGCTCCTACAACCTTTGACTTTTTGCCACTAGCTCTCAGAGCTTTCTTCTCACCTTCTGATTTAGTTTCTTCTTCATCATCAGTTGCCAGTTTCTTTGCTTGCTCCTTTTTCCTCTTCCTTGTAGTTACCAGTGCTTTAGGTGCAGGGGGCTCAATGACTTTACCTTTTCTCTTGAGTTGTATCTTGGAAGGTTTCTCCTTCTTTACATCTATGGGTTTCTCCTTCTTAACCTCAACACTTCTTGTCTTCATACCGGTGTTGGTACCGGTTGGGGCACTAGATCCTCGTGCTTGTTTAGCTTCATATTTTTCTCTAGCCTTTGCTATTGCCTCCTTGGTAAAACCTTGTTTCTCAACAAACTACTCAACTTCCTTTCTCATTTTCTTAGCAATGACCGATCTGGAAAGCTTTGAATGCACCTCAATAGATTTCTCTTTATAAGTCCCAAACCTTGTAGTAGTAGTATCTACCGATTGTGCTAGCAAGTGTTCAACATAAGAAACCAAAAGATCTTCTTCAAATTCGTAGCCCATAGGCGTCACCCAAGTTGTCTTGGGATCAACTTCCTCCATCTAATATGTGTCTGTGTCAACCAAAAAATAGATGGTATCCTCATATCTACTGAAAACCTATGCCAGTATCCTTTCTCTTGCATGCATCTTTTTCTAAAAATCTTTGAAATAAGCCCAACCAATCTTACCAAAATCATTACCCAACATCTTGATGTTGTTCTTCATTTATAAAAATGTTGGTGTGTCCTTAGACCATTGAACATCACCTATACCAGGAAAGAAATTCTGAAAAATAGAACAATCCAACAATAAGTTGTCCAAATTTAAACTTTAGTCTTTTGTCTTTCTTGATGGATTCAAGATTGAGCACCAAATGACTTCTCAATGTCTCAGACAAATCATAATCAACATTTTCTTTGATCATCCGGTAAGCAGTATGGATGGTTGTAGCAAGGATGTTGTTCATCCTGCTAGCGTGATATACTCGGTATCCTATGACCATTGAAGCAGATTTTAAGGTTGGATCATCAATCTCATTAACAGTCATAGCTCTTCCATCCCATCGTGACTTGGTCAGGTCAGCAACATCATTCTTAGGAACTAATCTCAGTACTGGAACTTCACTGGTGGAACACAATCTAGTTATTGCATGAATCACTTCTTTGGTGATCTTATGTGGTTGATCAAGCCACAAAAATTGGTCATGCACACGACTCAAAACATATCTTACAAGATCATCTTCAAAATCATCAATAGAATTTAGTGCATGGTGACAACCTTTATCAGTAACCCTCTTATACTATTCTTTCAATACTCCATCTTTGTCACACATTACCCTATATTGATCGAATATAGAAAAAATTCTAAGATCTTCCAACTTATAGTGAATGTATGATCTAATGTCCTCTACATGCAAAACTCCATATGGGACTCCGAATAGGGATCCGGCGGGATCGATTTCAATAGATTTAAAAGGGTGTCTCTTAAACTTTGGATGAGGCCTGACTGTAACATCTACCAGATGCGGTGCATCCATCTTTAGAGATTCAAAATTAGAAACAAATAATAGGATCTGTCAGATAAATATCTTTCAATCTTTCCACAACTAGGATTTCAACACTAAGAATCCACTTTCACCGATTACCGATCGTAGATCACTCCAAATCTTCTGTTAAACTGATCAAATGTTGCTCACACAAGCTCTTCTCTACTCTTTTTTCTCTCTAAGTGCTCTCAATAATGCAAAGTGACAAATGATATTCAAAAAGTCCTTTTATTTTCTCTACCACACTAAATGTTATTCCCGGTTGTATAAACAAAAAAATCCTAAAACACCATTCAATATACTACGAGTTCTCATATCACATCAAATCTACCAATTTGATCATAAAATCACTTCACAATATCATAATGCATCAAGATATGTAAATTTATCTTATTACACACCATATAGGTGTGTCCAGAAATGGATCTGACATCAAGCTCCCCCCAAGCCTTTTAACAACTTAGTTTGTCGGTGATGAGTTCTCCACACTAGGTGAAGAATTAGGATCTTCTGATGGTTTCTCGTCACTCTTCTTTTTCCAGATCTTGTTCATCTTTGCTCTAGTCTCTTCCACATCAACTTTCTTCTTCCCTTTCTGGTCAGCAAATTGATTTATTGGTTGACTCATTTTAGCTCTGCAAAAATTTGCAAGGTGTCCCAGTTGGTGAAAATGAAAACATGTCATACCGGATTCTCTCTAGGGTCCATCATTTCCTCTACCAATCCTTCTTTTTCAATTCATAGATACATGACCGTAGTTATGACATATTGTGCAAATCACATTCATTCTCTTTTCCATCTCATAGGGACTAGATCGGTTAGCATAGGGTCTCAGCCAGTTTGCATTTCTCCACCAGACCTTTGATTCATGTGGGATGTCGGATTATTTTCTCCATGCCTACATTCAACAACTCTATGCCCATACATGTTGCAAGTGTAGCAATATCCATTAAAGGTTATAGGTTTATATCCTTGATAGGCATTAGGTCTATAACCCTCAAAAGAATTAGATCTACAAACATTAGCTGTATGTCCTGGCTTATGACAATTAAAGCATACTAGTTTGTAGGGTTTTTTACCGGTGGATTTATGGATCTTAGGGGTAGATTTACCTTCTTCAATGTTGTCCTTTGTACTAGAAGGCTTACCTTTCTCAAAGGTAGTGTATCCCATAACATCTGTATCTCCATTCTTCCTTTGTGACTAGATCTGTTCATCAAGCATAGTATAACTTTTGTTAAACTTTGCAAGTGTTTCATTAGCATTAGCAAGTTCCTTTGTAAGATCTTCATTCTTTTTCATCAGGCTTTCTCTTAGAGACATTTCCATGTCTAGATCAACCTTTATTTCTTCTTTTTCTTCTTGTTCCACATGAAGATGAGCACACAGGGTTCCAACCTCCTGGTTCATCTTAAAGATCTCATGTTCTTTTTCTCTGATCTTGTCTTCACTTGTCCTCCTTGCTTCAAGCTCTTGACTCATCCTGATGGTTAGGGCTTCCAACTCTCTCCTCGGGTTTGCCTTCTCATCATTTAGTTTTTCAACTTTGGTAACCAATGCATCCATATTTGCTTCCTCAAAAGAACTATTTTCAGTAAACTCCATCAATTGTTCTGCAAGCTCTCGTCTCTTAGCAAGTGAGGCTTTATACTTGTCTTTCAATGTATCTAGGGATTCTTCAGATTCTGAAAGTTGGTTAGACAACTCTCTATAACTCATATCCCCCATGATAACCTTAGAGATATTTCCCAAGCGATTAAGCCTTAAGGGAATTAGGCTCTGATACCAATTGATAAACTTATAAGGCACTGAGGGGGGGCGGGGGGGGGGGGTTACTCAGTGCAAGCAAAAATAATAACACAAATCTAATCACCACTTTAAATAACTTAAAGCTTAATAAACATAAAAGAAATATCACCACATAAGATAACACCCAATATATCAAGCTCCACATAACACAAAGATTTATACGTGGAAACGCAAAAGGGAAAAACCACAATGGGAGTTAAGACCCACTGTAGACACCTAAAAATGTCTTATTAATCATGTACTAATTATTCATCCAATTAGTTAAATAATTATTTAATTATTTAATTAAGCTAATTAATCTTATTCTTCTAAATTCATATTTCCTCATCATCTTACTAATTATTCTATTTTGATTCTATCATCGTTTAATCATTTGAACTATTTTCTAATCTTAATTAAATATTTATTATTTAATTAATTGTGATTTTTAATCCTTCAATTTAAATAAATTGATTTTCAATTTCTATCTCTATTCAATTAATCATTCAACCCTTTTCTAAATATTAATTAAATATTTATTATTTAATTCATTATGATTTTAATCCTTTAATTTAAATAATCTTTATTATTTACTTAAATTCAATTTCTAAAATAATTAAATAGTTTCTTTAAATTATTTAATTAACTAATTAATTTTTTTAATTCCAAATCCCCAAATTCTAATTTCATATTATTCTAATTTAATTCAATTTCATCTAATTTCATTTAATTCACTTAATTTCATTAATTCTCCAAATCCAATTTCATCAATTTCAAATACATGTGCATGATTTCACAAATCAAATTTAATTCCAAAGTCAAGTTCTAAATATATTCAAATGACAAATTGAATTTAAAATAAATTCAATATTTTGAATTAAATCTCATGCAAAGATTAAATTGAAAATCTAAATCAGAGTGCAAGCACGTGCTAAATTAATTAATTCAATTAATTAATTAATTAAATCATTATCTTTTCAATTCCTATTTCTATCTTCCACTTTGCTTTTTTCCAAAAAGCATTCAATCAGCTTTGAATTAGTTAACTATTTCATTCTTTAATATCCTCCAATCATTCTTTTGCATCTTTCAATCAACTTTTTTCTCAATTAGTTAATTCAATTAACCTATTCAATCAACTGAGTTCCACCTCCAAATCAGCGGTTCAACTATCAATCAGCATGTGAGATCGCCTGAGTTCCACCTCTCAATCAATCCTCTCCAAAAATCTATAAATTGAGCATTCAATCTTCATTTTCAACAATCATGAACTTTGAATCCATGTGTCATTTGTTGGTTGTCATCGTGATATCTGAGAGCCATCATACCACAAAGAAGAGAAGAACAATGGAAGCTACATGTGATCATGGAATAGGGAGTTTTTATTAATAGATTTCATATTCCTATTGCTTGATTGTGTTACTTCATTGGTTTTGTTTAGAATTCTTTGATTAGATAGGGATTCATGATTTCCCTTTGTTTCTACTTGAATTAATGATGAATTTTAGCATACACATTTAGGTGAACCCGACGTGAATCAACAACTAATTAACCCTCTGTGTTTTCTGATGAATACTAAGAGGGGGGGGGTGAATTAGTATGCCAAAAATTATTGTACTTAAACACTTTACTAGACTACCAGTAAACCGGTAAAATAGTTTAGCAGACACACCAGTTAGCACACATGCAAACCAAATAGAAAATAATGCATTCACCCACAGAAGCACAAACACCATAACACGAGAGATTTTGACATGGAAACCCAAATGGGAAAAACCATGGTGAGATGGAACTCACAAGTAACTATCTGCAAAATAGGAACCAGACCGGTTAAGGTCATACAATGTTCTTTACCAGAACAGATCTTGTTAGGAATCTCAATCTCTGTTAGGAGATAAGTCCGATTAAAGAGTACCTTGCTAGAGGATTTTTGATCCACAGATGTGAACCACCTTGTTAGAGGATTTACAAAAGGCTTTTGGGCCTACCCAGTTAAGGGCTTCAAACTTGTCGAAGATGTGAGTAATCAACAAGTGAGTGATCTAGTAAATAGCACAAATTGCTTGGTTAGATCCTTGATAGCTCATTCCTAATGAATTCCAGCATTACTTCAGTCTTCAACACATTCACTCTCCATCTCTACTCGTAGACCTAAACTTTTCTTCAATCTTATCACTCACAAAAACTCTCCTACCACATTAAACCCTAGCAACTACTTAAAACCCTAGACATGGTGTCCTTATCAAGGAATCTGATTTCATGTCGGTCCAATAGGATTACATTACAATTTCCTAGGTTCAATGCATCTAGACATATTTTGTAACATGACACAAAAAGCACCGTTAAAGTGTCGGCACCGCCAAACAATCGGTGGATGGTAACTCATCACAAAATGCCAGTTGGTAACTCATCACAGAGTATTACCAATTCATACAAAATATCGGTTAAAGCAAAATACCAATTTCTAGTTTGACAATAATGAAGACTGGGAAATATAAGTTGTGTCGCTTTGTTCCTTCATACCGTTTGAGATCCTCGAACCGCTTGGGGTCTTCATACTGCTTCATATCAGTAAACACTTTCTGCAAAACACTGATAGTCTAAAGACTATAATACATCATATCGGTTGGAACAAATACCAGTTGAGCTTTAACTCATACATACAAAAAGTGATCTCAAATCAAGTGTGTGTCCATCAATGACAATCACAACATTAATCATAAAAAATGCCAACAATCTCCCCCTTTGGCATTGATGGCAACACTTAGGCAAAATTTTGACATCTAAGTGTTTTACAACAAAAATATGCCATAATCAAAATTACTCCCCCTAAGCATATACACTATCCCTTTTGCAAACAAAACAATGTATAACTATTTGCATACAGAGATAGACATGAAGATATACAGAGCATATATCAAAATTTTAAATACCAGAATACTTCTCCCCCTTTGCCAACAATGACAAAGTATAGCTGACCAACCCCTATTTCCATTTTGTATTAAAATAATAAGAGTTTATGACAATAAAGAGGAAAACTTGTCAAAAACCAATTTAAAGTCCTGCAAAAATTGTTTTGTAGATAAAGACCAAGACTCAAGTAGGGAGGTAGCCACTTCTTTCTCTATCTGCATCTAAGAGACCTGTTCTTCCATGGCATCTATTGTGCTCATCTCTTGACTCACCATTAAGGCATCCAGATTGAGATAACATTTCTAAAGTATTTGCAAGTGTGGGAGTAGAACCAGTTGTAGTTCTTGCAAATCTTGAGTCTGGTTGCTGATTTCCAACTCTATTTTGGTAGACTGGCTATGAAACCGGTGAATGGTTTGCCCATAAGTTGTAAAAGAGTCATATGGCGGCTTGAAGGTGCTTATGTATAACTACAAGTTAGATTGTAGCTTTTGCTTCTGTACAAGCACATCATCACAGAAGAGATGGGGTTGGCAAATCTTAATCAGTGGTAGATTCCCCTCATCTAGAGCATCCCTTATATCTATTTGAGCTTTTTACAGATCAGACCGGAGCTCATTTAGCTTCTTCACCAGGGCAATGTTGAGAGCCTTTTGATGCTCTTTCTTGGCATTTGTTTCTGCTATCTCTTCTAGGCTCTACACCTGATCATCCACTATGGTGCATAGGAGCTTCAATTGTGCCAGTGATGAATCAGTATTGGGGAGGTTTGTGCCGGGTAACAAATTGGTAAGAGTGTCCACCGTAGCTTGGATCACATCTTGCTCCTTCTTCCTCCTTATCACTTCAAGGTGTTCTTGATCAACCTTAATGCTCTGTAGCAGCTCCATTTCATTTATAGACTAGAGGTCAATAGGACTGGTGAGGTCAGTCGGTTTGGCTTGACTACCGGTTGCCTTTGGAGTCTCCATCTGAGTGCTTTTTGTCATTTCTTCTTTCTCTTCTTCCTTCATTTTCTTCTCCACTTTTTTTTGCTGCTCCTCTTCCTTTTCCTCCTCTGCTTTCTTCTTCTCCACTTCCTTTCTCTTCTCCTCTTCCTTATCCTCCTCTGCTTTCTTCTTCTCCACTTCCTTTCTCTTCTCCTCTTCCTTATCCTCCTCTACTTTCTTCTTCTCTGCTTCCTTTCTCTTCTCCTCTTCCTTATCCTCCTCTTCTTTCTTCTTCTTCGCTTCCTTTCTCTTATCCTCTTCTTTATCCTCTTCTCCTCATCTTCTTCCTTTTTCTTCTCCTCTGCTTGCTTCTTTGCTTCCTCCTTTTTGTCCTCTACTTCCTTTTGCTTTTCTACTTGTTCTACCTACTTCTCCTATCTTGTTGCTTCTAATGGTGCATCATGAGTAACATTTTCACCATCTAAGTCATCTACATCAATCGGGTCCATTTGCTTTGTGGTCAGTTCTTCTTCACTATCATACACTACATCCGATTTGCCAGTTTCTGGTTCTTGCTCAGCTTTTCTGTTGGCGTCACCCACTTGATGCATCTTAAGAGCTTCTTGAGCATGAGTATGTGTATCCTTGATCACTTCTTGACCCTTTCCTTCCAGTAACAGGAGTCTTCTTCTTCTCATGAAGAAGAGGCCTTTGTATTTATTCATAACTTCGAAAAGTTCTGAATTAGATACATCGCGAAAATTTTGAGCAAATATTTTCTCCCTAATTTCCTATTCCTTTTCTATGGCAATGTGCCATTTATTGTCTAAAGAATTATACAAAGAATCTGGTGTCTTAGATCTAATTTCTGAAGGCGACCGGTCATTAACACACAAATACTTAATGATTTCCTGTTCAACTGCTTCCTTTTCATCATCATTGAAATCATCAAAACAATCAATTAAATCATTCAGCACTTTTCTCCTAATGTTCTTTATAGTTCTTTGACAATGTGTCAAACGTTTGTAAGAAGAAATGTCAATATTTACCGGTGCAGATGATGTCAGTTCATTCTTTGTCTTTTTCTTTGTTTGCCTAGTCTTCTTCTTAGGCAGTTCTTCTGACATAGTTTCTTCTGAGTCAGGTGTATTGCTTTTTGTCTTTCACTTCCTCTTGAAGACTTTTGTAGGTGCCACTTCTGGTTTCTTCTTAACTAGTGATCGCTTGGTCACTTTGGGACTGGTTGCAGTAACTAGTGCCAATGCTGAAGGCACTGCCTTTCCTTTCTTTTCAGAGGGTTCTATAACCAATGCAACCCTTTCCAAATAGGTGTCGGTTCTCTTTTCCTTAGGATCAAGGGGTGAGGTGATTAGGGTAGAAGCATACCCGTCCAGCATGTCATACGTCACCTCATAGCCCATAGGCTCCACTTCTTCCTATCTAGGCTCAATGGCCTCCATTATGCATTCATCAACTTTGATGATAAGCAGATGTCCTCTTCATATTTCTTGATAGTGTCACTGGATATTCTTATCCTTTGACTCATTTTGCATATGAACTCATCAAAGTATTTGTTCAGTGCTTCCAGATAGCCAGTTCCAACTGCTTGTAGGCTCTCCTTGATTTGTTTTGTTACCAGTTGGTTGGTAGACAACTGAATATCACCTACTCCTAGAAAGTAGCCTTGAAAGTAAAAGAACAACCCAGCCAGTAGTTTTCCGAACTTGAATCTCAGTGCATTGTCCTGTTTGATTGACTTAAAATTCAACATAAGTTGTCTTTGCATACAAGTGCACAGATCAAATGATGCATCCTGCTTGATCATCCTGTAAGCAGCATTTACCGCTATAACAGAGACAGAATTAATTTTGCTAGTAGAGAATGTCCAGTAACATATCACCATGCAGGCATACTTGACTAGATCGTCATTGATTTAGTTGACGGTCATGCCACGTGAGTCACTCACTGAACCAGTGAGCTTGGACATTTCAGTCTTGCTGACCTTCCTTAGGGCTAGCACTTCCCCTATATTGTAGAAACTGGTGATGGCATGAACCACTTCCGATGTGATATCATGTGTTCTCTCAAGATACATCTTGTCACCATGAACTCTGCTCAGAATGATTCGAATGTGGTCATCTATGAAATCCTCTAGGAAGTAAACCGCATTGTGAAGTTTCTTCTTCTCCAAGATGCTATACTCTGGTTTGATCTTTTTATCCTTCCCACAAAATAGACCTAGCTGAGAATGGATTGTGAGAGACCCTAGGTCTTCAATTTTACAATCTATATAATTAGAAATCCCTTCTTCTACTATAACACCAGTCGGTACTTGAGACAAGGCATTATATTTCGACTTTCTTTGTATGAAGTCCATAGAATCAACAGTTGCACTAGAACTATCATGAGATGCAGAAGCCATGATAAAACAAAAAACTCGAGAAATACCTTTCAGAAATTGAGAATTTAGGGCTTGCTAATTCCACTTCACCTCACACTTTGTTAGTTGCTAAATCACCGCTTTGAGTTCTTCTCTTGACCGTTTGATATTTGCTTCTGAATCTTCTTCAGGGTTTCAAAATTTATTTGAATCACAACACAAATCACTTTTTCTTCGCTATGCACTTGAAAAACTTCTTTGCTCGAAAAATGATAGTGAGAAATGATTTGAAAATTCCTTTTAAACATATTCCTCACCTACTGTAATAAATGCTCCACCATTAGGGCGTAAACCCTAATTTGCCTTTTACCATTTCCAGTCTTCTACCGACTGACAGGTATCTCATACCGGTTAAGGTGTTTTACCGGTGTAAAACGGGGGTTGGAAGTATTTTGCCATTTTCTCCCCTTAAGATTTTCTGATGCTTAGTTTGTCGGTTCCATGATTTCCACACTAGGTGCAGAAACTGGTTCATCTTGCAACACCGATGGTTTCTTTTTCCAATTTTTGTTCATATCCACTTGAACAGTTTCAATATCAATCTTTCCTTCCGAAGTGACTGGTATGTCATTTGATATGTTCTTTCTTGTCCTGCAGAAACTGGCAATGTGACCCAGTTTGTTGCAATGATAGCAGACCATTCCAGGTGCTCTCCAAGGTCCATTATTCATGTTACCATTCTTCCTCCTGCATGTTGCAGCAGTGTGACCATGACAATGATAGATCAAATAGTTTGCTCTCCATCCAGTTGCTGCTTGATAGCCACCGCTTCCTGACTGATGATTAAAGGCATTAAACTGGTTGTGATTCCGGTTCACAAAAGGTTCCAGACCAACTCCTTGAGTCCTCTGAGGATATCTTCTAGTGTTGTTCATAACAAACCTGCATTCAGATGCTCTATGCCCAAACTTGTTGCATGCATAACAATTACCATTGAACTTATTGGATCTAGGTACATTGTTTATAAAGTAAGGAAAATTATTGTAGGCTTTACTCCTACACACATTGGTAGTATGTCCTTCTTTAAGACAGTTAAAGAAAACAGGTTTAAACTTTTGCTTACCTTTATCCTTTGATGACAGTTGTTTCTTCAATGCTCCAGCATTTGTACCAGAGGTCTCACCTTCCTCATGACTGGAATAACCAAGTCCATCAATATTCTTGACAAGTTTGGTAGATTCAAGCTTTTGCTCTAGCTTAACAGTACTCTTGTTGAACTTAGCAAGTATTTCCTTTGACTTAGAGAGTTCTTTGGAAATAGCAGCATTTGTTTCCATCAAATTTGCATTCTCAGAGATGGTCATGTTTAGTTCTCCTTGCATGTCTTCCTTTTCCACTTTGCTCACATGGAGTTGAGCAGTTAGGGCACTGATCTCTTGCTTTAGCTTGGAGATTTCATGATCTTTGTCTTTTACCAGATCTTCAGCTTTCCTCTAGTTCTCAAGCTCTTGGCACATTCGAATAGTCAGTCCTTCCAACTCTTTTCTCAGGTTGGAATTGGATTCATTCATCTTTTCTACTTCTTGAATTAGGGCTTCCATGTCCGCTTCATCAGAAGAACTATTTTCAGATAGCTCCATCAGTTTTTCAGCATGTTCTCTCCTTTTTTCTTGAGAGGCCTTATATTTGACCATAAGATCATCATAAGCTTGCTCACACTGAGTGAGCTGATGAGTAAGTTCCCTCATAGTGTATTCCCCCATATCTCTTTCCAAGTGGTTAGACTTATAGAAAGGTTGGCTCTAATACCAATTGATGAATACTAAGAGGGGGGGTGAATTAATATGCCAAAAATTACTGTACTTAAACACTTTACTAGACTACCAGTAAACCGGTAAAATAGTTTAGCAGACAAACTGGTTAGCACACATGCAAACCAAATAGAAAATAATGCATTCACCCACAAAAGAAAAAACACCATAACATGATAGATTTTGATGTGGAAACCCAAATGGGAAAAACCACAGTGAGATGGAACTCACAAGTAATTGTTTGCAGAATAGGAACCAGACCGGTTAAGGTCATACAATGTTCTTTACCAGAACAGATCCTGTTAGGAATCTCAATCTCTATTAGGAGATAAGTCTGATTAAAGACTACCTTGCTAGAGGATTTTAGATCCATAGATGTGAACCACCTTGTTAGAGGATTTACAAAAGGCTTTTGGGCTTACCCGGTTAAGGGCTTCAGACTTGTCGAAGATATGAGTAATCAACAAGTGAGTGATCTAGTAAATGGCATAGATTTCTTGGTTAGATCCTTGATAGCTCATTCCTAATGCATTTCAGCATTTCTTCAGTCTTCAACACATTCACTCTCTGCCTCTACTCGTAGACCTAAACTTTTCTTCAATCTTATCACTCACAAAAAATCTCCTACCACCTTAAACCCTAGAAACTACTTAAAACCCTAGACATGATGTCCTTATCAAGGAATCTGATTTCATGTCGGTCCAATAGGATTACATTACAATTTCCTTGGTTCAATGCATCTAGACATATTTTGTAACACGACACAAAAAGCACCGTTAAAGTGTTGACACCACCAAACAATCGATGGATGGTAACTCATCACAAAATGTTGGTTGGTAACTCATCACAGAGTATTACCAGTTCATACAAAATATTGGTTAAAGCAAAATACCGGTTGCTGGTTTGATAATAATGAAGACTGGGAAATATGAGTTGTGTCACTTTGTTCCTTTGTACTGCTTGAGATCCTCAAACCACTTGGGGTCTTCATATCGCTTCAAATCGGTAAACACTTTCTGCAAAACACCGATAGTCTAAAGACTATAATACATCATACCGATTGGAACAAATACCGGTTGAGCTTTAACTCATACATACAAAAAGTGATCTCAAATCAAGTGTGTATCCATAAATGACAATCACAACATTAATCATAAAAAATGCCAACATTTTCTGTGTGATTTTTGTAAGTCATGCGGATTTTTCATTTTTTTGCAGGTTTTGTATGGATTGCAAAGCAGATTCAATTATCACGCAATCAAGTATATAGAATCATGCAATCACATAGACATGATCACACAATCAACAACGCAGGGTCATGCATTCATGTGGACCCCATCACGCAATTGCCTGGATCCTATCACGCATTCACCCAAAAACTGTTACACATTCGATAGACCTGTTTATGCATTTTGTTTGTATTATTTTTCTTATTTTTTGTCCTTTGTTTTGTCTTAATTCTGTATGAAATTTCTTAAATCTGAATATTGTTTACCCTTATCTGATGCTTTCATTATAACATGTTATGGAACGTAAGGTACAATTTAAGATTTTAGGTGCTAGGAGGACAAAGGAACAAAGGAGGCAAGCTAGATGTTATCAGTAAATCCTAAAGGCAGAAAAGAAGATACAAGATCTAGAGGACCAACCAGCTATTGACAGATACAATAGCCTAGTTCTCTCATACACTGTAAAATATGATTTGATTAATATAGAATTTTTTATGAGAGATGTTACTAGGGAATGACAGTCTGTTCTACAGGTTCCTGATCAAATTTAAGATTTCTTAATTTTCCTTGTCTTGTTTGTCTTTCGGTCACACATTCGCTCTGTCAGTATACCACAATCGATCTATCATAATTACACAATCACACAAACATTATCATGTAATCATCCACACATAATCATGCAATCGCCCACACATAATCATGCATTCGCACAAGTATTATAATGCATTTGTTAATGAAGAGTTTGATTTACTATTTTCTATGTGTTTTCTAGGGTTACTAATTCTATGTTTGCAACATGTGGCAAAATCACAGAGAAGGCCAGGTCATTATTAAATATTTTTAGAAATCACTAACATTCATTCTTTCACACTTCAATTTTGGGCTTAAAATAAATCTAGTTAAAATGGACATGCATGCTTTCACACTTCAATTTGGGGCTTAAAATAAATCTGGTTAAAATGGAGATGCATGCTTTCACACTTCAATTTGGGGTTTAAAATAAATCTGGTTAAAATGGACATGCATGCTTTCACACTTCAACTTGGGGCTTAAAATAAATCTAGTTAAAATGGACATACATGCTTTCACACTTCAATTTGGGGCTTAAAATAAATCTGGTTAAAATTGACATGCATGCTTTAAATTGACATGCACATGCGTATCTCACACCTAAGTTTGGGTTTTTAAAATGAGTGTGAATTAGGCTTATTAATAGAATAACTCACACTTTTTGTTTTTGAGGGAAATAACTTTTTATTATGTTTGGGGTGGACCTACTATTGCATTAACTACCTTTCCACCTGCCTTCGGGGTCTTGGGAGAAAGGGAAAGGTGATAACGACACCCACTTTTACATTTTAGTAGTGAGGGGTCTCTTTGACTAGGGATTTCATCCCCCAAAGAGGTACTTCGAAATGGGATGCATTGGGGATATCATCTCTCCCAGCATACTCTTGAGTGGGTTTTTTGAGCCGCTATATAAATATATTGGTCAGGCAGCTAGAGTGTTGAGTGAATTTGATGTATGTGGGGGGCTTCCCTACACCAATAAGCTTAACTAAAGTCTTAAGTGGCTTGCTCTCAAAATCCGTTGTTGGATCGAGACCCCTCGAAACTTACAATAAGAACCAACTTAGTAGCCCAAATCCCACGTTTATTATTCTGGGTGTGTGGATTGTACCCCATAGATACCCTCCATGTACCTTGCATGATGGGATAAAAATCCTTGGTGATAAGATCTTCGAATCTTTGGGGTAAGAGAGACTGGCATGCCCAAGAAGTGTGTGTCTTGTAGTGGAGCTAGTGCTACCAGACTCTCTATCTGTTCATCTTGTTTCAGTATTTTGTTGCAGGGGCCCCATTAAACACTTTCCACTATCCAACCTAAGATTTTCTTCTATTTTTTATGTGTATCATTGTGCTAGGCTAGTATTGAGTCAGTATTTGGGCTATTTCACACCCTACCTTGCGCATCTCTGAATTCTCAAAGTTAGTGAGAACACAGTTCAATCAGCTATACTTATCTTCAAACAATTGTTCTCAAATTTGAAAAACAACAAAATTGTCCTACCAACAAAGTTATTTGAAACAGAGTTTATCTTGAAACATTAGACAGTACAAACTCCAAAATTTTACATAATTGTGACCATAGGCATCCTTGCATAGTCTTCATTTGCATCCTTATTATCATCCTCATAATATGTCCTTATTATCGTCCTCATTTACGTCCTTAGAATTTGCATAAGTCCTTTTAAAATCTTCATTTGCATCCTTATTATCGTCCTCATAATACCTCCTTATTATCATCCTCATTTACGTCCTTAGAATCTGCATAAGTCCTTGCATTGTTCTAATTTGCATAAGTTATTGCATAGTCTTCGTAATTAGTCCTTATTAGACCTCATATACATCTGTCTTAGTCCATCATCATTTGCATAATCATCCTAGAAAGTCATATCATGTGTCCTAATGGGTCTCCCAAGTGATGGTTTGCTCCCCTTTGAGCAACCTAATCTAGTTCCAAACGGTGGTCAACAAGAAATAATTGACGATTTAGATTACTTGGCTTGGAAATTAAAGACAAGTGCACCTCAGTACATGGGAGTTGAGTATGAGCTAGATAGAGAGTATAAAATTTCCCATAGAATTTATAGGGAGATTGCTGCAGAAATTCTTAGGCAAGAACTTGAAAAAATCTCATTGCAAAAATCTCAAGGTACTCGACAAGTCCCACGTCAGAATCCCCAATAAAGAGTTTTGTCTAGTGTTACATACTTCGCCTTTAAGTCTAGAATCTTGTATTCATATTCTAGGTTTATCATCATCTTTGGTTCTAGAGTGTCCTCCTATAGAAGTCTTAAATTCTTGTCACAAGGTCACAAAAGGCAAAGAGTCAAATGGACCCAAACAGTGACCCGCTAGTTAATCCAACTTGGAACATGGACATATCAAGTAGTCAATACTCAAATCCCTATGCAATGCCCATAATACACAAGTTACAACAAAACTTAACATGGGAAGAGATTGAGTCAGCTCAATAAGACCCACATGTCCTTATGATTTCAAATACTCTTATACACAATGACAGGGATAGATATCTCTTGTTGTTATTACAAAATGGTGCTAAATTACCTAAAAATTTTGATGTCACAAAAATCCTACCATCAGGAATCACTTTAGGTCCAAGTAGTAGTCAAATACCAAATGTAACACAAACACAAGCTATGACCTCAAGTTTCTCCCAAAATGCATCAACCTCATCTACACAAACAAATGTGGTATCCAATATGAGTTCTCAAGAAAGTGCATCACCCTCAACAATAAACATTAGTGCACCAACACATGCTATCATAGTCTCTCAAACTACACCAATGATGTCAAGTGTCTTGACATCGATTCAAACATAAATTTCTCATACAAGTGTGACTCAACCTCTAGTTTCCTATTCCATAGATTCTACATACAGTCATCAAAATACAAACCCAGGTTCCGCTAATACAATGAGTACAACCCAGTCAAATATGGGTTCACAATTTTCTTATTTCACAGTACCTAGCGGAACCCATAACATGCAGAATTATAATTATGGTACCTTTCAACAACCTCCTAGTTATACTACCACGAATTATTTTGTGGGAAATATGAATGTGCAAAGTGTACCACTGACCCAGATGGATATTTTCACCCAACAAGTACAAAATCTATAAAAATAGATGATAACTATGCAAACTAGTAATGATAAACAAAGCTATACAATGTAGGACTTATGTCCTTATCCTTTTGATCACACAATATACATGTCGCCTTTCCCACCATATTTTGAAACACCTAAATTTGATAAATACCAAGGGAAAGGTGATCCTAGGGATCACATCAGAGAATTTTTCACTACATGTATAGAGGTTGCAATTGAAGACACTTATCTAATGAGATTGTTTCCAAAAAGTCTTAGAGGTTCAGCCATGGAGTACTTTTCACATCTCTCATCAACGATCACATCATTGGGTGAATTAGCTGAACATTTCATTTCTAACTTCTCACATAACATTGAAACCCCAGTTACATTGATGGATCTATGTGCTGCAAAATAATATGAGAATGAAATATTTGTCCTTCATACAAAGATGGAGAGCTCTCTACAGAAGGTGCAAGACTATTATTCCCAAAACTGAGCAAGTTCACATGTTTACAGAAAACTCAATCCCTAAAATTAAGTACCTGATACAAATGCAATGTTTACCCACATTTAAATAAATCATTGAAAAATCCTTAAAGTGTAAAAAAGGACTAGTAGAACAAGGTATCACAAAATATGGGAATAACAACAACAATGATAAATCCAATTTTTGGTCAAGAAACAAGAATGTGACCAATGATGGTGGTGTAGATGCATGTACAGTTAACAGAGCTCAATCGATTATGTCTTTACAAGGACCAAGTCATTCATTTAGTCCACATATAGAGAATAACATAGTGTCGACAAACACAAACGTTGCGCAAACTACAAATAGAAAATTCCCAAGGGTAAATGCTCCAAAAAGTAACTACACACCTTTAGGGGAGCCTATTGAATCAGTGTTAAAGAAGTTAATATAGATAAATGTGATCACTTTGTCAGAGGTTAGAGTATATGAACCAGGTCCTTTCATACTTACATGGTGGAATGATAACGATTTTTGTGACTATCATCGTACAAAAGGTCATTAAACTACAAGTTTCTATAAATTGAAAAACTTAGTTCAGGACCTGATAGATCAAGGTGACATCAAAATTGATACCAACAAAACTTCAACAAACACAAATCACACCATCTTTAAGGATCCTTTTGTCAAACATGATAAAGGGAAGGCATCGACCTCAAGAACACAAGACAACACCACTAATTACACAAAAGTCTCATGTGACTATACTATTCATGCCATTAGCTCAGGAGATGTAGTAAATGGTGATTCAAAAAAAGAACTTCAATGATGATAAGCAATGTCAAGTGACTTATAACTATGATAACCAAGTTTGCCTGATGTCAAAAGCACCAAAATATGATGAAGATAAGAATCTTTGTCTTATGGACTGGAGGCAAGAAGAATCATTTTATTTAGGATGGTTTGAAAATAAAATTATATCACAAATTATGGATATCAGACTTGCACATAATGACTATAGCATGGGATATGAAATAAACCTCGATAACATGAGATATGTTACAAGAGATAATATAGTGGCTATGATCACAATAAATCCAAGAGACAATGACTATGCAGTAGTTACTTGTAGATCAAAAGTAACCTTACAAGGAGTACCATCCAACCCATCACCAGTAGTAGGGACCTATAATGTGGTTGAGAAAATGAAGAAAATCCCAGCTCAGGTATCACTTTTTGAACTTTTGTGTATATCACCAAATCACAAAGATATCCTAGATAGGCACTTCAAGATTCAGTAGTTGACAGAGATATAGATGATAATGCTTTCCAATCTATGGTGGGGAATTTAGCTAATGGTACCCGTATTGCTTTCACAGAACAAGATGTTCCCAATGATAGACTTATCCATAATGATCCGCTACATCTAGAAGCTTACATCCATAAGAAAAAAGTCAAAATAGTACTTATAGATGGAGGAGTCGGTCTTAACATCTATACACTAAAGTTGGTCAAGGCATTGGGTTATTCTGAACTTCATATTGATCCTTCAAAGAGAATAAACATCAACATATGATGATGAAGAACACCCTTCAAAAGGTGTCGTTACACTACCAGTACAAATAGGACCTATCTCAATAGAGGTTACTTTCCAAGTGTTGGATAGAGAACCAGGGTATAACATGTTATTGGGCTTCCCATGGATTCATGTCATGTAGGTCGTACCTTCAACATTCCACCAATGTGTTAAATTTCGATACAGTGGCATTGAAATCACCATAAAGGCTGATCCAAATCCATTCCAACATTGTAATCACTTGAAGGTGAGTGTAGATAACCAAGTACCCATTAATCAAGAAGCACCCCTCACTACACAAATGGAGTCATTAAAAATCATAGAAATATAAAAAAATATACCTACAACATCTTATTTACAGATTAAGGACGTTGGTTGTGGGGAATACTCCATTTCAAGTACCTCAAATGGCAGACAATTATCTATTTCTCCCAGGTCTTTTAGGAAACCTCTGAACACAGTGATGAAACAAGATAAAGGAAAAGATAGTAAAATACTCGGATTCATGTTGTTTCATTAGATGGGGAGACTTAAAAGAAGAATCTTTGAATGAAGATGTCAATCACTGGATATACAGAGAAGAAGATGACATGACAATACCCAAGTTACCTTTAGATTAGTATGGCAACTATTTCAAGATGCTACAAAAATATGGGTATGATGGTACCATAGGCTTGGGACTATAGAAGAAAGGAAGATTAGAACCTATTTTACCTCATGAAAACCCAAAGAGTCAAGGGTTAGGATATAAACATACACCAAAGATAACAGAGGCAAGACAATGTACACTAGATATACTAAACAAACCTAGGCTACCATCAGAGTACATACCTCTGAATCAGTTATCAACACGAGTATTTCCCTCTTCATCTTAGAGAAGCAATAAAGCACCAACATCTCCTAGTATGGAATCAGATGGTGAAGATATGAGGCAACTTCTACAAGAACCTAGCATAGAATCACATAGCAATACAGTATCTGAAACATCTGCACAATCAAATATGGTAATATACATAGGCTTAGCACAAACAAATGAGCCTAACCCTTGGTTGTTGTCAATACTTTTTCCAAGGGAAACAACTCAAGCTCTTCCAAATGAGTCAGATGAAGAAAAACTACAACTTATACCAGGCTTAAGAAGGGTATCCACCACACAAAGGAGGTTCACAAATCGACAACAAACTCAGTTAGAAGAACAAGAGGAGATAAGTGATACAAAATTAGAAATTGAAACATACATAGAAAGCATGAAAGATTCTCATGACTATGAATTCCTATCTGATCATGATGTCAACCCACAAGCAATAGACACGATAGAGGACCATCAATCACCCATCGACGATGAAAATATATCAAGTCACCCAAATAATGAGGTATGCATGTTATCAGGATCCTTTTACAATAGAAGGAAGCAATGACTTACCCCTTATACACTCGCATTTGATTGATTGGGGGCGAGAAGGAAAACCAACTCTAGACTGGTGTGAGAATGATGAAGCTATTGCAAAATTCCTCGGGGTTAGAGAAGTATTTCCACAAGGTGATCATAAGGCGGGATTTGTTATAGACTTGCATAGAATGACATACTTTGGAGAGGCAAGTCCCTCTATGATAGAAGATACAAATGAAAGTGATCATGATGGCAAGAACAAGTTAGATAAACTTCCTATTGAATAAGAGAATTCAACATTACTTATGGAAGAGACTAAAGAAATCAATATAGCAACAGGAGAAGTTGTACATAATATCTACTTATCAAAATCATTAAACCAAGAAGAAAAGAACGAGTTCATACAATTCTTCAAACAATGTCGGATCAATTTCGCTTGGTCTTATGCAGATATGTTAGGCCTACATACAGAATTGGTGTTACATCATTTACCATTGCTACTAGGAATCAAATCGTACAAACAAAAGCTAAGAAAGATGCATCCACAAATTTCATTACTGGTCAAAGTAGAACTCGAAAATCTTCTGGATGTGGGCTTCATTAGACCTATTGACTATGCAGAGTGGATATCTAATCTAGTACATATGACTAAGCCTACTGGGGCATTAAAAAATGCACAAACTTCCGAGATCTAAATAAAGCATGTCCTAAGGATGATTTCCCATTACCTAACATAGATATGATAGTTGATTTGACTGTTGGGAATGAAATGCTTTTATTGATGGATGGTTTCTCATAATACAACCAGATTAGTACTGCACCAAAAGATCAACATAAGTCAGCATTTACCTGCCCATGGCTAATATACTGCTGGAACATCATGTCATTTGTTCTTAAGAATGCAAGAGAAACATATCAAAGGGATATGACAATATTATTTCATGACATGATCCACAATATCATGGAAGACTATGTGGATGATCTACTAGCTAAATCACAGATAAGAGAAGGTCACTTGGAAGTCCTAGCTAAGATATTTGATTGATTAGAACAATATGATGTCTGATTAAACCCAAAAAAGTGTGTGTTGGGTGTAACAATAGGAAAACTTCTACGCTTTATTATTTCTAATAGAGGAATTGAGGTAGATCCAACAAAGGTCAAAGTAATCATGGATATACAGCCTCCATCAACACTCAAGTAGTTAAGAGGGTTACAAGGGAGATTGCAGTCTATAAGAAGGTTCATAGCACAGTTATTAGATAAATGTCATCCATTTCATTATTTACTCAGAAAATGAGTCACCTTCAAATGGACAGAAGAGTGTCAAGAATATTTTCAAGCTTTAAAAGATTATCTTCTACATACTCCAGTATTAGTTCCACCTACTCAAGGAAATCCCCTATTACTATATATATCAGCAACAAACTCATCTTGGGAGCCTTGTTGGTATAACATGATGATCAAGGAAAGGAAAGAGCAATCTACTATATAAGTAGAATCCTAATTTTATATGAGCTTAATTACACTCCTATAGAATGATCATGTCTAGCCGTGATCTTCGTATCTTAGAAACTTAGACATTATATGATATCACAAAGTTCAACTCATAGCACACTTTGATCCACTCAAATATTTGTTAAGTAGAGAAACATTAACTAGAATATTGGCTAAATGGGTCATGATTTTAAGTGAGTTTGATATAGAATATGTGCACTGAAAAGCAACCAAAGGGAACATTATAGTAGATCAGTTAGTAGAGGCTCCCTTACAAGATAGTCACCCACTACTAATAGACTTTCCTGATGAATCTGTGTTTACATTGACAACATCTACCATGTGGAAATTATACTTTGATGGATCCTATACAAATAATGGAGCTGGAGTTGGGATTATTTTTATCACCCCTCAAGGTGATTCTATCTCTAAGTCATTCAAAATCAATTTTCTTTGTACAAACAGTATAGTTGAATATGAAGCTCTTATCATAGGACTATGTACTATTGTACAGTGGAGGATAAAAGAATTAAAAGTATATAGTGACTCACAACTGATTGTAAATCAAGTCAATGATGACTATAATACAAAAGATGATAAACTAATTCCTTAAAAAAAAATGGTAGAATATTACAAAGAACACTTCAGTAACATCACTTTTGAACAGATTCCAAGGGTACAAAACAAGGCAGTTGATGCCATGGCTACAGTAGGGTATCTACTAAACATTCCTAATAATAAAACTCAATTCAAGTTTATTGTAGAACAATTGATGGTATCGACATATGAGATTCCCTCATCAGAATATGTATGTGTAATTATGGATCTTAAATCCCCATGGTATAATGAGATATATGCATACTTACATACTCAGTATATGTCTCCTAATTTGTCTAGAAAACAAAAGAAAACTCTTATTCATTAGGCATCCAGACACACAATTATTGCTAACACATTGTATAGAAAGGGCTTTGATGGAACACTTCTTCAATTTCTTGATGTAGAAGAACCACAACTTGCCCTAAAAGAGGTACATGATGGAATTTGTGGGGTGCATCAAAGTGGCCCACCACTATCAAATAAATTATTAAGAATTGGATACTATTGGCCAACTATGGAAAAGGATGCCAATAAATATGTACAAAAATGTAGACAATGTCAAATGCATGGAGACCTCATTCATGTGCCAGCACAAGATCTAACCTATTACATCACCCTGACCATTTTCACAATGGGTGTTGGATCTAGTTGGTAAAGTTAATCCTACTTATTCCAATGGGCACAAATCCATCTTAATGACCACTAAGTATTTTACTAAATGGGTAGAGGAAATCCCTCTTAGAAAGACCACAGGTAAGAAAACAATGAAATCCATGCTTAATTACTTTATCTATAGGTATGGGATTCCAATGTGCATAATGATTGACATTGGATGTCCATTCAAGAATCAAGAAATGAGAGAATTGTGTGAACAATTATAAATATAATACATATTTGTGATGCCACATTATCCGCAAAGCAATGGACAAGCAGAGGCAACAAACAAGACAATATTAAAGATCCTAAAGAAAGTTGTCATTGATACAGGATGTGATTGGCATCTCTAGTTAAATCCCTCTCTTTAGGCTTATAGAATAGGGGCACACACACCTACAAGAGCAACACCATATTCATTAGTCTATGGTACAAAAGCAATACTACCTATTGAAATAGAACTACCATCTTTAAGAGTCTCCTTAAAACACATCATACCAAAGGAGCACTATCAGTTTGCAAGATTATAAGAGCTTGAAATGATCGATGAAAAGAGACAAATTGATTTAAATAATTTGCAAGGTTACCAAAATAGACTGAGAAGGAGTTACAATAAACAAGTACACCCAAGGAGTTTTGAAGTGGGAGATCTAGCTCTCAAGGAGAACCAAAGGGACCTAGCAAAATGTGAAAAGCCAGGGAAGTTTGAACCTAACTGGCTAGGTCCTTTTATTATCACAAGGGTTATAGGAAATGGATCATATAATTTGGCTACCATGGAGGGAGATCTACTCCCTAACCCTATGAACAACATGCACCTTAAATGATACTATATCTAAGGGTTGGGTTAGTTTAGGTTTTTCTTTATGCATTGCATCTCGTTTTATTCAAAACACTGCATCACATATAGTTTCTTTCCAAGCACATCACATTCACAAATTTCATCACATATAGTTTCTTTTTCAAATGCATCGTATTCATAAAGTTTATGCATTTACATATATTAGCATCAATAAAACAAGGCACCTATCCAAGCTTATCATTCTTTTATTTTCAAGAGAAACAAGGGTCATCTCCTTTCTTAGATATTCGAACATGAATTCTTTGAGGTCCTAAGGTCATTCATTTTCAACAATACCCTGTGATGATGCTTTACTTATGGTTGGGTAGTGATTTCACTATTTGAGAATTGTTACCCAAAATCTATCAATTGCTTTATCTCATACATTGACAAAATCTCTAATTCATTCTAGACACCTAGTTGATCATATGACTAGTGAAAAATCTAAAATTCTACTTCAGCATCGTTGTAATTGTCACACCCAAGTAGGTTTCATTACTTACAAGTCAAGGAAACAAAACAAAACAAAAAGTGTTATGCCAAATATTCATCTCAAGGCAAAAAGAGCAATGATATATAGCTGAAATATCACGCATGCAAATGCGATAAAAAACTTGACTATTGGAACATGCGAGTAACTCCATTAGGGCTATGGATGCCTACTAGCAATGGAGAAATATTTGAGAAATTATAGTCTATAACCTCGTCGGAGCTCTAAAAGCTTGCTGGCAGTGAGGCTCTATTCAAGATGCTTTTGAAGTTATAATAATCCACGTAGCTAGTCATATAGGATGCTAAGGATCTTTAGTGAACACAAGAGCAAGAATTAATTCATTTGCACACACATGGGCAAAAGAAGATCAAAGTTTCAAGAACCAATGGGGAAGCTTTCCACATCTCCATTTGTAAATCCTAGTCACTAAGTGTGTTACTTTGGATGTTCCAAGGGACCTTAAGGATCAATTGATCACTTATCTATGAAACGTTTTGTACCTCCAATTTAATTGGTGTATTACAAAATGCTAAACAAACACAGTAATCCTTGTTCGAATAGGAAATGCATCTTCATCATGCATATTACATTAACATAGATCATGTCAAAAATTCATTGTCTCCACATGCAGTCTACAAATCATCATGTTATATAGGTTTGCATACTGGGGGCATAGCTGAAAAAAAAGCCTAAAAAATCATATATAAAGTCTTGAAAAAATCCAAAAAACATTGAAAAGCATAAAATCCTAAAAATCATATAAAGTCCTGAAAAAATTCAAAAACATTGAAAAACAAAAAAATATACCAAAAACATTCAGATTGAGTCCTAACAAAATCAATCAAAAAACTTGTAATAAAATGTCTCGCAAGAAACAAATACCCTAACACATATCCAATAAACACTTCACATGAAGTTAACAAAGGATACAACTATCCAACTAAACATTTGCAATCAACTGATCAAATTATCTTATCAATCGTATCAATATCCTTATCAAGTGATCATTATATTGACTTAAACAGAGATGGATAGACTCAAAATCAGATAGGTCAGTCTTAAATGTGGTCCGCAACTTTTTGAGATCAGACATTATCAACTATCACATCAAGCAATTGAGAATGAAGGCACAATATCAGTATAGCTACTAAATTATGTCTGGGTCAGTCTTTATCTTTTATAATTTGGTGATAGATTGTGTTCCTATGCTACTCAAGGATGTCCACAAGTGACTAGAGGATCCATGATGGGCATTATCTTTTTCTTTGTTTTCTAGTTGTGGTGTGAACCAATGAAGTTATAGGTAAATTGCTCTAGTGGGTTTCTGTGATAGGAGCATTCAACTTGTGAATGCCACACATACCTCAACCCCTAGTGTAATTCCCAAAATGGAGGGTTTCACTCCTTGTCTGCTATGTGTTTGTTTCTTCAATGAGATATCTTTACATCTTGGTTCCTTATACCCTGATGTGCTAAGCCCCATTGTTCAATAATAAGACTTAGTGATGAATATATATTGCACAATAATAATGACACAGGTTCGTGAATCAATCATTCTCATTTCATCTCATTTACTTATTGCTATTTTGTTGATTCTTTTTCTCTTTCTAAATCATTTTCTATCATCTAACATTATTCTTTCATCAACCTCTTCTTTCTTTAATCTTACTAACATTTCTTCTAGATACATCTGAGTTAAAAGGGATAAAACAATATTTTGACATTATCATACAAAAACAAATTTGCATCCATATAGTTAATTTGCATTCATATAGTTAATTGCATCCATATAGTTGCTTGAGTATATATATGAGATTACATTAAACTAATCATTACATCACAAACCATATAGAAATCATTGCATTCATAAAAAATAATTTATAAATCATATAGACGTGCATCACATCACACATAGAATCATACACCATACATGGAACATAAAGCATAATAGATTGTCGCCAAAACACTACATATCATATATATAACTCAAAAATAGTAATGTGTCAGAATACAATCATCATAAAAAAGGCCCAAAGGCTCAGATAACATGATTTTAGTAAATCAACCCACACTGCCTCTATCTCGAGGTGGATCGAGCCTGTTAGATCTTGCCCCAGAAGGTTGAGGTGGACCTATAACATCACCATTGTTTGTCCTCCATGTATAAGTTCTACTAGAACTGGAATGACCTCTAACCTCATTGAAGCTTGGAGCTCTTTTTCCCTTAGGCACAACCTCATGATAGAGTTGTCGATAATAGAAGGCCTCCTCAAAACCATAGTACAGTCTATCTGAATGTCTACATGCATCGATACCTGGAGAAAATTGTTGGTCATAAGCGACCTGTACCATCTGCATCCGCCTCTACATCATCTCTCTCCCTCTGGAGGCAATCTCTCTCACCTTCAATCCGGTACCTATCGGTCTCTAGTGCACCGTAATCTTGGTGGAATAAATCCCACTCAGCATCTCGTCGCTGCCTAAGTCTAGCAAAGTCATCCTCTAGACTTTGAATCCACGCTCTGAGAATCTGTGGATCATCATCATCTCCATCACCACCCTATCCTCCATCTTTGCCCCCCTCTACTACAAGTTCATCCTCTAACTCTGACATTTCATCATCATCCCCATCCTCGTTGCTTGATGACTCTGAAGAATCATCATCATCTCCATTGCTCCTAGACTCAGTGTCTCCATTGATGTCTACATCCTCCTCCCCCCCTCATCTCCTCTTGCCCCCTCCTCTGCCCTCCTCCCCTCTGTCATCCCTCCTCATCTTCCCATATCAATCCTCAGCCGCTATCTAGGATGACGTATCTACTGAGCTGTGATCAGAATTGTCAGAGCAGTTAGTGGAATAGGCCTATGTCTAGCCCACCATGCATCATACTACAGTGTAGTCCTTGGATCTACCACACCTATACTCCAACCCCACTATAATGCTTGGAGAGAATCAAACTCTATAGAAGCCACATGTGGTTGTATAAACGCACCCCAATTGGAAACCTCACAAGAAACATGAGCAAAGTAAGTTGTGATAATAGGTGCTACCTATACCTCTCCAAACTGTCTAAGTACCTATCTTGGTAGGTACATCTCAATAATCCTCTGTGTCTCCACAATCCTCCCAATGAGATATCTTTGTTTTCTACAGAAAGGCAAGTGTTGAGCATCATCTATCCAACTAGGGCAATCCAAATAAGGTCTCCAAATGAAATGTTGTAGGATATCAATCTAATGTCTCCAGTACAAGGTGTTACCTGAACCCCTATGTCTAATCCCAAGTGTATATATGTACACATATGGCTCCTCGGGCTATAAGTTAATATGAATAATTGGCCTTGAGATAGAAATGTGCTTCCAAGCCCAATTCTAGAGCAATGTCACACAACAATTGACCGATCGGTATGTCAAGTAAACAATGATGTGCATCGGATAAATAAACCATGGCTAAGAGACAAGGACCCCAAGCATACTCTTGCCAATGAACAATCATATCATGGAGCACTCTAGCCCATCCAACTAGAAATCCATGACCTCTCATGTCAAGGATAAGCAAACCCCCTATGATACTGCACAATACTATAGTAAGAACATCATAGTCCAAGTGATCCCATAGGATATCATAATGACCACTGATCTGCAAATCCTACTCCTCACACTAAAAAAGGGCACACAGTTCGGCAATGCCATCATCGCGATCATATACAACTCTCATACCATGGATGGGAATATGCAGTATATGCCAAACATCCTCTAAGGTAATAGATGCCTCACTAGTAGGAAGATGGAAGGTACACGTCTCGGAATGCCACCACTCCACCAATGCAATAATCAAGGCCCCATTGGCCGTAATCTCTGGCAAATGTAAAACATGATATAATCCCAGATGTCGGATATGCGCAACCTCCTCATCGAGTAACTGGTCTCGAAGATCAAGACCATTGGGTCTAATCTATCAATAGTATAGTACTCCAATACTCTCCTACACAGTAAACATATAGAAATCATTAGATATCAGACAACATGATAGAAAAAAAACATCATACACATGACAAAAAACAACATTTTACAACGAATGTGTGATACTTAGGGCTTATGCGTTACAATAGACAATAATGCGTAACAATTAGCCCTGCATAACAATTAGCACTAATGCATAAACAGGCAGACGTTTGTATAAACTTGTGACCTATGCGTAACACATGCGAATGCGGTATGTTTATGGCTTATGCAGTACATTAAAGACGAATGCATAAACATCAACAGGCGATCGTGTAACGAATATAAATTAAATCTCTTAGATTTTTTTAAAAAATTGACAAAAATAGGGAAAACATAGAGCAAAAATTTGGAAACATACCATGTCACCCATCCTCGGTGGTCTCTGATACGAATGTACTCGCTCGGACAAGTGCAGTCGTGCCCTAAAACCAACCATGATGATCAAATACTCACAGAGAAGCAAAAGGCTCACACTGATCTTCAAGAACTCAAAACAATGCAAATGACCAAATGGAAAGGCAAAATCACTATTTATAGCTCAAAATTAGGGTTTTTTCACTCCAACGGTCGTGGTCCCCATAAACTTCAACGAACTTGTAGGCTACTCAAACGATCTCGAAATTGCATGAAACTTCACACGATTGCTCCCTATAATGATATCAAAAATATGGTGTTAATTTCACAATTTTTTGACCACATTTTACGAGGGGGCATATTTACACCCTAAGCATCACCGAGGCATATTGGTGCAAGTTTTTTTTGTTTTCTTTGAAACAATGTCATGTTGACTTTGTCTCAAAGAGGGGCAAATGTAGACACCTAAAAATGTCTTATTAATCATGAACAAATTATTAGTCCAATTAGTTAAATAATTCTTTAATTGTTTAATTAAGTTTATTTTTCTAAATTCATATTTCCTCATCATCTTACTAATTATTCTTTTTTGATTCTATCATCGTTTAATCATTTAAACCATTTTATAATGTTAATTAAATATTTATTATTTAATTAATGATGATTTTTAATCCTTCAATTTAAATAATCTTTATTATTTAAATAAATTAATTTTCAATTTCTATCTCTATTCAATTAATCATTCAACCCTTTTCTAAATATTAATTAAATATTTATTATTTAATTAATTATGATTTTAATCATTTAATTTAAATAATCTTTAATATTTAATTAAATTCAATTTCTAAAATAATTAAATAGTTTCTTTAAATTATTTAATTAACTAATTAATTTTTGTAATTCCAAATCCCCAAATTCTAATTTCATTTAATTTCTTCTAATTTCATTTAATTTCATCTAATTTCATTTAATTCATTTAATTTCATTAATTCTCAAAATCCAAATTCAAATTTCATATTCTTCCAATTTCATCAATTTCAAATACATGTGCATGATTTCAAAAATCAAATTGAATTCCAAAGTCAAGTTCTAAATATATTCAAATGACAAATGGAATTTAAAATAATTTCAATATGGAATTAAATCTCATGCAAAGATTAAATTGAAAATCTAAATCAAAGTGCAAGCACATGCTAAATTAATTAATTAAATCATTATCTTTTCAATTCCTATTTCTATATTCCACTTTGTTTTTTTCTAAAAAGCATTCAATCAACTTTCAGTCAGTTAACTATTTCATTCTTTAATATCCTCCAATCATTCTTTTTCATCTTTCGATCAACTTTTTTCTCAATTAGCTAACTCAATTAATCTATTCAATCAATTGAGTTCCACCTCCAAATCAGCAGTTCAACTAGCAATCAGTATGTGAGCTCGCCTGAGTTCCACCTCTTGATCAATTTGTTCCACCTCTCAATCAATCATCTCCAAAAATCTATAAATTGAGCATTCAATCTTCATTTTCAACAATCACGAACTTTGAATCTTTGTGTCATTTGTAGGTTGCCAGCGCAATATTTGAGAGCCATCATACCACAAAGAAGAGAAGAACAATGGAAGCTACATGCGATCATGGAATAGAGAGTTTTTATTAACAGATTTCATATTCCCATTGCTTGATTGTGTTGTTTCATTGGTTTTGTTTAGAATTCTTTGATTAGATAGGGATTCGTGATTTCCCTTTATTTCTAATTGAATTAATGATGAATTTTAGCATACACACCCACAAGATTCACTATCTATAGAATATAAATCTTTGACTGGTTAAGGTCTTACAAATATGTCTAGTTATAAGAAGACCCTGTTAGGAGTCACCTGGTTAAGGGATTTACCTCAACCCTATTAGGAGCAACCTCGCAAGAGAATTTAGACTCAAGTTAATGAGCTACCCTGTTAGGGGATTTACAATTTCAAGCCTGTTAGGACCTATCCAGTTAGGGGATTTGACTGTTGCAACTATTAGAAAAACAACAGTAAAATGATCTGCATGTAGCACCTTTGTGCTTGATAAGATCCGCTTAAGTTTCACTCAATACATCAACAACACGTCAATACAGAGCTTCTCAGATTACCGCACAATCAAACTCTCAATATTCGCTCATGATCTCATATTTCATCTCATAACTCATCACACTTTTTATAAGCATCAACTTAGTCAGCTACTAACCTTGGAACAATTTCCTAGGTTCAATGAATCTAGTCAATCTTGCACTACACACTTTACTTTTGTCGGCCACCGACATAACAACTCAAAAATAAAACATTATGTGTATCGGTTTACCGATCTTAGTGACTTTGTTCTACCGGTTAGTTGTTCTTCATGATTGACTGCTTTGTACATCATAATTCGCTCATCATGTTGAATCTACCAGTGCAATATGAAACATAGCTACCTGATACAATCTCCATCACTCCGGAAAAACCGCATCACCTAACTCTTCATTGATCGCTCATACTAGTTGCTTGAATACAACTCTATTCCTATTTATTGGTTGAATTCTTATTTGTTGGTTCACTGATAAACTCTCTCCTCTACTGGTTATGCTTTATCGGTTGGCTTAAAAGACTTAGATGACTATCAAAACATAGTTTCCATCAATGACAACATAAAACAAGTCATCAATCAACCTATTACATCAAAACATCATCATCAAGCCAACAAATAAACTACCAACTCTAACATATGTATTATCAATTGCAATGATAAGAATTTAATATCTTAAACTAAATAAAATAGCAGAAAGTACCACTAGCCAGATTTTAATAACTGATCAAATCAACATTTCATTTTAACATTCATATCAACATCTCAATATGCTAATAATGAATCATGACATCAATCTAAATCAACAACAATTTGATATCGAAGAACAATTAGTCCATGTCCAACTATACAAACAACCTCAAGAGGTCTAGTCTCCAAATCAGGCTTGAAATCAATCATAGCACATAGTTTATCACATCCAAGCACAAGAAAGTTATTGCGTATCTCAATGCAACAATGCAAAGTGATCATCAAGAAACTGATCAACACATTACTAGGCCAAAATATTCACAAAACATGTATCAAAATAGAAAATAAGATAAGAATCCCAAGAGTAATATGTAGCAACATACACCCAAAATAAGGCCACATCATCACAAAATATCTACATCATGAAATTGCAAATGGTAAAATCACATCAAGAAATATGCAATCCAGAAGAACAAATAGGAGAGGCATTACATTCCCCTTGACTTAGTGACAACTTACCCCTTGTATGTCTTCCTCTCGACTTCTTTTTCTAGTTTACCATTACTATGAGTGTAAGATCATGCTCCCACTAAAGTGAGGGCTAAATTTAGTGTAGTTAATTATAACCATTTACAATTTCAAACTCCATTTGGGCCCCTAATTTACTGTTCTTTCTCCTAGATAATTTTAATCTTATTTAGGCCCTAATAAACTCTATAATTCAATTATAAATCCCGCAACTTAATTATCATCATATACTAAGTTTGAGACCAAGTCTTATGTTATGGATCTTGATACTCTTCCACTATTTTTGCCTATCCCTTTTTCAGTGGACTAGGGAACCCAATACTCTAGTCCCTATAAAAGGGACCTAAATTCAAATGTGTGTGAGTGTCAACCTTTTTTTCTTCAAGATCCAGCCTCAATTTTATCAAATGACCATTGATTGTTCACCTAAATTTGAAAATACCTTGTGAACCCTACCCAAATTCAAATGTGTATGAGTGTCAACCTTTGTCATTGGTGATCATTATATATACATATATGCATACATATATATTTTATATGTACATATACATATGTGTATGTATATGTATGTGTATATACATATATACATACATATGAATATATACACACACACACATATATATATATATATGCATAGGCATACATACATACATACATACATATAGTGTCATAAATTATCATCACATACAATTTAATAGTAGGTTTGGAACTCTATTTTGTGTGTATGATTAATTATGTTTGTAATATGACCATTTCGTAATACTAATTAAGGAACTATATTAAATCTCTCAACACATTAGCACTTTAGGATGAAAAAATTCTAGGACACTAGAGTATTGAGATATTGTTTTAAAAATATTTTAAATTTGAAAATTGTTCATTGGTCTTGAACATTGTACCTTGTTAGATTAGCTCAAAAAGGTCTTTGATGGGTATTTAGAAAAATATATAAACAACCCTGTTTCCCTCATTTTGTAGGACAATGATCTATCTATGAACAATGCTCTCTATTCTTCTCTACAATCTTAATTATCTCCACTTGTAAATTATTATTATTATTATTGTATGCATTATCTCTTCTAGGTATTGGAAGAATATTTTTTCTCTATCAACTCCTTGTGAGAAATTCATATAGCTAAATCAATCAAACAAGGGTTTCACATTTATGGTAACTCTCTTTCATGCTATTTGTTTATATTTACTAATATTTTCTTTGTCTCTTCTCCCATAAGAGAAACACTCTTTATCATTACCAACATTGCTATTGTGGAGGTGGGAACACTAACACATGGTTTGACTAAGGCATGCCCCTATACAACACAAGATTTTCCATCTTTTATGTATGTAGATTTGAATTTGGAACTTTCAAATAGATTGAAGCTATTGGAGGAAATATTGGACTATGATAGAGATTTTCAAATAAAAAATTTATTTGTACAAACCCTAAAGATACTAGTTCCTTTCATTTTTTGTCCTATTATTTTCACCCCAACTTTCAGTGATAGGTCATATCAAATCTCATCTTTCCTATTTTGTCCTTGTTATCTATAAATTGTAATAGTATTTAGTACATGTTACTTAGTAAATCAAATAGGGTGACACATTAGTTAATTTAATCAACACACTTATCAATCTTTCATCTTGACAACAAAGGAATACAGCTCCCAAACAACTTCACTCTTCCTTGAGTATTTGGTGACTCTAGTTCTAAATGTTGTATGGGAGAAGGATTGATCTAGGTTAATGTATTAATTAGTCTAGGAACTCTTTTCCCGTGTAATAATATACATTTACTTACATGCATACACATCCATGCATACATACATACATACATACCTACATACATACATATGTATGTATGTATGTATGTATGTATGTATGTATGTATATGTATATATGTGCATATGTACATATATATATACATATATATATATATATATGTATATATATACATATATATATATATATATATATATGTATGTATGTATGTATGTGTGTGTGTATATATATATACATATATATATCTACAATATGTACATATATATATACATAAATACACACACATATAGATATATATACATATATGTATATATATGTCTGTGTGTATATATACATATATATATGTGTGTGTGTGTGTGTGTGTGTGTATGTATATGTGTATGTGTATATATATATGTATATGTAAATGTATATACATATACATATACATATATATATGTGTATATATATATATATATACATATGTATAAATGTGTGTGTGTGTGTGTGTATGTATATATGTATATATGTGTGTGTGTGTGGGGGGTGGGGGGGGGGGGGGGGGGGGGTCACACACACATATGTATATGTATATGTGTATGTGTATGTGTGTGTGTGTACACACACACACACACATATATATATACACACAAATACCTGTATACACACACACACACACACACACATATCATATCATATCACATGGAGCATGATATAAGGTGGAAATTTTAGTGTTTTGAGAAAAAAAATTGTGGATTGAGCTATGTTTACATGTTAAATGTGGGCATGACAAAATATCCATCTTGGGCACTCCTAAGACTCTCTATTGCCTTGTTTTTCTTCCAATGAAATACATACATCACTTGGGATCTTATTAAACCTTATATGATTTGTGATTTTATATTTATTACATAATACCTAAACTACCACTTAGATATCACACCCAAAATTTTATTAAGAGTTGAACTTAAAAATATCCATCGAGTTTCCCAAATACCCTAACCATAACTTTCTCCCTTCAACTATTACTTAGATATTATATATTCTTGAGGAGGCCATGTCATCTAAACCCTAGATATAAGCACTTAAGAACGTGTTCATAGAAATATGTACATGTGATCAACTTAAGAACATTATTGCTTGAGGAGGCCACGCCATCTAAACCCTAGATATAAGCACTTTATATTTTTAAAATTTGCTTGTAGACTTCCAAGAATCTTTTATCAATTAGCATTCTTTAACCTTATATAACATCTAAATTTGAATTAAGAATGCTTCCCTTCACATCTTAGTCATTTTTTTGTTTTCTTATCACTTCCTATCTCTCATGATTTGCTATACTCAGCATAGATCTAAATAAAATTTTAACTAAATTTTAAATTACTATAATCTTCTATATGTCATAATCACATAGAAATTAAATTAACACTAGTCATAAGATTTAGGAGTTTTTATATTTTTTTATATTTTAAACTTTTCATTGCTATTGATTCACTAGTAGTAAAGGGCACACATAATTTGAATGTTAGGGAATAATATGAACATGGTTATAGAGTGGATTATCGTTATATCAATGAGGGTGTTTGTATTGGTCTTTCAAGCTAACACTATAATTAATATTTTCTATTAAACTTGGTTATAAATTAACTTTGCAAGCTTGGGCATAGTCTAATTCCTTCAAACAACTTGATCCTCACAAGTAAGTTTAATAATAGTTAGTTGGTGTTGAATAGAAACTTGACTTGATGACACTTGATATCCATTAAGATAATCCCTATCAAAACAAAGAATATTTTCTACATTTATTTCAAATAATTTAAAATAGATATAAGAAATGGCAATTATATATATCTTGCATTATTGTATCCACTACATGATTCAAATATGTGAAGGGACAGCTATGCAAGCTCGAACATAATCCAATTCCTTCGAACAACTTGATCCTCACAAGCAAGCCTAATAATAGTTAGTTGGTACTAAATACAAAATTGACTTGGCGACACTTGATATCCATTAAAATAATCCCTATCAAAACAAAAATATATAATTAAAAAATACATTGCATGAAAATTATATATATCTTGCATTATTGTATTTACCGTGTGACTCAAGTATGTGAAAAGGACAACTCTGCAAACTCAAACATAGTCTAATTCTTTCAAACAACTTGATCCTCACAAGCAAGCCTAACAATAGTTAGCTGACGTTGAATACAGTTTTGATCTAATGACTCTTGATATACATTAAAATAATTCCTATCAAAACAAAGAATATAATAAAAAAATATTTTTTACATTTATTACAATCAATTTAAGACAAATATAGAAAATGGCAATTTCAATATAAAAACGCTTATCAATCTTCCTATCAAATCATAGACAAATAAAATGCTAACTCATAAGTAAAAATACCTGAGAAACCCACAACAAAGAAATAGCTTAAAGTCGTCCAAAAATAACACATACAACACCCACATGATAAAATGAATGTGACAACTTGAGAAATATGATCAAGAGAGAACATTTTATGTGAAACCTCTGGAGAGTCCTAAGAATTGAACTTAAAAAAAACTAATTTAATAATAAAATACCAAATTCATGCATGCACCATCATTTTTATTATAAAGTATTTAATAGTTATGTGACCTACAATTCAACTAGTATTTTGACCTTAAAACCAAAGATAACATGTTGTTTATTTTTTAACCCTAAGTCACATCGTTAAATGTAATGAAGATTGGATTTTATTATTGATACCTTGCATTGGATTTAAGGGTCAATATAAATTGCATCATAACATTCTTAACACAGTTGTTGTACCACCATGAAAATAAGTAAAAAGAAGTCTCTCTAACATTCCTTCCCCATTTTTATGGTGGTTTTGGCCAACAGATTGGAATTAATACAACCATTTTATCATTATAGAAAGATAAGTCGCTTTCAATACAACAAATGATTACTTTATTAAATGTATAAAAAGTTTGGAAAAGATATAAATCATAAAGTTTGGAAAAGATGTTATGGGTCATTTTCTAAGGCTAAAAAGTACCTTTGTCTCCTGTCAAATGGGCGATTTAGACTTTATATACAAATTCCAAATAAGTTGTTATTTCTATTTTGTTTGCTTATAAGAACATTCTAAAGCAATCTATTGATTGGTGCCTCATAAAATTGAGGTCAAATGGATTATAGGTATCAAAGTGACATGAATTTCTATTGGGTTTCCTCTTTCACATCCCATAAGTAATTGAAGATTTTAGTATGCTATTGATTTTTTTTCCTACAATTATTGTAATTGACAATTTAGTGGATAAATATTGAAAAAGATTTTCTAGTTGGTAAATATTAAAAAATATGTTTTAGTCGGCAAATATTAAGAAAGAATTTTTGAAATGTTTCTTAGTGTGATTGAAAAACTCACTCCGCATCTATTGAAAAAGACTTCTCAATTGACAAATATTAAAAAAAAAGGATTTCTTCCAAATATCGAAGAAGACTTCTTAGTTGGCAAGTATTGAAAAAGATTAAAAAGACTTCTAACGTGTAAATGAAAAACTCACTACAGATAAATTAAAAAGACTTCTTAGTCGGCAAATATTCAAAAAAGACTTCTTCAAATTTTACAAAAGGTGGGTAAGTCATTGCAATTGAAAACCAATATTAAAAAAGACTTCTTAGTCGACAAATATTAAAAAAAGACTTCTTCAAATTTTCTGAAAGATGGGTGAGTCGCTGTAATTAGAAAACTTCATTTCTGAATAAATAATTTTTAAAATGCTTCTAGTAGTAAGTAGAAAACAAGTGTCGTAAAAATAGATAGATAGGAGAGTTTGGTGACTGATTCCAAACATAAGAAAGTCCAAAAATGACTTTTTAAAATAATTTCAACTTGAGTACATCATTGTAATTGAAAAACTTTGTTTCTAACTAATGGTTTTTTAAAACGCTTCTAGTTGTAAGTAATTGTTGTTGAAAATTTTAAATCTATGAATATTAAAAAAGACTTTTAAAAATGAATTCAATGTAAGTACGACATTGTAATTGAAAAACCCTTTTATAAATATCCAATTTGTAATAGTTGACGTTGTTTAATTAAATGTCGTACTTAAATATCATGTAACAAAATAGTTATTATGTATTGCATGGTTAGTTCAAGTTGGTTGTAAATAAATAAAAATTGTATACTACTAATGTTATGATGAATCTCCTATAATGATCATGATGCATTGAAGTTTATATAATTACTATGAATAGTTTGAAATCTATATAATTATTACAAACTCTTAAAAAATGCCCACTTTGTAATATTTGACTTTGCTTAAATAAGTGTTGTACTTACATTAACTAAATAATAATTATGTGTTGCATGGTTAATTCAAGTCGGTCTATTGTAAATAAATGAATTTCGTACACTGTCATTGTTGTGAAGAGGTCTCTATAATTATTATGAATAGTTTAAAGTCTATATAATTAATATGAATAATTAAATCTACGTAATTATTATGAATAGTTCTATTATCGTTATCATCTTTGTAAACATATTTTATATATAATAATAATATTTATTTAATGTTATTCAAAACTTTAATTTTTAACAACTTTCATAACTAATTATATATTGTAGCTCAAAATTAATAAAGTCAAAACAATTACATTATTGATTATAAAATATATATTTATACAATTTTTACAATATATTAAAATTAAATTTATTTTTTATTTACTTAAGAAATATTTAATTTTTCTTTAAAACTATTTAAACTTTAATTTTATTTATTAAAAATTATTTTCTAATTTTAATATTTTTTATATATTAATTATATTCTAGTTCTTATATGTTTCATTTATGTATCCTATTATCATTATAGAACACCGTGAAGATAATAAATTAAATAATTATATACATACATACATACATACATACATACATACATACATACATACATACATACATACATACATACATACATACATATATATATATATATATATATATATATATATATATATATATATATATTGGACACATTATATTTTGTATAAAAATTGTGCATTCATAATTTAAAAAATTAAATTTTACATTAAGTAAATAATGTAAAGACCCAAAATGTACAACTTGTGTTTGGTCAATTGATCCATATTTTGTCTAATTCCATATCATATATATTAATTAAGTAATATCCTATTATATAATTAATATTTTCTATTTTCTTCTATTTTCATAAGGCCTAGCCTAAGGTAAATAATAAATTTAAATAATTTACCTTTTTCTCTATCCTCTTTTCTCCAAAAATTAAATAAATAACTCCTATTTATTTAATTTAGCTCTCACATGTCACATCCTCCAACTTTTTCTATTGAACCTAACCTAATCCTAATCTACCTCTTAATTATTTGCACGCACTTAACCCTTGATTAAGAAAGGTCAATCATCTCCATCACATCAAGAACATGGGCCATGTCCCTTCAAGTAGTCCAAAGAGATTTTCAATTATTTTATTCCTCTCATTTCTCCTCCTTTGGAGTGTAAGGACAAATTTGTCTTTGTGGCAATATCTCCTCCCACAATGCAAAGTACCCATCTCCCTCTTCTCTCACCTTATCATGCCACTTGGCACCAACCCATGAAATGAGAGGACCAATTCATCCTCCTCCATAGATCTTCATATTGCAATCTAAACCCTCCATCTTTTTCATAAAAAATCTAACAATCAATAAAATTTCAACACCTAACCATTTTCATCACACTCGCTTCCTTTGCAATCGAGTATCATTATGATGTCAAAATTGTTAGTGGGCACACATCCAAATCAATCATTTGGGTAAATCTACTCAATGTGAGGTATAATATAGTCTAAATCTATAAAAATTGTATTATTTATTGACTTTGTTTGCCTAATCGTGAGTGGTCATTTGTTATTTATGTTGTGTGGTTTAAATAGCTAAATCATTCATTGTAGTACAAGTTTCATGCACATATCTTTGGCATGCTTGATGGGACCCACATCCTAGGTCTACTAGTCAAACAAGGGTCAATTGATATATTTTTTGTGTCTAAAATCATTTTTTGATGCATTATCCTCCCTTGCACCATTTTATGAGCCTAGGGATCAAAAATCAATCCATGTCTTGTCATGTTATCCTAGAAATGATAGCTTGCACACTTCTATCTCCTTGTGCTTCATGTGATCTTGGAGATAAAAAATGACTAGCATATCCATTCATTTACGGGGTTTTCTTGGGGATTTCATAATCCCAAGGGACAATTTCAACCCCATGAGCTAGTGGAACTTGTATAAAAAGGAAAGGACATAATTTTTACCCCAATCTAGTCACATCATATATTGACAAAACTTTAATATCTAGGTGATATCAAGTTAGGAGTGTAGGGTTGGTTTGAGAAGCTTAACAAACACTCCTAAGCCATTCTTGTGATGGACTAGCATTCATGGATGTATCTCATGTACCTATTTAGTATTTCAAGGACTCATCTAAACACATATACATCTTAGCATAGGATTTTGCCAACTGTCAATTAGTGTGATATAGGAGATGTGTATCATACCTCAAAGTTACTCATAATGTACCTATGGCTATTGAAATATGATTTATAAGGGATACACTTGCAATAATTCCTTGTTAAGGAACTTCTCATGTACACAATCATCTTTTCCTATCCAACATTTGGTAAATAATATTAGCACATGTGTTGTGGACCTACATTAATTATCACACCTATCAAATTAATCATGGGGCTTGTGCATGTTCTTGATGTGTCTTCATTTTATTACCCATGCAAATCTCTCTTTAGCCATTATTCACTAATATCAAGTACATTAATACACATTTAACAAGTGGTAATTGCAATTGCACTAAGTTAAAAAAAATGTTATTATAATATTTTTCATAGTGGTTTTATAATTATTTAATTTTTTTAGTTTTTGTATTTTTATGGGTGGTTGTGAACTGATTTTTCTATATTTGTCTAATTTGACTCATTTGAGGACTTTATTATGGTTAAGAATGAGGTTTTCAATTCATTCTCATATAATCACTTTGAAAGAAAACTAAAATTATTGACAAGACAATATCCTAAAATGTCTTAGATGGCTTCATATCCTCACTCATTTTTATGGTCTTCTTCTTGAACTACATACTCATTGGTGGAAGCAAGTATGGTCTAAAAGGAATTATCCTTCCTTAGGATTATTTGGTTCCAAAGTTTATAGTTGCATCAAATATCGCAATTGAGTGACCTCATAATCTTTGCACCTTAACCTATGAGATGCATTAAGACTCAAATGAATCTTAATTTCCAAAATATCTCATTATGTACTTCCTTGTACTCTTTGATTATTCTAATAGCCTATCACATGATGATAATACAACAAAGAAAATTACTTAAAATCAAATTATTGAACATTGTGTTGAAATCAAGGCTTATATCCATGATATTTCTACTCCTTTAGATACATGCATTAATTCTTTAGCTTATGTCATTTCTAATATAAGATTTAGAGGGTTCATATTCTTTTTTTATGAGTTATAATCTTGAGGCAAAGGAATCTTGTATTCTAATATTGGTATCTTGTATAGACGCATCATCTTGGGATGAGAAGTGTAGTCAAATAATATTAATTGAGTTCTTATTCTTATCATCTCCTTCTTTCTCCAAAGATTTAGTGTTGTAGGATCTTCATTATCTTCCAAGATATCTCATATATATATATATATATATATATATATATATAGTCCCTTTGATGAATTGGCTCTCCTCTTTGATGAAATCTCATATGTAGTTGTATCACATTCTTTGGATCTAATGAGGAATATGTAAACCCTCTTATTCTTTCTCTACCTACTAATTCTTGGACAACATTATATTTTGTTAACATTCATGATTCCAAAGATCTAATATTCATCATTTATGTTGACATATGTACCCAATTCTCATTAATTTAGTTGTCTTACCAGTAGTGAGCATCATATATCCATGGTTACTATACCTAATCTTGCATGAAACCTAACTAATATGATTTTTTTTTATAGCTTAAAATTTGTTTTTAAAGAACTTTGAATAGTTTCCAAAAGAATCATCCACAAATTTGTATTTACTAGCATACCTTTCTTTAGAGAATTATAAGCAAATTATGCCAAAAGATTTCATATTTGTTCATTATTCCACTTAAAAATTTATTATATTACTATATTTTAATTATTATTATATTGTAATTAATATTAAATAATTATTAAGATATGATAATATTATTATGTTTTAATATATTCTTAATTTTTATATTTTAATTTTTCCTTTAAACTCTTTACAAAAGTGAAAAAAAAATAGTACCAAATTATTATTATTATATTACTATATTTTAATATTCTATCAAACTCTTGACAAAAGAGAAAAAATCTTTTAAGACTACATTATTATTATATCATTATATTATTATATTATCATATCATTTTATTTATTTTTTCCTTTCATGCACTCAATTAAATAGTTTTTAATTATATAAAGCTAACTATATATTCACTTCCACCTCTCAACTACCACCCTCTTTGAGTTTAATTGATAATGCAATTAATTAACTTCATCTTAATGGATAGACAAAATTTATTGATCAAAACTCAAAGTGAGTAGGAGCTGAGAGGTGGAAGTGCAGATATAATTAGCATTAAATAATTAAAAATTATTTAATTGAGTGGATGAAAGGAGAAAATAAATAAAATATGATTTTTGAATTTTCATGCATTTAAGTGTCACAAACACATCAAATTAAATGCTTCTAGTTTTTATTAACCGATATTTTTGCATCCATATGTGATTATAATACGCCTTCGACAAAGTGTTAGCCATTATTCTCAACTCATTAATTGTAGTTGCCTTCATCTTGTAAGCCAGTGGAAGGGCTCTCAAGACTTTGGAAACTATTTCATCCTCTCTTAGAAATCCTCCACAACATTGTATTCCCATAACAATCTCATTTACTCTTTCCATAAATACAACAATTCTTTCATTTTCTTCCATTTTCAAGTTTTCATATCTTACTCGGTAACCATCAAGTTTAGCAATTTTGATAGTAGGGTCACCTTCATTCAGAGTTTGCAATTTATCCCACATAACCTTTTTCGATGATTTATCTGTTAGTTCCATGATCTGTTGATCAGTAAGTGCACACAAGAGGGCTTCTCTAGCTCTGCAATCATTCTCAATATTCTTATCCAAGTCTGCAGGAGAAGTATTGCCAGATATCGAATCATAAGGTGTGTAGCCTTTCTTTGTGATCTTCCAAATATCCTTGCCAAGACATCTAAGATGAGTCTTCATTCGAATTTTCCATATCCCATAATTTGTTCCATCAAGCTTAGGGATTTCTCTTCTGAAAATAGTTATCGATGGATTAGAAGTTAGCGGCCATCGGATCTACCTCAAGCAAGTTAAGCTTTTGCAAAAGAAGACCAAATAAATGATACCAATTGTTAGGATAATCGATGAAAAATTGAGAGGGGGGTGAATCAATTGTTAACATATTATAACATTTAATCCACAAAAAAACTTCAAGCCAGAGCACATAAGTATTCAAATACCGGTAAAGCAGAAATAGATGTTAGTAAACACAGATACCGGTAAAAAATGTAGCTTAACAATTAAACAGATAATCAATGCAAAGAAACCATACCACATAACACCATGATTTGTATGTGCAAAACCCGGAAAGGGAAAAACTGTGGTGGGAAGCCTATCCACAGTCAAATGATACTTTTGCAGAAAGTGTGATACAATGAGGGACCTACACATGCAGGAAGGAACACTGCCTAGAGCATAATTCTCATTACAAAAGAGTCTCACTGACTACAGAGGTTAAAACCACCTCAATATATTTGGACAATAATCCAATAAAGTGAACTGCCAGAGATAAAATCTACCATGCCTGATTACAGTCCTAGTTAAGCTTAATACTGGAGGCCTTTGACCTCTTCCTTAATCCCAATTCAATCCTCAATGATCAACCTGATCCTTCACATAAGATATTACAATTCTTGACCACGACACACAATCTGCAGGTTGGCATTTTCATGAAGATTGCATTAATGATATGTTATGTTATCATTAATATCAATTGAACCAGTAATGGTACTTGTAATATTGTTGATATTGTTGTTATTGATATTGTCTTGTATTCAGTAGGAAGAGCTTTGAGGAAGATGTTGTAAACCGGTATGTAAGTATGTGATTTGAATCGGTAAACTGGTGTATAAGGTTAAAACCTTTCTATTCAATGTAATTGGTAAACCCTACTAGTTGTTGTTTTGTTAAACCCTAACTGATCAAGTATGTTTGTTTAAGATCTAATGATTGTGTGGTAATGATGGTGACAATTGAGCGGTAATGATGGTGACACATGTGGTCATTGTATGAAGATATGTTCAGATTGTTTTGGCATATTTGTTTGTTTGTTTGATTGTCTAGGGAATGAGCAAAGTGGATTGCATCTAATGCAAAGTGTGTGATGAGTTAGAAGTCTGATGAAGTGGTGATCATGGAGTAGCTGTAATTTCATTGAAGAATGTGTACAGATTGTTATGTAAATCCAACAGTCACACTTGTACCAACTTGTTTGTAATCTCTATGAGAGAATTAGGTTTTTGTTGTGTTACCGACCCAATTGATTTATATTTAAGGTCGATGAAGTTGTTTGTAAAAGTTGTTGGCAAATTTGGCAGAAATTAGTTGAGTGTGTGGTTGCCTAACCGGAGAATGAATCTGTAGTTTGAGTAAAGACAGATTGAAGCTTAAAAGGATCTGATCAAGAAAATGTAGTGCTACTCAGACAAATCAAGAAAACCTGTTGTTTTCTAACAATTACAGCAGAACAAAAATCCCCTAACCAGGTAAGCTCTAAAAAGCTTGGTTACTTCTTAAATCCTCTAGCAAGGTGGTCCATTAGCTTGGATTCTCAAACCCTTTACTGAGGTTACTCCTAACAGGGTATTTGCTTTTTATCAATGCATTTGTAAACTCCCTTAACCAGGTGATTCCTAATAGAATCAGTTCTTAACAGGGCTTATTGTAAAAGCTTTAACAGGCTTGGCTCCTAATAGGGCAAACTTCAAAAGAGTTAAGATAGCTATCTTGTGAGGCTCATCTCACCATGGTTTTTACCTATTTGGGTTTTCCACATATAAAAATTTGTGTCATGTGATTTTTTTATGGTTATGATCTTATTTGGTGATTTGATTAACTCCAGAAATGCATGATAACTGAAATCATTGAGAGGTGAAGTATGTTGATGTTTACAAGTTGAATGTTGTTTACTGTTAAGTTGGTATAATAGTTAACCAGTTGATGTTGAGTATTCTTATGAGTATTGATCTTGACAGTGAAATTTTACTTTATTTGATTGAATTTGAGTTTGGGAAGTTTGTATCAGTTTTTCAATCTACTGATTCGCCTCCCCCCCTCTCAGTAATCCACTAGATACTTATTCTTTCATCATACCATCACTACAATGAGATCTTACAATCATTTATACCAACCCTAAGACCTAAACCAACTAGGTCACCCACCTAAAAGATACTTCAATAAGATCATTACATAAATCCATATTACAATGATATGCCATGTCGTCTTAAGACCAAAGAAATAATTACAAATCCATAAGACATCCCAAAACATCCTGGTAATGTGTAGAGTACACGTTAGCATGATATCAGTCCATAACCTAGATAGGTACCGGACCTATTCTATGTCCACCACGCTAAATAAATGTCTTCAAGCAGTTGAAGCACGATCAATGAACATGTTCAGTATCCTAAAATCCATCTAGAAGCTACACCAACACCACTTATGCATCCTGTCATGATTCCTCAGTGAAAGCTATGTCAATAGAGCCTTAAACCAATGTCGGTAAGGGTTTACAAAGGTATATGATAGCATCTAGTTATCAAGCCAATACCAATTGACCAAAACATACTCATGGAGAATATAACACATGAAATCACACATACTTAAATGATCCAAGTATGCTGCAAGTGTCCAACAGATAGTCTCTTCTGTCGGTAACACTAGATCTTTTACTGGTAACCAAAACCTGTTTGTCGGTAACCATCCATAATAGCTAGTGTTGACATTAATGACAAAACATCAATGAAACATGTAATCAATTCATCCAATAATACCAACAATGAATACATATGCATCAATATTAGAATAGAAATCATCTTAGATTTTTATAATCTTCAATTTTCCTTTTTTGTTGTGGATTTTTGTTTCATCACATCATGGGATTTTTTTTCCCATCAACAAATACTATACAATGCTTTTCTTATATGAGTACCAACATATAACCAATATAAGCTCTTGTAAGAAAAACCATGAGATTGCTAAGAGATCCTTTTGATAAAATACATTACAAGTCACCTATAGAAAAGGACTCACAACATACAAATCCATTTATTTGAAAACCACATCTACACTAGAATCCATTATGAAATACCAAGATTCACAACTTATAATTCTACCCTAGATTTCCCTTTTGAGATTTAAACTTGGGTCTCAGAAGAGGGGAAGGCCCAAGGATGAATCGAGTATGGAATTACTTCACACTAAAGGAACACAAATGGACCACTGAGAGGGAGGGGGGTGAATCAGTGGTAATTAAAAACTTGAACTTACTCTAGAATCAAGGCTTAAATAACAGAATCAAGAAACTATGAAAAGAGATATTAAACACATTTGCACGCACACACAAGATATACGAGGAAAACCCATAGTGGGGAAAAACCTCGGTGATAAATATTGCTAGAGACTACTACTCTAATCCAGCCTCACAATGGAAATATTTTGTTTACAACATTTATGGGAGCCAACCCATAAGAGAATCAACCCTTAGCTTTATAGGAACTAACCCAAAGGAGAACCAACCCCCTATCTGAGCACCAACTCAAATGATTACAATCAAAGAAATGTTACAGTTACAAATTGAGTACCTTGTTACGAATGAGGTTTTGTAACCCAGTGTATTATCTACGCTTGAGAATGGCTCATCTCTTTTCTTCACACAAGCTTTGTCCTCTGTACTCCATTCTTCTTGTCTCTACACACAACTCTCTAATATCTGCTTGGTTTAGTCCTCTTTCTCTACCCCACCCTATGTGAATATCCATCTGTGTTATCTACCTTGGCTCTACACTGTCTAGCCTTTGGTATATACTATTCACTTTTTTTCTCTTCTTTTTCTACTCTCTACTCTTAGTTCTTTTCTCTAAAATCTTCCTCCTCTGGTCTTTTTCTTTGTTTCACTTGTTGTGTGTTTCTTCGGTGTTCTTCATACCCTCTATGCAACCTTCTCTTCTTCGTGCTTTCTTGTTTTTGCTTTCTTTTCTCCTCACCTCTATTCAACACACATACCCTCTACACATTCTCCATTTCACACCACTATATAATGTGGATGTTCTAGATTTTATTCTGTGTGCTCTTTCTTTGTGCTATATTTTGTATCCTCTATTTTTTACTTATCTTCTTCATCTGTTTGTTGTACATTTCTTACCTCCTTTCTTTGCCTTCTTAGTCCTCTATTTTTTTTCTGCTATCTACTTTGGCTCTCAACTTCCTCTTATCTCCTCTTCACCTTCTGATCATTCTAAATGCAATCCTTTCTACAATGTTATGCCTGCCCAGGCGTCATATTATGCACACATGCTAAAGCTGCTTCTTTACGCCCCTTGTTTTTCTTCACCTCTCTGTCTCCTGTGTTTTTCACACTTCTCCACTTCTCTACATTACCTACATCCCTCTCTTACTCATTTAACAACTACCCATATCCTATAACTTTTCTTCTTGGTCAACTATGTACTCCAAATATTTTACCTCCAAAAGAGAAATTAAAAAAAACAAACAGTTTTAACTACAAAAAATATTTCTTGTCTCAGTCGTCCACATTAAATGACCCTTTCCTTCTTTTCTCAGCAATCTCTATGATCTGATTTGATTTTGCACACAACCTCCATTTAAAAATATATTTTCCATCTGATATGACTCTTCTTCTTGTTTGTTGTTCAAACAAAGATCTCCTTTGACACGCATTTATTTTTTCAGTTACAGAAATGTGTCAAAATAGATTTGTCCACCTAACATTCACATGTCACTCTGCCAAATGGCAAATGGTTGGACCTATCAACATATCCTTCTTCTCACAAAAGTTCTATGTGTAGAAGAAATCTACATTGAATGCATGGGCAGTGTTGAGCTAGTGTGTCTTGCAAACAATCTAACATGTGTGCTATGCAATTTTGCAGTTTCACAATACCCTTGGTAAATGCAATTTGTTGACCTATGAAACTGCATGTTATGCGCTTATTGCAATTTTGTAATTGTCTTGGCTGGCACATAATGTTGACCTATGAAATAGAGATAGTGATAACCTATGTGTTATGTTATTCTCCTATCTCTTGTTGTAGTTTTGCAGTTGCCTTTGGTCAATGCAGAGAGTTGACCACAAAATAGTGATAGCGATAACACAATGTGTTATGCGCTTCTCCTACCTCCTATCGCAGTTTCGTAGTTGCCTTTGGTCAACACAAAGAGTTGACCAGAAAGTAGCGATAGCAATAACACGATGTGTTATGTTATCCCTGTAACAATGTGTGACTAACATGACATGTTATTGCATTACTGCAACTACACTTTTTCTAAGTCAGACCAAGTTTCTCAATGCCCTACCAACTCAATATCCTATGTCTTCTTTGTCCAATTACATTTCCCAATAACACGCTCCATGCTTGCCTTCTATATCTTATTTGTGGCATTTGACGAAACTAAATTGTCTTCAGCATGCTCACATACAATGAAATCTAGTCAACTTTTCTTTGTGAGTTATCTTCTTGTGGACATCTTGATGTTTTCCCTCTAGATCATTATATGGAATTATTGCAACACCTAGACTTATCTAGTATAAGCTTCTACACCAAGATTCTTCTAGCTTGAGCACAACATCTCACTACTTGTGGGATTCAGTCCAGGGTATAAACTGCACAATCTCTTTTGCATCTACCCAATACTCATTGGATAGCTTCACTTAGCTTTATCAATCTACAAGTTCTCTATCATGTCTATCTTCACTTTGGGACACTCATCATCTCTACATCTTTATCCAATGGATCTTCTCAACTATGGACATTAATAATAATCTAATATCAACAATCTCTCCCTTTGGCATTAATGTCAACCATGCTAATCTTCTCCCCTTTTGAAAACAATGGAAAAGGGTAGGACAACCAACTATCAACTATGCATCTTCTCCCCTTTTGACCTTCTTCACTCAGCTAGAAACACATGTCACTCCCCTTGTCACAACTACATTGTTCCTATGATAGATAACACATCACTTTGTATACTAATTTCACTTCTCCTCTTGTGCCTATGTATTTGCAACACCTGCTAACCCTTTTTGAGCAATAGTCTCCCTCTAAGAACCATAACCATTATGCTCCAACACCTTGGAAGAAAACACATGGATCCAAGGATGTATAATTTAATGTTGTGATCTCCCCCTAAACTAAAAGCCTCTTTTCCTTTGATCCAATGCATGTATCATGATTGTATGTAGACTCATAGCTACTCTTCTTGCAGCCTTGTGACCTTTCAAAATTGTCTTCATATTGTTGATTTTGTCACTATATTTTCATTGCTTATTGTGTGTCTATTATTGGCTCATAGTTGCATCTATTGTCTTGCCATCCTTATAACTGGGCTACCTCTATTTTGTTCTTTATTATCCACCTATATTGGTGACCCTATGATCAAATGACTACATGTACTCCTTGGTATGCATTTCTATCCTTTTGTTATCTTTCTTGGTCTCCTTCCTTTTTTTGCTACAAAGTCTTGATCAGATTTGTTCTTTAATTCCACATGTGTTTCCATTCTTCTCTCATTGCCTTGAACCAACCTACACTCTTGTTGGTGTGTACTCTATTCTTTTCCATCTACTCTTTCGCATAACACATCATGCTATGCATGCAATCTCATCTCCTCTTCTCTTGTTCTTCTTCAATTTGTTTTTTACTCTGAGTTATCTCTTGTCTACCCTTGTTGTCTCTACACTTCATCATTCTATGTGCAATATTCCTTCGTGTTTATACACTTACTGGTTACATTAGACTAAACCACCAATCCCTATGAAATCAACACTTTAGTCTTTTGTACCACTTTCACATAGCCTTTCACTTCTTTAGATCCACACATACACACCTTACTATGTGTGGTCTACCTTTCCTACTCCACAATTTTTCTTCTAAAAGTCTTCCTTATGCTCCTGATGTCCTTATTGTCTTGTGTCTACAAAAAAGCTACTCCCAGTCCATGTTATTGCAAGCAAATAGCACATCATTCATTGTTTCATACAGGCTACTATAGCTCACATATGTATTGTCCTTTTAGCTTCAACATTGTTCTAAATATCTAATTCATCCTAATACATTTACCTCTCCCTATGTTGTTGTTATATAATTTCTCATTATCCTCAAGTTGTTACATCAATCATTTTTCTTTTATGTTGCACCATACTTATCATCCAATTGATCTAATTATTTGTATCCTTCCCTATAGAAACAAAGTATTTGTCACAAAGATCTATGTGACCCAGCCTATATGCTCAAATTTTTTTCCAATCTAAAATTTGAACAATGACATAGATCAATTTTTTTATAAATGAGCTCTATTGCAACCCTTTTGTTTGCAATGATTGTTATTCAACCACTCAACATAACCTTTTTTGAATTATGGACTGTCTACAATTTATCTTTTAGCACTTGCACTTGTACATGGCCTTAAATGTACAAGTATGGAACAACCATTAAATGCCTTTTAACAATAAGCTATAATTGTATGCCAACAATGTCAAACCATAATTGTTGCCAAGGCATAAACTTCTGCAACTCAAACAAATACAACAAATATATGAATATTTTTTAATTAACTTAAAAAAACATGATTTTTATCAACTTCCCTATCACTAGTTCCTATCCTCTAAACTATCTTTACACTTGTTCTTTTTAGAAATTGGGGGCGAAAGATATGATCAGGTTCAACATCTCCTTAAGCTTTAGGGGATATCACATGTGCATGGAGTGCACATTACTTTCTCATAGTTTCGTCCTTCTTGTCTTTCTCATCACTTGGGTTGTGTTTCCTTCTCTAAACTTTCATGGACTCTTTATTTGGATTGATTAGGGTACCTACCTTCTTATTGTATCTAGATGATTTCATTTGATTACTTTTGTAATACAATGTTCTATGCCCAAAGTTATGACATGCATAACACATCATATTAGCATAATTGAGAAATGGAGTAGTCTCTATTTGGTTGATAGTATCTCCCTCTCCAATCCATATTTTTATGTCCATCTAAAGGAACAAAAGAATTTCTTGACAGTTCAGAGACATTGTTGGCAATCGACACTCAATTGGTTGGTTTCATTATCTTGTTATTGATGGCAACATGGCAACTTGTTCTGGCTTCATATTTTGGTTTGCTAGAGTACCAACAGACACTTCACTGGCACCGACAGTGATAGGCTAGATGGATTTCTTCAGTTACCGGCAATGCAGGCCGACATGGTTTATATTCAGGTTATTGGTATTGGAGGCAAACATCATTTGGGAGATTCGACATTGACAATTATTTTGATATTCATGTATTTATGTTATTTATCTGACATGTATATTCATATTGAAATTATCTTTGTAAGCTAACATAAGACATGATGGATTGTAAAGGGGTATATAGGTCATTTTATTTGATCATTTTGTAATGAGAAGGATGTAAGGTTATGGAATGCAACGTGATGCGAAACATATGAGAGAGATCATGTATGTGAGGATATTTATGTAAGGGTTATTCCGGTAAGGGTTTAGGGTTTCATACCGAAATAGGAGGAGCTTAACCAAACTGTATTCGGGCATAGAAGATGCTATCTTTCTAGTTCAATCATTTCTCTGGATTGTAGTCTGGATTTGTATGTAGTCAATGAGGCTCCTTTTGTGATTGAGCAATGTGCTCTAGATTTTAAGCCTTCTTGCAAGTGCAAGCCCCTATAACTTGTAATATCTCTTCATATGGCCAGTGGATTGATATTGTGGGCCACAAATCCCACCGTGGTTTTTCCCCTTTGAGGTTTTCCATGTACAAATTTCTATGTTATGGTATTCATTTGTGTGATTGGCTTATTGGTTGCCTTACTACTTTCAATCTTATATGTACCAGTATGTTGGGTGAATATAATGACAAAAAAAATGATTCACACATAGCTATGTTGAGAAATTAATCTCTTCTCTAATTAATAAGAAATTAAAATATGTGGGGTAGTGTTGGGCATATAACTCTCTTTTTCAGAGTTAATGTATTCTCCCTTCACCTTGTTACAATTTCCCTATGACTTTGATACTTAAGGAAATTGACGAATTTATCCAACAAGCTATAACAAGATTTTACAAACAAGAAGCACAAAGTCTTTCTTGAATATAATACTAACTAAACTAATTCTCACAATGATAAGGAATTCAACTTGCAGCTTGTTGGGCCCATATAAAATATCCATTCCATATGCGTCTTGTTTTGAAGTAATGCTTATCTAATTCATTGGTCAAGAAAGTTGCTTAAATTTTTGCTCATGTAATTCAGTCCTGGTTAAGTTACACTGCGTTGAACTTGAACCTTGAACTTGAACTTGAACCATTTTGGTTCAAGGTTACACGGGCATTGTTTTGAATTTTTTTTTTCCTCCCATGTGATTTTAAGCTTTACTTGTTCTCGTTGGTATTTTGTATTCTTTGAACTTTGAACTTGAACCTTTTTGGTTCAAGGTTCAAGGTTAAAGATTTGTCATGTTAGTATTGTGTTGCAATTGTTTCGCAAGACTCAAAGCTATGTAAAGGTTTCTTGAAAGACATGTGACTTGCCACATGGTGACAACGCAGACTTTTAGAGCACGATAAACGGCTGTCAAGGGAAGGAATATTCTTTCTCCAATGATTTGAAATCTACCATTTATGGCAAGTATGTGTGAGGATTCACTGTGTCAGAAGTGAAGTGACTTAATATTTTTAGCATGCTTCAATGCAATCATTTTAGAGTAACATCACATGAACAAGGAGTAATGAAGGCAGCTTTAGTAATGATGGGTAAGATTTTCTCAATATTTAAAACTGGGTAGTTGTCTTGTTAGAATTATTATTTTCTTGAGAAGATTTTGAAAAAGGAGTTTTCAAAGAAAGAGAAGTAGGCTACGATAGAGGTTTATAGAGGACAGAGGAAGGTATGTTCAACAAATTTTTAAATTGTTGCAATTTGTTTTAAAGATCTGGGTTTTCTGTTGGCTATTTGTTTCTATTTTCATTTTCCTTCTTCGCCTGAGACTAATTTGGGAAAACCACGAACTAAAACATGAGGCCTATTTTGCCAAATTGATGAACTCATCTTCCCTTGTAAGTTCTTTATTGGAGTTAGGTGATACAGCATTGGTTCAGCTAGATTTAGATGTCTTTTTGGAGAGAGTAAACAATTCAACCGCAGACCCCATGATGAGAGATGTAGCGCAGAGCAGATTATTAGAAGCTGTCGCCTCTCCCACAGCTGCTCCTTTCCCTGAGTTAGTCTTGGAATGTATGAATCATTATGACAAGGGAAATAGATGCATAAGGAAAAACAATGGTGAAGTCTTGTTGTCTATTGATAAACAGACAGTAATGACAGACATGGGTACTCCACACCAAGAACCCTATGAAGACTGGACCATTGGTAAATCTTATGGGATTTTCTCTGAGAAAAAGCAGTATTATAGAACTATGATTGCACGAAATTGGCTCCTAAAATTCCAAAAAGGGGGCTCGAGGCTGCCGATACCTTTTACACGTGAACATTTAATTCCTGCAATCTGAGACTTGGTGATACTATTGAGCAGGGTAAAGGGTAATTCCCAATCTTTTTACAGGGAGGACTAGATGTATTTCTTCATCCAGGTCACTCTGGATAAAAGTCGATTCATTGACTGGGGAACTGTTATTGCGGAAAGGTTACATGAAGGTTTGAGTAATTATCTGGGAATGCCTAATTTTTATATGTCATCCTATCTATTATATATGCTTGCCTGTGTGAGAGAATGGTCATGGTCATCCCATACAAAATGGGTTCAGGGCATAAGAATTTATGAATATCACCCTAATCTAACCTTAAAAGGGCATGTTGATGATTATCTCCATTGGAATGATGTTTTCGCTGGAAGGCTAACCTTTGAATTACAAGGTAATATGCATAAAAGAATGTCTGCAGAAGTAGTTGAGCTTGTTAACATATATGGCAGTTTCTTTATACAGTTCAGCAACTTCACTTATCTAAGAGTTGGAGGTTTTAAAGGTGAACCCTTTACACTTCCCAAGTATGTTTTAGACTCTTGAATTTTGATCGAAGTTTCTAGACAGCTTGCTTATGTCGCAAAAGATTGTGGTGAGGACTCTGAAACAAGTGAGATTTTTCCCATTGATTTAGGTCATTATAGTTGTAGGCCAGTCTCTAATGCACTGAATCTTGAACTAGAATTTAAAAGGTTTCATTTGAAGACCTTTGTGAAAAGAGATAACTTTGATAGTAAGGGTTTCATTGCTCAGTATGTGAAGAAGATGGTACCTGATCAACATGTTCCTCAGTTGGAAGATTACTGGGAGGGATGTTAGGATGAATTTGAAGTATGGAGAAGGGGTTGGTCCAGATTAACTTTGAAGCAAATTTGTGACATGAAATTGCCCATGGATACCTCAGGTGTCATCACTGATGATGAAGACATACTTGAATAAGAGTTTATGAAGCGGGTCCATGATGAACCTCTTCCAGAAGTGGATTGAAGAAAGAAGATGGGGGATAGTATTCAGACATGCACTTTTAGTGTAATCTGCAGGACAGAAAATAGGCTTAGAGGTTGTCGGTTTCATCCGACACGAGCAACCGGTTCAAGAAGAAAAACTGGGAAGAGGAGTACCACAAGTAAAACTTCTATTTTGACTAACATTCCCATTTTTGATGCAAGAAAAGTATAGTCAAGGATTAAAGAAGAGAAACTTGACACTGGGGTTGATCTTTCCATTGTTGGTCAAGTTACCAGGTCAAGGTCCAAGAAGGATTTCAAGCCACCAACTTCTCATCTCATTCTAGATTTGGATGCAAAAGAAACACCAAGCGAAATGGCATCCCTTGTTTCCGAGCAGACAAGGTTTCAATTGACATAGATACTATTTTTTAGGACTCAGGGACACATGAAATCCAGTCTCATATGGACCATGCCATGCCGCCATCTTCCATAGGATTTCCGCCCATGCTTTCAAAAGAATTGACTCTAGAATCAAAATGGTTAAGTGATTCAATCATCGAGAAAAGGAATGTAGTTCCGATCTCAGTATCAATGGAGGACGTTGTGAGTAAATGTCTCGGAAGGTCTGCAAAGCCCAAAAAGTTAAAAACAGAGGAAATGATTGATTTTGATGAGAGCACAAAGCATTGGACCACAAACATTGCTAGACCCGAGTCCAACAAAGATGCTACTACGGCTTCAGAAGTGGAATATGTTGTTGAATGAATTGATTTGGGGGTCGGAACCAGAGCCGTGGATGTGAAGCACCTGGAGACTTCTACTAAATGAATTATCTCCCGTACTTGGAAGGATGAGAGAGACAAAGCTAAGTTGAAACAAAGTTTAGTGAAAATGGCCTAGTATATTCATGCTTTGCAGAATAGCCCGTTGCCATTGTCCCAACATTCAGGACCTTTTAGTCCAAAATCACCTAGCAATCAAAAATTCTTGGATGAAGTTCAGCGAAACATGATGATTGCTAAGGTTTTCTCAAAATGGCTCACCTCGATCATGCAGCAGGCAACTACCTACATAATGGATTTAGTCCAGATTTTTAAGGATGCCAATGAGGTCACCAAAGCATTGGACTCTGACTTGGTCACGTGGCAGAAGGAGAAATCTAAGTGGGCTGTGATTTCAAAACAGATGTGTGATATTCAACGTTATGGTCTAATGAACTTTCTTGCTGAAAATCAAGTGTCAGAACTAAATGAAGATGTAATTTTCATTTGCAAGGAGAGTATTGAGTGGCGTAATCAGATTATTGAACAGGGTTATAATGAGCTAGCCAGTCTGTGTGGTGAATTAACAACCTTGAGGGTGACCATGCAGAAGGACTTACACTGCATGGATGTTCAATTACTTAAAGAGGACGGCGAAACTCTGGAAGACACTACGGAGATGATTAACCAGTTCAGCAGCCACATCAGACAAATCAAGATTGAGAAATCCTTGTCCGTGGAAGACTTTACAAGGATCTCTAAAGTGGAGTTGATGCTCACCGTTTGTCTTGATCACTTGGATTCTCACAGAGATAAAGTGCAGATGGTAAAGAGAAAGATCGGGCTCTAGAAATAGAGAGTAATTCATATGAGTCTGCCACAAGTAACTGTAATCTAGGAGTTTCCAAAAGTACATTGAGAGTGGAGCACGACCAAGGCAGTGATGGTATCGGTCCAAGACAGTAACTCGAGCGATCATACTAGAACTGAGAAGACGGCATGACTAGCGTTGCTGGTGGTTGTCTGCCAGTGAGTCTAGTTATTTCCTTTAAGTTTCAGTTATGTAGTTAGGGTTGTTTCATATTAACTCTTGCGAGTTAATTTTACTTTGGTTAAAAGGAACTATTGGGTCTAGTGACCTATAAAGATCTTTTGTAATGACTTTAAAGGGGTTCACTAAGTTTTTAGGAAAAGACTATCTTTATGATTAGCTAAAAACACTTTGTGTATGCAGAAAGTGGTTGATTATCAGTGAATGCAAAACCTTATTAATAGCTATTTCCAATTTCAAATCTGTGTGTTTGATCTTGTTTTGAAGGTTGATTTATGTGTAAATCTATTTTGAAGGAGTTGTTATACTTTCTATATGTGCAGAAAAATATTGGCTAAATTCATCTTTGTAGGCTTTTTTTCATTTTGTTTTAGTGTTCGTATGAAGTTTGTTGGCTTTATATAACAAGTTATATATGGATCAGTGCTTGCATTCATTTTGTATTGACCGGTGTATGCAATTTCCTTTAAGTGCTTTCTGGTGAAAAGCATTCTATTGATTTTATGTAATTTGGAGCCGAACGAATATTTACTAGAGGGAGTTGTACCTTAATTCAGAGGTCAATCAATATAATGATTTTCCAACTGTTTGGTAGAAAGTTTTTCTGTATTCCTGTAACCTACAGTGCTTAATTTAAAACAAATAAGGAAAGACAAATCTATTTACCAAAAGATTTTTGGCGACTCTGCTGGGGATGAAAGAGAATAATTGGTTTTAAAATAAGATCGTCATTATAGCATACTCTATTCTTCATAAATGGTATTGCCTCTTGAAGGGTTTTTGCCTGTGTTGCAACCAAATCTAAACTGGGTACAAGAGGAACAAAGTAACATTACCTCAGAGCTGGATACTCTAGCCTGGAGGAAAAGAAGAAGTCAAGCAGAATATGATAGAATAAGTGCTCTTCTTAGCGAAATAGAAAGACAATTAGATCAGCCTATGTTAGTCATTGAAATAATAGTAGTTCCTAGGGTTTTCTTTATCCACCTCCTTGGCAATCAATTCCAGATTCCCAGACGTTTGTTGCCCTAATCATTCCAAATTGGACTCCAGACCATATACTACATCCCAGAGGAGAGGGGGGATTTCTAATCCCATCTTTGAAGAATTACAAAATCTAAATTTCCAATCTACCTTCTCGCCCCAATGAAGGGAAAGGAGTAGACCTCCATCTCCTTTGTCGTCATCACCTGCATCTCCAATTTGTCAAGCATTGGTCCTACATGGTGTTCCCATACCCATTTCATTCAATCCTACTTCTCTTAATATTATACTTCCAATGGTGGCCAATAACTCGTGGGGGGTAGCTATAGGTCCATTGAACCTAGGTTTGAACCTTAACCCCTTGCCAAAAGCTGCCAGAGATCATTTGCCCAAATTCAGCAGGGATGGGATGATCACTATAGATGAGAATTTGAATGCTTTTAGTGTAGCCTGTGGAATAATAGTAGTTCAACATGAGGATGTGGCTATCAGGCTGTTTATCCAGACATTGACAGGAGTGGTGGCTGATTGGTTTTATCATTTGCCAAATAGTGTGATAACAACCTGGCAGGATTTGAAGGCAAGATTCGAAGCTAGATTCAAGGTAGATGAAGATGAACACTCCCTCCTAGCTCAGCTATCCCAGTTGAAAAAGGAATTTCCTGAGTGCATGAGGGACTTCGTAGTGAGATTTGATAAGATTCTACACAAGATTCCAGTCAACCAAAAACCTTCAGATGATAATCTCAAATGTTTTTTTATTAATTCAATGCCCTCTTAAATAAGTTTCTTGATTTGTAGACAAAGGGTTGCTAATTTGAATGCCACTAAAACTCTTACAATTGAATTAGAGGATGATTTGATCATTGCAGGCAAATGGAAACAAGAAGTACAAACATCCAATGCTCAACCCACTACTTCCTCAGATCCTATTATTCAACGGTTAATGAATGATGTAATTGCCCTAAAGAGGCAGACTCCTAAAGCAAATACTTCCTATTCCCAACCATATCAAGATGTTCCTAGGAGATATACTAATCAACAGGGTGGAGGTGGAGGAAGACAATTACTATTACACCTTTGTTCAATAAAGACTTGCTATTGAAGCACCTCCACTCAAGGCAAATTCTTGTGTGTTTCATTTAACTAATGAACATGATGGTTCTTCATGCCCAAAGATGGTTTGTTTTTCTCAAATGATCAGTAAAGGAGAAACAATCTTAGAAGTGGATGAAGTAGGTTCCCAAAGTATGCCTGGCGACTCTGAAATTCATTATATGGAATATGTCTCTAACTCAGAAAGGGGAGGAAACATGTTGGTCTCTTTGGAAGATTCCTCATATGCAATTCTTACAAGAACTCAATAGAATTTGAAATGTCAAGGTGTTATAACACCTGTACACAGTACTGAAAAAGGAAAAGAAATCTTGACCCGTCATGAAGGTATGTCAAAAATAGTTCTAGGAGTTGCACCTTCAAGTTTTGATTCTTTTACTAACCCTTTTGATATCATTGAGTTTTGCAAGACATCTTGTGTTCAGATTTCTCTGGCTGAGTATTTGAAATTAAACTTGAAAGAACTTGATAGATTGGTTGAATTTGTCAAAGGGGATGATGCCCATGCCTTAGCTAGTGAAACCTAGACACCCATGAGTATTGATCCTCCAGCACATGCTAATGTCAGTCCTTCTCAAGTAACTCCTAAGGGCTTATCAAGGACTATTCCTTTGCAAGATGATCTGCTCGATCCCAATTTTGAAAATAAACTAGAACCTTTCTATGTGTCCTTATATATTAACGGGCATAAGTTGAGTAATTGCATAATTGACTTAGGAGCATCCGATAATGTCATGCCTTTAGCCATGGCCAAAGATTTAGGTTTAACCCTAATAAGGACCTTTGGAAAATGTTACTCCATGGACTCCAAACAAGTTCCCTTATTATCACAAATTAAAGATGCGTAGGTTACCTTGGTAGCACATCCTGCCAAGAGAATCAAGTTGACAATCCTAGTGGCTGACATTCCTGCTAGTTATGGTATGTTGTTGAGTCGCACCTTTTGTAAGGACATGGGAGGAGAAATTAAGATGGATTGGTCTCAAGCAGTGATCACAGTTGGAAAACAGAGAGTTCTTTTGCACCCTGAAATGAAGGCTAAATACACAGTCTTTCCCTCTGATGATCCAAAAGCTCAAATTTCATATCAAGATTTTGGCTTTGGCAATTACATGATATTGACTGACCCTCAAGATGAGAGTATATTACTAGATGCAAGTAAGTCAAATGAACTCTGGTATATGGAATTTGATGGCAGTTGTTCATCTTCTGGGTCAGGGGTTGGGGTCATTTTGATTCCTCTCCATGGAAAGGTCATTCCTTATTCTTTCAAATTGGAATTCCAAAACACGAATAATACGGTTGAATATAAGGCCTTTCTATTAGGTCTGGCTGAGGCAAAGAGGTTGCAAATCAAAATGTTGAAGGTGAGAGGTGACGCAGAACTTATTGTTAACTAGGTAAGGGGCTTATTTGCGATCAAAAATGAGAGATTGAAACACTATAGGAATCGTGTTTGGGACGAGATTGAAGCCTTCGATGCTTTTTCAATTGAAGTTGTTCCTAGGGAGTTTAATTCGAAAGTGGATTCTTTGGCGATATCTGCAGCCTTGCCTATTCCATACCCAGATTTCACAACCGACACTTACAGGGTTGAACTAGTTTATAGACCTAGTGTGCTAGATAATTCTGAATCCTGGCAGGTGTTTGAAAATGATAAATAGATTCAAAACTTTCTGCAATGTGCTGATATTTTTACATCCTTTTTTTATGAGGGATCAGAGACAGGTTGTAAAGAGTTTTCTCCAGATACGCTAGAAGAAGTACATGATGGGATGTTACAGTTAAAAGGAAATAAAATTCCAAAGGGTTTAGTTTCTCTTGAACGTCTTTTTGATAGGAAAGATGGATATGTTAAGAAAAGAGATCAGGAAACTCCTGTGGTTCAAAGCTCTGGGGAGTACAAACAAATTAACATTGGTACCAACGAGGATCCTAAATTTGTTAATTTGGGAAAATGTTGTTCTAAAGTGGAAAGAAAGAAGTTCATTGATTTGTTGTTTGAGTTTAAAGATGTCTTTGCATGGAGTTACAACGATTTGAAGAATTTTAGGGATGGTAAGTTTCAACATCAAATCCCTTTGAAACCAGGAGTTAACCCATTCCAACAGAAGTTAAGAAATTTTAATCCAAAAGTAGCATAAGTGATTTTTCATGAGGTTGACAAGATGTTGAAGGCCCGAATTATTTATCCTCTACATCATTCTACCTAGATTGGAAACATAGTTCCTGTTCGGAAGAAAAACGACGAGATACAAATTTGTGTTGATTTTAGAAACTTAAATCAAGCAAGCTTGAAAGATAATTATCCCCTACCTGCAATGGATCATATTTTACAAACTATTTTTGGGTCGGAGATGATGTCTATGTTGGACGGTTTCTCTGGGTATAATCAGATTAGCATCACAGAGCAAGATCAACACAAGACAACCTTTATAACCCCCTGGGGGACCTTTGCTTATAACACGATGCCTTTCGGGTTGATTAACGCAGGGGCAACTTTTCAAAGAGCGATGGATCTTTCCTTTGGACATTTGAGGGATAAGATTATTGTGGTGTACTTAGATGATTTAACTGCATTCTCCAGAAAAAGGAAGCATCATGTGCGGGATTTGAGAAAGGTTCTAGTGAGATGTAGAGAGCACGGGGTATCCTTAAACCCTAAAAAGTCAGTTTTTGGTGTCACAAAAGGAAAACTTCTAGGACATATCATTTTGCAAGGAGTTAAAGTTGATCCATAGAGGGTAAAGGCAATACAATAGCTTAGTCTCCCCTCAAATAGAAATGGAGTGAGGTCCTTCTTTGGATAGGTGAACTTCTTAAGATGTTTTATTCCTGATTTTGCTGAAACTACTAAATACATTGTGAATATGATGAGTGAAAAAGAAGCCTTCAGGTGGATTGAAGCTGGCAGAAAATATTTCGAAGAGATTAAGAGGGCAATTGCACACATGCCTACCTTGGTGAACCCAAACTATAATAAGGACTTTGTTATTTATTGCTATGCATCAGAACATACTATGTTCGGAATTTTGGTACAAAAAGGAGAAGATAATGAGGAGGTGTCGATTTCCTTTATGAGTATTCCTCTGAAGAAACATGAGTTGAAGTACTCACAGATAGAGAAGCAGGCTTATGTGGTGTTAAAATTTGTGAAGCAGATCAGGTATTATATACTTCACTCACATGCAATTGTTTTTGTTCCTAATTTTACAGTAAAGGTTGTTTTAACTCAGCAAGATGTTGGCATCAACAATAGAGAATCTTGGGTTTCCAAGATACAAGAATTCAATTTAGATATCAAGCCCACTAAAATGGTTAGAGGACAAGGTCTCTGTAGATTGATGGCAGAGAATGAGTCCAGAGAAGTGGACAGTTTACCTTTAACCCTATTCATTGATCATCAGGATTCTTGGTTCACCAACGTGGCGTATTATCTTACATATGGAGACTGTCCAGATCACCTTTCTCCTAGGGAAAAAAGGAATCTGAGGTTGAATGCTGCAAAGTATGTTATCTCAAATAACATATTGTACAAAAAGGGTTTAGATGGCACTTTCCTCTGATGTGTGGATAAGCCGCACCAAGAAGCTCTATTGAAAACTTTCCACAATGAAGCATGCAGGGGTCACTTTTCCTCTACAGTTACTGCGTACAAAATCCTGAGAAACTATTATTATTGGTCAGGGATGTTTCGGGATGCATACGCCTGGGTGGCGAGGTGTGAGAAATGCAAGTTGTTCATAGGTAAACCCTAGTTGGCCGCCTTGCCTTTAAGACCCATGGTAATTGAAGAACCGTTTAAGCAGTCGGGACTAGATTTTATTGGTCCTTTGAACCCCATCTATAGTGTAGGGCACACTCACATATTAACAGCAACAGATTATTTCACTAAGTAGTTGGAGGCTATCCCTATAAAGAAAACTACCTCAAAAATTGTGTGTACATTCCTTAAGAAAAATATCCTTGTCAGGTTTGGAGTTCCCCAGAAAATAGTCACAGATAATGCATCAAATTTCTCTTCATCGAAGTTGAGCTTATTTTGTTATGATCACGGAATTTCTTTGGCACATGCTTTTGATTATTATCCGCAGGGTAACGGTCAGGCAGAATCAAGTAACAAGAACTTGATCAATATCATGAGGAAGTTGGTCAGTGAGAATTTCAGGGATTGGCATAAGAAGCTACATGAAGCATTATGGGCAGATCAAACTTCACCGAAATGAGCTATAAGAATGTCACCATTTGAGCTGGTATATGGTATTGGTGCACAACTTTCTCTTCCTTTAGAATTAGCAGCTTCAAAGCTACAGACGGTGATAGAAGACGCGTTTTTCCAAAGCTCTCTTGAGAAACGAATCATGTACTTAACAAGATCAAAGAAGAAAAAGAGAAGCTGGTTGATAAGATTATAGAACATTAGATGAGGGTTAAAAATATTTTTTATCAGAGAGAAAGGCCCAGGAAGTTCATGAAAGGAGATCTGGTGTTATTATGGGATAAGAGGAGGGAACCAAAAGGTGCTCACGGAAAATTTGAATCACTGCGGAAGGGGCCTTATGTGATTCACAAGATAAAGGGGCCCAATTCATTTAGACTTGCTTATCAGGATGGTTTTGAACTTTCCCTATCTTATAATGGGCAGGACTTAAAATTGTATCAACTGTAGATAGGCCCTCCCTATTAGTTTGTACATATTATTGTTTTTTTTATTTTTGTGTTGTGCTAGTCTAGGTGTGTTTGTTTTTGTTTTAAGTTGAACCTTAGTCAGTTATGGTGTGAAACCAGAGATCTTGTGATTCATTGCTTGGTACTTTATAAGTCCCAGTCCCCATGCAGAGCCACTGTTGGGCCCATATAAAATTTTCATTCCATATGCGTCATGTTTTGAAGTAATGCTTATCTAATTCATTGGTCAAGAAAGTTGCTTAAATTTTTGCTCATGTAATTTGGTCCTGGTTAAGTTACATTGTGTTGAACTTGAACCTTGAACTTGAACTTGAACCTTTTTGGTTCAAGGTTCAAGGTTCAACAGGCATTTTTTTAAATGTTTTTTTTTCCTCCCACGTGATTTTAAGCTTTACTTGTTCTCGTTGATATTTTGTATTCTTTGAACTTTGAACTTGAACCTTTTTGGTTCCAGGTTCAAGGTTCAATATTTGTCATGTTAGTGTTGTGTTGCAATGGTTTCGCAAGACTCAAAGTTATGTAAAGGTTTCTTGAAAGACATGTGACTTGCCATGTGGTGACAACGCAGACTTTTAGAGCATGATAAACGGCCACTGAGGGAAGGGATATTCTTTCTCCAATGATTTGAAATCTACCATTTATGGCAAGTATGTGTGAGGATTCACTATGTTAGAAGCGAAGTGACTTAATATTTTTAGCATGCTTCAACGCAATCATTTCAGAGCAACGTCACATGAATGGGGAGTAATGAAGGCAGCTTTAGTAATGATGGGTAAGATTTTCTCGATATTTAAAACTGGGTAGTTGTCTCGTCGGAATTATTATTTTCTTGAGAAGATTTTGAAAAAGGAGTTTTCAGAGCAAGAGAAGTAGGCTACGATAGAGGTGTATAGAGGACAGAGGAAGGTATGTTCAACAACTTTCTAGATTACTGCAGTTTTTTTTAAAGATCTGGGTTTTCTGTTGGTTTCTTGTTTCTGTTTTCATTTTCCTTCTTCACCTGAGATTAATTTGGGAAAACCACGAACTAAAACATGAGGCCTGTTTTTCCCAAATTGATGAACTCATCTTCCCTTGTAAGTTCTTTACCGGAGTTAGGTGATACAGTGTTGGTTCAGCTAGATTTAGATGTCTTTCTAGAGAGAGTAAAGAATTCAATCGCAGACCCCATGATGAGAGGTGTAGCGCAGAGCAGATTATTAGAAGCTATCACCTTTCCCACAGTTGCTCCTTGCCCTGAGTTAGTCTTGGAATGTATGAATCATTATGACAAGGGAAATAGATGCATAAGGAAAAATGATGGCGAAGTCTTGTTGTCTATTGATAGACAGACAGTAATGGTAGCCATGGGTATTCCACACCAAGAACCCTATGAAGATTGGACCATTGGTAAATCTTACGGGATTTTCTCTAAGAAAAAATAGTATTATAGAACTGTGATTGCACGGAATTGGCTCCTAAAATTTCAAAAAGGGGGCTCGAGGCTATCGAGACCTTTAACTCGTGAACATTTAATTCCTACAATCTTTGACTTGGTGATACTATTGAGCAGGGTAAAGGGTAATTCCTGTAGACACCTAAAATTGTCCTGTCTAATTAAATAAATATTTTATTTATTTAATTATTTAAGCCTAATTCTTCTATTAATTAAATAAATCTTTATTTATTTAATTAACTCATTTATCCTCTTCTAGCCTTATTTCTCATTTAAATAAATACATTTATTTATTTAAATTGTCCTTTCCTAAATTAAATAAATATCTTATTTATTTAATTGATCCCACTTCTTTTATTAATTAAATAAATCTTTATTTATTTAGTTAATTCATTATCCTTTTCTACCTATGACACATGTCATTCATCTCTTAATTCATACACTACCTACCCTCTAATCATAGCCGACCATTTATTTTTACACCTCTCAATCTTATCCCTCCATTTCTTATAGTGTCTTCTATAAAAGGAGATGCTTCCTTCATTATCAACCCTATGCACCTCAATGATTATTCGACAACACTACACTTTCGAACTTTCATATGTGATCCTACTTGCAACCACATTTCCGTTCTTTGTTGAGCTCTTGTGCACATATAAAATCTGAGAGCAAATATATCAAGCAAGATCAATGGAGATAGGAAGAATGGAGATTCAAACCCTATTGGACATGTGATGTTATAATCTTTGTGATTTCATTTGATTTGCATTGTCTTAGGTAATCTTCATATGTTGTGGTGGATCATTGTTATTGTTAGGCTAGGGTTTTTGGGTTGAATTCATTTAGTCTTTCAATATTGTTTTATCCATTTTCACAATATACATTTTGGCACACCCTGTGGAACATTGATTTTTGTTAGATCTGTGTTTTTTGCAGGTTTTCCTAACCATATATTGGGGTTTTGTAAAACAATTTGGAGAATAACCTTGTGCAGCTAGGGTTTTGGACACAAAATCAAGATCTTGGAGACATTCGATCATATCTCACAAATGTCTTGGACATTTTGCACCAAATGTTTTTTGCAGGTTGAAGACAGTATCAAGAGCTCTTAAAGAAAAATTCAGATCTATTGGAGTATATTTAAATTTTCTATGAATTTTTTATGAATTTTCATAAAAAAATAATTTTGAGAGCAAATGAGCAAATTTTTTGAATTTTCTTACATTTTCTTACACAAGATCTATTCTTTTTTATTTCAAGTTTGATGCAAAATATTTTCTAAAAAATCGTATCTTTAAAAATTAGGGTTTTTCATTGTTTTGATCAGATCTCACAAATGACTTTAAATTTTGGCATCAAATTTTTTGTGCAGGTCAAGAACATCTGCAGAGATTGGAAATAGAAAAATCAGATTTTTTGGAGCATATTGGAAATTTATATGAATTTTTTATGTATTTTCTTGAAAAATTAATTTTGAGAGCAAATGAGTGAATTTGTTAGATTTTCTTATATTTTTAGAAATCTCTCATAATTATACACAAACTTCATTTTTTGGTATTTTAAATTTGATGCAAAATCATTCCTCAAAAATCAGATCTTTGAAAATCAGGGTTTTGTATTATTTTGCTCATATCTCACAAATTGTTTGGATTTGTTGCACGAATTTTTTTATGCAGGTTTGGAAGACCCTCAGGACTGTCCAGTAAAAATTTAAGATTTTTTGGATCAATGTTGAATTTTATATGAATTTTTTATGATTTTTCATAAAATATTAATTTTTGGAGCAAATTAGCAAATTTTTTGGATTTTCTTACATTTCTGGAAATTTCTTGGAATTTTACAGGTGGTCTTTTTTTATGATAAATCAGATCTTTGAATTGGTCAAAAAAAATGCATTGTTGAAGGCCCCTATTTCACAAAGTCTTTTGGATCTAAAATTTACCTAACTTGTGTGCTTACAGGAGGGGTATTATTGCAAAACTACTAACAAATATTTGTTGTAGAATTTTGGCAAGGTTTTTTGATCTTTATTGTGTGCCTTATTTTCATAGACTAGCAAACACTTCAATTGGTGCACTAAAATTGAACTAGTGTCTTTTGTGTCTTGAGCAATAGGCTCTTTTTGTTTAATCTTTAGAGGGTCTGTCTTCCCATGTGGTCATTAGGACTACTAGTGAGGAGAGAATGACCCAAGTGGTAGCGAGGAAAACCCACCTCTTTCAAACCACTATAAACAATTGTATCCATGGTGAAAACTATGGATAACGTGTGCTGATTAGTTCATACCGACACTATGTATCCCCATAAACCCGTTTGATCAAATTTATTTGATCAGTTGTAGGGCATAACCCCTACCGGTTGGGAGCCTTCTGTACTTACAAAGCTGAAAGTGCCGCATGTATAGCCACACGATTAGATTCCCTTACTAGCACCTTTTTGTTTTAGAAGCCAAAATCCTTCTAGTTGTTGGGGCAGGAGGTCAGACCTCTGGAGCGACCCACACACATGCGGTTCTTAGTAGAGATACAAAGTTTGCCATGAGGAGTTTTCATGGGGACTTATGCTTGGCTGCCCTGAGAAGTGAGTGCCGAGGGTGGAGCTAGTGGGATCAAGCATCTAAGTATCCGCTCTGAATAGCGTAGCCTCGGGGGAAACTCCATGTGGGATCAACAACTATTGTCCTGGCCAGCCATAAGAATTGTGCTTGACTTATTTTAAATAGTCAAACAATCAAGACCAAACATCAAAACACTGTGTCTTTTGTGTCTTCAAGTGTATGCAAAACAATTTTACATCAAACAAACACACTTTTCTTTAGAGTCATTTTGAGTCTAAAAACTTGCAAACATTGAGTCCTCATCAACATTGTGTCCTCTTGTCACAAAAAACAGTCAAACATTCAAATTTGGTCACAACAAGTCACTTCACAGATTGGAAAAAATTGCAAAAAATTTTCAAAAACGCGTCTGTGTCATATAACTGCATCTGTGTTCTCTTGAGCAACATTGCACTTACAACATCTCAAAAAGGCATTTGTGTCTGACAGAACCATGTCTGTGTCATTTAAGTGCCTCTATGTCTGACAAAATAGTGTTTGTGTCATTTAAACGCATCTGTGAAGTATATAGGCATGTCTATGTTCAGAATTGAAAACTTTCATAATCTAGCAAACAAGGAACAGTCAGTTTCAGACTTATTGAGCTTCCTAGGTATCTCTTTGGGTTTTCATCTAGAATTCAACCTATCTTTTGGGTCTCACAAAGTCCATCATTGCTTTACACCTTGCATAACATTCACATTTGTCTAAACTTGAGTCAAAAGGTCACTTGCTTGTCCTCATCATACTTTGTCAACACATTACATACAACAACATTTTGCTAAGTGGTCCCTCATCAAGGTCTATCACCTTTGGGTCTCATTTGGTCTTACTTAGAGTCAAGATCAACTTACCTCATCAAGAGAAACTATCATCTCTTTGGAAGTCACACCTACTCTACTACATACATACTTGGTCTTACACTTTGGACATTGCAAGTAAACCTCAGATTCATTTACATTCCATCCAACTCTTGGTCTTCCATACTCTTTCCATTTTAATCTAGTCTCACACATCTTGGTCAATACCTAGTTCATGGTTGAAATATGTTCCCAAAAATCTAGGAGAGAAATTAAAGATGCTTAAGAGTCCACAAACATGAGTTCTTATGAGTATGACAATGATATCTTTTTCAATTCTGATCATACTACATTACCTGACATGGATACTTATAGAAACATTCCAAATGTTGAGAACATGGACACTACAAACAACAATGATACACACAATGACAATATGGACAACATTTTAGTACATTCAACAGAAGTGGAAGACACCATTATGGATCCTCGTTTCAATCGATTGATTGAGGAAATAATGACTAGAGATAGACAATACTTCTTACAAGTGATGACACAAAGTGGAGCCAAGATCCCTCATGATTTTGACATGTCTCAAATAATGGAAAATCGACCTTTGCAACAACCTCACCCCAACATGGATCAAATAGTGGAGGCAATAGAGGACCACATCTTGTGCCTGAATCACCATCATCTTTGTTTCAAAAACCTAAGGTCCCATACACACATGATCAAGCATATGATACTCACCTTCACAGACCATTATGGAAGTCTCATGCAGAAAAATATACTCAATCACATACCAATGCTAAGGACTAACCACCAAAGCAATTGGATATTCAAAGGCATGCTCAAAATTTGGACACAAGGAAACCTCGCGTCAAATTTGGGGGCAACACACTAGAACAAACTCATGACATTCCTGTAGAGTATGGTATACATGGACAAAACAGATATTCCATTCCTCACCATGACTCTATACCAAGTGGTCCATATACGCAGCATCATTATAGACCTCCTCCATATGAACATGTGTATGATCAATATCATCCATATATGCAACATGCTCCTCCACACATTGGTTCAGGCATGGGGTATGGTTCAAGAAGTCGGTCTCCACCTAAGAAAAATCCGGAATAGCAAATCAAGGACTTACAAAAGAAAATGGAGGACATAAATACACCGAAGCCAACTTACACAATGAGAGACATATGTCCTTATCCATTTGAAAAGAGCATTCCAATGCCTCCTTTTCCTACACATTTCATGACACCTAAGTTTGATAAGTATAGAGGAAAAGGGGATCCTAAGGCATCTATAAGACAATTTTTCACAACTTGCATTGAGGTAGTAGCAGAAGAGACATATTTGATGAGATTATTCCCACAGAGCTTAGGTGATCAAGCTATGGAATGGTTCTCCCAACTTCCACCTGGAATTAAGTCATGGGGTGACTTAGCTGAGGCATTTATACAACATTTCTCATACAACATAGAGACAAGCATATCACTCACTACCTTGTGCAACACCAAGCAAAAGGATGGAGAATATTTTTCATCATTTTTACAAAGATGGAGAAATCTAGCCAGTGGATGCTCTTGTGAAATTCCACAAAAACAAATGGTAGAGATGTTCACCCAAAATGTTAACAAATACATTGGTTATGATCTAAGAAAAGCTTGTTTGTCACCTTCAAGGACGTCATTGAAAAAGGCTTAGCAATAGAGAAAGTCCTAATTGAGAAAGGCATTATTAAGATATTCAAGGAAAACAAAGATGCCTTTAAAGGAAAAGATAAGCCAAGATTTTGGAATAAAAATAAGAACACGGTCAATGATGGTGTTGTGAATGCCAATACAGTACGACCCAAAATCATTTTTTCTAGATCAAGCTCTACAAACAATCAGATGAATACTCAAACAACTTCCAAGTCACGAAGGAAGTACACTTCATTGGGAGAACCACTAGAGTCAGTTTTCAAAAAGCTAGTGGTAAACAAGATAATCACAATTCCAGATTTGCCTCCATATGAGCCAAAGGTTAAACCAAATTGGTGGAATGATGATGAGTATTGTGAATTCATATGAGCAAAGGCCATAAAATAGGAAATTGTCATCGACTGAAGAACATTATACAAGATCTTATTGATAGAGGTGACATTGAGATTGAGGGACACTCATCCAATCAAGAACATGAGATGTTTAAGGAACCATTCCCAAAACATGACAAGGGAAAAGTTAAAGCCATGGATGAGAAGACTAGTTATACCAGAGCATCTTATAACTATGATTCAACTATCAATCACATTTCAATGGACAATTATGTCTCTACCATTATCATCAAGGACAAAATGCCTGAGAATTCTACCCAAAGACCCAAGATTGTCCTAAAAGGCATTGGATCTTCTTCCGAACCTACCTCTAAATATAATGTTACAACTCGTCGAGGTAAATTCACTTTGCAAGGTGCTCCAGCTAAAAACACCACTTCCGCATCAACCAAACTTGAGTATGACCTTGTAGAACAGTTAGGGAAGACACCCGCACTCATCTCCATCCTTGAGCTCTTACGCATATCCCCCGCACATAAAGCCATTCTTGACAAAATCTTGAGAGACACTTTTGTCCCTACTGATCTGAATGTGGACCAGTTTCAAGCCGTGGTGGGATACCTTTTCGTTCCACACTCCCTTAAATTCAGAGAATCCGATGACGCCTCCATAAGTTAGCCACATAATGCACCTTTACACATCGAAGCCTTCCTACACAAACATTGAATAAAACAAGTCTTGATAGATGGAGGAGTTGATCTAAACATTTGTACATTGAGCACAATTAAACAATTGGGATATTCTGATAAAGTTGTGAATTCTACAAAAAAAACTACCATCAAAGCATATGATGATGAAGAGCGATCATCCAAAGGCATAGTCACATTACCTCTTAGAGTTGGGCCAGTTACAAAGGATGTGGTTTGTCAAGTCCTAGACCTAGATCTCACATACAACATACTTTTGGGACATCCATGGATTCATGAGATGAGCGCAATCCCATCTACATATCATCGATGCATCAAGTTTCCACACAATGGAGTTGAAGTGATCATCAAAGTTGACCCAAATCCATTCATATATTGCAACAATCTGCAACCTTGATCAGAAATAACAATCCCAGTCAATCGAGAAGCTATTCCTTCATCAGCATATGTGGATCTAGAATCCTTGAAACTTTTATATCAAAACAAGCAGAGATCAAAGAAAAGTTCAAGGTTAAAGACCTAGGATGTGGTGAGTATATCTTTCATGTTGATCAACTCCCACTATCTCCTAAGGTATTCAGTCGACAACAACAACCTACAAACAATTTGCAATGTCAAGGAATTGGATGTGAAACACCTAGTGTTGTGGCTACTGAGTCTGAATGCAAATCTCCTCTAGTGGTGCAAGCAACTCTTGATATCAATAGTCCTAAGAGTGGATCCAACAAAGAATCTATTGACCGTATCACCAACCCTCTTGAGAAATCACATAGCTTTACCATTTCATCCACTCATTCCATTTCCACTCCGCTCCTAGACTTGGATCAACAAGAATTAGAAAAGCCCTTACTAATTGGGGATACAAAATCAAGCTTTGAAAAGAAAAATCTAAAAGTCAAAAATAAAGAGAAGTCCTTTAGTCCAAATCAAAATCAAAAGCTATTGGACTCTGCAAAAATCAAAGTCAAGGATAAAAATCCTATGAAAGAAAAGGAACAAGAGTTGATCTCCCCTAATATCAAAATAACTGGGGGCAAAAGTTCTACAATTTCAAGTAAAAAAGAACACTTGTTGATCTTAAGTCTCCATCATGATATCCTACTTTCACTTCTTTTCATAGTCATAAGCCTTCATAACTCATCCACTTGTTCCACACATCCATCCCCTTTTGGCGATACATCATGGACCTTTAATGGAGCTTCCTTGAAGGCCTTTGTTATCAGGGATGCCCAAACTTCTTTAGGTGACATGCATACGGGCCTGTGTAGTCCACACACTAGTAATTCTATCTCAGTTCCTTCATCAAGGAAGACAATCACTCGAGCTACACATCATTCAGTCAAGGAATGATGCAACTAAAATCATAAGGTTAAGCCTCATACATTTGAGGTGGGTGACTTAGTTCTCAAGGAAAATCCTCAAAATCAGCAAGACGGAGAGAAGAAGGGAAAGTTTGAACCAAATTGGCTTGGTCCTTACATCATCACAGCAGCATATGGATCTGGTGCATATTATCTCTCAACCATAGAGGGTGAACCTTTGGAGGATCCTGTGAGGCCTCACCTCGACTCAGTTTGACATTCAGTGGATTTTATATTTTAGACTATTATGGATACTTTATTTTGATGCATTTTGAGACTTAGAACTTATATGGTTTCAGGATATTGGATAACATTGCTATGATTTGATGATTTACTTACATGCTTTATGGGATAGAACACTACATGATTATTAGATAGGATGATATTGCAATGATAGATGTTGTTATTGAATTTGCAGGACTTTACTCTGAATATAGAACTATGATGTATGTTTAGTTTATGTGAATTGGGATGAAATTTCTTATGTGAAATTTGCTTGACAAAAGATGTATTCAATCTGTGCAGATGGAAATTGTATGCAAGTGATGATGTGCATTGTTATATTATTGAATTATATTATATTTGGATATTTGGAAGTACTAATGTGTAAATTGAGATGCGCAGGAAATTTACCATGTGACCATGGAAAATTACGGAGAATCAAACCTAGACCTATGTATGTTCGTAAAGCCAGGGTTTGTCTATTTGGAGAGACAACACCCCGTTTGTGTTGTATTTTATTCGTAACAGTATATGCTGCATGAGTGTTAAGTGTTAATTAAATTTTTATGTGTAAAAACCTCAAGAGACAATTTCATGTTTTAGTTTTGTAAAAGTATTTTATTAGTGTCACTTGACACATGTGTGGATTTAAATTTAAATATTCTATTTTGTCTCTTGATGGGAAAGTGTTAATTATAATTAATTTTAAATAAAATAATGTGTTGTCAAAAAGATATTTTGAGAATATAATATTTGGAGTGGTCAACTTATGTTTGACCCGAAAATAAACTTCAGGGGGGTTTAAAATGGGTTAAATGAACACCTAGGGGTAGTTTATTAGGGTTTCCTGAAGCCCATAAGGTATACCTAGGGGTTAGGGGTAATTTTAGGCAAGTTTCTACTTTATAATGATCTTTTTAACGCTTTAAAAATTGGCTTTTTTGAGTTGAGCGAAAATTGAAAATTGAAGTGAAATCAAATCAAGATATTTTGTTTTGGGAAGGAAAGTCTTTTTTGCATTTTTGCTTTCTTTCTTCTTTTTTGTTTTTTTTTTAGAATCCTGTGAGAACTCAAAGAGTGAGCTTCTTAAGGAAGATTTTTGGGAATAGCTAGGTAATCACCCACTCTCCATTTTTGGAGACAGAAGAAAATTTGGAAGAAAAATAATGTTATGGGATAGAGAAATTGAATAAGAAGAAAAAAAAAAGAATTGTGGATTGGGCAGCTCTTCTTCAGATATCATTATAACCTTTGGGCAGATTAAGGTTGGTTTCAATTTTTACTTTTAATGTATTTTTCTTGTTTATTTCTGAAAGTTGTTGAATGAGAAATCTGTATTCTTGAAAATGGATGTTTGAAAATCTTTGGTGTTTTGTTTTATGAATGAATGTGTTTTGGGAGTTTTCTCAAGATCTCTTACTCTTGGGAGAGAAGAGGATCTTGAAGGTGGTAGCAGTGACAGCCCTCGAGTGAGAGACTCTCTTTTGAGAGCGATCACAAGGGATCTTTGTGTGACCCTTGCTGCATGGCATGTTTGTGCAATGGGGGTCATAAGGAGGGTTATAAGGCTAGAATGCCTTTGGGGGGCATTAGGATTAAGGGGTTGAGATTCTTGATATTTTATTGTGCCATGAGGTGGCTTCTTGTTTATTACATACTTGCAGATTCTCCTCAGGGTATTTGGTCCACTACCACCCTTTGAAAATGATCACCACCAGAGTGTGGTGCTGTGAAAGCCAGGTTGGGAAAGTGTCTGGAATATTTGTATGCTTTGTGTTTCCATGTGTTTGCCTGTTTGTTACCCGTCTAGGAATTGGTTCTCCGAGCTTGGGGGTGGCTACCAGTTAGCCTAGGCTGGGAGGTGAGCACTCCGTGGTCATATTTGTGTTTCCATTATGCAGGAAAATACAGAAGAAAGAGAATAGGAACCATGAAAGAGATACAGAGAGATTGTTATTGAAGATACTTGAATTCAGTTGCAGATGTTTGTTTACAAAGTTGTTATAGAAATATGCCTCAATCATAGAAAAGAGAAGCAAGTTGTAATTTGTGGAAGTAGACTTGAAGTCTTATTGTTGTGACTATTCAGAGAAAGCATTCTGTAAATTTGTAGAATATCTTTGAGATGTTTTAAAAAAAAAAGAAAAGCTTGTTATTTCTACTTCTAAGTATATTTGAAAAAAAAAGTTAATTAGTGATGCATGCAAAGCTTCTTGTATTATGGTAGAAATAAAAGGTCTGTTTTCATTTAGATTTTACCTATATTTTTAATTGAAACAAATTAGAAGTTTATTTAAGCTGAAAGCTTTTAAGTATTTTAAATGGAAAAAAGTTGTTTTATGTGAATATTTTATTAAAAAAAAATATAAATGGATTTCTTTATTTCCAGAAAAAGTATAATGTATCTTTGTAAAATACTTTAAATTGTATTTTTGTTAACATTGATTTAAAAGCTAGTTTTATAGATGAATTTAAATATATATATATATATATATATATATATATATATATATATATATATATATATATATATATATATATATATATATATATATATATATATATTTGATTAAACTTAATGTTATCTTTTCCTTTATTATATTAGTTTAGAATTTTGTATGTAAAATTCTCTTTTAAAAAAATATATATATAAATTTTATCTTGAATTAAATTTCATCTTTTTAAACTATGATTATAAAAGTTATGAAAATATAAATATATATACATATATATATATATATATATATATATATATATATATTTATGTATATAAATATATATATAGTATATTTTAAAAAAAAAAAAATTAAAAGAAAATAAGTTTGGGTCCCCGCGGACTCCACTGTGTGTACGCACAGTGGACGACCACGCGGCGCCCACTGTGTGCACACACAGTGGAGCCGCTTGCGGCTCCCACTATGTGGGCACACAGTGGACGGCCACGGCCACCACTGTGTGGCCACACAGTGGTGCCGCGGCGCCCACTGTGCGCTCACACAGTGGCGCGCGTGCGGCCAAACACGCCTCCCAACCTCCGTGACCTACAACTTTGTGTTCGTGGCCGCCTGTAGGGTCTTCGGCCCAGCGAGAGACTGTAACTGTTAAAAAAATTTGGTTAAACCCTAGCCCGAAAGGGGCTAGGGCAGTTTAGCTTTTAAAATTAAAAAAAAATAATTATGTTATTTGGTTTAGAAAATGTTTATATAAGAAATTAGAACCCTAATTAGGGTTGGGGGAAAAAAAACATGGTTTTATAATTTGGTAATTATATTGGTATTCAAATTTAGAATTAAAATATTTACCATTTAAGTAATATATATATATATATATATATATATATATATATATATATAGATATATATATATATATATATATATATATATGTTTCCATATATATATATGGGAATATATATATATATAAATATTTGAATTTTGAGCATTTTGTATAAGTAATTAAATTATAATAATATAAATATATGCATAATCAAATATGTATAGATGTATATATTTATTTAATCCTGATTTTAATTTTGGTTAAATTATAAAGAGAAATATAAAAGAATTGAAAAGACTATATAGTCATATTGGAGGATAAATTAAAATATCTCTCCTATTCCCTTTAGTATGTTTAATTTAATAAAACTATTGACTAAGTATCTCTTGGAGATAGAATTTAAACAGGTAGATTTTCCGCAATTAAAATATAACAAATTATCGAAGCTTAGTTCGTTTCGGAATTAGCCCGAATTTAATAATGAAATTTTCTTTAACGCTTGTTGCAAGAGTGTACTTGTTTATTAAATTAGTATCTTTTTAAAAAAAATTGTTCCATTTTTGCCCTAAAATTTTGGGCATGACAGATCCTATCAACAGCATGCACCTTTGTAGATTTTACACATAGCGCTTCAGAGTATCCTAATTCAAAAAATAAAATAAAAAATCAAAATAAAATTGAAAAAAAATACAAAAAAAAAAAATTGAAAATACAAAAAAATTGAAAAAAAAAAAAACATTTTTCGTCCAAGAGTGAAAACCACTTCGGTGGCGCCCTGGGCAAGTACCATGGTGAAAATTGGGTCACATGCGCCATGTGTAGAGACATTGCTCCTCCCTCCTTCAGGATTCACTTTCATCCTTTCACTTTGCACACACTCACAACCTATTCATTCATAATAAACTTACCCATTCCTATCATGGCTTGTTATTGATCTACCTAAGATTGGTTAGCCATCCATAATAATCCTTCCTTTTCACCCCTTTTCATCCATAATAAATCAGCTCCTATCTGTAGCTAAGGCAAATCCTACGTCTAGTAATGGGTGTGGAACTAAGAGCATCACATGTTTTGAGGAGTACAGTTTCTTCCACTTTTCTTCAGTCTACCCATGTACAATCCTCAATAAAGCAACACTTGCATCACCAATCTGTAATAAAGTTTCATCTTCCCCGCAATAAAGTATCAATTGCATGCATTCAGTTAGTTTCAGATGAGACACATCAGCAATAATGGGCTTCAAAAAATCAAATCTTTCAACAAACACAAACAACATATGGTTCGGTGCTATCTATCCTTTTGTGAAAGTAAACATTGTGACCACAATCAAATAGACTTATACAAGTGACAAGAGACACTAAAACTTGAGGACTACAATGGATGTTGATGTCAAGTCTTGGTTTTCTTTTGATTTTATCTTTCTGGTGACATGTCTTTTAGCATTTCTGGGATGTCTCTAACTAGAGATTCTATCTCCAGGATGTCTTTGACTCGAAAGGCGAGGATGGGGTATCGTCGCCTATTTTTCTTTGTTGTTTGTGGATTGTCTCTTAGTAATGTTATGACTTGTCCAAGGATATGAGGACACTAAGATTCTAGTGTGAACTGGGGAATTCCTTGTTTGAGACTGTCTTCTCTCCATGCAAACAGGTACAATGACTTTCTGGGTTGAACATATGCCTCAATTGTCATAACCTATTTTTCCATAATAAAGCTCAATGATGATGACACACAAGAAGCTCTTTCACTTTTATATCTTGTATCTTCCATCCCCCTTTCTTGATTGACCTCCATCATCCTTCTTGAGTCCATGTAGCTTGCTATCACATGACTGAGTATAATGACACACCAAAAATATATGCATTTCATGTAGTTTGCACCTGCATTACCACATGTTAAGAATTTCATACATACATATAGATATCACAATCGCATATCCTACACACAACACATGTTAGCACATTTTACATTCTCATCATGTACATATTTATTTGCATTTTCATATTCATCTGCGTTTCATACATGCACATTTGCATAACTTTAAAAACATAAAAGAACAAAAATATTGCATTTCCTCGTATACATATTTGCATCCATATCATAACCATCACATAGAAACACACATCATGAAACATCTCATCACATAGGTACACATGCATATAGTTTCTACAAAGATGAATCATCTCATATATATCTCAAAAATCATAAATGTCATGATACAATGATGTCAAAATATATATGGCTACAACCAATCCTATGTCACCCTATCCGGATAGAGGAAACCACTGATCACTCCTGCCAGTACTGCTAGTAGTGCTAATCCTGTCTGTGTCATAGTATCCCAGGCCACGTGTCTAGCCCTCATCTCCAATCCAGGATCCTGGAACACTCATCTTAGTGCATCCCTATCTTTGTCCCGATCGTAAGGAACCAACTCCCCATCAATCGGTATCCTCAGAATCCTATATACATCCTCTAAGGTGACTGTCATCTCACCCATCAGCAAATGAAACGTACAAGTCTCTGAGTGCCATCTCTCAGCTAAAGTAGTCAGAAGCCCTATTTTTTCCTGAAACTTAGGCACATACAAAATGAATCGCAAAACCATAACCTCAATCGCTGCTCTATCCTCAACCATCAGCTCTGGTCATAACCTTTGAGTCAAGGGGAATCTCTCCCGTGACTCCAGCATAGGTAGGTACTCCTACAGTTAAACAAATCAACCGTGTCAGTCAAAGTGGCATTCCCTATTCATCACAAAATGTTGCTCTTTATCCTAGTGCTTATCATACTCTATCCTAGTGATACTCACTATTCATCACAAAGTGTTGCTTCTATCCTAGTAGTTCTCACTGTTCATCACAAAGTACTACGTGTTTTGCACTCCCTATTCATCACAAAATGTTGCTCTTTTTAGCACTCCCTGTTCATCACAAAGTGTTGCTCTTTTTAGTACTCCCTGTTCATCACAAAGTACTATGTCTTGGTACTCACTGTTCATCACAAAGTGCCTTGATCTATCCTATCCTAGGGCTCTGCTTGAGTGTATCCTCTTGAGTAGTTTCCTGATTGGCAACGTATGTTCTATCATAGAATTGTCAATCCTAGCCCTATCTGCTATCCAAGTATTCCCTGTAGGACATGCTTGAGTGTATCCTCTCAGCAGCTTATCCAATCAACAACGTATGTTCATCATAGAACTGTTGATTCTGCCTAGAAGACACAAACGCACCTTTATGACATAAATGTGCTTACATACTTCACAAATGCACCTAGCCTACCTAGATGCACCTTAATGTTTTTCCCCTGCTTGACATTTTTTGCAACCTACCTAAAGCATTAAATGCGCTACCTAACATACATTTATGACAACATTTAATGCAACAAAGAACAAGGAGGTTTTGTGGTACTTACCAACTCTCCTGCATCTACTGGCCTCTGAAATCGGCGAACGTGATCGAATCTATGCACCAATGCCATCATTGCTGACTGTTGCTGCTCTATTTTCTCTCTACACTCTGATTTCTTGGATGTGTGGATGACAATGAGGATGTTTTCCCCTCGTGGTCTATTTTATAGACTGCCCTAGCCCTAGCCCTAGCCCTCGTTTCTTGAGTCAATCTTCTTTATCCTATGACTCTGTCACTCTATCCTATCTGGTCAATCCATTCTAGCCTTTCTTTCTTATCGAGAGATTGTCTACAATCTTTTCAGACATTTTCATCCAATCTCTCAATGGGGCATGTCATTCCCATTTTGGGGCAACTTTGTATCAGTTCATATTATCTTCTTTGAAACAACGCGACAAGCTGCATTGTCTTAAAGAGGGGCAAAATGTAGACACCTAAAATTGTCCTGTCTAATTAAATAAATATTTTATTTATTTAATTATTTGAGCCTAACTCTTCTATTAATTGAATAAATCTTTATTTATTTAATTAATTCATTTATCCTCTTCTAGCCTTATTTCTCATTTAAATAAATACATTTATTTATTTAAATTCTCCTTTCCTAAATTAAATAAATATCTTATTTATTTAATTCATCCCACTTCTTCTATTAAATAAATAAATCTTTATTTATTTAATTAATTCATTATCCTTTTCTACCTATGACACATGTCATTCATCTCTTAATTCATACACTACCTACCCTCTCATTATTTTATTATTTTCTCTACCTACCCTCTAATCATAGCCGACCATTTATCTTTTACACCTCTCAATCTTATCCCTCCATTTCTTATAGTGTCTTCTATATAAGGAGATGCTTCCTTCATTATCAACCCTATGCACCCCGATGATTATTCGACTACACTACGCTTTCGAACTTTCATATGTGATCCTACTTGCAATCACATTTTCGTTCTTTGTTGAGCTCTTGTGCACATATAAAATCTGAGAGAAAATATATCAAGCAAGATCAATGGAGATAGGAAGAATGGAGATTCAATTCCTATTGGATATGTGATGGTATAATCTTTGTGATTTCATTTGATTTGCATTGTCTTAGGTAATCTTCATATGTTCTAGTGGATCTTTGTTGTTGTTAGGTTGGGGTTTTATGGTTGAATTCATTTAGTCTTTTAATATTGTTTTATCCATTTTCACCATATACTGTTGAGTAGGGTAAAGGGTAATTCCCACTCTTTTCACTGGGAGGACTGGATGTATTTCTTCATCTAGGTCACTCTGGATAAAAATCAATTCATACTTTTATACAACATCGGATTATTAGAAGCAGTCGCCTTTCCCACAGCTGCTCCTTGCCTTGAGTTAGTCTTGGAATGTATGAATCATTATGACAAGGGAAATAGATGCATAAGGAAAAATGATGGTGAAGTCTTGTTGTCTATTGATAGACAGACAGTAATGGTAGCCATGGGTATTCCACACCGAGAACCCTATGAAGACTGGACCATTGGTAAATCTTATGGGATTTTCTCTGAGAAAAAGTAGTATTATTGAACTATGATTGCACAAAATTGCCTCCTAAAATTCCAAAAAGGTGGCTCGAGGCTGTTGAGACCTTTAACTCGTGAACATTTAATTCTTGCAATCTGAGACTTGGTGATACTATTGAGCAGGGTAAAGGGTAATTCCCACTCTTTTTACTGGGAGGATTGGATGTATTTCTTCATCTAGGTCACTCTGGATAAAAGTCGATTCATCGACTGGAGAACTATCATTGCGGAAAAGTTACATGAAGGTTTGAGTAATTATCTAGGAATGCCTAATTTTTATATGTCATCCTATCTATTATATATGCTTGCCTGTGTGAGAGAATGGTCAGGGTTGTCCCATGCAAAATGGCTTCAGGGCATAAGAATTTATGAATATCACCCTAATCTGACCTTAAAAGGGTATGTTGATGATTATCTCCATTAGAATGATGTTTTTGTTGGAAGGCTGACCTTTAAATTACAGGGTAATTTGAATAGAAGAATGTCTACAGAAGCAGTTGAGCTTGTTAACATATATGGCAGTTTCTTTATATAGTTCAGCCATTTCACTTATCTAAGAGTTGGAGGATTTAAAGGTGAACCCTTTAGACTTCCCAAATGCATTTCAGACTCTTGCATTTTCATTGAAGTTTCTAGACAGCTTGCTTATGTCGCAAAAGATTATGGTGAGGACTCTCAAACAAGTGAGATTTTTCCCATTGATTTAGGCCATTATAGCTGTAGGTCAGTCTCTGATGTACTGAATCTTGAACTAGAATTTAAAAGGTTTCATTTGAAGACCTCTGTGAAAAGAGATAACTTTGATAGTAAGGGTTTCATTGCTCAGTATGTGAAGAAGATGGTACCTAATCAGCATGTTCCTCGGTTGGAAGATTACTGGGAGGGATGCCAGGATGAATTTAAAGTATGGAGAAGGGGTTGGTCTAGATTAACTTTGAAGCAAATTTGTGACATGAAATTGTCCATGGATACCTCAGGTGTCATCACCGATGATGAAGACATACTTGACTCAGATTTTATGAAGCAGGTCCATGATGAACCTCTTCCAGAAGTGGATTGGAGCAAGAAGATGGGGGATAGTATTCAGACATGCACTTTTAGTGTAATCCGTAGGACAGAAAATTGGCTTAGAGGTTGCTAGTTTCATCCAACACGAGCAACCGGTTCAAGAAGAAAAAATGGGAAGAGGAGTACCGCAAGTAAAACTTTTATTTTGACTAACATTCCCATTTCTGATATAGGAAAAGGACAGGCAAGGATTAAAGAAGAGAGACTTGACATTGGGGTTGAGCTTTCTATTGCTGGTCGAGTTACCAGGTCAAGGTCCAAGAAGGGTTTCAAGCCATCGACTTCTCATCTCATTCTGGATTGGGACACTTGAAATCCAGTCTCATATGGACCATGCCACACCACCATCTTCAACGGGATTTCCACCCATGCCTTCAAAAGAACTGACTCTAGAATCAAAATGGTTAAGTGATTCAATCACCAAGAAAAGGAATGTAGTTTCGATCTTAGTATCAATGGAGGATGTTGTGAGTAAATGTCTGGGAAGGTCTGCAAAGCCCAAAAAGTTAAAAACAAAGGCAATGATTGATTTTGACAAGAGCACAAAGCATTGGACAGCAGACATTGCTAGACCCAAGTCCAACAAAGATGCTACTATAGCTTCAAAAGCGGAATATGTTGTTGAATGAATTGATTTGGGGGTCAGAACCAGAGCCATGGATGTGAAGCACCTGGAGACTTCTACTAAATGAATTATCTTCCATACTTGGAAGGATGAGAGAGACAAAGTTGAGTTGAAATAAAGTTTAGTGCAAATGGCCCAGTATATTCATGCTTTGCAGAATAGCCTATTGCCATTGTCCCAACATTCAGGACCTTTTAGTCCAAAATCACCTAGCAATCAAAAAAATTTGGATGAAATTCTTGGATGAAGTTCAATGAAACATGATGATGGCTGAGGTTTTCTCAGAATGGCTCACCTCGATCATGCAGAAGGCAACTAACTACATAATTGATTTAGTCCAGATTTTTAAGGATGCCAATGAGGTCACAAAAGTATTGGACTCCGACTTGGTTGCGTGGCAGAAGGAGAAATCTAAGTGGGCTATGATTTCAAAATAGATGCGTGATATTTAACGTTATGGTCTAATGAACTTTCTTGCTGAAAATCAAGTGTCAGGACTAAATGAAGATGTAATGTTCATTTGCAAGGAGAGTATTGAGTGGTGTAATCAGATTATTGAATAGGTTTATAATGAGTCGACCAGTCTATGTGGCGAATTAATAGCCTTGAGGGCGACCATGCAGAAGGACTTACACTATGTGGTTGTTCAATTACTTAAAGAGTATGGCGAAACTCTGGAAGACACTACGGAGATGATTAACCAGTTCAACAACCACATCAGACAAATCAAGATTGAGAAATCCTTGTCTATGGAAGACTTTACGAGGATCTCTAAAGTGGAGTCCATGCTCACCATTTGTCTTGATCACTTGGATTCTCACAGAGATAAAGTGTAGATGGTAAAGAGAAAGAAGGAGCTCTGGAAACTGAGAGTAATTCATATCAGTCTGCCACTCGTAACTATAATCCAGGAGTTTTCAAAAGTACATCAAGAGTGGAGCGTGGCCAAGGTGGTGATGGTATCGGTCCAAGACACTAAATTGAGCGATCATACTGGAACCGAGCAAATGACATGACTAGCGCTGCTGGCGGTTGTCTGCCAATGAGTCTAGTTATTTCCTTTAAGTTTCGGTTATGTAGTTAGGATTGTTTCATATTAACTCTTGCGAGTTAATTTTACTTTGGTTAAAAGGAACTATTGGGTCTGGTGACCTATAAAGATCTTTTGTAATGACTTTGAAGGGGTTCACTAAGTTTTTGGGAAAAGACTATCTTTATGATTAGCTAAAAACACTTTGTGTATGCAAAAAGTGGTTGATCATCAGTGAATGCAAAAGCTTATTAACAACTATTTTTGATTTCAAATCTTTGTGTTTGATCTTGTTTTGAAGTTTGATTTCTATGTAAATTTATTTCGAAGAAGGAGCTATTATACTTTCTATATGTGCAAAACAATATTGGCTAAATTCATCTTTGTAGGCTTTTTTTTATTTTGTTTTAGTGTTCGTATGAAGTCTGTCAGCTTTATATAACAAGTTCTATATGGATAAGTGCTTACATTCATTTTGTATTGACTGGTGTATGCAATTGCCTTTAAGTGCTTTTTGGTGAAAAGCATTCTATTGATTTTATGTAATTTGGAGCCGAACGAATGTTTACAAGAGGGAGTTGTACCTTAATTCAGAGGTCAATCAATATGATGATTTTCCAACTGTTTGGTAGAAAGTTTGTCTGTATTCCTGTAACCTACAGTGTTTAATTTAAAACAAATAAGGAAAGACAAATCTGTTTACCAACACAGCTCAAAGTCCTCAAGTATAATCCTCAAAAACTACAAGAAATAGTAGCAATACAATGCCTACTACTAATCACTTAACAATAGAAAATTTCTCAAATATTCCAGGAGCACAAAGTCTACTTTCACAATTCAAGAGCTCTTTAATCCACTTAATAATACTTCCTATATCAAGAAATTCAAGAACATATATAGGTCATGAACGTAAGAATATCAACTCATATAAGCAACTTTTTTAAACACAACACAAAGTTTGGGATCAAATAAAATCACTTTCTTTATTTGCTTGATCAAATTTTCACAACAATAGCTCAAAGTCTTAGTTGAGGCAAAAATTTGGTAGAGTTTTGCTTAGCATAATCAAGATCAAAATATACAAATGAGGGTCCCCCTTATATATAAGAAAAGTGGACAAAAATGTGGGCATGGTTGACTAATTCAATTACACAGTCCCACTTGACTACAACTATAGAAAAAAGAAAATATGCAACTGCGAGAAAACTTGCAACATCTAACAATGCAACTACATGGAAAGAAAATGTCAAAAAGGGACACTTTATTCATTTTTCTCCTCCTCGTTTGATTTGTGAAATTCCTCAAACCTAGTCAGGATGGCCTCCATCTCTGCTTGGTTCATCATCTGGGTACAATCTGTGATCACACAGACACGGGAGATCGTATCCTCAGCCTCTACATTTTTTTTTTTCTTCCTTCAGCATGGATGCGAGAACCTCAAAACTAACTTGGATATCCACTAACTTATCGAATGCACCAAGTAAGAAGTCTTGTCCTATGCAGTGATCCATTAAGGACAGAATTTCATGTGTGATGGCATCACTAGTAAGGAGATTCGGATTGTCATCATATAGATAACAAGGAAGGTCAACAATCTTGGCATAAATGAGATCAATCTCATCATCACCTGCCTTCCGTTCTTGATCCAGCTCTGCTATCATCAACCTTATCAGCTCTTTCTTGTAAGACAATAGCGATAAGATTTGGATATATTTTTCCCTTGAAGGAACCACTTTATTTTCAATGAGGACATCTATTTTGAATTCCTCCATTTTGCTCCAAAGGATTTTACTTTTCTCAATATTTTCAATCTCCTGAGATAATGAAGTTTTGACACTTTGCATCTGACTTTGGATCACTTCAAAATCAATCAATAGTTCAACTGTCAAACTTAGGAGATGAGACCCTTCTAACTTTAGCTGTGCAATCCACTCATCCACCACTTAGCCCTTGGCTCCTTCCTGTTCAATTTTATTAAGAGCTTCAGTGTCCATTGAGGATCCTATGGGATCAACTTCCTGAGAGGATTTGGTAACTTTCAGAAGAACATTAGTCAATTGTTCACATTTATGTTTTAATTTATTCTTCTCATCCCTCTCTTGGTCAAATCTCTGTAACAAAGAGTTTAAAGTCGTATAAGAATCCAACTTAACACTTGCATGCATCTCCTCCCCAAACTCTATAGTTTGCATGATGTAATCCTCAGGTTGTATATCATCTTTATTCTTATTCGATGATGGCACCATGACCTCAGCATACTTCCTTTTAGAAGTCAGGTCTACTAACACCCAGGAAACAATCTTCAACTTATTTATTCCCTTGGGTTTTGGAGGAACCAACTTCTCAAAGTTAAACTCATCAGGAGAAATCACCCATTTCTTCCTCTTAGGTGCTACTACCTCCATCCAAGGTGATAATTCAAGATTGGTCAGTGGATTACTAGCTTCTTGTTGAGTCTCACTTGGTATTTCAGGAGCATACTGGCTTGAACTGGCAGTGGTTGTAGATGTTGTTATTGATATCAATGCTGAAGTATACAGTAATATACCTATTGATGTAGCAATAGTTGTTGATGCTGACCCTTCTTCAATTATAGCCACAGAGGAGAGAATGGAAGATGGAGTGGAAACAATTTGTGTAGTAACCAGAAGTGGAACTTCCATTATGACTGTCATGGTAGAAATAACTTCAGTACTTACCAGAGATTGAATTTTTGTTATAACCACTGTGGAAGGTAAATTTATCATTTGTTGTTTTGCGAATTCTTGCTCCATAGCTTCAAAAAACTCTAACATTGAAGATTCAATGGTGATTGAAGGAATATCATCCAGGGTGGAAAAGTTGGATAATGCAAAAAATTGTCGAGTAGTCTCTAACTGAGTCATGCCCACACCTAGGTCCTCATCATCAAATTCCTCTTCTTCTTGATCAGAATCAGAATCGATGGAATGGATAATCACTTCTGAATGAGTTGGTGCCTGTGAAGTGGCTGGAACATTAACTTCACCAAGATGTGACATTTCTTCAACCCATGCTTCCTCTTGTTGAGGAATTTCACCTTCTTCCATCTCTTTCTCTTTTCCAATATCTCTAGCAGTCTGTTGTTCTGGTTCCTTCATGGCTATCTCCCATACTATTGAATATGATTAAGCTTTCTTGGACCCTTTAATTGTGAACTTGATTTTGGGTCCTTTCCCCTTGGATTGTGTTCTAGGGGCCAAGGATAATGCTTGTGAATCTGCTTTGCCCTTTATTCTTGTTTCAACCATAGCTATCTTACCCACTAGGCCATCACTATTATCATCATCTCTACAACTAGCAAGAAATTGTTTCAGTGTAAGATTCTTTTTTAACAACCATGCATTTGTGTTTTCCAAAATAGGAGAGATTCATTGAGAGATAGACTTACTTTCCTTTTTTTACCATTGCACCGGTAGAAGTGGACAGTTGACAATCTTCTTTTAATAATAGATTGGGTCTATTATATCATTAATTTCTTCCATGATCATTGGGATCTTTTCCAAATCTATTTTTTCAATATGTTCCAGGGTAAGACGACTGAAATCCATCATTCTTATATCTTCTTCATCTTTGCAATTCGCCCATACATCCTCAAGCCTATAGACATGGGTATAACTCCTTTTGAACCATTTCTTCATACCATGAAAATCAAAATTATTTTGTGCCTTGAATCTTCTCATAGTATTCCATTGCATTTATTCCTCCATGTTCTTGTCTTTGGGGTTAGTTTGAACCGAGTACCTGCCAATAGATTCAAGGAACTTCAACCTAGTCTTATGTGCTTGTGATTTCTTTTCATGCACATAGATTAGTTGCTGACACAACTCCATGAGAATGATCTTATCAGAAGGATACCTTGGTTGAATGAAGGGTTCACCTAAGAAACATCTAATCTAGATATAAGTGAATGTTGGGAACTGAACAAAAAAGCATCCAAAATGAGACACCCTAGTATATGCAGCCTCTGATAATATTTTCTTCTACAGGCTTTATCAAACCTGCACTTCCACACAGCAAATAAGGCATCATTAACTCTTCTAAAGTGGCTACCTTGATTCTTGATTGTGATTTGATCATAGTATTCCTAGATAGGCACTAATCTCATGTCCCCTTTAGTAGACAAACCTAGATATTTCCTCATGGAAGCAGCTACATAAACCAGGAAAAAAGTCATAAAATTTCAATGTCACTTTGACTTCTTCAACTGTGCACAGAGTGCATCACTGATCTACTCACCCCAATCAATCCTAGCAGCCCCTTTCCTGATTATATTTATGTAATAACACATCCAGCTTTGAAAGTAATGAGATTCCTTTAAACCTTTCACTCTTGACAACATGGTGACCATATCATTGTACTCCTCATTGAATTCACTCCTGTGAAGATACTTAAGCCACTGCAAGGTGGTGGAATTTTTGGCAGCAAAGAGGTACACAGTATTGATCACTTTCTTGCATTTGACCTCATTTTTCTCATAGTACTCCTGAGCACTTTTTTGAGAAATGTCGGCTACTTCCTCGACTGAAGAACCTTTGAAAACACTGTTGAAGAAAACACTATCCAAAGTCATGATCACATTTTGATCAGCATCCCTAACCTGTCTTGTATTTGGATCGAAGTGATCCACTAATGCAAGTACAAAATCTAGATCATGAGCTGCAACTGGGAAGGAAGCATATTTATGCAACTCGGATTTGATTGGGTTTGTTAGGCGAGCAGGAGCTTTCTCAACTTGATCAATAAACTCCTACATACTGACATGTCCAATTTTTGTATCTTTGATCTCCTTGATGTTTGAATCTACTAAACTTTCTAGGTACAAATTCAAGTACTTATCATACTTTTATTTCATCTTTTTTGCTGATGTTTTACCTGAAGAAGATTCCAACTAACTTGAAGAAGGTTTTAATTTGTCGTGAGAGAGATTTGACATTTGAAAATGACTACATTCAGCACTGAGGATTAGCTTCTTTGATAGTTATCATCATCGATAAAACCAAATTTTACCAATCAGATCAAAAAATCGAACTCAGAATAGGCTTGGGAGAAAAACTGTCAAAAAAGCAGGTCGGGGAAAAAAGTCCGATTTGCACCTTAAGAGTCAAAATCTACTCATCAGACTTTAAAATCCGATGTGCAAAGATAAAAAATCTTTACTTTCATATCGTACTTTAAAGTCCAATGTGCAAGTTGGGAAAAATCATTAGCACATTGGACTTTAAAGTCCAATGTGTAGGTGTAGAACATTGCAAAAAGACTAGCACATCAGACTTTAAAATCCGATGTGTTGGGGAAGAAAAATTGATTGACATGTCAGATTTTAAATCCTGACATGTCAATCTAACAATATCCCCTTGCATATCGGACTTTAAAGTCCGATATACGAGGTTTACCCTCCTACATATCGGACTTTAAAGTCTGATATGTGAAGAGATCTTTGTACACAGCTTGGGGATTGGGTTTTAAAACCCATCGTGCAGGTGAGGAAAAGGGGAAAAGCAAATGGATTTCTCTGCTCAATATGCCTATAATCAATAGAAAACCTAAAGAAAAAAGGTGGAGAAGAAGGAAAGAGAAAATAAAGCAAAGGGGAAAAAACCCAAAATAAATAGAAATAAAACCAGAAGCCTACCTCAATCCACCATAGTATAATAAAAAATTTAATGGAGACTCGACAAATCCATAAGGCTGGCAAGTGAAAATGGAGGAGAAAAGAGGAGGCACGCACAGAGGGGAAATCGCAAACAAAAATGAAGAAATAAACTCCAAAAAATTAATAAATAACCCCTAAATTAGCAATTAATGCGGCCATTAATTACTAGTTACGTTGTTCATGTCAGATTTTAAAGTCTGACGTGTAGGAATAAAACCCTTGCAAGTTAGACTTTAAAGTCCAACATGCAACTTTTTGACCAAACAACCTACAAATCAGACTTTAAAGTCCGAACTGTAGGGGAAGGATTACTTATAGGTTGAACTTTAAAGTCTAATTTGTATGGGAAAAACAAACCTTCGCACATTGGACTTTAAAGTCCGATGTGAAATTCCCTTTGGAAAGAAGGAACCCTGCAAGTCGAACTTTAAAGTCCGACCTACAAGAAAAACTACAAATCTTAAAAACTTAGAAAACAATAAAAACAAAAAGCGGAAAGCTAAATGAGATAACCAATGGAGTCAATCAAGCTCTCCCGGAGGTCGTAAGGTAGGAAATAGACCAGTTTCGTAGGGTTGCCTCATGATTTTGGTCACGCTAAAATCGAGGACAATAGGTGGCTTGGACTTAGGAACAAGCTACACCACTTGAAGCTTTTAGAATCTATAACTTCAAGTGCCTATATCCATTGGGCTATAGAGTCAGGCGATGAAAAGACTTAAAAAGAAAAGACTATACAAATTTTACAATAAGTACAACTCCCTTTACATTTCTCTTTATTGAGTAAAGAGATTCAAGTGTTCTCCATTGTGAGGTAGTGAGAACGGGGTACCATCTACATATGCAAGTAAGTAGCTATGCTCACCACATATTTCATGAATAGTGAAGGGACCTATCCATAAGGAGTCAAACGTTCCATGCAAACCCTTTGGTTCCCTCCTCTTGTCCCATAACAAGACTTGATCACCAACTAAGAACTCGCGGGAAGTTGTTTTCTTATCAAACAACACCTTCACTTGGCTTTAGTGTGCAGCAATCCTATCAACCACTTCTACTCTTGTTTCTTCCAACTGAGAAAGAAACATAATCCACTTATCCAGTGAATCTTTATAGGTTTCATCTTCAATGGACTTGGTGAGCTTTAATGTTGGAAGTTCCACAGTGATTGGAATCTTGGCATTCAACCCATACAGAAGTTGAGAAGGTGACATATCAATTTCTCTTTTTAGAGTTATATGATTTGCCCATAGTGCATCATAAAGAGCTTTATGGCAAGTTTGTTGTCTCTCATCAACAAGCTTCCTCATAATAGTAACCAAATTCTTGTTGCTTGACTCAGCCTAACCATTTCCTTGTGGATAATAGTCAAATGAGTGTGAAAGAGTAATACCATGATCAAAGAAAAAGTCAATGATCTCATAAGATGAAAAACATGAAGCATTATCGGTTACTATCTTATGAGGAACACCAAATGTTGAAATGATGTTTTCCTTCAAAAATTGACAAACCACCGCTGAGGTAGATTGCTTAGTTGGGATTGCCTCCACCCACTTGGTGAAGTAATCTGTCGTTGTGAGAATGTATATGTGACCTGCACTAGATGTCGGATTGACAAGTCCAATGAAGTCCAATCTCCACTATTGAAAGGGCTCTTCCACAAATTGCTGAAATTGCTCACATTTGCAAACCCAACTATATGTGTCCTTAAACAATGTGGGCTAATAGTATCTAGCACGCAAGATTTTGTGTGCAGTGATAGGGGTAGAAAAATGTCCACCACAAGCAAGATCATGAAAAGCTTGAACTAATCTTACTTGTTGTCATTTTTCCATGCAATGTAGGAAATTTTTGTTTAGACCTTTCTTATACAAATCATTGTCCCATAGGAAAAAATTCACCGCTTTAAGCTTCAGGGTTTGCCTTTCATTACGTGACATGTGTTTAGGACAGTCTCCATATGTTAAGAGATATGCCAAGTCAGAATACCACACATTAGTGGTGCTGACAAATAGAACCTTGGGAAGATCTTGATTCATACCCTCATTTTCTAGCACCATTTCATCAATTGATTTACTGTCAGCTATCAACTGACATAGACCTTTTCCATGAACCAGCTTAGTGGGTTTGATTTCCATGTCATATTCCTAAATCTTGGCAACACAGTTGCCCCTTTTAGTTCCAAACACTTGTTGCATCAAAATTGACTTGACAACTACATCAGGAACAAGGGTGATGACATGTGAATTCCATATGTAAAACCTAAAATGTTTCACCACTTTTACCACAGCAAAAGCATGCTTCTCTATTTCTGAGTACTTCAACTCATGAGCCTTTAGCGGATAACTCATGAATGCAATAGGTGATTCCATGCCTTCATGATTTTTCTGTATCAATATGGCTGAACAGGTATGATCTGATGCATATCAATACATGATAAACTCTTTTGTATAATCAGGGCATACCAAGACTGGGGCATTTGCCATGGCCTCCTTGATTTGATGGAAATCTTTCTTTCCTTTGGGAGTCCACTTGAAAAGATAATTTCCTTTCATCATGTTAACTATGTGATGAGTTTGTTTAGCAAAGTCTAGAATAAATCTTCACAAGAAATTTACTTTGTTGAAGAAAGAATGGACAACAATCTTACTTATTGGCATGGAAATATCACGAATAGCTTTCACTCTTTCAACATCAATTTTTATACTTTCTTTTGAAACAATATGCCCAAGTAACTGTAAAGCGGAAAATCGCGATCGAACCCTAGTTGCTCTCCCCTCTTCTAACTCCAAGGAGAGAGAAGGGAGGTTGCTAGGGTTGATGGTTTTCACTTAAGGGAGATACTTTACATTCAAAAGAGGGGTTGAAACCCACAAGATCCAATCCCACACAAGGAAAGATTGGATGCTAAATGCGTTTCAAGGGTTAAGACAGCAAGGCTACCCTCTTTTGTAAAGAATGTTGATAGAATGATTAAGCTAGGAATGCATAGAAAGTGACAAAGATTCGCTTATAAACTGAGTTAGGGATATAGGATGAAGCTGCGGACCTAGAATTAGTAGTAAAATGTCGATACGGCACTGTCCTGCAAATTTGAGCGAAAGTTGCCAGGACGATGGCGCCCGGCGCCACGGTCCTCCGAAAAATCCGCGAAACGAAGGGGGATCTGTTCGTCTCTACACAAGGATTCCAGATCTTCAATTTCAGCCGCGTACTTGCAACCTACACACAGAAAAGTGAAGACGATTGGGGGGTTAGGGATTAGGGGTTTGCCTTTAGGTCAAACCCCAGTTTTGGAATTAACCAAGAAATGAAAAATGCTATAAAATGTAAATGTCTATAATGTAAAACAAGTACTAATACCTTGTTGTAAGGATGTTTGTATCCTTATGTGCGAAGGTATAGATGTTGTTGTTTGTTGTATGTTGTAGGTTGTATGTTGTAATATGTGATCTCCTCTTCAATGGTTGAATCCTTGTCTTGAATGCAACACTTAGCCTTGAATGGAGACTTAGAAGGAATGCTTGAATGCTTGAATGCTTGAATGTTTGAGTATCGTTTCCACGCTTGTACACATATGTCCTTCTCCTATCCAAATGGGAGAGGAAAATGTAGTTTATATACTTGTCAATTAGGGTTAATAGACTGATTTTCCCGACCTTAGGCCGACCAGGAAATTTTATTTTCCAACTTGCAAACAAAAAGACCCGAAGTCCCAAAGGAGACTGGGCCCAAAATAGGGCCAGGGACCAGGGCGCTGGGCACCCTGGTCCTGAAGGACCAGGGCACTGGGCGCTCTGGTCCCACCTCCCAGGATAGTAGGGTGCAAAGGAGGTTTAGGCTAGGGTGCAAGAAAATGCAGTTTTTGGTGTCATAAATAGGTTTCGGGGTCTCCATTCAGGTTGCGTGTTGCGTCGCCATCATGAAGACTGAAATGCAGTCGAAATTGCAAGTGTCACAATTTTAGGACGCTACATTTAGCCCCCACTTTAGCGGGAGTATGTATGCTCATACTTCCGGTAAAGTACAAGGAAACAACATTGAAAGACTTTTACCACATCAAGGAGGCAAGACACACCAAGCCCCCAGTGGACTAAGGATCTTACGACTTCGATTGACAAAGTAAAAGGGAAGATCACGAGGGAGAACCATGACTGTCAGTAGTAAGGTTCCCTCACTATGAGTCATGCAAAAGAAATACCAAAAATTTTCAAGGCAAACCTAAGTTCGCCAAGAAATTTTCAAGTATCCTGAAGGGATAGACAGGGTGTATGCCCCCCTACGTTAAAGCGATTGCACACGCCTCAATGGGGGTGATTGCTTTAATGTAGTGATACACATAAGAAATGAAAAGGGAAAGGAGCACGTTATCACAAAGATTTAGCCCCCAAGTGTGAGATAAACCCAAGGATAATAGACACAAAACACAAAGCACAAGGTGACTTCACTTTCCTCGGGGTCAGTATGCTGTATGATAAGTCATGTATATATATCATATGTATGTATGCATAATTGTTCTTCATTCCCCAATCAAGGAAGGTCACCTAGAAAAAGGGAACACATGTGTCTTTTGAGTCAACATGAGAGAGACCAAAAGAGATCCCAATGCTTTGCATCATCCTCAAGTAGACAACACCAAGGACAACAAATAGAAGAATGAGAATAACATATAGAAGAAGTAACACAAGAGAGGAGGAGAGAATCTGCTATGCTAATGTAACTAGTCTAGCACGTCATCTACCCCCCGATCTTGCTGATCAATGTTTCGGAAAGGCAGGGAACATGCTAGAGGAGGAACATCCAACACAGCAGATGGAGCTATCACAAGATCCAAACAAGGGCTATGTTCATGTTCCAAGCCACGTTGTTCTTGTCTAGGAGCTAGGATAAGTGCTTTAGAAAATTCATTAGATAAATGGTTATCAATATCAACAAGTTCATATTCACTATCAGAAGCAAGAGGAGTAACATGTTCATCATGGATAACATTTTCATCTATATCATCATCAAGATTTATAAAAATAGGGTCTTTAACTCACACAGGATCAAGACCATCATGCATCTTATGTTTAGGAGATTTTGGAGATTGCAAAGTTTGAGAAGCAGCTGCTTCAGCCCTAAGACGACGCTTTCATCGATGTTCACGTGCAGAACGATTTTGTCTAGTCTTAGTAGGAAGTGGAGAAGATTGAGGAGGAGGAATGTTCTCATCCTTATCACTTGGGTGTTTAGGTTGTGGTCTCTTAGGCTGGATAATAGGAGAAGAAGAAGGTCTCTTCTCTCTATAAAAGGACGGAGGAGGAACTGCTCCATATAAAGGAGGAATTTTTGGTTTAAGAAGAAGACCAACTCCATCATGACGAGGAGGTATAGGTCTACTTTTAGAAGGTTTATTAGGCATGGACATCGTCACATCCATAGGGATGGGTTGGGAATCTTCTTGAGGAAAGACATTAGTTTTATCTTTCAAAGGAAGAACTTCCTTCTCAAGAACGATAGGAATGTCAAGTTTAGGTGTTCTAGGTTCACTTAAAGATAGGATCATATCTGTTTTCCATTTTTGATAAGATTTGAAAAGATGATCACTTCGCGGAGGAAGAGATTGGAATTGTTTAGGCCAAAAGTAATCAATAGGAACGCTAGAAGTTCTTTCAGCTGGTTTAAAGAGACTATGATTGACAGTAACAACTTCACCATTATGGGGAAATTTCAAACACTTGTGAATAGGGGAAGCAATAGCTTTCATGGAAGACAGCCAAGGATAGCCAAGCTTCACACGAAATTGTTCTGATGAAGGAATAATAGCAAAGTTCACATCAAGAGATTTGTTATGGACCTCAATAGGTAATGTAATAGTACCAATTGCAGGAGAAGAAAATGCATCAAATAATTTCACAACCACATCTGTTTTGTCATAGATCACTTGATTCAATTGCAACGTAAAAAGAAATTCCTCAGTAATAACATTAACCATGCATGAAGGATCAATAAGCACTCCACGGCAAGGTGTATCCTTGACTTTTGCGACTATGTATAAAGGACCATCAGGTGCCCTGATAGTTTCACTAGAATCAAATGTGATGGAAGGTTCCTTAGGTATTTCTTGCTGCTCTACAAAGTTAATCACATTCAGAGTCATAGACACAAGACCATCAGATGAGAGAGAGGAATCATTAGCCTCAATCGCATTAGAGGTATGAGAAGGTAATGGATCAGTAAAAATCTAAAGATATTGGTTAGGAGGAGCTACAGATGTATTGCCTTTATCATTCACTCCGGAAACAGAGATAGTATTATTATCAATCAAATCTTGAATTTTACCCTTTAAAGAAAAACATTTTTCAATATCATGCCCAGGCTAACGATGAAAGTGACAAAAAGATTTGTTATCAAAATAAGGTGAAGTAATCTTTGCAGGATCAATTTGCCTTATAGGAGGAAGAGTAAGCACATTTTGTTCCAATAACTTATTCATAATACTATGCAATGATTCATTCAAAGGAGTATACTTTCTTTCTTTCTTGAAAAACTTAGAAATAGGAGGCACACCTGATGCTGCATTCACATTGTTGTTGATGATGTTTTCATTGAATTTGATGGAATCTCTGTTCGGTTTAAACTTCCCAAATGGTTGTTGACTGCTATCACCCTTATCACTCGGAGCCATAGGATGTGATTGTTCCATTTGACTCACAGTCAGTTGATAATTGTGAGAGTGGCACACAAGTGTTGGAAAGAAGTAAACTCAGAAAACAGAAGTTTGTCTCGAATATCTTTTTGTAAATTAGAAATAAAGATTCTTTGAATATCATTGTTAGGCACTGGAAAAGAAATTTGAGCATACAAATGCTTATATCTACCAATGAAATCAGTCACTTTTTCTTTAACACCTTGTTTACAATGCATTAAATCAATCAAAGTAACTTTAGGACTTATATTGTTTTGAAATTGTTGAATAAAAGCATTTGCAAGTTGTTCAAAAGAAGTAATAGAATAAGAAGGCAACGAGCAATACCATTGTAGGGCTTTATCTCTTAATGTTCTAGTAAACAGTTTCGCAAGCAACCTTTGGTCATAAGCAAAATCAGTACAAATTGTTTGAAAAGTCTTAACATGTGTTAGAGGATCACCTTTACCATTATAAAGCTCCAAATGCAGGATTTCAACATGTTTAAGAGGGATAGCTCGAACAATGTCAAGAGAAAGTGGGCTCACAACATCAAATGTGGGCACACTAAACTTAGATTGATTCATAGAGGCAATTTGTTGCTGTAAAGAAGAGACAGTTTGTGCAAGATTGTTAATGGTCACTTCAGTTGAAGAATTCATATTAGATGTGTTAGATTGAGATGGAGGTGTTATGTTATTGAAAGAAGGTAAAGAGTAAGGTGGTGGGACTCTATGATAATTAGTCATAGGAGATGATTGGACGGAAGGAACACTACAAGGAGGAATGGAATGATTGAATGAATTGCCCCCTTGCGTCATGTTCATTTGTGGAGATGTAATAGGAACACTCATTGAAGGAATGAATGAAGAAGTTGGATTGAATGAAGGAATAGGGTTAATTGAAGAAGAAGGATTGCCCCCATGACTGGTAATCATAGGAGGAATGTCTTGTATAGAAGTAGCCATTATGTTTGATGTAAAGGTAGGTATACCACCAATAGAAGTTGTCAAAGGAATAGAATGATTGACTTGAGTGGGAGGTTGTGTATAACCTAAAGTTTCGGCACAACTCTTTATAGGCATCACATTCGAATCCACAATGTGTGCAATACCACGCAAAATATCAATTCCATTCTTATCACTTTGAAGCATATGTTTTAGACCCTCAATTAAAGGAAGAGCTTGACTATCGGGGTATTCTTGAGACATCCATTGTCGAAAATCGTCAAATTGATTATCCAATTTCGAAAGTTGTTCTACAGAAACCTCATAGAGAGCTTCTTCATCATTAGGAGGATTAGAGGAATTACCCATGTCCTCGTTAAAAAGGCTATTCAAATTAGGTTCCATCTCCTCGGTAGTTAAACCTCGAAAAGACTTAATTTTACGGCTTCGTCTAACGGGAATAGTGTAAGTAGGGCTTATTGTTGTAAAACTCATGCACTAGAAAGGGAGAGAAGATTTTGAATTTAAAGGTAGCAATTTTCAGTAAAATCAGCCAATCTTCTGGATTTAAGCTGTTAAATGCAATCACGACAGTCTCCCGAAATTTCAGAAAAAATGTTAGGGACCGTGGCGCTCGAAGTGCACACGGTCCCGACAACTTTTTTCAAAATTTGCAGGGATGAAAGGTATGATGATTTTAGAGCTAATCTGAAAAAATTGAGTGATTTTACGATCTGTAGATAGGCCAAATTAAAGTTGTAATCTCGAAATTGAACCCTACCCAGATTGTCGAAAAATGCAAAATTTGAATTTTGAAAAAGAGAGGGAAACAGAAATTTTGAATTTTATGATTTTAGAGGGAATACCAAAAGCAATGCAAATTTTGAAATTTAAAAATTGACTCAATTTCATGCAAAATTCAATTTTGAAAGCGGAAATTAAAGTTGTTGTAATTAAGCACTTAATTTCAAAAGTCACAAATTGCAAGAATTTGAATAAAGCACTGAAATTTTTAATGAATGCAAACACACTTTTCAGATTTAGGACAATAAGAACACAATTTTGACACAAAATTTCAATTTCAACAATTTTTGAATGATTAGAAGCCCTAAACCAAGCAATCACAAGACCAACTTTGACTGTAATTTTGAAAGTGTTATAATTGATAAAATCAGCCAAAATTCTGGATTTTAGCAGGAAAATACAGTAAGATCTTGCTCCCGAAATTTCAGAAAAAATGTCGGGGATGATGGCGCTCGGAGTGCACACGGTCCTCGCAACTTTTTTCCAAATTTTCAGGGATGAAAGATATTGTGATTTTATTGCGGAATCCAAAGTTACAGCTGATTTGGAGATGTTTTGATCAGTGAAATTGTCGGACAAAGGTTGAATCAAGAGGGTTTCAAAAATTAGGGTTTTGACACTTAACCACTTAATTTTCAAAATTAAAGCACAAATCTAAACTGATAATTTTTAATAAAAGGGCAGATCTGAAACAAGCATTAACAATTAAACATTTCACAAGTTCAATTTTCAAAAAGAAAATTTAGGGTTTTCATGCAATTAACCTCTAAAATTTTGCAAAAGATAAAACATGGAAATGTAATCAAGGAATCCAATTTTTAAATCTAACCATGAATAATCAGAAAGGATGTTCACGTCAGGTTCACCAAAATGTAAAGTGGAAAATCGCGATCGAACCCTAGTTGCTCTCCCCTCTTCTAACTCCGAGGAGAGAGAAGGGAGGTTGCTAGGGTTGATGGTTTTCACTTAAGGGAGATACTTTACATTCAAAAGAGGGGTTGAAACCCACATGATCCAATCCCACACAAGGCAATATTGGATGCTAAATGCGTTTCAAGGGTTAAGACAGCAAGGCTACCCTCTTTTGTAAAGAATGTTGATAGAATGATTAAGCTAGGAATGCATAGAAAGTGACAAAGATTCACTTATAAACTGAGTTAGGGATATAGGATGAAGTTGCGGACCTGGAATTAGTAGTAAAATGTTGATACGGTGCTGTCCTACAAATTTGAGCGAAATTTGCCCAGACGATGGCGCCCGACGCCACAGTCCTCCGAAAAATCCGTGAAACGAAGGGGGATCTGTTCGTCTCTGCACAAGGATTCCAGATCTTCAATTTCAGCCGCGTACCTGCAACCTACACACAGAAAAGTGAAGACGATTGGGGGGTTAGGGATTAGGGGTTTGCCTTTAGGTCAAACCCCGGTTTTGGAATTAACCAAGAAATGAAAAATGTTGTAAAATGTAAATGTCTGTAATGTAAAACAAGTACTAATACCTTGTTGTAAGGATGTTTGTATCCTTATGTGCGAAGGTATAGATGTTATTGTTTGTTGTATGTTGTAGGTTGTATGTTGTAATATGTGATCTCCTCTTCAATGGTTGAATCCTTGTCTTGAATGCAACACTTAGCCTTGAATGGAGACTTAGAAGGAATGCTTGAATGCTTGAATGCTTGAATGTTTGAGTATCGTTTCCATGCTTGTACACATATGTCCTTCTCCTATCCAAATGGGAGAGGAAAATGTAGTTTATATACTTGTCAATTAGGGTTAATAGACTGATTTTCCCGACCTTAGGCCGACCAGGAAAGTTTATTTTCCAACTTGCAAACAAAAAGACCCGAAGTCCCAAAGGAGACCGGGCCCAAAATAGGGCCAGGGACCAGGGCGTTGGGCGCCATGGTCCTGGGGGACCAGGGCGCTGGGCGCTCTGGTCCCACCTCTCGGGACAGCAGGGTGCAAAGGAGGTTCAAGCCAGGGTGCAAGAAAATGCAGTTTTTGGTGTCATAAATAGGTTTCGGGGTCTCCATTCAAGTTGCGTGTTGCGTCGCCATCGTGAAGACCGAAATGCAGTCAAAATTGCAAGTGTCGCAATTTTAGGATGCTACAGTAACTTACCTTCGGTAACCCCAAAGATAGATTTCTTGGGATTGAGGGAAATTCCATGTCGATGACACTTACCCAAAACTAGTTGCAAGTGATAGAAATTATCTTGAAGTTTCTTAGAATAAACAGTCAAATTATCCAAATAGACTACAATGAATTTACCAAGGAAACTTTGGAAAGCCAATTCCATTGCGCATTGGAAAGTTGCTTCTGTGTTTATCAACCCAAAAGGCATTTTGTCATATGCAAAAGTACCCCAAGGTGTGGTAATTGCAATTTTGTGTTGATCTTTTTCAAGAACCTCCACTTGGTTGCTACACGAAAACCCATCGAACATGGACATCATCTTTGATCCAGTAACAGCTTGTAGGACAGGATCCATGACAGGTAAAGGGTAGTTATCTTTTAAGGATGCCTACTTCAAATTCCAAAAATCAACACATATCCAGATCTCACCATTCTTCTTACATACAGGTACAATATTGGCTATCCAAGAAGAATGATGAATGGGGAAGATTATCCTAGATTTCAACATATTTTGAACGTCAGCAAAGATAGTATCAGAGATCTTTGGGTTGTATTTCCTTTTCTTTTGATGAAAAGGTGTGATACCCATCTTTAATGGAATGTCGTGATGGAATTCTTCAAGAGGAAAAGACTCTAGATCTTCATAGGAGTAGGCCAAGACGTCAACATATTGCTGCAATAATGCAACAAATTTTTACCTTTTGTCTTGTGAACAACACTTTCCAATGTTGATCATTTTTGGATTACCTTCAGTCCCGATATTTACTTGCTCATATTCCATTGACCCTGCAATTGATTTTTGTTGCTTTTTTTACATAACGGTCATGTTTATCAATAAGATTTTCTAAAGAAACTAAACCCTTGGGGATCTTGTTTCCTTTCAATTGCAGAAATTTCTCTCTCATTTTTGCATCAATACTTTCAATTGCATCCTTTGAAGGGCAGTGACTACCTTCAAAATACAGATAATCAAAATCATCAGTCGTCTGCAAGATTACATGATGATCATCATTAAACACTTGCCAATGATCAAAGTTGTCAAGAACACTTGGTCGAAAGACCAATTCAACAATATATGTTGATCCCAAAAAATCTCTATGAGGAACCAAAGAGTTTGTTGATACTGCTAATGAGTCTTCCTTGACATTAAATTCATAGGAAACCATAGATATATGAAAAGCATCAAATGACTCTATTAGATCCCATATAAGGTTATGATAATATCATAGCCTATCGCTCCTTGTTTGATATATGTTCCTGACCTGGAAAACTATCAACTCAGCATCTCCTTGAGCGTGTAAATTTTTAATCCCCTTCCTTTGACCAACATTCATCCCCAAAAGAAGAGATTCATACTTGGCAGTGTTATTTGTGTTTCCACACTGTAATTTGAAGGAGAAAGGAAAGAAATTTCCATTAGGAGAAACTAACACAACACCAACTCCTGATCTAGTAGAAGAACAACTACCATCAAATTCTAGCGTACAAATATCATCTGGACTACCAATGTTGATGATATCAAAATTGAGAATTTCTTGTTGTGAAGTTGAAGATCTTTCTGATTCCATAACAATACTTTCACAATCAACTGGAGCCTCATTGAGTGGAATGGCATCTTCCATCTCAAGAATAACCTCCAAACCATCATCAGCATGTAGGAAATAATTACCCATACCCGACGATTCGAAAAGAATATGTGCCCACTGCTCATCAGACTTGACAACATTGTATTTTGATTCTTTTTTCTGGAAGCAACTTTTGGATAACTCCTTTAATGGGAATACGAGCCTAAGTCATATCCATGTTTAACTCACCTCCCACATCTCTACAAAAATTTCTTCCCAACAATAGACCATGGGAAGCTGACACATCAGCTACCCGTACTGTCATCTTAATCTTCTTTTCTGGGAATGCAGCAAAAGCAAACTGCACGTCCTTGATCTGACCTATCAAGGGGACTTGCTTGTTATCCATAGAGAAACAACTTCCAAATGTTTTGGTCAAAGTTAAGCCAAGGACATTGGAAAATTTTGATGGCATAACATTATCAAATGCCCTAGAATCAATTACACAGTTACTAAGCTTATAACCATTTATCAACAAAGAGATATAGAATGGTTCCATCTTCTTTACAGGAGAAGGGGAAGTTACTAAGTTATTTTGAAGTAAGTTAGAGTTGGAAATATTACTAAGGGTAGTATCTTTTTCTTTAACAAACTTGACCAAACGGTCAAATTGATCTGTATTAGATCTCAAAAATTCAACCTTAAACATTTGTATTTTGGTTTTCCTAGCATGGTCTAAAATATAAAATGACTGAAAGGAATTCATCAAATATTGATTTGGGTTCTAATTTTGAGAACTTAAAATGTTAGGTACACTAGCCTTTGATGCAAGTATAGAAGAATTGACAGGTGCAGAAAAATTGATAGCAGTCGAAGAATCACTTAAACCTTTATCCTTTGTGGCGTCCATTGAGATAGCATTGTCTTTTGCAGGTGTAATACCCTGAAAATGGTCACCTAAACCATGGGCCCCTAATCTCGACAACATCATCAAGATCCTAACCAAAGGCAATTAAATAAATCTTGAGCACACAATTAATTTCTAAAATCATCAATGTCACATGGCAAATTAATCAACCAATATTAATTAAATATTTATTTAATTAATTAAATCATTCCAAGTAAATCATTCTAAACAATTATCTTATTTATTTTAATTAAATATCTTTTGCATATTTAATTAAATAAATCAATTTTCCATTAAATCACCAAAAAAGAGGAATTAATTTTTTTTAAATTGCCATAAATCTTCAAAAAAGGAAACAAATCAAGAAAGAGGAAATGGAAATTATGAGCACAAACCTTCAAAAAAGAACACAAATAAAAAAAGGAATTAATTGATCAAAAAAGAATTAAAAATTTGAGAAAAGAAATCAATTGGAGATAATCTTGAAAAAACAAATTAAAAATTGATAAATAATCTCAAAGAAAAGAAATTAAAACAATTAAATATTAAAATTGAATGAAATAGAGAATAAATCAGTTTTTTTCTAATTATATCTTAATTTTAGTTCATTTTCCTTTAAAACTGAGAAAAGCATCCAATCAAATTAATTCACCTAGATTGTGTTTCCTCTTGGAAAATCTTGACCGATCATCGTCATTTGATCTCGGCCATTGGTTTCTTTCTGAATTTTCTATAAAGTCAGGCTCTCATCTCTCATTCAAAGACCCTGGAGAATATATTGTTATTATGTTGTTTTTTCTCTAGATTCATTGAGAATTTGCATTGAGATATTGCTTATTAGTTATTTCATATTGTTTAAATCATTTAGCTTAAATATTCATATATTGCTTAAATCATGTTAGATTAATCTTGCATATCTAGCTTACATCTTGCAGCCATTTAGCTCATATTCATGCTCATATAGACTATAAATCCTTCGTTTAGGTGTTGTCTAGTCACTGGATAGCTTAGCAATCTGAGAGCAATCTAAACTCGCATCTACTAGAAGGCAATGGGTGACTTTATAATGGTTTATTATTCATTGATTATTGATTTACTAACCATTCATCTAATGACAATTGAAGTGTTGTGTATTACAGATACAAATACAGGTCCACTTTTCACACACATTTTTGACACCCACCATGGGGATCAAAACCATGACTACAAGATTTCTAATGTTTCTTGAACAAATTTAATGTTTGGTTTTTATAAGTAATAAACATGTGTTAAATTTGCAAATAAAAATCTTTCTATTTGCTTGTTCTTTTATGACAGTCAAAAATGGTCTCTTTTTGGAGGGTATAACTTTTTATTGAACCATTGGATCTAAACCAATATTTGATATGTTGTTAAAAACCAAGTTTTCTACAGTTTCACCAAAGATATTTTCCTAAGAATTTATGGTTCGAAAGTTAGGAATGACAGAGTGCAGTACTATCATTTTACTTATTCTTCTGTGACAATCAAAAATGGTCTCTGTTCGGAGAGCATAACTTTTTATTGAACTGTTGGATCTATTATGTTCTGTAAAACCAAAATTTCCACATTTCCATTAAAGAGATTTTCTGAATTAGCTCTGGCTGAAAAGTTATAAACGACAAAGTGCAGTACTATCAAAACTATCATAACTAGGATAGTCATAAAAAATTGAAATTATTGTTAGATTAGTTTGATTTACAGTTTGCATGCTAGAATTTTCTTTTGATGATTTTTTTATGTTATTTTGGCAACTAAATTTGGGCTTTGAATGTTTACAGATCCGCTTGACAAAGAATTTATCAATCAAACATATGCCTGTCAAAGAATAAAAAAACAACATGACTACGGATGCGTTGGTTTTGCAGGTTGCCTAAAGAGAATCGACCAAACATCGTGTATTCTTTAAATTAATTTTTAGGCACTTAAATTGCTATTTGGTTAAAGAACAAATCTGTATTTTGTGTTTTCAGAAAAATTTGAGAGGTAGGAGAGTATGCTCTTGTCTTTTACAGACAATCAGAAATCTAGACCCTCGAAGCTTTTTTCTAAGTTTTTAAATTTGTGTACCTTTAGCAGGCTTGTCATGGTGGGAAAAAGTAATCACCTTGTGAGAATGACCCAAGTGAGTACAGTTGGACCTAAGTATTCCAACTCACTATAATAAATAGGCCTCTAGTAATTAAAGTCTCAGAGAATGGGATTATTTGAGTTTTCTCTTTGAGATCTCTCATATTGAGCATTTTTTAAGGCCTCGTAGTCTCAATCATGTTTACATGACTACAGCTTGTTTCGGTACCTTGTCGGGATATAGGCCTCAATCATGCTTGCGTGACTTCAAGGGGTAATTTCAAATGGAATTCCTGACTAAGAACTATAAGATAGAAGCTACCTGATTCACCTTCGAAAGGGGGATAATCTTTGTGCAAGAGAGATAGCAACTCTCCCAAGACACTTGCCATATCATGCCCACATTAGCATTTGGAGTCGGCTAATATGGTGTTGAGAATCCATTGCATGAGACTCAATGGTCATATTATGATTATCTATTGGGTGTGTACCTAAGTCAGCAAGCAAAGATTTTCTTCTCTAAGACTTTTGTAGGGTTAGCATGTTGTGCTTGAAAATTATTATACATCTTGCATGTTTTATGCGTTTTCACCCCTGAAACTGAAATTGAAATACTAAAACTGAAGAAAACAATATCAAACAATTCAGTGATAAACTTTGTTTGTGTCCAAACTAGTCTCTGTCAGTCATCGAAACATCAGTCCTTATCAAAAACTAGTAGTCGTCAATCATTGAAACTCTGTCTGTCAAAATCTTGTCTCTATCCAATCCTCTGTCATGCGAATTCCTAGTCTTGTCAATCAAAATAGTCAAAATTGCCTAGATCAGTCTACAACGAGCATAAAACTGGTTATCATCCTCCTGAGCATAAACAATCTTGATAGTGCACCCCTGTCGTTGTGTTGCACGATTTGTGTCGATCATCTCTAAGCTAGTTCAATCAACTACTTATCAAACCTAAGTTAACTTAGATAACGTCTTACACAGGATAGACCATTCCTGAAACCAAACCAAATCTTAGTTACTTCACTCAATCACTGCGTTAAATGAACAACTAGCTTCAATTTGATCTTGACTTTTGCAACACATATAGCTCTCAGTCTCGTTGATTGTAAATGTCTATTCAAACCAGAAGCTCTTCTAAAAATTATGACAAGTAAGAAGCCCATGGCTCCCTTAGCTCCAATTCCCATGGCTACCTTGGCTCAAATGCTTCAAGATATCAAGAAAGAAATATATGACATGAAAATCCAACAAAATAAATCAATGACTCCATTTGAAAAACAAATGCAAGATATCAAGAGTGAGAAACTTCAAGGAATGCCAAAACGATTATATGATTTGACAATCAAAAACCAACAAATAATTGACAATCAAAAGCCAAATCTCAAACAAGCTCACAAGACACCTTCACCAAGACATAAAGACATTTCCTCCAAATATGCTCTAGATAGATAGTTTACACCTTTGGGGCAATCTATCGAGTCAACTTTGAAAGAGCTTCTTGAGCATAATCTTATCATATTGCCTAAAAAGACCACATGGGGATGTGAATTTTTGAGTAAGTATTGTGCATATCATAGACAAAATGAACATAAGACTTCGAAGTGCATGGAATTAAAACATAATATTCAAGATCTCATTGATAATGGTGACATTGAAATTGAAGATCCTAATGACTCACCTAAAGAAAAAGAAGGAACTACTTCTAAGAATGATCAAAATCATGAACCTATGTCTAGCAAGGCTCCATATGTGGCCTCCATCCCTTCCATGATGTCTTCATCTTCTTAAAATAATAAAACTTCTCATGTTTACCTTCAAGGAAAATCTCCTATGGAAATCCAAGTTAATGCCATATTGATACAAGTTCCTCTAAAGATTTAAAAATCCAAGATCCTATGCCATCATGCACTCCAATTCCAAATGCACCCACTCTAGAGAGTACCACTCAAAATTCTTCCCCATCATGCCAAAATATGAAGACCTTACAAGAATCCCCTACGCCTATGCACAATCCTACCCCTTACTTAGAAGTGACTCCATGTCAAGAGGATAATCTGAAAAATGAAGAAACAAGTCCTATCATAAATCAAGATAAAGACACCAAAACTCTCCAATCCCATCTAATGATTGAAAAATATCCTATTTCACTAGATTCCCATGATGATCCCCTTATACCTTTTCATTTCTTCTGAGATGACTCACTTCTATCTCAAAAGAAAAGCATCCTTCCAAATCCCATTCCTAATCCAGTTCCTAAGCAAGATCATAATGCCTCTTCCACCTTTTCAAATGATCCTATTCAAAATGAAGAGTCAAACACCCTTCCTACTCTATCCAATGGTCCTCTTATATGTCAAGATCAAAGTATCCCTTTATCTCCTTGTCATAATCCTCCATGTTCACTTCATGATCCTATCATACCTTGCAAGCCACCTCCACCTCAAAATGTACTTGCCTCTAGCATCAAAAGCAAGAAGAAACTGTTTGTTAAAAATATCTTTCAAAAGCATGCATTATCAAAGAAAAGGGTTAGACATTCATGAACAGGGTATATTACAACCCCCTGCTATAAAATAAAATCTTGATTGCATTGGCTACATTTCTCACTCCCAAGATGTTGGTATCTCTCATAAATCCTACATTTCTCCAGTTAAATCCAAATATACGCTTTCTCCTTCGCCCCTTCCATCCATTCTAGGTCCCTATATCCCTCCATCCCTTATGCGGGATCAAAAAAGGTACACATCTTTGAGTACCTTCCATCCATCTAAAAAACCTACATATCATTCCTATCTACTCATGCATCTCCATCCAAGCAATTTGGATTCCAAGCATAAGAGTCATAAGTCAAATAATCCACATGTATTCAAGGATCAACATATCCCATCTAATCAACATGTAAAAACAAAGAAAATATGATCCAAAAAGAAAAATAAAAATACAAAATGCCACAAAGGCCCACAAAGAAAGAAGAAAAGTCAAAAGTTATATGGGTTCCTAAGGAATTTGTACAAGCAATGCTCTCTAAGGAACTACAAAAGCATGAAAAATCGAAAACCATGTGGATCCCTAAGCGACTGCATGAAGCATAACAGTCTAAATAAAAATAAAAATTGACATCCAAAATTGTTGTTCCTCCATCCAAACCTTCTGAGTATATTCCTCCATCACCTCCTTCATCCATTTTGGGTTCTTATGCCCCAAAATCTGTAACCTTTCCTCCATCCAAATCTCAAAATTTGAGATTCACTTCTCTTCCATGTATCCACCATCCCTCAAGGTGTGTGCCAATGTTGATCTTTCCAATATTTCCATCTAGCCACACACAATTCTTCTAACATCCCATCCATTAGCCAACACCTCTTTTTCACCCTTCCATACCTCTTATCCAATCCTTTGCATAAATCCTTGCCCTAGTTTCATTTCATTATCTTGCCAACATCTTTGAGCATGTCTTCATAGCCATGGTCTATTGCAACTCATATTATAAAGGTACCATTAAAAGGAGCGAGACATTGGGGTCCTTATTCCATCCCCTATCATGCCTCCAATATCTTTCAAAAAGAAAAAGAAAAATGATGAAAAAATCAGAAAAAAAAAAGTAAAGAGAAATAATTTCGTCCACGAGTGAAAACCATGTCTTGTGGTGCCTTGGGCAAGTACTATGATGAAAACCTGGAAAATGGGCATCATGCATAATCCATTATCCTTTTGCACTTTACACTAGGGGCAAGTTCCATCCATGTACATCCATCTATTATCCTTCATCCTCCATTCTCCCTCATTCGCAATATCTACATTCTTATCTATTTTCCACCTTTGATCTTGACAAGTTTAAGGATCTTTATAGGTTTTGCATGTGTCCTACATACTACACTTGATCTACACCCTTTAGCTCCTCTCCATTGCTCTCTTACATCCTTCATTACTCCCTTTTGATCTTCCTTATCATATCTGCCTCCTATCCAAATATATCCCTTGATCTTGATCAACATTATGGACAAAATACAAAAACATGCTTTGCACAAACCTCTTGACATGGCCACTTCTTTGGACCATATGACATTCGTTACACCATATCCTTGCTTTACATCGCTAAAATCCTTGCTTTACATCACTAAAATCCTTGCTTTACATTGCTAAAATCCTTTCTTTACATTCCTATATCTAGACCCTATGCTTGGATTAACATTGTGAGATATTCCTTGAAAGCGTCCACCATCATTCGCTTATCCCTTCATGTACTCAAAATCCCTTTTGCCTTGCTAGACACTATGAGAAAACATAAAACTCCTAAAAATCATAAAATGTCCTGAACAAAATCCTAAAAATCATAAAATGTCCTAAAAAAACTCCTAAAAATCATAAAAAGTCCTGAAGAAATCCTAAAAATCATTAAAAGTCCTAAGGAAATCCTAAAAATCGGAAAAAAATCCTAAAAATAAAAAAAATCACTAAATCAAAAAAAATTGACAAAATCAAAGAAAGAAAGCATAGACAATCCTTCAAACCAAATCAACCACAAACAAACTCTCAAAGTCCGCAATCAAACTTATCTCATGTCTTGTTAACCAATCTTTTAAACTCTATCAAACATCAACATGTCTTATACAAGGTAGGTTACACTTGAAACCAGACAAATCGGTCTTATACGGGGTACTTACTCTTTGAAACCAAGCATCCTTATCAATGATCACACAAATCAAAACAATGACATCGATCAGTATGGCTATTGGATTTTGTCCAGGTTAGTCTTATCTCTTGTACTGAAATGTTGCATCTTTGCTTTATCTTGTACATATCTTTTAGTCACTTTCATGACATCTTGGTTCTCTTGGGACCCTCGTGGCTTGAAACCGATCAATGTCCTAGACTTAGGGTATTCAGCTGAGAAATTTACATGTCCTAAGCAGTATCAACCAAGTCATCTTTTAGTCAGTGATACCTGGTCATCCACTCTGACTTGGTCACCTGTCTCCTAACTACTAAAGAGTTTTATCATTGAGTAAACAAGCAAAACAAGACTACTGAAAAAAATCACTAAACTATTTGAGATATGCGTGAAATTTTTCTTTGTGTGTTGTCTTTTACATTGGCTTTCACTTATTATTCCCTCTAAGTAACTCAAGGAAGTTTATCTTGACTGAGAGGAGCAAGGATTGGGGGCATAATATTTTCTTTGTTTTCTGCTTGTAGGAATGATTTTGGTGATCTGAAAACATCTAATCAGCTGGGTGTCTGTGATAAGTGCCTTCACATTAAGGGGAAATCACCACACATACCTCGACTCCACTTATTTGAATGCTATAGGAAGGTTCCCATCATTTCTTTGTCTGTTTTGAGAGAATTTCTTTATCATGCAATCTAGGTCCCTATGAAATATGTCCAAGGATATGAATGAAAAAAGGGTCATTGCGGACAAGATAATTAATATTACACATGAAAAGAAAGGAACTCTAATCTGCCTGCTATGTTTGTAAAATGCTCAATGATGAAAATTAAGCTTTTGAAATCTAGTGATGAGGTTTAAGTTGCATTTCATTTTGCCTCTCATCTTGCATTTCATTCTACATCTCGTGAATTTAGAGTGATTTCGGTATGGTAACACTAATTTCTTTGTCTTCTGAATGAGAAGTTGGAAGCATCATCATTTCTTAGCTAAGTGGTCTCTTTTTCATCATTGTTTCTCTGATCGAGTACTTGTGTAATGAGATGTTAGCTACATACATGAGCATCTTCTATAGACCCATACATTTCATTTTATACTTATTTGCATTCATATTATTGCATGAAGAAAAATAAACATTTGCATTACTAGTTACTTATTCTCCTCATTTATTTGCATCATCATTTATTTGCATAAAAAGAAATGAAAATAAACACCCATATTCCATTTGCATTCATTCATCTATACTGAAAAGATATGCATACATATAGAATAACATCTCATAATCAATCAACACAAGTATGATGAAATCAAATCAAGAAATCATAAATCGGTTGTCCTGAGTCCATTTTCGTGATCAAAATCAAAATCTGACGTCAATTCTCTCATCAAAATTTCATGATGTTGACCACTTAGCCCTTTCATCAACTACTCATTCTCTTCTTCAATTTGCGCTCAATTTCCTGTTAATCAACGCTAAATCTCAATTTAATTATCACATTAACTCTGATTTTAGTCTTCAACATTAATCTTTGTGCTCAAATAACTTATAATCGCTCAAAAAAATTGCTTAAAATCATTGCACAACCCTCACCATCTTTCAATTTCACTCCCAAGGGGGCATACTCATGACCTTATCACCTCACATCTTCAAATGTTGAGATAATTTTCAAATCTTCAAGCAGCTAAGCTTCATCAAATCAATCTCTAGGGGCATACCAGTTTCATCACTTCAAATCAAGTTGATATTGTCTTTCTCTGAATCAGTCTCTTAACGTTAATCAATTTCATCACTTTTCATCAAGCTAATTATTTGTTTAAACTCAATCAAGGGTTTAAAGAGTATCTTTGATCACACTCAATCTAAGCAAGTGTTCAGTTTCATCACATTAAATCAAGATGGACAGCTTATCTTCGCTCATCGTATCTTGATCCATCAAGTTCAAGATCGATTTTATCCTCAGTCATTGTTTCTAGTTCATCAAATTCTAGATTAGTAAGATCCACTTCTTGATCAATCAAGTTCAAGTTTGGTATCTTTTCTCTTCATCGGTCCTAGTTCAATCAAGTTCGGGATCGGTTTTGCTTTTTCTCAACTTTGTTCACCTTCATCACTTCAAATCAAGCTAAACACCTCGCTCTTCATCTAGTTGGTGATCAATCAAGTTCAGAACTAGTATCTCCTAGACATCAGCTATTCTTTGAACCAACGAGCTACTCGCACATCAATTCAAAGAGGGGCAAATGTAATAACCTAAAAATGGTCATCTAAACCATGGGCCCCAATCTCGACAACATCATCAATGTCACATGGCAAATTAATCAACCAATATTAATTAAATATTTATTTAATTAATTAAATTATTCCAAGTAAATCATTTTAAACAATTATTCTATTTATTTTAATTAAATATCTTTTGCATATTTAATTAAATAATCAATTTTCCATTAAATCATCAAAAAAGAGGAATTAATTTAAAAAAATAAATAAAATTGTCATAAATCTTCAAAAAAGGAAACAAATCAAGAAAGAGGAATTGGAAATTATAAGCACAAAACTTCAAAAAAGGAAACAAATAAAAAAGGAATTAATTGATCAAAAAAGAAATAAAAATTTGAGATAAGAAATCCATTGGAGATAATCTTGAAAAAACAAATTAAAAATTGATAAATAATCTCAAAGAAATGCAATTAAAACAATTAAATATAAAAATTGAATGAAATAGAGAATAAATCAGTTTTTTTTTAAATTTTATCTTAATTTTATTTCAATTTCCTTTAAAACCGAGAAAAGCATCCAATCACATCAATTCACCTGGATTGTGCTTCCTCTTGGAAAATCTTAATTGCTCATCATCATTTGATCTCAGTCATTGGTTTCTTTCTGAATTTTCTATAAATTCAGGCTCTCATCTCTCATTCAAATATCCTGAAGAATATATTGTTATTATGTTGTTTTTGCTCTAGGTTCATTGAGATATTGCATATTAGTTATTTCATATTGTTTAAATCATTTAACTTAAATATTCATATATTGCTTAAATCATGTTAGATTAATCTTGCATATCTAGCTTACATCTTGCAGCCATTTAGCTCATATTCATGCTCATATAGATTAAAAATCCTTCGTTTAGGTGTTGTCTAGTCACTGGATAGCTTAGCAATCTGAGAGCAATCTAAACTCGCATCTACTAGAAAGCAATGGATCACTTTGTAATGGTTTATTATTCATAGATTATTGATTTACTAACCGTGCATCTAATGACTTAATTGAAGTGTTGTGTATTCCAGATACAGATGCAGGTCCACTTTTCACACACATAGAAGGATTTGGTATGGGAGTCCCACGCTTAGCAATAGAAACTAGCAAACATTGAGAATCCTTGATTTGAATAGGATCATCACTCTTCGCAATGATAGGAAGCTGAGCTGCCTGTGCCTGCGAACAGGTGAATACTGCAAAGACATCCCCATCACATGTGTCTGGCATATCATCTTCTTGATATTACATAAACCTGATATTAGAGTCGCCAGCCAACTCTACATCATCTTCTTGATGCAAATTGGCATCTTCTTCACCAAAAGAGGGAAGATCACTCTGTTAAGCTTCATAATAACCTATAGCTGAATTTTGGGGTGGTGCTTCCAACGCAAGCCTCTCTAGAGCGGGAGGTAATTTATTCTGATTGCGCATGGCATAATTGGGAGAAATATTTGGATAAGTCCTTGGAACATCACGGTAAGAAGTATTTCCTTGTGAGGAAATTTGGTTCTTAAGTGCTGACAACTCATTTGCTAACTTTTGTATCATGGGATCAACAGAATTAGTTGAAGGAAAAGATGAATCAGCAATTTGATTATTCCTAACCTTGTTAGAATCTCTCCTTATCTTATCGATGAGGATAAGATCATCTTCGACCGATATAGCCAACTATTGTGCAGTGGCCAATTCTTTAGGATTATTCCTCCACAAAAGAAAGCTCACCTCTGGCAATTCAGCGTTGATAAAGAAGCATTTCAAATTTCCAATGGTTGGTTGTGAAGCAACTAGAATGTGATTGTGCAATCTATTGAACTTTGCTAAAAAATCATGCATAGATTCCTATGGCTCTTTCTTCATTTGACTTAACTGAGCCAGTAGCGCATGATCATCTTCGGCAAACTTGAACCTTGCTTCAAATAGCGTTCTAAGAGTTGCCCGATTTGTGATACAAGCATTTGGAAGATGATAGAACCAATCAGTAGCAGCTCCATGCAAAGTCTCAATGAGCAATCTTACCGAAATGTCTTTATTCTCAACACCTAGGACTCCAGATGTGATGTAGAAGGCAACAATGTGTTCATTTGGGTGTTGAGAACCATCCCCAAAAAAATTGAGTAAATTTTTCCACGTGCCTTTGGGAAGTTAATGCAAAGGTGCGGTCAAGTTCAAGGTACCAAAAGTAGTACCCCAAGGGCCAATAGCAGCCATCCTTAATAGATTATATGGTGGTATTACAAAATGACTTTCAAGTGGAACAAATAAGACTTACAAACTTGACGCCTCACTTGGTATGGGAGATCATCGTGCAGAAGAAGGAAAACTTCATGTCCGTTGCAAAGGAGAAAGCATCCATGGAGGTGTCACAAAAGGGAAATTATGTTGCTATAAAAACTCAAAATTAGGATCAATAACTCCCACTAATCATTTCCCACGAGTGTAACTTCGATCAGCCACATTATGTTTTTTTTGAGAAAATCAGCAAAAATTAGATATTACAATGAAAAGAGCACTGCAACCCAAAGGAAAAATATCGGTTGCACATCGCTTCCTAGCAAAGCCGCCAAAAAACTGTTGCGTGAATAATTTGTCACTAGCGTACCAATGACAAAATATATGATTCACACACAACTATGTTGAGAAATTAATCTCTCCTCTCATCAATGGGAGGTTCCCTTTGAAATCTCTTCTCTAATTAATAAGAAATTAAAATATGTGGGTAGGTGTTGGGCATATAACTCTCTTTTTTCAGAGTTAATGTATTCTCCCTTCACCTTGTTATAATTTCCCTATCACTTCGATACTTAAGGAAATTGACAAATTTATCCAATAAACTATATCAAGATTTTACAAACAAGAAGCACAAAGTCTTTCTTGAATATAACACTAACTAAACTATTTCTCACAATGATAAGCAATTCAACTTGAAGCTCAAATTATTCAAGTATAATCCCTTAATCCTAAAAACTACAAGTAATAGTAGCAATACAAATCCTACTACTAATCACTTAACAATAGAAAATTTCTCAAATATTCAAGGAGCACAAAGTCTACTTTCACAATTCAAGAGCTCTTTAATCCACTTAATAATACTTCCTATTTCAAGAAATTCAAGAACATATATATGTCATGAATGTAAGAACATCAACTCATATAAGAAACTTTTTTAAACACAACACAAAGTTTGGGATCAAATAAAATCACTTTCTTTATTTCCTTGATCAAATTTTCACAACAAAAGCTCAAAGTCTTAGTTGAGACAAAAATTTGGCAGAGTTTTTCTTAGCATAATCAAGATTAAAATATACAAATGAGGGTCCCCCTTATATATAAGAAAAGTGGAGAAAAATGTGGGCACAACTGACTAATTCAACTGCACAGTCCAATTTGACTACAACTATAGCATAAAGGAAATATGCAGCTACAAGAAAACTTGTAGCATCTAACAATGCAACTACATGGAAAGAAAATGTCAAAAAGGGACACTTTATTCATTTTTCTCCTCCTCATTTGATTTGTGGAATTCCTCGAACCTAGTCAGGATGGCCTCCATATCTACTCCATTTGGCATCTGGGTAGAATATGTGATCACACAAACATGGGAGATCATATCCTTAGCCTCTACATATTTCTTTTTTCCATCCTTCAGCATGGATGTGAGAACCTCAAAACTGACTTGGATCTCCAGTAACGTATCAAATGCACCAAGTGATAAATCCTGTCCCATGCAGTGATCCATTAAGGACATAAATTCCTATGTGATGGCATCACTAGTAACGAGATTCTGATTGTCATCATATAGATAACAAGGAAGGTCAGCAATCTTGGGAGAAATGAGATCAATCTCATCATCACCTTCCTTTCATTCTCGATCCAACTCTGCTATGATCAACCTTATCATCTATTTCCTATAAGACAATAGCGACAAGATTTGGATATATTTTTCCCTTGAAGGAACCACTTTATTTTCACGAGGATGTATATTCTAAAGTCCTCCATTTTTCTCCAAAGGATTATACTTTTCTCAATATTTTCAATCTCCTGAGATAATGAAGTTTTGACACTTTACATCTGACTTTGGATCACTTCAAAATCCGTCAACAACCCAACTGTCAAACTTAGGAGATGAGACCCTTTTGACTTCAGTCGTGCAATCCACTTGTCCACCACTTGGCCCTTGGCTCCTACCTATTCAATTTTATTAAGAGCTCCAGTGTCCATTGAGGATCCTATGGGCTCAACTTCCTGAGAGGATTGGGTAACTTTCAGAAGAACATTAGTCAATTGTTCACATTTCTATTTTAATTCATTCTTCTCATCCCTCTCTTGGTCAAGTCTTCGTAACACAGAGTTTAAAGTTGTTTGAGAATCCAACTTAACACTCTCATGCGTCTCCTCCCCAAGCTCTACAATTTGCATGATGTAATCCTCAGGTTCTATGTCATCTTTATTCTTATTTGATGATGGCACCATGACCTCAACATACTTCCATTTAGAGGTCGAGTCTACTAATACCTGGGAAACAATTTTCGGCTTTGTTGTTCCCTTGGGCTTTGGAGGAGCCAACTGCTCAAAGTCAAACTCATTAGGTGAAATCACCTATTTCTTCCTCTTAGGTACTACTACCTCCATCCAAGGTGATAATTCAGGATTGGCTGGTGGAGTAGTAGCTTCTTGTTGAATCTCACTTAGTATTTCGGGAGCATACTGGCTTGAACTGTCAGCGGTTGTAGATGTTGTTATTGATATCAATGCTGAAGTATCTAGTGATATATCTATTGATGTAGCAACAGCTGCTGATGCCAACCCTTCCTCAGTTACGGTCATAGAGGAGAGAATGGAAGGTGAAGCGGAAACAAATTTGAGTAGTAACCAGAGGTGGAATTTCTGTTATGACCGCCATGGTAGAAATATCTTCAGTAGTTACCAGAGATGGAATTTCTGTTATAACCACTGTGGAAGGAAAATTCATCATTTGTTGTTTTGCGAATTATTGCTCCATAGCTTCAGTAAACTCCAACATTGAAGATTCAATGGTGGTTGAAGGAATATCATTCAGGGTGGAAATTTTGGATAATGCAAAAAATTGTTGAGTGGTCTCTAACTGAATCATGCCCACACCTAGGTCCTCATCATCAAGTTCCTCTTCTTCTTGATCAAAATCAGAATTGATGGAATGGATAATCACTTTTGAATGAGTTGGTGCCTATGAAGTGGCTAGAACATTAACTTCACCAAGATGTGGTGTTTCTTCAACCTGTGCTTCCTCTTGTTGAGGAATTTCACCTTCTTCCGTCTCTTTCTCTTTTCCAGTATCTCTAGTAGTCTATTGTTCTAGTTCCTTCATGGTTGTCTCGTGTGTTGTTGAAGATGATTAAGCTTTCTTGGACCCTTTAATTCTGAACTTTATTTTGGGTCCTTTCCCCTTGGATTGAGTTGTAGGAGCCGAGGATAATGCTTGTGAATCTACTTTGCCCTTGGTTCTTTTTTCAGCCATAGCTGTCTTACCAACTAGGCCATCACTATTATCATCATCTTCAGAACTAGCAGGAAACTGTTTCATTCTAAGATTATTTTTTAACAACCATGCATTGATTTTTGCCAAAATGGGAGAGATTATTTGAGTGATGGTCTTACTTTCCTTTTTTGACCATTGCACCGGTGGAAGTGGAGAGTCAACAATCTTCTTTTCATAATAGACTAGGTCTATTATGTCATCAATATCTTCCATGGTCATTGGGATCTTTGCCAAATCCAATTTTTTAATCTGTTCCAGGATAAGACGACTAAAATTCATCCTTCTTATATCTACTTCATCTTTGCAATCTGCCCATACATCCTCAAGCCTAGAGACATGAGTATAACTCCTCTTGAGCTTGATCTTCATGCCATGAAAATAAAAATTATGTTGTGCCTTGAATCTTCTCATAGTATTCCATTGTATTTCTTCCTCCATTTTCTTGGCTTTGGGGTTACTTAGAACCAAACCTGCCAATAGATTTTGGGAACTTCAACTTGGTCTTATGTGTTTATGATTTCTTTTCATGCACATAGATTAGTTGATGACACAACTTCATAAGAATGATCTTATCAGAAGGATACCTTGGTAGAATGAAGGGTTCACCCAAGAAACATCCAATCCGGATGTAAGTGAATGTTGGGAATTGAATAAAAAAGCATCCAAAATGACACACCCTATTATATGCAGTTTCTAATAATCTTTTCTTCTACAGGCTTTATCAAACGTGCACTTCCACACACCAAAGAAGGCATGATTAACTCTTCTAAAGTAGCTACCTTGATTCTTGATTGTGATTTGATCATAGTATTCCCAGACAAAGACTAATCTCATGTCACCTTTAGTAGAAAAGCCTAGGTATTGCCTCATTAAAGAAGCTGCATAAACTAGGTAAGAAGTCATATAAAATTTCAATGTCACTTTGACTTCTTTCAATTGTGCACAGAGTGCATCACTGATCTGCTCACCCCAATCAATCCTAGTAGCCCCTTTCCTGATTATATTTATGTAATAACACATCCAGCTTTGAAAGTAATGAGAGTCCTTTAAAACCTTCACTCTTGACAACATGGTGACCATATCGTTTTCCTCCTCATTGAAGTCAGTCCTGTGAAAATACTTACACCATCATGAGGTGGTGGAATTTTTGGCAGCAGAGAGGTATACAATATTGTTCACTTTCTTGCATTTGACCTCATTTTTCTCATAGTACTCCTGAGAACTTTCTTGATAAATGTCGGCTACTTCCTCGACTGAAGAACCTTTGAAAACATTGTTGAAGAAAACACTATCCAGAGTCATGATCACATTTTGATCAGTATTTCTAACCTGTCTTGTATTTGGATCATAGTGATCCACTACTGCAAGTACGAAATCCAGATCATGAGCTGCAACTGGGAAGGAAGCATATTTATGCAACTCGGATTCGATCAGGTTTGTTAGGCGGGCAGGAGATTTCTCAACTCAATCAATAAACTCCTACATACTGACATGTCCAATTTATGTATCTTTGATCTCCCTATGTTTGAATCTACTGAACTTCTTGGGTACAAATTCAAGTACTTATCATACTTGTATTTCATCTTTTTTGCTGATGTTTTACCTAGAGAAGATTCCAATTGACTTGAAGAAGGTTATGATTTGTCATGAGAGGGCTTTGACATTTGCAAATGACTGCATTCAATACTAAGGATTAGCTTCTTTGATAGTTATCATCATCAATAAAACCAAATATTATCAATCAGATCAAAAAATCAGACTCAGAACAGCTTGGGAGCAAAACTATCAAAAAAGCAGGTCGGGAAAAAAAGTCGATCTGCACCTTAGGAGTCAAAATTTGCACATCGGACTTTAAATTCCAATGTACAAAGATAAAACATCTTTACTTTCATATCGAACTTTAAAGTCCAATGTGAAAGTTGGGGAAAGTCATCGGCACAGTGGACTTTAAAGTCTGTTGTGCAAGTTGGGAAAAATCATTAGCACATTAGACTTTAAAGTTTGATGTGTAGGTGTAGAACATTGCAAAAAGACCAGCACATCGTACTTTAAAATCTGATGTGTTGGTGAAGAACAACCGATTGCAATGTCGAGTTTTAAATCCTAACATGTCAATCTAACAATCTCCCCTCGCATATTGTACTTTAAAGTCTGATATGTGAAGTTTACCCTCCTGCATATCGAACTTTAAAGTTCGATATGTGAAGAGATCTCCACACACAGCCTGCAGATCGGGTTTTAAAACCTATCACATAGGTGAGGAAAAAGGGAAAAGGAAATGGATTTCTCTACCCAATATGCCTATAATTGACAGAAAACCTAAAGGAAAAAGATGGAGAAGAAGGAAAGAGAAAACGAAGTGAAGGGGAAAAAACCTGAAATAAATAAAAATAAAACCAGAAGCCTACGTCAATTTGCCACGGTGAAATAAAAATTTGATGGAGACTTGACAAATCCGCATGGCTGGCGAGTGAAAATAGAGGAGAAAAGAGGAGGCATGCTCAAAGGGGAAATCACAAACAAAAATGAAGAAATAAACTCCAAAAAATTAAGAAATAACCCCTAAATTAGCAATTAATGTGGCCATTAATTACTAGTTACGTTGTGCAAGTTGGATTTTAAAGTCCGACATGTAGGAATAAAACCCTTGCAAGTTGGACTTTAAAGTCCGACATGCAACTTTTTTACTAAACAACCTGCAGATCGGACTTTAAAGTCTAAACTGCAGGGGTAGGATTACCTGCAGGTCAGACTTTAAAGTTCAATCTGCAGGGGAAAAAAAAACCTTTGCACATCGGATTTTAAAGTCTGATGTGCAATTCCATTTGGAAAGAGGGAACCCTGCAGGTTGGACTTTAAAGTCTGACCTGCAGGAAAACCTGCAAATCTTAAAAACTTAGAAAACAAGAAAAACAAAAAGCGGAAAGCTAAATGAGCTAACCGATGGAGTCGACCAAGCTCTCTCAGAGGTTGTAAGGTATGAAACAAACCAGTTTCCTAGGGTTGCCTCACTATTTTGGCTGCCCTGAAATCAAGGACAACACGGTAAATTGGTTGGTGAATGCATGTTTTAATAAGGTTAAAATTGATCATTCTAGTAGAACACTGATTCACCCCTCCCCCCCTCTCAATATTCTTGGATTCCAACAATTGGTATCAGAGCCTTGTGCTCAGAGGAAGATCCTAAATCCGGAATCCATGGATATAAGTTTGGAGAAGCAACTTGAGGTGGCACTTGAAGATTATGATGTTGAAAGGATGAAGAACTTGAAGTTACAAGATGAATTGAATTCTGCTCAGCAATTCATTATTGTCCTATATGAGAGGTTTTCATCTATTCAGGCTAGGAGGAAGGAACTTTTGCAGAATAAGGATAATGAAGAGAAAGATGCACTTAATGAGAGATGTTTGAAGTTGATTCAGGAGAACATGGTCATGAGGAATGAAATTTAAACCATAACTATGAGGATGTCTAAAGAGATTGAGGGGCAAAAGAAATAGGAAGAAAATCTTGTTGTGTCTCTGAAAAACAAGTTTGAAGAATGTGGTAGGTTTGTTCATGAGAATGATATGTTGAGAACTGATTTAGTGCAATCCCATAGTAATGAACAAGAGCTTGAGAGACAAATGACAATTCTGAGAGATGATCTAAATATTACAAGTGAGTATAAAGAAAAATTCAAGATTAGTTCAACACAACTTGATGAGTTATTGAAGAGACAAAGATGGAATGGAGATTCGATTCGACTTGGATTTGAACAAGGACAGAGTTCTGGTACTACAAATAAAGATCAAAACCATAAGGCATCGGTAAGGTAGTTTAATGCTTATAAATTTAATGGTAAATACTTTGTTTTTTAATAAAATTGGTCACATGGCTAGGCAATGTAGAAATAGAGAAAATCAGAACCCTGATTCTGCTCTTGGTCAATGTTCTAAATGTAATAAGTATGGTCATAAGACAAAAGATTGCAGAATAAATGTTAAATTTTATGCATGTGGAAAATTTGGACATATAGCTAATCAGTGCAAGTCAAGCAATTACACCATTTATAGAAAATCAATTCAAAAGAACAATGTTACATGTTATGCATGTAATGAGGTTGGACATATTGCTAAGTTCTATAGAAGAAGAAATCCACTGGTTAGTAATGATGGATCAAATGAAAAAGGGAAAGAAAAGGTTAGTGAAATCTGGCAAGATCATACCTAGAGATGGGTCGGGAAGTCAGAAGATCAATCAGCAGATGAAAATGCTCCAGTTACTCAATTGACAGAGGAGGTTTCTCCTACATTGATAAGAAGCTCATTCGGTAACTAAGGTAGATGCCTTAGGGGTATGCAAAATTCATGAAGATGTTGCATATGCCTCGGGAAGAGGTTTTGCAAGATGTTCAAGACATTGGAGATGCTTATTCAGCATCGAGATGTTTTATCAAGACCCAGTATCTTTCATCGAAATTCATTGATATCAATGATGGATTAGGGTTTGTTGTAGGTTACAAGGTTGAATTAACTTCATTTTTTATTACTTTGCATTCAGAGAGATTCAAAGGAAGTCTAAGGTGAATCGGTGTGATCGATATCATCTTCAATGATATCACCAGTGATTGGAAATTCTTTACCAGTAGCTATTCATAGGTATTTATCTTTCATCATGGAAGCAAGATCATCATCTATACCTATGTTTATTGCAAATCCTACTATTGTTGAGGTCAAGGATCGTCCCAAGCCTATTTTCAAGCAATATTTGCATATTGCTACCTTGGATGATCTGATTGGCGCTTTTTCTCATGTCCCAGAAGGAGTCATGTATGTTGAAGATGTAAGAGCTTACATTCACTATCATATTGAGGATTTAGGAATGAGTGATATTAAGAACATGTACATGAGCAAGCTAATGGGAGATTATGGAAAGATTAAGCCCAAGTACAAACATATTGAGGATCTAGGGTTTATTGACATTCTAGATATTTTAGAATTTGAAGATGATCTTGTTAGATATGTGTTTGGGCAAAGTGCATGGATAATTTATCTAGTTGGACAAACCGTATAAGATTTTGAAGGAAGCCATCAGGGCAATCATCGGTTTACCGTAGGTTGGACAATGTCTGGAGAAGAAGATTTTTAATGATCAGGTCAACAAGATCACCAGTGCAACACTAGACAAGTAATCAATGAGGATTAGTACTAGCACCAACACAAATATCAGATTCGGAAGCATGGTCATCAGTTACAAGGTAACTCAGTCTAACCAGTTGAATTTTGTTTCTAGCTCCTACATTTATGCAGCTCATAAAATGATGAGGGAGAATGAGAAGTTAGATCTATGCGGTTGGATGTTGGATGAATTGTTGATTAACCTAGGAAAGATCAAAGGAGAAAAGAAGGGAACATTCCAATATGGTAACCTAATTATCTGTTTAATGTTGTTTTTCATCAATGAGACTTGGTTTTGGGAAGAGACAATGGGCATTTGATATCTCGGTAGGGAGGCAACTAAAAAAATCAATTGCTACATTGGGTAGTCAAAGAGATGACAAAGTGTGGGGTTACTTTAAATCATTTCAAAAGGATGTGAATTCTAGGGAGAAGGTTCTAAAGCACATTATTGAGAAGTACTCAACTAAGATATGCTTCATGGTCAAGAAAGATGAAACTTTGATGGAAGCTATAAAGCCCCAGAAGATTTGGATTGAGGAAATGGGTTATGAATTTGATGCATAGATTCTTGATGCTTATGAAAAGATGCTAATTGAGGCACCTATTGATGAAACTATAAAAACCTTTAGTACTACTAAGAAGAAGAAGCAAGAGGTTGAAACTGAGTTCAACCGGAAGAAGAGGGAGAAACAAGAGGGCAAGGAAAGTAAATTTGTTGAAAAGCTTTCATAGGACATTAAAGCATTAATTGATGTTGTTTTGGAGAAAGGCAGGAAGAGGAAAGAACCAGAAATATTCATTGAGCCTATTGCAGTAGAATCTGGATCTAATGATGACACACTCCTGGCATTCAAAAGGGTATTGAGGAACAAAACTAAAGAGACTAAGGTGGAAGTAAAGAAGCAACTGGTTAGGAAATTTACTATCAGGGTACCGACACAAAAAAGAGCACCTTAAGAAACACCTTTATCCCCATCCAGTATTGAAAGAAGAAAGAAGAAGGATGAAATTGATCTTGTGCTTGAATCTGGTAATGTAACTATTATTCCACCAAAGACTTGTGCAGAGTTAGTTGATGAAATTACTAAAGATGGTATGTTAAAGAATGTACAGTTTTATTATGAACATTTAGATAATGATGAACAGAGAGAAGTAGAGGAAGTAGGTTTGTTGTATTTGGATATATATAAGAAAGCCTTGTTAGAAATTGAAGATCAAATACCGACACAATTATATGACATTTTAGATGCTAGAAGATTATCAGCAATGGAAGAGGATAGGCATATAAAGATTTAGGAGTTGTTATTTGTTTGTGTTTCTATTACTCCAGAGGAGATGTACAAGACACTTGAAGTTGCAGATAGGAAAATATTTAACAACAAGCATATAATAATCAATCTTATGTTAGGTAGGGTTAATGAGATATTCAAGGAGACACACAAGGCATGGGTTAATTTCTTTGAAAAAAATCATGGTTTTTACACTTCACTAAAACCTAAGACAAATACTGCAGACATCCTGATTGAAGGAAAAGGTAAAGGTATTATGGGTACTTCACCCTTAATTTTGAAAAAAATTAAGATGGTGGATATTGAGCCCTTGGTAGATACTAATATACAAACAAATGTTCAGATACCGATAGATATAGAGAGTGTAAAGGTTGCAAGTGTATAGGCTACTAATGTTGAGGATAATAGTCCTCTGGATCAGATTGTATAGGATGAGGTTATAGTTCCTAGGGAGGAATAGATAGTTACTAAGACTGCACCAAGTGGTGAAGCCACTGGTGCAAGTGAGTAAGCTATTAAATTTAAACCATCAGAGGAGAAGAAAGGGGAATCCGGCAAGGAACTCGTAGTGAGTACATCATTGTTGTCAATTGAAACCTCGTAGGTTGAAAAGAAAAGAATTACCGAGATGAGTTCTACTAAACTCATGATGATGGTTGCACAAAAAATGATGAAGGAAGGATCTATGGATAAAGGGTTTGTTGATCAGTCTATCACTATTTGCATAAACTTGTCCCAAAGTGAAAATTTGACAATGAAGCAAGCCCATCTGGCAAGCTTAAGATAATCATACAGCACATTTTAAAGGACTTTCAGTCTTTACAGCAAATATCAAACCGATGGGAATTGGAGAGGTTTACACAAGAAAAGAGAGCAACATTTGATCAAATGATTGAGTCAGAGAGGAAGGAGATTAATGATGAGTTGAAGTTGATAGATAACTCTTTGAGGTAGTGTACTAATATTTATAAAGTGTGTTTTAATATAGGTTTACTCATAGCTGAGACAGATAAAAGGATTAAGGATATTCAGGAGCAAATTGTAGGTATAGTCAATTCTTTTGATGGTTCACATTCATTGACTACATCTATAGATGGTCAGATTTTGGTTTTGGAAGCCTGTTTTTCTCTTGAGAGGGAAAAAGATAAAATCACAAGGAGAGCCAGAAGTCTTAGAGGATTGGTGAGTCCCTAGTTGGATTCATTAAGTGTACTTAAGGAGTGTATAGATATGGTTGGTAAGCCCACACCAACAAAGCTTAAAGAGAAAGAGTCATTTGCCCATATGCTAAATGGACTAGTATCTATTTCTAGCACTTTCAAATCTAGTTGGGATACTTATCTAGAGCTTTTGGAGAAGGCCTATCTGGATATTTTCAGATATATTCAACTCCGGTAAGGTATTTTGGGACATTCATTGTACAGTCTTTCATTTTTCATCCCAGATTTTGTCTTTTTGGTATTTTTTATGGAATTGATGTCAAAGAGGGAGTATAGGTGAAAAATATTCAAGAGGTATGGATTATTTTGTTTAGATGGATATTCATCTTAGGGGGAATAGGCTCAAGATGAAACTGGCAGATGGAAACCATGATCATTTTTCACATGAGTGTTGTCATCAATGCCAAAGGGGGAGATTGTTGGCAATTGACACTCAATTGGTTCGTTTCATTATGTTGTCACTGATGGCAACATGGCAACTTGTTCTAGATTCATATTTTGGTTTGTTAGAGTACCGACAGACACTTCACTGGCACTGGCACTGACAGGTTGGATGGATTTTTTCAGTTACTAGCAATGCAGGCCAACATGGTTTATATTTAGGTTATCAGTATTGCAGGTCGACATCATTTGGGAGATCTGCAATCGGTAATTGTTTTGATATTCATGTATTTATGTTATTTAGTCGACATGTATATTCATATTGAAAATAACTTTGTAGGTCGACATAAGGCATGATGGATTGTAAAGGGGTATATTGGTCAGTTGATTAGATCATTTTGTAATGAGAAGGATGTAAGGTTATGGAATGTACTATGATGTGAAACATATGAGAGATATCATGTATGTAATGATATTTATGTAAGGGTTATTCTCATAAGGTTTTAGGGTTTCAAACCAGAACAGACAGAGCTTAACCGAATCTATATTCAAGCATAGAAGATGCTATCTTTGCAGTTCAATCATTTCTCCAGATTGTAGTCTGGATTTGTATGTAGTCAGTGAGGCTCCTTTTGTGATTGGGCAGTGTTCTCTAGGTTGTAAGCCTTCCTGCAAGTGTTGGCCCCTATATCTTGTAATATCTCTTCATATGGCGAGTGGATTGATATTGTGGGTCACAAATCCCACTGTGTTTTTTCCTCTTTGAGGTTTTCCATGTATGAATCTATGTGTTATCATATTCATTTTTTTGATTGGCTTATTGATTTCTTTACTTCTTTCAATTTTATATGTAATAGTATACCGGTTGGTGAATGCATGTTTTAATAAGGTTAAAATTGATCATTCTAGTAGAATATTGATTCACCCCCCCCCCCCCCCTCTCACTGTTGGATTCCAATAGACATTTCTCATTGAATTATTTTTCTGAAAAGACGAAAATCTTGTGGACTTGTTTGTTCAATTTCTTCATCCTTTGTTACCGATCTTGAGCTATTTGTTTGCAACAATCTTTCCTTCAGATTTGTTCTTGTTCTCAAACTTGGGAGAAGCAGTATGATATCTTGAATCTATTTTCTTTTCTTGTTTAGGAACCTTTGGTCAACAATATTTTGTTGTATGGCTTGAATTATTACAGTTATAACATACTATGTTCTCATTAGATTGAGTGAGAAACCATTTACTTGATTGATTCGTTCTACTTTTACACTCAGCACTCCTATGTCCTAGTTTGTTTCAATTATAACAAACTAGTTGCATATTTCTCAGGAGAGAAAAAGTATTCTTACTCATGAAATTAATTATTGATCTACTATAGATTTTATAAGTTGAATATATGTGATCATAGACATTACAATTACAACAATAACCAAATAATTCAGGTGCATAACGTTTGTTTAACTTATGGTTATTCCACATTGGTCTTCTTCTAGAAAGAGGTATCCTAAACTTTATTCTTGTTTCCTTAACTCCAATGAATCCATTAGAAATCAGCTTGGTCTTACCCTTTGGATCAACATTATGATTCCTCATAGCAACAACAATATTCTCCTTCTTTGTAGTAGCAACATTAGTCTTTAGACTTACAACAATAGTATTTAAATCTATTTTCTTTCTTGGAGAATCTTTGACCTTGAAGGTTTGCATATGACTATTCATGCCTAAAGATACAAAAAATTTGTCCCTTTTTTATGACTTCCCACTAGCAGAACATTGTCCAGCATCATATCCTAAGCTTGTAGAATCCTTGTTTTTCTTCTATTTACTCAACATGTCATTTAGTGCATTGGTGTTTCTTTCACATTGCAATCGTACCTTAAGATCATCTTTGCACTTCTCAAGCTCTTTCCTTAGTGTTACCAACTCATCTTCCAACTTCTAGCATTCTTTTCCTTTTGTATCCAACTCTATTTTTAACACATTAATGAACCATTTATCTTCTTCTAGCTAAGTTGCCAATGTAGTGATTTTTTTATTAGATTCTTCACGACTCTTACTCAATCAATATCGTTCTTCTAGGGTAGAATTCTTATACCTTTTATGTTCTTTCTTTAATCTACTAATTTCTTCAAGAGCACAAATCAACTCTCCTCCAAGATCTTCTTCATCCTCATCTTTATCTTATTCACCACTACTAAATAAGTTTTGATTGCTGGATTGAGATCCACTATCACATATTGATTTTTTGTCCTCATTTTGGATCTCTTGTGCCATAAGTAGCTGAGTTTTGTTTTTAACTTTAGTGCAACAACTATCTGATCCACTTTAATCATCTAAATATTTACTAAATCCTTTCTTTTTCTTCCTTCCACAAATTAATTCAACGGTACTAGGAACTTCTCCATAGATATTCCTCAACCTATCCCATATATCCTTTGCAGATTTACAGTCCTTGACTTTTAGAGACTTTGTAGTAGACAACCTCCCAAAAATAGCATTTTCGGTTTCAGAATTACACTCATATTCCTTTTTAGCATTAGGGTAAACAGGAGGAGTAGCAAGGACAGTGTATACATTCTAAACTAACATCTAGACATCAAAATCTAAGGTGGACAAATGGGCTTCCTTTATTAAGCCCCAAATGACATAGTTTGTGTCATCAAACATTGGCATAGGGAATGGCACATATCTAGCCATTGTGTTCACAAAATAGAATCTACCAAAGCTAGATATGGCTCTGATACCAATTGAAGGAACACAAATGGACTACTGAGAGGGGGGGTGAATCAGTAGTAATTAAAAACTTGAACTTAATAATCAAGGCTTAAATAACAAATGTCAAGAAACTATGAGCAGAGATATTAAACACACTTTCACACACACACAAGGAAAACACATAACACAAGATATACAAGGAAAACCCACGGTGGGGAAAAACCTCGGTGATAAATGTTGCTAGAGACTACTTCTCTATTCCTACCTCAGAATGGAAATATTTTGGTTACAACATTTATGGGTACCAACCCAAACGAGCAACAACCCCCTATTGGAGCACCAACTGAGATGATTACAATCAAAGAAATGTTACAGTTACAAATTGAGTACCTTATTACAAATGAGGTTTGGTAACCCACTATTTTATCTATGCCTGAGAATGGCTCAGCTCTTTTCTGCACACAGGCTTTATCCTTTGCACTCTATTCTTCTTGTCTCTACACACATCTCTCTAATCTCGGCTTGATTTATTCCTCTTTCTCTGGTTCACTCTGTGTGAATAACCTTATACGTTATCTACCTCATCTTTTCATTCTCTGGTCATTGGTCTCTTCTATTCACTTATGTTCTCTTCTCTATCTTCTCTCTTCTCTCAGTTCTTTTCTCTAAAGTCTTCATCCTCTGCTCTCTTTCTTTTCTTCACTTGGTGTGCATTTATTCTACATTATTCATACCCTCTATACAACCTTCTCTTCTTCGTGCTTTATTATTTTTTATTTCTTTTCTACTCACCTCTATTCAGCACACACACCCTCTACACATTCTCCACTGCACAACACTATATAATGCATATTTTCTGGATTTTCTTCTATGTGCTCTTTTTCTATGCTATATTATGTATCCTCTACTTTTAGCTATCTTCTTCACCTTTTTGTTATATCTTTCTTACCTCCTTTCTCTTCCTTCTTAGTCCTCAATTTTTTTTTGCTCTCTGCTTTGGATTTCAACCTCCTCTTATCTCCTCTTCACCTTCTGATCATTCTACATTTAATCTTTTCTACAATGTTATGCTTGCTCGGGCAACATGTTATGTGCACGCATTAAAGATGCTTCTTTGCACCCCTTGTTTTTCTCCACCTCTTTGTCTTTTGTGTTTTTCACACTTCTCCACTTCTCTATATACCTACATCCCTCTCTTACTCATTTAACAACTACCCATATCCTCTAACTTTTCTTCTTGGTCAATTACGTACTCCAAATATTTTCCCTCCAAATGAGAAATTAAAAAAATAAACAGTTTCAACTACAAAAAATATTTCTTGTCTCCTCATATCAGATTTGCAGTCGTCCACATTAAAGACTCTTTCCTTATTTTCTCAACAATCTCTGTGATCTAATTTGATTTTGCACACAACCTCCATTTTAAAAATATATTTTCCAACTACAACTCTACCCAGTATTTACTCTTCTTCGTGTTTGTTGTTCAGACAAAGATCTCCTTTGATATGCATTCTTTTTTTAGTTTCATAGATCTGTCAAAAAATATTAGTCCACCTAATATTCACATGTCACTCTGCCACATGGTGGATGGTGGGACCCATCAACATATCCCTCTACTTACAAAAGGTCCATGTGTAGAAGAAATCTATGTTGAATTCACAAGCGATGATGAGCTAGTGTGTCTCGTAGAGAAACTAACACGCATGTTATGCACTTTCACAGTTTTTCTACACCCTTGGTAAATGCAATATGTTGACCCGCGAAATAGTGAAACTACCTAATATGCGTTTATCATAGGTTTGCAACTACCTTGGCCAGCACTGAATGGTGACCTGCAAAATAATAATAGTGATAACTTGCATGTTATTCACTTCTCCTATCTCCCATCATAGTTTTGCAACTGCCTTTGGCAATGCAGAGAGTTGACTATAAAATAGTGATAGTGATAACATGGTGTGTTATGCACTTCTCTTGTCTCCTATCACAATTTCACAGCTTTCTTTGGTCAATGCAAAGAGTTGACCATGAAGTAGTGATAGCAATAACATGATGTGTTATTCTATCCTTGTAATAGTGTGTGACTAACACGACATGTTATTGCATTACTGTGGTTGCACTTTTTCTAAGTGAGACCAGTTTTCTCAATGTCTTACCAACTCAATGGCCTATGTCTTCTTTGTCCAATTACAAGTCCCAATAACACGCTCCATTCTTTCCTTCTATATCTTCTTTGTGGCATTTGACTAAACTCAAATTGTCTTCATCTTTCTCACATACAATGAAATTTGATCAAATTTTCTTTGTGAGTTATCTATTTGTGGACACCTTGATCTTTTCCCTCTAGATCATTATATGGCATTGTTGCAGCACCTAGAACTATCTAGTCTAAACTTTCACATGAAGATAAGTTTTCCTTGAGCACAACATCTCATTTCTTGTGAGCTTCTTGTCTAGTGTATAAACTACACCATCTCTTTTGCATTTTCCCAATACTCATTGGGTAGCTTTAGCTAGCTTTATCAATCTACACATTCTCTATGAAACTAATCTTCTCTTTGAGACACTCATCATCTATGCATCTCTGTTTAATGGATCTTCTCAACTATTGACATTAATGACAGTCTAATGCCAACACACATAACTATCATAGAAGGAGTTAGATTAAAATTTTAAGAGGACCAATGATTCCTTTATCTATGCAGTTATCAATAGCTTGACAAGGGATTTAGGGCATAGGTTATCAATAGAAGTAATGAAACACATTACAACCTGGGGAACCTAGTTCATTTATAACCTTGAGCTAGCTTGCATCAAGCTCAGTGGCTTTCATCAAAAGCCATTCCATCTCCCATGGTGTTGTAGTGACAGAGTATTTCTCTTAAAGTTTACTAGGAAAATTGCAAAGGTTTAGGCCCTCCTAACTTCAAAGCACAAGCAAGTAGTGAAATCCCCCTTCAAACTAAGTTTCTATGAATGTCTTAATGTGCAAGTGTCCAAGGCTACCATTTTTTAACTTTAGGCTATGAACTTGGGAACATATGAATAAAGAAATAATTATGATCCCATGGTAAAATTGAAGGCTCTTATGCCAAACACCTTTCTAAAGCATGAAAGGGCACTTGAAGACTTTTGGGTCAATTTATAGGATGACTTTTATGTAAGAAGAACAAGATAATATAGGTTAATTGCATTCTAAATTATGGATTTTTACATTAGGGAAGACATCCCTAATAATTTTTCAAATGATGGGATGGAACTTGACCCCATATATGATGAGAATAAGGTTTCTCAAAGACCCATTGCTCCAATAAGGTGGTCTAAAATGGAGAACATTGACATAAATTTAGTCACTAGGAAGGTAGTCCAAACGAGATTGGAATAGATTAACTCAAGGTTGCCCAAAAACCAAAGAAAAAATAAAAACATAAGGAAAAAGGGTCATATGAATCATCAATATGTTAGATCCACCAAGGAGTACCAATAAAAGAAGAACCATGATAAAAGGTCAAGGCCAAAGGAAGAGAAGGAACAAGAAGAGATAGATCCCCTAGAAGGTTCAATCCTAAAGTGGAAGTTGTCCAAGAAGATGGATTCAAAGCTCATAAATTGAGTTGATGTGGGAATAATAACAGGGCTCTCAAGAGAGGTATAGGTAGAAGTTGCACCTATGAGAACAACACTAGGAATTAGACCAAGAGAAGGAGAAGAAAATGAAGAGGATCTAGATATTTTTGCAAATACCTCCTCACAAAAGCAACCAACTATTAAGATACCTCCACCACATAAGAAACAACTACCCCCACCTACCAAGACCAAGGCTTCTAATTATAGAGAAGTTCAAACAAAGGATGAGAAAGTTGGAGGAATTCAAGTCCCAAAAGTCAACAAATAAGAGAAACATAATCCTCCTCAACAAGTATCAACATATCAAGTGCCTACCAAGGAGGTAGAGGAAAACACCAATATGACTTGAGAGGAACAATCAGAGAAGGGTCTAATAGGAAAAAAATGTAGAAATACTTGTTAGGAACCAGGAAGGACAACTGAGAGGGGGGGTGAATTATTTGTGAACCAGTTTTCAATAAATTATAACCCAAAATAAATTATTCCAACTTAAAAATCAGTGTCGGTAAAACAAACTTCAATGCTGGTAAAATAGATTAACTGTTATAACAGTATCGATATAGCTTAATGCATGAAACAGAAAGGAAAACAACATCCACAACACATGACACAAATATTTTGACATGGAAACCCTATAAGGGGAAAAACCATGATGGGAAACCTTACCCACAATTAGATGATACTACTACAGATAGTAAGTGTATACAAATGGGGTCTGCACATGCAGAAAGGCCAACCACCTAGAGCTCAATGTTCAATAAAAAAATAGGAGTCACACTGACTATAGTTGGATGGTTAAATCCAATAATAATGTACTGCTTCAGACTAGCATCTGCAATGATGGATTAAGTATCGGTTTAAGATCTAAACATGAGTGCCAAACACCTTCATAACCTTCCTTCAACCTCTAGATAATATCTGTGTGATTCGCACAAGGATCTTCTTATTTTTTCTCTTCAATATTCGCACACACTCATAATATGATCTTCAATAAGATCTTACAATTATATATACAAAACCTAAGACCAAATCATAAGATCGGCTCACTAAAGATATTATATTTAAATCAATTACAAAATAAGTCTTGATGTAATAGAATATGTCGGCCTCAATACATTTACACATTATTCAATCAATAAACCATTTCCAAAATGTGTTGTGCTGATCTGGAACATGATATCTTGTACCGGTCCATAACCTGGACCTATCTGTCGATAAAGGCAAATATGTGAATATGATCATACCAATAAGGAAAATGCCAAATCCAAACATCAAATCCATGTCTTTGACATAACCAAATTATCTCCAGATGATAACAAGTTATCATCATTGTCGGTGAACAATATATCCTATCGATGAAGCATATACCAGTGACTGTGCACAAACCAATAACCATGTGGAGACCACAATGTGTCAGTTCAACAACAAACCAATATAATTAGAGTGCCAAATCAACAATGTAGACCTCCAGAAGGATAAGTGTTGACATCAATGACAAAACCAATGCAACACATGACGAAGTCATCTATAACACCAACAATCTCCCCATTTGGCATTGATGGCAACACTAGATGGAAAAACATCTAAGTGCCAAAAATAGAATGCCAAAAACCAACAAACCAATAATCTCCCAAAATAGATCAATACTAGAAATCAAAACCAAAATACATCTCTCCTCAAAGTATAATGTTTTTCCATAGATATCTCTCCCCCTTTGACATCAAATGTCAAAGTAGTTAAGAATCAAACATAACATTCAGCTAACTACTCCCCCTAAGAAGTAGCTCTTCTTCATCAAAGCCGGAAAAAAAAAATTGTTAGTCCCTATCGGTTTGATGTCAATCTTCAACATCTAAGTCTTCATCAATGGGGAAATTACCCCAAGCTGCTCTCTGAGATATTCAAATATTTCCTTAGGCAAAGGCTTTGTAAAGATATTTGCAATTTTCTCTTTAGTATTCACATAAACCAATCTTACTTCATTTGCTTCAACATTCTTTTTCAAAAAATTGTACTTAATAGAAATGATGCTTTGTCTTAGAGTGAAATGTCAGATTCTTTGATATATCAATTGTTGTTGAATTATCACAATAAATAATTACAAGTTCTTTGCATTTTACCTTTATATCTTTCAACATTTGCTTGATCCATAATACCTAAGTACAATTAGTTGTTGTTGCAACATATTTTTCTTTTGTTGTAGATAATGATGTACAACTCTTCTTCTTGTTGATCCATGAAATCAATCTTCTTCCAAGAAAGAGTGCACTGCCAATGGTACTCTTTTTTTTATCTACATCTCCTACCCAATTTGCATCTGTATATGCACATAACTCAAAATTGTCATTCTTAGGTTACCATAAAACAATATTTGTTGTGCCTTGTAGGTATCGGAAAATCCTTTTTACTGTTGATTCATAATTTTTTTTAGGATTAATTTGAAATATTGATACAATACACATTGCATTCATTATATCAGGTCTGGTTTGTGTCAAATACAATAATCCTCCAGTCATAGATTTGTACCTTGTCGGATTAATAGGAGTTGAATCATCCTTCAATGTCAATTTATCAGTTGTAATCATAGGAGTACTTACCGGTTTGGAGTTTTCCATTCCAAATTTCTTCAAGAGTTCCTTCAAGTATTTTGTTTGACATATGAATATACCTTTATCTGTTTGATAAATTTGCAAACCTAGAAAAAAATTTATCTCTCCAATCATAGACATTTCAAATTCTTCCTGCATCTTGTTAGCAAAGTCTTGTTAGAGTATTCGGGTATTTACTTGATTAATTAAACATTATTTGTTTAATTATTTAAGTTCCCTTTATCTCTTTTACACTTAAGCTAACTTTAGGTGCATATAATTAATTATTTTAATTAATTATTATGTGCAAACCTAGGTTTTCCCTTTTAGGGTTTCTTGACCTATTAAAGGTTGAGTTCTTTCTTTTCATTGTATGAAGAAGGATTATTATTGACAATACATTTTGAAGATTATTGAACTCTTATCTTTTGGAGCATATTTTTCCTATGTATTCTTTCCTTCTGTGATTTGCTTCATTGCTTCTCCTTGTAACAGGTTTTTTAGCTTGCAGAGATTATTTGGGCTCCTGTGGTGTTGTATTTTCTCAACTCCTATAGTCTTTACATAATTCCTCTTCACCTCCAAAAATGATATCATCCACAAATACTTCAATAACCAAAATTTCATCATTGGTAATTTTGTAATACAAATTACTGTCAGCATTATCTTTTGTGTATCCAAGCTTTAGAAGATATTTATCCAATCTCTGGGAGTTTGCTTCAATCCATATAAAGATTTCCTTAACTTGCAAACCATATCCTTATCATCTGTCAATGAAAATCCATCAAGTTGTTCAATGTAAACTTCCTCTTCAAGATCTCCATTTAAAAGTCCACATTTTACATTCATCTGATAAACTTTATAGTTCTTATGAGCTGCAAATGCAAGAAATAGTCTAACTGTCTCAATTCTGGCTACCGGAGCAAAAGTTTCATTATAATCAATTCCTTCTTTCTAAGAATAACCTTTACAAACTAATCTTGCTTTGTTTCTAATTACCTCACCATCTTCATTAATTTTATTTCTAAATACCTATTTAGTTCCAATTACATGTTTGTTTTTAGGTTGGAGAACTAATGTCCAAGTATTATTCTTTTCAATCTGTTCTAATTCATCTTCCATTGCTTTTATCCAATGTTCATCTTGACATGCTTCAACAATTGATGGTGGTTCAACTTGAGAAATTAAACATACCTCTTCATTTGTCAATCTTCCTCTTGTCATAACACCTTGCTTTTTGTTTCCAATTATCTGGTTCTCTGAATGATTCAATCTTACATACCTGGGTTTATTCACATGTTGTTGTTCTTCAGTCACAGTTGATTTTTCTGCTGATGCCGATGTGACTGGATCTACATTCTATTCTAGTACAATTTGTGTCGGTTCAGAATCTACAGATCTTGATTCACCTCTAGAATGTTCATCTACCTTCACATTAGTACTTTCAATGATTTTTTGTAATCTATTATTATAACATCTATATGTCTTGCTTCTAGATGAATAACTAAGAAATATTCCTTCATCACTTCTAGGATCAAATTTGCCAATAGATTCATCTCTCCTAATATAATATTTGCTTCCAAATATTTTGGAGTATTTAAGAGTGGGAGTATGATGAAACCATAGTTCGTTGTTGGCATTTGGCATTATAACAGACAAGGAGAGACTATTGGCATTTCAATAAAAATATTGAGAAGGTTGTTGATGATTATGGATAAAACTAATTAAGGATGTTTACTATCTTAATATTATTATTTTGTCATTGATGTCAAGAAATTGATTTTCTAATTTAGTATGATGTTGCCATATCTTGAGAAGTATGATTTGATGAGTATAAAGATGTCGGTAAAAGACACATAAAGAATATGATGGATAAGGGGAGAAATAAGTTATTCAATGGGCAGCTATTACTGAGTTAGACAATGATGAGATCATGATGATTAGATTGTTTTGATATCCTACATATGTTATTAATTGAAAGGTTAATACTATAGTATGTTACCAAGCAAAGAACCTAGTTGGTAAACCCTAAGGTTATCACTATCAGTTAATGAAGGTAGAATGTCTACCGAGTGAAGTTTAGTATTTACTGAGTTGCAACCGAGTAATAATAGAATGCATTAAATGATTACATGCATTATTTAATGAAGGAAGCTAATGAGATGGCTATGATTAAATGATTGGTATGTTGTGAGTGAAGTTTGTTAAAGAATCTATGGCAAAGAAAAATGGGCAGGAAGATCTACAGCTTAGATAGAACCACAATACCCTAGCACAAGTTCCAAAAAATTTATGCAAGTTCCAAGGTGGGGTAAAATGTTTTCAGATCAAATGATACATTGAACCTGGTCAAAGTTTGAAGATCTGATGGCTATGATTGATCATGGGAAATGTGATCAAGGAGATTATGCAGTTGGAAAATTGTTTATAAATAGGGAACTGTTGATAAACAATGTATGCGGGCAAGTGTATGCACAAGGATGCTACATAGTGATTACCGAGCACAGAAGCTTGAAGATCTATTTTGAATAACAGAGTATAGAGCCCAGTAGATGGACAAGATTAGTTCTATGTCTATATTGTATTGAGAAAATAAGAATCTGCTTTAGCATTTTAGATGTGAAGTTGTAGATAGATTTTTATTACTGTTATTTTGTGAAGTGACAGAAAATCTCTTAACCGAGTGGACTTAACAGTCTTATTTGTAAAACCCTCTAGCAAGGTGACATTCAGATTGAGTGTTTGAAATCCTTTAACAAGGTCACTTCTAACAAGGTGAAGATCCTAACAGATCTGAGGGAAATCCCTTAACCGGGCCATACCTAGCACTATGTTTGTAATCTTTAATAGGATTTGCTTTTAACTGAGCATACTCTAGAAGAGTATATTTCTTAGTGGGTCTAAAATCCCACAGTGGTTTTTCCCTATTTGGGTTTCCACGTTAAATCTAGTGTTATGAGTGTTATGATGTTTATATGCTTTTGAGTTTGCATGTTTAGCAGTTTTGGTTATATTACTAAATTATATGCTACCGAGGTTGAATCTGATGTTTGAATGGAAGATTAAGTTTGTATGATTCACCCCCCCCCCCTCTCATCTTATTAGCTTGGCATTTGTACTTATCTTTAAGTATCAGAACTATCATTCATAAGGGGTTTTACCGGTTTCACCTTTGATGTGAACTCTGTTGAAAGTGTAAACCATTGTATTCACAGCTTCTCCCTAGTACACGAGGTATATTTTCTTCCATCATCATGGTTCTAGTTGCATCCAGTATAGTTTTCTTCTTCCTTTCCACAACTCCATTCTTCTGGGGTGTCCGGGGTGCTACTAGTTGTCTTTTGATTCCATTCTCCTCACAGAATATAATAAATTCCCTAGATGTAAATTCTCCTCTTTGATCTAATCTCAAACATTTAATTTTCTTGTTGGTTTCATTCTCTACCATTGCCTTGTATATCTTGAATCTTCCAAAAGCTTTTGATTTCTCCCTGAGAAAAGTAACCCAATGCATTCTAGAATAATCATCAATTATTAGCATAAAGTATCTATCACCCTGAATACTTCTTTTTCTTGTTGGACCACATAAATCAGTATGAATTAAATCAAGAATATTATTGGATTTCTCAGAAATGCTCTTAAATGTTGTTCTAACTTGCTTTCCCATTTGACATTCCTTACATACCAAATTATGAGGTTTCACAATCTTAGGTAAATCCCTTACTGTCTTAGTTGAATTTATCTTTACAATGCAATCAAAATTCACATGACAAAGTCATTTATGTTATAACCAACTTTCATCAATGTGAGCAATCAAACATGTCTTATCATTGGTAATCATATGAAAGATATTACCTTTAGTCTGATAACCGGTTGCAATCTTTGTTGGCAAATGCACACTCCAATGAGAAATTGTAGGTGATTGAAGGTATTTTCATTGATGGCAACCTTGCAATCTTATGACACCAATAGGCACCAGCACCAGCAGACTCTACATCGGTAGATAGTCCACCGGTAGCGACCAAGATGACTACCAGCACCCTAGCCGACAGGATTTTGGTTATTATATTTTGTATTTAATATTAATATATTTTTGTAAGATGGCATGGAATATTGTAATAGGACTCATATAAGTATGAAATCTTGTAGATCATTTGTGTAAGGAGTTAATGTATAGGCAAATGCGAACATATTAAGGCAGATTTTGGAATAAGGTTTATGGAAGTTGTATGAGCTTAAACTGGTACTGAATCTGGCATAGCAGATGCTTTTTGTAGCAGTACATCACTTTGAATTTCTATAATCCCTTTTTGTAATTCAGTGAGACTTCCCTTTGTATTTGAGCAGTGAGCTCTAGGCACTTAGCCTTCCTGCATGTGCAGGCCCCCATCTTTTGTAAATAATATTCACTTATTGGCCAATGAGCGAATATTGTGGGTCACAAATCCCACTGAGGTTTTTTCCACACTAGGTTTCCTTGCCAAAAATATTGGGTTATGGTGTGATTTCTATGTTGTGTTCATTGTTCTTATTTACTATATTAATTCTTGTTTACCGGTACACTATTTTGGAATGCAATTTACTTAATAAGCTCATAAAATTGCTTAACCCATTAGATGTTGATTCACCCCCCCCCCCCCCCCTCTCAGTATCTTTGGGAATCCTAAAAATTGGTATCAAAGCTTGGTCCTCTATTTTCAAAAGCAAAATAGCTTGAGGAAGATTCTGACACTGATAGAGATGGAAAACTTGAGAAAGCAATTGGAAACAACTCTTTTAGATTATGATGCAGAAAAATTGAAAAATATGAAACTTGAAGATGATTCAAAGATTGCACAAGAAATCGTTCAAGGACTTCAAGAAAATCTACTATTGCTAGGAACAAAAGAAGAGAAATTTCTGAAAAGATGCAGAGTGATGATGGTGAAAAAGAAACTCTTAATGACCTTGTGAACAAATTGAGACAGGAAAACAATACAATGAGGAATGAAACGTAAGATATGACTATGAGGTTTTGTAAAGACATTGAAGACCAAAAGAAGAATGAAGATGACTTGGTTAGAAGACTAAATGATGTTGGAAATGAAAACACAAGACTCAGTCATGAAAATGATATGTTAAAGACAAATTTGATGCATACACAAAGTGACAGAACTGAACTCATGAGACAAAAGAGAATCTTGGAAAATGAGTTGGCTGCTGCAAATCAACACAAAGAAAATTCAAGAAAATTTCAGAGGAACTTGATAACATGCTAAAAAATCATAAACCTGATGGAGACACAAATGGCCTTGGCTTTGAAGTTGGTGAAAGCTCTAGTACTACAAACAATCATGATCACAGTAAACCAGTAAGACAACCTAATGCTTACAAATTCAATGGGAAATGCTTTAATTGTAACAAGTATGGTCATAGAGAAAATCAGTGTAGATCTAGAAACTATCAGAACACTAATGCACCCAGCGGTCAATGTTCTAAATGCAAAAAAATTGGTCATAACTCAGAAAATTGCAAAATGAATGTAAGATGTTATGTTTGTGGAAGATTTGGACACTTATCTAATCAATTCAGAACACATACTGGCATAGAATATGGAAAAGCTATTCAGAAAAACTATGTGACTTGTTATGCTTGTAACAAGATTGGAGATATTGCAAAATTTCTTAGAAGTAAGGCATTACTGACAAATAACAAAGGACCCAATTTGAAAGGTAAAGAGAAGGTTGAAGAGGTAAAGCAATAATTCTCAAAACAATGGATTAGAAAGTCAAATCGAAATGTTAATGAAGCTATTCCTTCACCTGTAGAACAAAGTATCACTCCATCGGCAAGACATTCTTCATCTAACTAAAAAGAAACCTTTTGGGAGTATGGCAACAAATTGAAAAACATGATAATTTACCCTCGGTTGATGGTGAGAAGTTGGATTACTTCTTTACCAGAAGATGTGTGAAGTTTCACTTAACCGACGGGGATTTAATATGGTAGTTGAAGAAAATGACATTATAAAGAAAGTATTTTTGGCTCTTTTTCATTCACCAAGCATTCAAACTTCCTTAGAGCACAAAAATCCTAAGCGAAGGCATCCACAGTGAGAAGTGAAGCAAATCATTCAAGCACTCATACCTAAAGGTGGATTAAGGTATTTATACAATGGCTTTCTCCTCTGCACCTGAATTCATTGCAAACCCTACAGTAATTGAAGTGATTAAATGCCCTAGGACCGTATTTAAAATCATTTCTGAAGTAGCAAAGAAAGATGATACCCTAGGATCATTTTCCAAAATACCCAAAGGAGTTACATATGTTGAGGATCCTAGAATTTACATACATTGTCATATTGAAGAACTATGTGATGATGAGATTAAGAACATGTATAGGACAGTTATATGTGATGTTAATGGTAATGTAAAACTGGAACATAAGATAGTTGAAACCCTAGGTTTTGTGGAGATTCTTAGTATTCTTGATTTTCCCAAGGATGTTATAAGGATTGTGTTAAGAAGAGTTCATGGGGAGTTCTTTTGGTTAGATTCCATTCACAAGATAACAAAAGAAGCAGTTAGGGCAATAATAGGCTTACCTTCCACCATTAGCAAACCTGACAAGACTAAAAAGGTTCCAAATGACACTGTAATGACCCTAACCGGTGCAACCTATGACAAGAGATCCTTGAGAGTAAATGATGTAAAAGATATCAATGTAATTTTCATTAGTATGATTCTTGGATACAAAGCTACACATGCCAACAGATAAACTTTGTTTCTAGCTTATGTATCAAAAGTGCTTATGACATGGTAAACAGTAATGCAAAGAATGACATATGTGAATGGTTAAAAGATGAACTTATAGAAAATTTGAAGAAAATCAAAGGTGACAAGAAAGGCACATTCAGATTTGGCAACTTACTTGTATCTATATTACTATATATCACTAAGGAAGTTCCCGGTATTGGTAAAAAGGATTTTGGATTTGACATACTAGCAGGAAAACAACTTTTGGATATTCTAAACAACCTGGGAGATGACAGAGAAAAGAACATAATTGAATATTTTCATGCACTAAAGGCTAGAATGAAAACTAGGATAAGACTATCTCAAGCTATAGTTGACAAATATCAAAAAGAGATATGCTTTGTTATAAAGAAAGATGAAATCTACATGGAGGCGGTGGTTCCAAGGATAGTTTGGGTTACAGAGATGGGTTATGAGGTAGACGAGAACATAATTGAAACTTATGCTAAAGACCTTCTGGAAGCCCCTAAAGAACCAACAGAAAAGGTATTTGGAAATGTAGAAAACATTGAAAGCAAAATTCAATCACAAAAAAGGATAAAGAAAAATGAATAAACAATTAGAAAATGAACAAGGCAAGTAAAAGCAATTAAGGAAGATATATTGAATAAAACTAGTATTAAGGAGAGTGACTTGGAAGGATTACAACCGGAAGCACATCTTTCACCAGTTGCTACCTCCTCTGACAGTGAAATATCAGTAGAGTTTAAAAGGGTAGAAAGAAAAAGAAAACCCTCACCGGTACCCTCTCCTGCACCCAAAAGAACAAGACAAAAACAACAGGTATTAAGGCCTCTGGCAAAGAAGACGACACCAAGAAAGAAGAAAGAAAACAAAGTTGTCGCTCCCTTCGACAACCTTTTAAATAAAATAAATGAAGATGGTAACTTATCAAATATCAAAAACTTGTATAATACATTTTCTATTACTACTTATCAAGTTGCCATTAGTTTTATGTTCAAAGTTATTCTATATACTCTAGTCTGTTATCTCTACTGAGATATTCAGTCGGTATGCATAGTCTAGTCGATTATTGAAGAAAGTGGTCTCAGAATGTAGTTTACACTGAGTTGTCTACCGAGTATCATTTCATGTCTACCGAGCAGCAAATATGACACACCGAGTTGTTACACACCGAGTGAAACATGTTACTAGATTCATTGAACCTGGACATACATATGAAAATGTGTTACAAGATCAAGGAACATCTAACCGTTATCACATTGGAAATTGCACTTAAAGATTGTGTATGATTTTGAGGTCATCTAACCAACGAAATATTTTGCATGGTTATTCATTTGATAAATCATCTTTGTAAGATCGAAGCAATGAATGGATCACCGACATAAGAGATCTATTTATACAACATGAGTTAAGAATTAAAAGGTGTGTGCATGAGTGTAAGAAGACTATTACAGAGACACAGAGGTCACCGAGAAGGTTTTCAGAGAACTGTCGAAGAACAGAGTAAACAGAAGGGTTTACCGAGTTACTATATGGGTTACTGAGGTATGCTATAAGCAAGGTAATCTATTCTGAGCACATAGAATCTTCTATAGCATTCTAGATGTAAAGTTGTAGATATTTGTAATGATTTATTGTAATATTTTGAAGTTGTAAGAGAAACCTTTAACAGGGTAAAAGACTCTAAACAAGTCTATAAATTGTAAAGCCTCTAACCAGGTGCAGCATTTAGTTTAAGTGTTGTAAAATCCTTTAGCAAGGTAGATCTAACAGATCTTATTACTCTTAATAGGGTAAGCTATCAGAAATAGATAAACATGTAGCTCTAATCGAGCACTCTTTATTATTGCAGTAGTGAAGTTGTGGGTGCCATCCACACCACAGTTTTTCTCTCTAACCAAGAGTTTCTGCATAACCAAAATATATGTGTTATGGAGTGAATCATGTATGATTGTTATCTATTTGTTTCAACTTTATATTATGTTACTGCACTATTTGGTTTATGCATAACAGTAAAGTTATTGTTGAAGAAAAGTTTTGGAGTACTGATTCACCCCTCCCCTCTCAGTACATTAGCTTTCCATATTGGGCCTAACAATTGGTATCAGAGCTTGAATCTTGGAAAAGGGTTTAACTACCTAAAGAGAAAGATCTTATCAATGGAAGGCTATAAACAATCTCAGAGGATTGTGTATCTACAAGAAGAGTTGGATCATGCTAATCAAGTGATTGCAGACATAAAAAGACATGCAAAAATCTCTGAAAGTAAGAAGAAGATTATCTGATGATTTGCAGGACTCTCAAGAGTTAGTGGAACAAATTGAGACATCATCTGAGAATAGATTATCTGAAGAAACTAAAGAAATGATTGGAGTATTGAGAGAAAAGAACAAAGCACTAGTTGATCAACTAAAAGCAATGAAAAGAGAACATGAACATTTCAGCACACAGATGACTAAAAATCTTGATGCATTAAGGATAGCCAAGGATAAAGTAAGAGATCTACAAAGAGAGAAACAACAACTTGAAGTCTTAGTATTTGATAAAAATGATGAAATCACAAGGTTGACTGGAATTCAGCAAAATCTATCAGATCAGCTAGGTTATGCACATCATGAAGCAATTCTGAAGGATAATGAGAATCAAGCATTGAAACTTGAAGTATCAAGGTTGACTGATGAACTTGAATCAGAGAAGAAATCCACAGAAACACTGAAGAAGAGTTATGAAGTATCAAAGATGTTGGATGAGCAACTGAATACAAGAAGACCCAACAAAGATGCAGGACTTGGTTACAAAGGAAAAGACTCTACCGAAAAGGGAATTCATATTACCGAGAGAGGAGAATCATCAAAGCAAGCTAGAAACAAGAACAACATCAAAAGAAAGAAGCCTATTTGCAACTACTATGGAAATCAAGGTCATACTACCAACTTGTGCCAAATCAGAAAAGGTAAGCAACCGAATGTCACTAAGTCCAAAGGTTATTGTTACAATTGTAATAAATATGGTCACACATCTAAACAATGTAGGACAAAGTCTGTAAACAATTATCAGAAGGCAAAATTCAAAGGGTTTTATAAAAACTACAATAGATATGGACATAATACCGAGAAGTGCTTGTTTAAGCAAAAGAACTATATATGGTACGCACACCAAGCAAATGCTAGAGGTTACCGAACTCACACAAATCCTTACCAACAATATTCTGCAGTACCATGGGATTACAATACAAGAATATGGTGTGAATGTTGTGGAAGATATGGACATATAAGTGCCAAATGTTTTATAAGGTTTGGAATGAACAACCGAAGATCATGGAGAAATCCTGGTATGGCATATTTTCATTGTCACAAAGTTGGACATTTAGCTAGAGATTGCAGAGATCAACCTAGAAAAGACACTGAAGAAATAAAAGATAAATTAAAGATGATTTGGAAAAAGAAGGAAATTGTATCAAATAAAAAAAGCACCTTACCTACCGAGTTAGGTGCTCCTATTCCAAATTAATCGGTAAAGGTATGAAGGGACTACATTATATCAAGGTTAAATCTTAACAGTTCCTATTTTATTATGTAATTAATACAAATCTGCTTAATTAAGATGTAATAGTAAGTTTGAATTTCTATCAAAGTCCTTTGAAGTACTTTATAGGAAACCTGTCAAGTCGGTGAATACAGGAAGCCTATCAAGTTGGTGAATGAAGGAAGTTTGGTTACTTGGTTAAAGAGAAAGAAAAAAAAGGAAAGAAAGTTAAATGGAACTGAGTGCATTTAATGTTTTTGACCTAACCTGCACGGAGCCCGATAAGACATATTGTGTACTTAAAAGCATCTTCGCGGTCATTTTTAACTCACCAAGTTTTCAAGAGAGCGGAGCAAAGCAAATCCAAGGTGAGAAAACCTCCTATAAAGCAAATTCAAGGTATTTACATCAATCTCAACACATTGTTAAGCTGGTTTACCGATCTTATCAAGTTGCTATCATTTGCTAAGTGTGAAGCATCTATTGTTTGAAATCCTGAAACCCTAAGGATTCTTTGTTAGCTTTTATCTGAAATCTAAAATGGTGCCTAAGATCCAAGATCCCATTGTTGTCAAGAATGTAGAGAAGCCCTCACTAAAATACTCTTTGACTCCCAAAGTTGCATCTCAACTGGATGACAAAACCACATTTTCACTCATCCCAGATAGAGTGTTGTTAGTCAAGGATGTGAGATTCTTCACCAAATGTCGTGTTGCAGAACTTGGTCATGTTGAAATTAAAGACACCTATGATGAATTATGCGCAAATGGTAAACTGAATAGCAAGTATGAGCACATCAAGATCAAGGGATTAACTGAAGCCCTAACCTATCCCCATGTGTTCAAACCCCAATGGGTCAAGTTTGTTCTGAGCAAAGTTCATGATGATTTCATGTGGCTAGAAGAGCAACCATTTAAGATTACTAAGGAAATCATTCATTTGATTACCGGTTACCCTATTTATGATCATGCCCGAGCCCAAAAGATGATATCACAGAAGGAATTGATCAGTTTAACAAGAGAGGAATCAGATTGTAGAGGATTAAAATTGAACAATGTCACAGATGAAGAACTAAAATTTTCCATAAGAGTAATAGGTTACTATTTCTTCCAATCAGCAAGGGAAAACAATATACCATGTGCAGTAGTAGACCTAGCATACAAAATTGTGAAAAAGGGAATGAAAATTGATCTATGTGAGGTATTGCTAAAGAACCTTTTTGAGAATATGAACACCATCAGGAAGCTAAAGAAGAACAACTCGACTAATACACTAAAGTTTGGATCATTACTTGTATGAATGTTTTTCTATTTTCAAAAAATTATTTCCATCATTCGGTAAAGTTGTTTGGGAACTACACCGACCAATCACCCATCAGATCAATGACTTCATCAAGAAGTTAGGTGATAATTTCAATGATATTATGGATGAGTACTTCAGTAAATTTCAAGAGAAAAAGCATAACAGGTACCAGATTCCACCCCAGCTAGTGGAGAAGTACAAAAATGACATATGCTTTGAAGTTGACACTGATTACTGTTATGTGAATGTTCTAGAACCAAGGACTCAATCTTTGTCACTGATGGGTTACGATATTGACTTTTACATCACATAATAGAAAATTGATGCATTTCTTACATTACCAAGGCATGCTACTGAGCTGAGGTATGGAACCTGTGAGGAAGTGAAGGAAAAGGTAAAGATGAGCATTGTAGTACCCAAAGCTACAAGAAAGGCAACAAAGATGATAAAGGCATTGGCAGAGAAATTTGGAGAAGAGTCTTCCTCTACACCTATCAAAGGCACCATTGCCATTACCGAAGAGGAATCTGAAGCCCAAGAGGAGGCTATAACACTGAGCACTGAATTGCCTAAGGGAAAAGTGTTGAAGAGAAAGAAACAGGACACATCAAAGGCCTCACCAACTCCACCTCCAAAGTGACCTAACACTAGAGCATCTGCGGCTTCACCAAGTAAGAAAACAAAGAGTGTTACTATTCCGAAGGTAACAAAGACCTACAAGAAATCTACTTGGAGACTCATTTTTGCAAAAGAGTCTAGTGATAGTGAATCAAAGGATGCAAGCAAATTTCAGATTGTCAAAAGCAAGAAGGTAAATGTACATAGTGTTGAAAACTTATGTGCTAATCTAAAAGAATATGGAGGATTTGGATCATTTAGATATGTTAAGTATGAAACCAGAAATAATGATGAGAAGAGACAAATTGAAGAAGTTGTCATCTACACACTTCTAAAATTCTGGTTAGCTCCATTGGAACTAGCTAAGTCACTTCCGAATAAACTTTATTTGCATATTGATAATAGGTGGAAGTATGCAATGGACTCGGAGAAACAGATCAGAGAAAGAAGTTTGGTTCATCTCTTTCCTGACATGTCAGTAGCTGAAATAAAAGAACATCTGACAACCTACAACTCAAAGTTTCTTGTCAAATAGAGAGCTTTAAAACTGATGAATGGGTTGTATATTGAAGTGGAAAATGAAACAAAAGCAAAATGGTGGGAAATATTTAAAATCAAGGATGTCGGTGAGCAAGCTACAATTGAAATTGTTGATGTCACCGAGTAGGATCCTGATGTTACTGAGCGAGACCCTGCTGACACCATTCAAATAGATGAAGATGTCATGGATACAAAGGCACTAGAACAGGAAATGATAGAAGGCAATGCATATGCAAAACTTGTATCTAGTGAATCAGTCTTGGAACAAGTTCAGCCTTATCCACCAATCAAGCAACCTATCTCAACCAAAACCCCTCATGACACGGAGCAAGGCACCGAAGGCCACAAGTCTACAATAAGAGAAGGTACTACTCAAGAATAGACATCTCAAGAACCTTCTAGCATTCAGAATGTTGCAATTGAGACACCAAGTACCGAGACACTGAAGGACTCTACAGATGCTAAAGAAACCAACCAAAGTGTTGCCTCTACCAAGCAACCTACCGAGGGTCATCAAGCCTCACAAGCCATTTTCTTAGTTCCATCGGTAAAAGGTAAAGAAAAGAAGATGAAAAAGCATAGTTTTAAAGTTGATTTGTCAAAACCAATAGTGTTGCCCAATGTAGATATATCAAAATTAAAGGGGCAAGCACTCATTGATTTCAGTGAACTATGCAAAGCAAAGGCCGAACAAGAGAAACAAATGGCGATTCAAAAGAAAAATAAGGTACTTCAAAAGGTGAAAGCACTCTTAATAGACATGGTACCTGAAGCTACAGTATCAACAGATGCAGCCATCCACATTCAATTGGATGAACTCCTAACAAAGATAGAGACATCTGGAGTAGATGCATCAGAGTATTTGAGCAAGCTAAAAGACAAAGAGCTCACTGCAAAAATGATAGAAGAGGTACAAAAAGATATAGCTATTGGCAAAGTTAAACTTGTCAAATTTATTGCTGAGTTGACTCCTCAACTCAAGCACATTCTTTATTTATTTCAGAAACTCTGCACATTTTCTTTATTCATTAAAGATATTAAGAATAAAACAGAGGCAATTGAGAAAGAGATCACCGATCTCTCAAACAAGTTGACCACAGAGCCAAATTCAGTTCAGAATTTCTATACAAGGTTACAATAGCTTATGGCTCAACAATTGGACCTCAGAAATGAAGAACACAAGATCAGGATGGACATAATGACACTGCAGACATTATTCCTTCCTCATCTTTCATCCATCCAAGAATAGATCAACCGAGCCACCTCCTTATCTACTACACAAGAGGGAAGCACTCCAGATGGCTTAATATCATTATTGGCTAATATTCAAGCACATAGTTCTTTAATGGACAGTGTAAAGAATGCCCTCTCTGTCGCTCTCACTGAAGCATGGACTAAGTACAAATCCATTTTTGACCAGTTACCACCCCCAAATGGTAATTAAGTTTTGATGTTTGTCAAAAAAGGGGGAGTGATATGATATATTATTAGGAGAGTGATACAGTATTCAAAGTATCAAACAAAAGGAGTATAGTATACAAGGGGAGTATACCGAGCAAAGAAAGCAGAGTATCCAAGAGCAGTGAACAAGACAGTAAGCAAAGATCACGAGTAGCACATAAGACATTGATCATTGATCATGCAAAATCAGACTTTTGTACAGTATATCAATAAGGGGAGTATATCTGGATATATTATTTCATTGACTATTGTATATACTGTCAGTATAGTCAAATTTTGCAAGTATATAGATTATTGAGTTATAACTTTGAAAGTAGTTTTTGTCAAAGATCTCAACTAATGTCAAAAGGGGAGATTGTTACTACTTATCAAGTTGCCATTAGTTTTATGTTCAAAGTTATTCTATATACTCTAGTCGGTTATCTCTACCGAGATATTCAGTCGGTATGCATAGTCTAGTTGGTTATTGAAGAAAGTAGTCTCAGAACGTACTTTACACCGAGCGGTCTACCAAGTATCATTTCATGTCTACCGAGCAGCAAATATGACACACCGAGTGAAATGTGTTACTAGATTCATTGAACCTAGACATACATATGAAAACGTGTTACAAGATCGAGGAACATCTAACCGTTATCACATTGGAAATTGCACTTAAAGATTGTGTATGATTTTGAGGTCATTTAACTAATGAAATATTTTGCATGGTTATTCATTCGATAAATCATGTTTGTAAGATCGAAGCAATGAATGGATCACTGACATAAGAGATCTATTTATACAGCATGAGTTAAGAATTAAAAGGTGTGTGCATGAGTGTAAGAAGACTGTTACAGAGACACAAAGGTCACCAAGAAGGTTTCTAGAGAACAGTCGAAGAATGGAGTAAATAAAAGGGTTTACCGAGTTACTATATGGGTTACCAAGGTATGTTATAAGCAAGGTAATCTATTCTGAGCACATAGAATCTGCTATAACATTCCTGTGTGGGAGAAAAAGTGACACTAAGCAAACATGCCCTAATCTCACTTTCAACCACACACTTGTGGAATACGAAAGAGCCTAGAGGTATCACACAATTGGCTACTTCTTTTTGTGGAAGAGAGAGCCACGGGATACCTATTAGGATTTCTATTCCTTTGTTGTAATTGAAAGATAAAATGATGCAAGTTCAATCCCTAACCCCAAAGTGCAAGTATGAACTAATAACGAGATTGCAGAATTGAACTTAAACAATGGAAAGTTGTAAACACAAGGACAAGACAAGAATGCAAATGCGTACCCAAAGTTAAAATCTGACTGAAAATGTTCGAGCCAGGGGCGCGGGTGCCACTGTCCTGATTCTGCCCCTAAAACTGCTCCGGAAACTGTTGTTTTGCACTCTGGAAAACCTGTCAAAAATGCTGAAAATGTTGTCTGTCGGGAGGACCAAGGCGCCCAGCGCCCCTGTCCCAGGGACCAGGGCACCCAACGCCCCTGTCCTGGCAGGACCAGGGTGCTCCACGCCCCTGTCCTGGTCTTCTGCTCTGAAACTTGGTGGGAAGGTCGGTCTCAGTCTGCTTCTCCCGGATCTGCAACCTGCGGCGTCGTCCGAGTCCCAAAACCTACACTTATATCTGAAAAGGTGTTTGGGCGGCTATATAGGGTTTTGCCTTAGTCAAACCCCCGCTTCGGTGATTTCCACCTCCATGAATAGCCAAGTTGTATTGTAAAATGTATTGTGTGTGCAGACCTAGTGTGTGTGCAAGGTCCTAAAATGCAAGAAAGCAAACTAGAGCAACCTAGAAAGTAAACCCTAATTGCTTGTAAATGATAATGTAAATGCTCCAAATCAAGATGCAAAATGATCTAAAGCATGAATAAGTGATATATTGAAGCTTATGCAAAGACATGAAAACAACATGAAATCATACCCAACCCCCAAGGGAGGGGTACAAGCCAATCTTCAGTCGGTAATCTCCTATTGTTCTTCAATGTCTTCCAAGCCCTAAATGAATGAATGAAATTGATGAATGCTTGATAGATGGATGTTGAATGTTGTTGAAGTCTTTAAAGATCTGCTCTTTTGCTGCATAGAAGGTCCCTGAAAACAAAATTCGGATCCTTTCAAATGAAGAAAGAGAGCTCTTATGTATGAAACCCTAGGTCTTAATTCCAATTTTTGGCCGACCTAGAGATTGAATCTCCCGCCAATTTCTTGGGGTTAAGCTTTATTTTATGATTGGATCGTGCTCCTAAAATTTTGGGAAAAATGTCCGGGACCATGTGCACTCCGGGCGCCATGGTCCCGACAACTTTTCACCAAATTTTCAGGGCCATCAGATATGATGATTTTAGAGAGAATCCCAAAGTTACAGGTGATTTCAAGATGTTTTGACCCCCGAAATCAAGCCCCCAAGCTCAAAATAGGACCTAATTAGGGTTTTTGATTAAATGATGTATAGGAGGAATAAAATGAAAAGGGCACACTTTAATGAAAGGGCCCAACTTTATGATGTGAGAGATGATAAAATAGAACCTTAGACCTAATTAATTTGATTAATTAAGTGCTAAAGGGGAAATGCAATGCAAAATACAAAATGCACCAAGGCGGGTGCTAAACTAGGTGTGAAATTGTACCACCCTAGCAAGTGCGTACAATTTACGACGCTACAATTCCAAATGTAAAGTTGCAGATATTTGTAATGATTTATTGTAATATTTTAAAGTTGTAAGAGAAACCTTTAACAGGGTAAAAGACTCTAAATATGTCTATAAATTGTAAAGCCTCTAACCAAGTGCAACATTTTGTTTAAGTGTTGTAAAATCCTTTAGCAAGGTAGATCTAATGGATCTTATTACTCCTAACAGGGTAAGCTATCAGAAATAGCTAAACATGTAGCTCTAATAGAGCACTCTTTATTATTGCAGTAGTGAAGTTGTGGGTGCCATCCCCACCGCAGTTTTTCTCTCTAACCAAGAGTTTATGCGTAACCAAAATATATGTATTATGGAGTGAATCATGTATGAGTTTTATCCATTTGTTTTAGCTTTATATTATGTTACTACACTATTCAGTTTATGCATAACAGTAAAGTTATTGTTGAAGAAAAGTTTTGGAGTACTAATTCACCCCTCCCCTCTCAGTACATTAGCTTTCCATATTGGGCCTAACATTTTCAAATGAGGAAAAGGAAAGCATAGAAAATAGTGTTATCCTACACTTAGATATCTACAAGAAATTTTTGATAGAAGTTATAGATGATCTATCTAATGACTTGTATAGAAGGTTAGAAGCAAGAAGGGTAGCAATTGTTGAGCTGGACAAAAAGATTAAGGTAGAGAAATTACTTGTAGTTCACCTAGTAAGATTAGCTGAAGAGATTGATGAACTAATAAGTGAGGCTAACCGGACTATATTTTCCACCGGTCACCGGCATGTAGCATTAATGGTTGGTAGAGTTAATGAGATATCTAAATAAACAACAGACAAATGGGATATCTTCTTTGTACAGAAGTAAAAGAAAGAAGAACTTAAATGACCAAAGACTTTCAAAGTCTATCAAAAGGACAAGGATAAAGGTAAAGGCAATATGGGTGGTCCTCTGAGCATAAAGGTAATAGATAACTTGCCCTCACCTCCCTCTGATACTCCATCGGTTGTAAATATTGATACACCACCAGCAACAAAGAATGTGGAGAGTATGGAGACAACACATGAAGACACCCATCCCGATTCAGAGGTGTTGTATACAATGAATATTGACACACAAGAAGTCAACATTATTGTCGATAAGGAAACAACTAAGAAGAGAAATGTGGCAACTGAGCCACTGACATAAAACATTACAGTTGAGACAAATGTTGAGGACATGGTTGGAAACATTGAAATTGGGGCTGAGCAAAAAACTGAATAGTCAACTGATCCCCTAGTTAATGGAAAGACTAATGTACATACTATAAAACCTACTGAGTTACAAATAGTAGACAATTCAGAGGTAAACAAAGAGAAACCGGTAGAAAACACAAAGTCACAATCAAAAAAATTGGTAGTGGAAAGCTCTGAGAAATGGGTAGAGGTACACACTAAGAAATCAGAAGAGAAGAAGGATGAGGTAAAGGTTAATGCAGAGACTATGCCACCAGCATTAGCTGAAAAACCAAAACCCTTTCGTGTAGAGATGCAGACTCAAACTGACCTTCGAGAGATCACCATAAGCAAAGATGTTACTCACACCGACGGATTACAAATTGTTAAGGCAGTTGGTCAATCCTCTTATTCTTCATTGACAGAATTCAAACGAACAAATATAACAGAGGTATTGCTTGATTCTATTACGAAAATAACTGATTTCCATGCACTTGCATACAAGGCAATTGATGACACCATACCAATCTTGAAGATGATTGCACCCAAGTGTAATATAGAAAATAAAGATTTTTTAACCCAATTAGACACATTGTCTAAATACATAACTGGCAATCTACTAATAATTGATCAAATCAATGAGGAAACTTTCAGAGAGAAAATGAATAAAAAGAAGAAAAAATTATTTGCAGAGTCAATAAATAGATGTAAGGAACATATTGATACATTATTACGCGTACTAGGAAAGACAATAATGGACTTCAAGAAATTGTACAGAGATTCATGCAAAACAAACATTTTGACAGAGGATATAGATAAAGAGATCGGTAGAGCACAAAAGGAAATCAAAGACATTGTTGATAATCTAATAGGTTCATCAGACTCCATATCAGTAGTAGAACAAGAAATTGCAGGCTTTGAAGAGAAAATTGAAAAACTTGAAAAAGATAAGGAGAGATTAAAATTTAAGGCAAAGGAACTGAAATGTAGACTAGGTCCTAAACTAGACATCCTCGTCTCTTTGAGAAAAGAGATTTCAAAGGCTCTTGTTCCAAGACTTAATACACTGGAAGAGAAAATGCACATACTCACTGGTACCATCCAAAGGATAGAAGCAACACTAAAGGAAAGTGAGAGGTTTAGTAACAGCCTAAATTTTGCATTAGCGGATCTGTATCAGATTGTAACCCACCAGTTACAAGGATCTTGATAGGAACTACACTCAATTGACATTAATTGACAACCTTTGTCATTGATGCCAAAGGGGGAGTAGTAGGATGAGAAATGAATGATAGGAGAGATCATCTGCTCAGCGGGAGCACACAGTTTTGGTAACACGGTTTTGATTTTTGGACAACACTTTTTGGACACAATTTTGGCTTTTTCTCATGAGTGTTGTCATCAATGCCAAAGGGGGAGATTGTTGGAAAATTCACACTCCGATGAGAAATTGTAGGTGATTGAAGGTATTGTCATTGATGGAAACCTTGCAATCTTATGACATTGGCAGGCACCGGCACCGGCAGTGACCAAGATGATTATCAGCACCCTGGCCAACAAGATTTTGGTTATTATATTTTTTATTTAATTATAATATATTTTTGTAAGTCAACATGGCATATTGTAATAAGACTCATATAAGTATGAGATCTTGTAGACCATTTGTGTAAGTAGGTAATGTATAGGCAGATGCGAACATATTAAGGTAGATTTTGGAATAAGTTTTATGGAAGTTGTATGAGCTTAAACCGGTACTGAATCTGGCATAGCATGCAAATGCTTTTTGTAGCAGAACATCACTTTGGATCTCTATAATCCATTTTTGTAAGTCAGTGAGACTTCCCTTTGTATTTGACTAGTGAGCTCTAGGCACTTGGCCTTCCTGCATGTGCAGGCCCCCATCTTTTGTAAGTAATATTCACTTATTGGCCAGTGAGCGAATATTGTGGGTCACAAATCCCACCGATATTTTTCCCACACCAGGTTTCCTTGCCAAAAATATTTTGTTATGGTGTGCTTTCTATGTTTTGTTCATTATTCTTATTTACTGCATTACTTCTTGTTTACTGGTACATTGTTTTGGAACACAATTTACTTAATAAGCTCAAAAAATCACTTAACCGGTTAGATATTAATTCCCCCCCCCCTCTCAATATCTTTGGGAATCCTAACAATATCCAATCCAATTTTACTTATGATTTTGCATTTTCCATTCTTGAATTGTAACTGAAATAATAGATGTATCCTTTGAAAGAAAGGGGAAGTATCTATCCCCCATATCCTTTTATACTCTCAATTTTCTTATAGTCTATGGGGTTAGGTTTTTCAAAAACTAGATGTGTCCTAGTCTATGAATATGGCCCCTCCAACCCTTACTTTGGATTGGGTTTTCCCATCTCAACATCCTTTAATGGGGTAACTTTGGAGACAAATCCCACCACACCTATGCTAGAGTATTTGGAAGGAAAAAAATAATAGGATCTTTAGAGAGGAGGAAAGAATAGTGGAAGAGGTGTTTATCATGTTTTCCAACCTCCTAAAAGACAACACATTTGTTTGTAGATGGAAGTTCCCTTCTTCCCCCCCTTTTCATTTTAAGATAACATGGTCGAGAATTGGAACTTTTCCAACTCTAAAAGTATTGAGAGAATTAATACATGTTGGCAGCCCCTGGGTCTAGATGGAACATGTTGTAGTTTGATGGGGCAGCTAGGTAGGGTCTGGTTGTTGCAGGAGGATTAATTTGATCCAACACAAGTGCTTTGATGGATTCTTATATGGGTAGTTTAGAGGAGGTTACTAAAACCAAGTAGAAGGAATGGATTTTCTTTGGGGATTAAATATTTCCCTCTTAATTGGCATCTAAGTTTTGGATATTAAAGACAATTCAAAGATTATTGTAAATTCTATCAAAGGTGATAACATGGAAAGATGGACCATTGATGAGATTATCAAATATATTTCCAAACTACTCCTGGGTGCTTGAAATTTTTGAAATAAGACACAATTTCAGGGAAGGAAATAGTGTTGTGGATGTTAGGGTGGTTTTGAGTCGAGGATAGGTAACCTTAGATGTTGGAGATCGAGGGAGTGTCTACCCAAAATGTTCAAAGACTCCTTATATAGGAGAGAAAATCTAATCAGCAAGATTGATTGATGAAATAATGGGAGATCTATATTCTAGGTGTCATTCTCTGGTCACTCTTTCTGGAATAAAGGGTGGGAAGTAGCGGCAAAAACTAATTATTTGGGTGGGAGATAAATTTAAATTTCTTAATGGCTAGATATGATAGTGGCTTTCCTAATAGGACTGGTGGACAAGGGAGGGACATGGATTTGAGGTGGTTGAGTAACCTAAGGTGGACGAATAACCAAGTGTACAATAGAGCCAAGCGAAAAAAAGGGTGGGGCTCTCATGGCAATGGGAAGGACTAGGATGAGTGGAGACTATAGGGCTAATGTGGATGCCCTTCTTGTGGCCCATTTGGAAGGAATGGTGTCACCTTGAGTACAATAAGCTAACTACTAGGTGGATGATGACTATCGAGATCATGTGGAAGCCTAGTCCACATTACTACATGCCAAATAGGATAAAAGGGTGGGGTCACCCTTATAGCTAAGGTGTTATGATATTGAGGTTCTTAGTTCGTTTATAGGTTTCTCATGTGGTCACCCCAAAGGACAACTTAATGAATTAGAGAAGTCATCATTTTTGTGTAGCTAGGAAAGTGAAATGACAATTATGAGAAAAATGGTTGTCTTAAATGTTGTTATTCCCCATTATTGAAAATCCCATAGTAATCTTAAATTTGATTCAGGGGGAAAGGTTTGGCACATTCAAGGTTTATGGTAGGTGTTGTTTAATTATTATACGATCATTGGCAAACATCTAACCAAAACTTTTAATGTTAAGGCTAAAAAAAAATTTATCAGCTAGCCTTAAACTATGGGAAAAAGAACAAGTTAAGTCTCTAGCTCTATGTTATTGTGATGTCTTTCACTATGGGTGGGACAAGGTTATTATTGATCCCAATACTAATGCTTGGTTCAAAGAGAACCCTATTGTTTGGCATATCTATAGGGAGGGTGGGGTGGCCCCTTTTATTAAATGCATAAATCGTTATGACAAAAACCTTTTATGTTCAATTTGCTAAGTCTTGGGTTGATAGGAGGGTTACTATGGGAGGAGTTTTGTTTGAGATTAGTGAGGAGGTCATTAGAAAATCAACAAATCTCTCCATGAGGGGGATAAAATGGAAGAAATAGAGTAGGATTATGGATAGAAAAATCTTAGCCTAATTCTTCAGGAATGACAAGGAACAAGTCAATATTCACGGAGGATTTGCTCATGCCAAATTGTCAAACCCAAGGAGTGAGGTTTTTCTAATGTTAATGAATATTTTTACCTTATAAGGAAGATATAATGTGTATTAATATTACCATCTTCCTCTTCTTAATCATTTTCATTACCATGACATGCCCTCTCTCCTATTTTTTCTACTAACTTCTTTGGAAAGTTCAATCCTTGATGCATAAAAAATTGTATACCCCTCCACCAAGGCCTAATTTTCTACCTACAGCACTTCCACCTATCCCTTTGCCTACTTAGACAGCTAACGGCTACGAAATTCCTTGAAGCCCTCGAAGCCCCATGCTCTGACTTTCTCTTCATGGCTACAATTCTTGATTCTCCAAGGACTAGTAAAAATAAATGCTTGCAAATGCCTTCTATAGCTAAAGCCCTAGCTCCCAAGCTACCCCCACCTGTGGCTTGGTAGCTAAAGATAAACTCGGGGCTACCACCTTTGATACAGAGACAAAAAGGAAATCCTAGAGACCCTCCCCTCTAGCTAGAAAGCACAAAATTACCATTCAAGAAGTGGTTAGTGACATGGAGGAGGGTGTAAGAGATGACAGTAAGAGAAAAAGCATTAATCATAGATGCCTCAATAGCTTGGCCAGTTGTATGGTGAACAAAACTAATGGGAAAAAAGGTTGATTATGAGGAAGAATCAAAGGAGAAGAAACTGACAATGAGGATGCCATTGAGGATGGAGATGAAGAAAATGATGGCATATGGAAGGTGGAGAGTTCGAACAAACCAACCAGTGACGACTTTGAACATAGTGGTAAAAACAAACCCTTTGACCTGAAACTAGATGTCATGTCAAAAGAGTTCAACAATCAAAAAGGGGAGAGCATGTGTAATTGTGTCAATTCCAAGACCATGATAAAGGAATTAGAGGCCCTGAGGAAGAAGGTTATGGAGATTGAACAAAATATGGTCATCTCCAAGATCAATATGAGGTTGACGTGCAACTCCGCCACTTCCTTGTGTCTAATGCAGAAAAAATTCCTAGGTAAAGATGCTAACAATAAAGGGAATTACAAGGAAATTTTCAAGTTCCTTACAAATGACTGGATCCATGTGCTCAAATAGCCACCAATTGTCTAGCTTTAGCTTTCTAATCTTTTTGGTTTATACTATTAAGACTTTCTATATCATTTTACTATCTAGTTAAGACTCTTTGTTGTTTTTTATATTTGTTGTTAGTTTGCTAATGGTTAGTGTGATGTAAATGTTAATGTTGCCAATGGGTTATTAGTGTAAAGGTTCAAGACCGTTGTTTTCTTGCTAATAATATAAAAATAAATATGCCAAATATAAAAAATTAACACATGCAATTAGTCATTTTACAAAATTTGGTTCATCAACTCCCAATATAAGAAACCAAAGTAATAGATCATTGCCACTAAATGGATAGAATATAAATTTTAATTAATGCAATACACATCCTAAAGAATCGTTTAAAAAGATAATCATAGAGGATTACAAAAAAATTTCAAATGGTTGTAAAAGAGTCTTAGTATCTAAAATTTGCACATCATGAAAATCATGAAAGAATGATGTATCAAAAGTATACATATAAATTTATCTACATTACAAGTAATTAGTAATCAACAATCATTTGAAAATATTAGACATCAATATTCCTTTACAATCAATTTCATTATAGAAGTTCACTTCATGCATTATTTGGTACAATTATTAACCAATTTGCATCAAGGTGAATGAAAATGTTTTGTGATCAATTTAACATGTGTTTTCCACCTTATATTGGTATTTATTGCCACATCATATCTTTTTATCATTATTTTTAGCTTATTCTTGGCCCTTGATTGAGTTGTAAAGAAGTCCTAAAATTTAATCCTTGCATTCAAGCCTCTTAGTGCTCCTTAGAGTCACTATTTTTTCCTTATCTAAGATATTATCAATCACCTATTGGAATCAATGAACATTGAGAGGGGGTGAATTATTATTCTGCAATTTACAAACGTATTAAACTGATTCTTAAACCACCAAATGCATAAGAATGAAAGTAAAGTGCAGAAACATAAACGAATCAACCACAAACCATAACACCAAGAATAACCTAGAAAGGGAAAAACTATGGTGGGATTTGAACCCATAATATTATTATACTTTGATCAAGAGTATGATAATATTACAAAAATGGGGAATGCAGTTGCATTCAGGCACACTGCATAGAGCTCATTGCTCAAATACAAAAGAAGGCTACAACCCGGAGGACTCACTATCCTACAAATGATTAGAAAAGATTACAATAGTGTCTAAACTGAAGAATAGAATCTACTAATGCCAAATAGCAATTCTGGTTAAGCACAATCTGACTATCTTCTTTTGCTCTTCTTATCTACCTTGTTTCCTGTTACACAGTCATATACCGGAGCACCAAATATGCATACCGATGCTTATTCGCTCATCATATATCAACATTCTCACATCTACCACACATCTACCATACCAAAATGTTCATGCAAGTTGACCTTATATATTGGAATGAACAAAACAAATCAATTCTCATGTCAACTTCAAAAACCTACATAACACGCAACATGAAACGTGCAACCAACAAATTGGCTCAATCCATCCACAAATCCATATGTGGACCTAAACAAGATGATAACAAGCTTCACATATATCGGCCCAATCTCCTTGAACTCAAACCAATCACCAAAATAATCCCAAAGATTCTTGATCACACGTTACATCAAAATAGGTTTATTATTCTTGAGTTACTGGATACCGAACCTTCAATCTCGCTCATGAATCAACACCGAAAACTAGGATTATAGAATAATCTTCCTCAAACCTTGAATCATCTTCCTCTATTACTGCAACCAAAGTTACACAACCAAAATCAAGATTGACACACTATACTCATACTCTGTCGGTTACTGTATTCCACCTTCCATACTTCTTCCAAATGATAATACAACTTCAGGTAAGTCAAATCTACATGTACTGGATATGATTTATGAACTGAGTTGCCATCAATGATAACTCCTAAGCATTTCTCATAAATCAATCTTCATCGGAATAGTGTCTCTTTCCAACAATCTCCCCTTTTGGCATTGTTGGCAACACTGTAAAAAATGGCACTATACACTCAAAGCTGCAAAACTTCAAAATTTCAATCATCTCTAAGACTCTACAAGCTCAACAAGCTCCCCATAAGGATTTGCACCATTTTTCACTTTGCTCTCTCCCCCTTTCATAGCAATGCCAAAGATAGGAATTTGCCAAAATTTATATACAGGGATATATACTTTTACTTACTAAAACTTGAAAATATCTGCTAAAATTGTCTTTAGGGACAGCAAGTGGTCATCCCAACCCTTCTTTAGACTCTCCAAAATATTGATCATACCACTAAAAAGATAGGCGTGCATCTCTGCTCCACTATGATCTGTCAGGACACTCTTATTTAGACCATCCTTTGCATCTTGCATAATGTTGATCAGTGAATCTATTCAGGGAGTGATAAGGCTTCTTACTTCTCCCAATTTGCCCAAAATTCTATCATTTTCCTAATTTAAACTCTTAATCTTATCCAATATACTCATAACTAAGTTTCAAAATTGCTAGCCAGGACTAATTGAGGTGCATATGATTGAGATATTCTAGCAAGCTTCCCTTCACACTCTTTTATTTTCTTATCAATGTCAGTAGTGAACTTAGGAAAAATTAGACATGACTTGTATATTAGGCCACCTTCATCTAATGCATCTTGTATATTCTTCATAGCAGTTATCAAACTCACCTTGTCTCCCTCGATCATCTTCAAAAGTGTTCTCAATCTCATAGCATTAAACTGAGTCAAAATTATAGCATATGTCATTTTCTCCAAAGACACAAAATGAGATTCTACTACATTTAGCATGCTTCTAAGCTTACCGAAGGGAGTATCAGTTGTATCTGGTTTGAAGGATGGTAAAATTTTCTCTAATACATTTGGCGCCATGGAGACTAGCTCTTTATCTTCATAGTGATGCTTGAGTAAGTCTTCACTCACCTTTGCTTGTGCAAGAGTTGCAAGCTTCAGTGCTTGAACCAGAGAAAGTGAACTTAGATCTATAGGCCCTTGAGTGAAATCATCAGGGTTAGTGACAACCTATTTTCCTTTGTTTCCTACAGTGTCTCTTGCCACCGTCATCGAAGCCTAGTCATCCTTCACTTCTCCTTTCTCCTTCTCTTCCACCTTTGCACCTACAACTTTTTCAGCATCTTCATCCTTTGCCTTTTCTTCATCAACTTTTCCAATCTCCTCAACTGCTTTCTTAGAGTAAACACTTATCACCAGAGGATTTTGTTCAGCTTCACCGGAGTTATCAACCTTCTGATCATCAATATTATCAAGTATTGCATGTACATTTCTTTGCTCTATCGGAATGGTTTTCTCAGTTGTTTGCTCTTTCTACACAACATGAACCTTTGTTTTCACTTCCAGAATGGATGTGTCTTGTGCCTTCTCTACCAGTTAGGTGTCATCTTGTGTCAAATTTACATCATATCTGTGCTCTTTCAAAAACTATCTCAAAACTGCTTCAATCTCTTTAATCACTTCATCTATTTTATTGAGCATGATTTTATTGACTCTCTTCTTGCTTTTGAATCTATCCTTTACAAGCTTTAGAAATCTATCAACTTCATCTTTAGAAATTATAGAAGACCAGTTGACTAATACACATTCCTTTATACTTTAATCCTCTAGGCTAGTTGTATGTCGCCTTGCATCCAAAATATCATGCAATCCCTTCATAATCATAGATGATAGCTCTATCAAGGATTTTCTATACACATTCATATACTGTAAAATTGCTTCCTCTATAGATCTCTAATCAGTATCATCATAGTTTTCATAATATACATGCACATTCTTCAAATTACCTTCCTTTAGTACTTCATCAATAATTTCATTTAGTGTCATTGGGGGCACAACATCATAAGTACCTTCTACCTTGCCATATTTTAGAGCTTCATTCAATTTAGACTTTTGCTTCTTGTTGGTATCCAAGAACACTTGGTGGGGTGGGGGGGTGAATCAATGTTTTGTCGGTATATTCAATTTTAACCTTATTAACAATACAGTTCAGTAACCGGTAAACATGAAAGAATAAAATAGCAAATATAAATGAAGCAACCACAAGAGAATAAACCATAACACAAAGATTTATACGTGGAAAACCTCAAAGAGGAAAAACCACGGTGAGATTGGTGACCCACAATATCTACCCACTGGCCAAATGAATAAATATTACAATAGGGGCCTCCACATGCAGGAAGGCCAATAACCTAGAGCACACTCCTTATCACAAAAAGAGCCTCACTGACTACAAACACCACATATGGAGTTACAAATAAAATTATGAACTCCGAGAATGCATCTGCTATGTTGGATGAGTTCTGGTTAAAGCACAGTTTGTATCAGTTTACATTGTGTCCTTTCTTACCGGTATCTTGCTTCGCTTCCCAAACCTCTAAACCAATATCCAAGACCAAATACAAAATATTACATTCGTATTCTATCGATCAAGATTGCTCGCACATCACATCACTATATTCCAATACCTTCTCTTACATTACCAAAAATAACCTAACCAGACTGACTTAAATACCCTTCCCAAATACAAACATAAATGCCTTATGTCGGATTATAATGATATTACAATTTATTTACATGTCAGCCTAAAAATAAATTCATTAAACTTCAAGATCGATGCCTTGTAGACCTTTTAGATCAATCTCCCATGTCGGCCTCATATACTGGTTCCTAGATTGTCGATTTCCCTTATCTGTCGATGTTGGCTTTGTGTGTGGGATAATTTGAATGTTGGTTGCCAAACAACATATATCTATGAGTACCAGTTAAGTGATCAACCCAAAATGGTGTGTGTTGCCATCAATGAAAACACAACTAAGCCGGATGAGTGTCAATTTCCAACAATCGGCCCCTTTGGCATTGATGGCAACACTCATGTGAAAAATGGATCGCTGAAGTGTTGTTTTGGTTCCCTGCCAAAAACTCCAAAACTGATCTCAAAAACTATTGGAAGACTGCTCCCTCTGAGCTATACATTACTTTCTATATCCCAATCATTTTTCACATCAACCTCTCCCCCTTTGGCATCAATGACAAAGTCATGGAAAATGAATGAAACAATGAGAGCAAAATTGTGATTATTGGATCTAGATGAACTTGAAAATATTCGGGTAAGCATTCTTCAAAAATCCTAAGTATGCATCCCAACCTATCTTCATTGTGCTCAAAATGGATACAAAACCATTAAGACTATATGCATGAAGCTCTTCTTCTAATAGGTCTGTCGGAGCAGGTTTATCATTAACTCTATGTTTTCCCTCTTGTGAAGTAATAGAGTGTTCAATCGAGGACTCACCAAACCTTTTAATTCCCTTGCATGCCAGATTATCCTATCCATTTCCTTCTCTAATGCAAAAATATTAGACTCTGTTATCAAAAGTTTACCATCAATGGTACTGGTCAATCTCTGAGTACTATCAAAACTTTTAGCCAAATGTTTAAATCAGGCCTTTGTCACCTTCAATTTCACCTCAATGTCCCCTAGTTGTTTTTCAATTAGTACAAGACCTATATATATTTCTACACTCATTTAGAGCCACATCAATCTTTGATATCTCATCTATCAGCTTAGCCTTGTCAGATGAAATCATGTTGTCACAAGTTACTTTCCAGGTTGCATTATACCACACAATCAACTATCAGTTTGATACATGTTGAAGAGTTTTAAACTCTTTGGAAATTAGCTCTATCAAACCTTTCAGTTTGTTTAATGGTCTTCCATTCTGATCTACCTTATATTCTGGTGCAAGTTGTTGTAAAACCGGAATGGCATTCTTATTAACTTGCTTATCTTCAGTCCCTTCCTTAACTTCTGAGCTACAACACACATGAATTCAAAACTGCTCAGCTTCTCAATATTCTTCTGTGCAAAATTAACTTGACCAGATGAATCAAGTGCCAACAATGAATGACTATCCAAAATCTTCCCCAGAGGATTCAATCTCTTCACTTGCACCAGTGGCTTCCTCACTTGGTTCAGTAACCTTTTCAACCTTAACCTCTTTAGTATATACATTTGGTGTCAGAGGTTCAATATCCTCAACCTGCTTATTTTATGTATCCACATCAATAACCTCTATATCCAGAATGATCTTTTCTAGTGTATCCTGCTTATCCTGTACAGTTTCAATGTTATTTACCGGTATCTCTATATTAGGTATAAGTGGTTCTATCGGAGGAATATCCTCTGATAGTTTCTGATCCAAAACATGTATCCATTCCCAATATACCTTTCCCCTTATCATCTACCAAGATTTTTGGAGTGTTAGACTTTTGAGGGACTTCTGGTGATGTAAAGAATCTAGGTTTATCTACAAACAATTTTACCCAAGCCTCATGTGTCTCCTTAACTATCTCATTCACTCTACCTACCATGAGACTCACATGTCAGTGTTTTCTTTGGAAAATTGATTTATTTGCAAACTCTAAACACTATTGCATCTCTTCATCAATTATAGCACCACAAACAGTTAACAATTATTGTACCTTTATGTGTCTATCCTCTTCAACTGCAGATAACCTTCTATCATCTAGTTTTTTATACAAATCTCCCAATATCTAATTTTCAATCTCTAAAACTGCTTTCTTATATATATCTAAGTACTACAAAATTGATTCCTCTATCTCCATTTTCTCCTTATCATCCATATGTACATAGTAATGTTGTATATTACTCAAAATTCCATCTTTAGTGATTTGATCAATCAACTCAACAATTGAAAGAGGAGGAATGACTTCAATACTCTTACCAAATTTGAGAGCTATATCTACAGATGATTTCTTCTTCTTGTCAAGAGTAGAAGTAGACTCCTTAACTAGTTTCCTCTTCTATGTGAGATTCCTCTCCTTCAAAAAAAATTTTCGGGTTGCCAGAGGGGTAACCTTCACTTTCTACTTCTTTACTTCCTCAACCTTCTTCCTTGGTATCCTGATGAAATTTTTGGAAATCTATGAGGGCACAACATCAGTATCAGAACTGGATGTGACAAGGGAAATATAATTATCTGGTTTCTTCCTCTTTACTACACCCTTGCCGGTTACTGTTGTCGATGAGGTCTGAACTATTGTCGAAGATGACCCTTCAGCTAGTCCTATAATCTGCTTTATCTTAGAGCACATCTTTTGTACAGCTTCCCCAATCTTCTTGATCTTTCATTCCCTTTTCTTCTTACTAAATCCAATTTCAACTTCAGTTTCTTTTTGCTTTGCAGTCCCAAAAGATTTCTCTGCTTCATCAACTGGGGCATCAATAAGAGTCTTGGCATAAAAGTCCAAGATCTCAGCGTCTACCAGAGCCCATTTTTGTTATCCAGATCTTCTTTGGTTGCACTGCCTGCATCAGTGTTTCATCCTTCTTCACCATAAAACATATTTCAGTTGAATATTTTTCAACTATATGCTTTGGAACTCTTTCTCTCTTCTTCATTGCCTTCTGGAATGATTTGAAATAACCCCAAAGAATGGAGTCCCTATCCCATCCCATATTCCTTATAGCATCTTTAATTTGTTTAGCTACTGGTATATCAAATGCCCATTGGGTCTTACCGGTTCCAGGTAACTCATTCAAAAAGAAAAGCATCAAACAGACAACAACATTGCCATACCAAAAAATAACCTTCTTCTCACCCTTAATCTTCCCTAGGTTTATTATCAGTTCATCACACATCCATTGACATAGATCTAGCTTTTCATTCTCCTTAATCATTTTGTGAGCGCATAAAATGCACAAACTGAAAATAGAGTTCAACAAATTTGATTGGGTTACCTTGTAATTGATGATCATGCTTGTGAATTGAACTGCTTTGTCCCTCATAGTGCTAATCCTCATTGACCAGTTGTCAGATGTTGCATCAGTTAACTTCTCCACCTCATTGTTACATATATTATTCCTTCCAGGGGTTGGACTGGTCTAGGGTAAACCATTGATCACATGAATAGCCTCCTTGGTGATCTTGTGGGGTTGGTCTAGCCATATGAATTCACCATGGACTCGACTCAGTGCATACCGGATCAATTCATCTTCAAATTTTGGCATCTCCAAAATCTCAGTAAAACCCTAATCCTTCAAAATTTGAAACTCTAATTTCATTGACCCATCCTGGTTCAGCAAGGTGCCAATATACATGTTCTTGATCTCAACAGAACCCAAATCCTCCAAAGTGCAGTGAATGTATGGACGAACATCTTTGACATGCAAAACTCCTTCAAGAACCCTAGAAAATGTGCCAATTGAATCATTGAACTTCACAATCTGAGGGCATTGCTTGAAAATAGGGTGTGGACGGTCCTTGATGTCAACAACAATAGGGGCAGCCACACCTACTGAAGTGGAATATGATCCAGAAGCCATTGCAAAAAAATGATAGCTCAAAAACTGATGAAATACCTCACAACCTTCATCGGTGAAATCTCTTGAAAATCCGTTGTGAATGCACTGGAATTCACTTGAAATGATTTTGATCACCTTGAACTTGCTTTGTTTCTCTCTAAATGTTGTGTGATCGAAAATGAACAAATATTTTCTTTTTATTCTGTGAAAACCCTAATTTCTCATTGTCATTAATGCATGTCAGCATATCATACCAGATTCAAAATCCATTATCTTAGCATTGGTGAATCTCCAGACTATCTTCATCAAGATCCGAAACAGGCTTTCAGACCTCTACCAGGGGTAATGCAAGATTCATCATTAATTTGCCTCCCCCTAAGGCTAGTGCCTTAGTTACTAGGTAAGTTTCCTATCAGTGTAGAAACATTCTTCTTTGTCGGTTGAGTAACCAAATTGATTGTCTCTAACGATTGATCTTCAGATTTCCTAACCCATTTCTTCGCATGCTCCTTTCGAATATCTTCAACCTTTTGTTTTCATTTTTCATCAATTCCTACAGGATTGTTCTTTCTTCTGCAATATTTAGCAATACTTCCTATTTTGTTGCATGCATAGCAAGTGACATTATTTATCTGAATTTCCTTGTTGAGTCCTTGGCCATTCTTCGATCTTCATTGATTAGTCATATGTCCAAACTTTCCACATGCATGACATCTAATATTCATTCTACAATCTTTTGTCCTATGACCATACTTATTATGTTTTGAACATTGACCGAGAACAACATTATTATTCTAATTTGCTCTATTTTTGTATTGACTTTGTCTATGACCAAACTTATTACAAACAAAGCATCTGCCATTAAATTTATGTGCATTGGGTTGCCTTACCGATGTTTTCTGATTCCAATTGTCAGATGGATTCTCCTGATTTGCAATACCAAATCTTTCTCCATGCTCAAATCCAATACCTCTACTGTCTCCAACGTCTCTTTGATCCTTCAATAATTCATCAAGCCTTACAAAACGGGCCTTGACCTTTTTTGTGTATTCATTTGCAGCATTTAGATCACTTCTTAGGATTGATATCATTCTTTCCAACTCTTTCTCATTGTTATGTGATTGCACCAACTCAATTCTCAACACATCATTCTCATGTGCCAAGCTAATGCATTCTTCAGATCTGTCTTTCAGAGACCTGCCAAGATTATCTTCATTCTTATTTCGGTCTTCAATCTCCTTAGACATCCTCATAGTCATGGCTTGCATTTCATTCTTCATCACACCCTTCTCCAAACTCAGCTTCTGACATTGTTCCTTAATGGCATCCTTCTCTTCCTCATCCAAATTTTGTAAAAGTTCCTTCCTTTTAGCTTGAATAGATGACAGCCTCTCCTGCAGGGTAAGAATGAATTCCTTTGCAGAATTCAATTCACCTTGCAACTTCAAGTTCTTCATCCTTTCAACATCATAGTCCTCAAGTGTTACTTCAAGTTGTTTCTGTAGACTCGTCTTCATGGATTCTGGATTCAGGATCCCCTCAAGTTGTTAGACTTACTCCAAGGCACTAGGCTCTGATACCAATTGTTGGAATCCAAGAACACTAAGAGGGGGGTGAATCAGTGTTATGTCAGTATATTCAATTTTACCCTTATTAACAATGTAGTTCAGTAACCGGTAAAAATGAAAGAATATAACAACAAATAGAAATGAAGCAGCCACAAGAGCATACACCATAACACAGATATTTATATGTGGAAAACCTCAAAGAGGAAAAACCACGATAGGATTGGTGACCCACAATATTTATCCACTGGCTAAGTCAATAAATATTACAATAGCGGCATGCACATGCAGTAAGGCCATCAGCCTAGAGCACACTGCTCATCACAAAAGGAGCCTCACTGACTACAAACACCACATATGGAGTTACAAATAAAATTCTGAACTCTGAGAGTGCATCTGCTATGCTAGATGAGTTCCGGTTAAAGCATAGTCTGTACTAGTTTACATTGTGTCCTTTCTTACCGGTATCTTGCTTCACTTCCCAAACCTCTAAGCCAATATCCAAGACCGACTACAAAATATTACATTCACATTGTGTTGATCAAGATTGTTCGCACAACATCACATTGCTATATTCCATTACCTTCTCTTACATTACCAAAAATAACCTAACTGAACTGACTTAAATACCCTTCCCAAATACAAACATAAATGCCTTAAGTCAGATTACAATGATATTATAATTTATTACATGTCGGCCTAAAAATAAATTTATTAAACTTCAAGATCAATGCCTTGTAGACCTCTCGGATCAATCTCCCATGTTGGCCTCGTATATCGGTTCCTAGATTGTCGGTTTCCCTTGTCTGTCGATGTCAATTTTGTGTGTGGGATGACTTGAATTCCGGTTGCCAAACAATGTATACCGATGAGTACCGATTAAGTGATCAACCTAAAATGGTGTGTGTTGCCATCAATGACAACATAACTAAGTCAGATGAGTGTCAATTCCCAACACTTCTTGCTTTCTCTAGCTCTATCAAATTTCTCAACTTCTATCATTGGCTTCTTGGTCAGTTGAGCTCCACCGGATTGAGGCTTCTTCACCACCCTAGCATAGGTATTTGTCTTCTTGACCTCTCCAACTGCCTCATCAGACTCTGTCTCTATATCTTCAACAGTAGCTACAAAATATTCCCTTTGTAGCTTCTCATTCTTCCTCTTTTATGCTACACCGGTTGACTTGGCTTGTGGCTTGGGTGGAGGGATAGACTTCTAAACACCGAAGGTAGGTGCTGACTGGGCTTGCCTTGGCTTGGTTTTCTTGGGAGGAGTGGAGACTGGTTTTGTCTTCTTAGGCTTTAGCATGTCCTCCTCCTTCAGTATAGTTTGTTCCCTAGCCCTTTGAATAGCTTCTTTTGTTATTCTCATTTGTTCTGCAAGATCTTCAACTTCTTTTCTTACCTTCCTCTTCCTCGCAGGCTCAGTGAATTTCTTGTGCAGGTCTAGGTCTTTCTCCTTGGAAATATCGAACCTCTCTTCTTTCTCATCTACTAGTTTACTCAACAGGTGTTGAGAATATGCATCAAGTTTGTTTCCACCCACTTCATACCCCATGGGCATGATCCAAACGGTTCTTGGTTCTGCTGCCTCCACATGGCATCGGTATTTGTCTATCATAAATAATATAGTATCTTCATATTTTTCAATAATATCCTTTGGGATCCTCTCTCTGCTTTGCATCATTGTGCTACTATATCACCCAATCCATACAAACCTTTTTTAATTTGGATTGACATCGGTTTATCATAAGCCCATTGTACTTTTCCTATACTGAGGATTTGATTTAGAAAGTAAAGTGTCAAACAAACAATCAAAGAACCAAACTTGAAAACATGTTTCTTATCTTGTTTGATCTTCTTTAAATTGCTCATTAGCTCACTAAGAAGCACTCCACACGAATCATATCTTTTATCTTCCTTAAGCATCTGATAAGCTACAAATATTGCAGTACCAGATACTGAATTTTGTTTGTTGGACTAGTACACCTTATATCTTGTCACCATTGAGGAAAATCTCACATCATGTTCAATGATACTACTTATTGTCATTGATCGACTGTCATGTTGGGATCCGGTAACCGTGTTCACTGTTGTGCTCTTGACATTTATTAGACCGGGGATCTCACCAGTTGCATTTAAACAGGCTACCACTTGAATTGATTTCTTTCTGATCTTATGAGGTCTATCTAGCCATATAAACTCGTCATGGATTTGGCTCAAGACATACCTGACCCATTCGGGTTTGTCAAACACTAAAAAGTGAACAAACTGGATAAAACCCTTTTCTTGCAATGATTTGAATTCAAGCTTCAGATTCCCCATTCCATCCATCATATGCTTGGTGTGTAATGATAGCATGTCTTCATTCCCAAGCTCTTTGATATTACAGTGAATATATGCCCTAATATCTTCATTGTGCAACACACCATAAGGCACAGAAGAAAATGCTCCTTTCAGATCATCTTTGATGGATTTGAATGGATGTTTTTTGAATACTGGCCTTGCCCTTTCATTAATTTCTACTACCAATGGAGTTGCTACACTAGATGATGATGTCATTTTGAAAATAGGGTTATAAACATATAGCTCAAATATGGATAAATAACTTTTCAATCTCAACCAGATGCTAGGAATCACTGTCGGATCGCTTCAAGCTCTATTTTTGTTGCTTAATCTCATTCGCCTCACTCTCCTTCTCTCTCTTCATTCGCAATGTGAAGAATGAATGATAGAATTCTCTTTTTATTCATCAAAAACCTAACTTTAAGTTGTAATAAATGCACAACCCTAAAGGCTTTCCGGATACCCTGTTCCTTCAATAATTCGTCACCGAATTCACATATCGCCGTGAAATATTTTGGATAGAAACTACACAACTAATCTCAATCATCTGCAAACTTCCTCATTCGATTACAGATCTTTGAAAGGGGGTTTTAATAATCTACATGAAAAGCTTCCCCCTAAAGCCCAAATTCCTTAGTTACCAGATGAGGTTCCAACACCGGAATTAGGTGTGGAGACTTCTGAAGATTTGAATCTTCCTTCTTAACCTACATCTTCTTATGCTACTCTCTAACCTCTTCAATATTCACTTTGCTATTTTCATCTGATTTGTTCTTGTCTACCAGAGCATTCATGCTCACATTCTTTCTTATGCAATATTTTGCAATGTGACCAGATTTGTTGCATGCATAACAAACAACATTTCCTTGCATATGCCTAAATTTCATCTGATTTGATATCATCCTGCATTGGTTAGAAATGTTTCCAAACATTCCACAAGTATAGCGTCTATTATTTTGGAAATTATTCATCATTTCTCTGCACATGTTTGATTTATGACCAAAGTTGTTGCATTTAAAACATTGACCAGTAAAGGTAGGACCATTATTCATCATCTTATTTCTACATTGACTTGACATATGACCAAATTTATTGCAAACAAAACATTTCCCATTGAATTTATAAGCATTGGGTTGTCTTATCGAAGATCTCTTGTTCTTCTGATGATTGCTTTGTCCAGAAGCGGAGGATTCTCCTTTCTTATATCCAAGTCCTTACATGTCTTTTCCAATTCTCTGACTTTATAGCATCTCATCTAGCCTAGCTGAGCTAGCTTTGAATTTTTCTTTGTACTCATTAGCAGTGGAAAGTTCATCTCTTATAATTATGATTTGCCTCTCAAGTTCTTGCCCATAATTATTGGATTACACCAATTCAAGTCTCAACTAATCATTCTCATAGTTCAATCTACAACATTCTTAAGATCTATCCTTCAATGATTGTGTAGTATTTTCCTCATTCTTCTTCCCATCTTCAATCTCCTTTTTCAGCTTCATCAAAATGGATTGCATCTCATTCTCCGAGAATGCATTCTCTCTAGCAAGCTTCTCACATTCATCTGTCTTGTCTTGTAAGTCTTGATTGTCAATGCATTGTTCTTCTTTCTCCTTGAGTTTAACATCTCCTCAGGTTACTTTTTTCTTTCATAGCTACATCAAGATCTTCAAGGGCCATAGTAAGTTGCTTCTGCAAACCAGAGTCCATTGATTCAATCTTTTGGATCTTCCTCAAGATGTTTGGCTTCTTCCGAGGAACTAGGCTCTGATACCAATTGTTAGAATCAATGAACATTGAGAGGGGGGTGAATCAATGTTCTGCAATTTACAAACTTATTAAACTGGTTCTTAAACCACCAAAAGCATAAGAATGAAAGTAAAATGCATAAACATAAACCAAAAAACCATAACACCAAGATTTTTACGTGGAAACCCGAGAAGGGAAAAACCACGGTGGGATTTGAACCCACAATATTATTATACTTTGATCGGGAGTATGATAATATTACAAAAAAGGGGAATGCACTTGCATTCAGGCACACTACCTAAAGCTCATTGCTCAAATACAAAAGGGAGCTACATCTCGAAGGACTCATTGTCCTACAAATGATTACAAAATATTACAATAGTGTCTAAACTGAAGAATAGCATCTATTAATGCCAAATAGCAGTTCTGGTTAAGCACAATCTAATTGTCTTCCTCTGTTCTACTTATTTGGCCTGTTCTGTTGCACAGTCATATACCAAAGCACCAAATCTGCATACTGATGTGCATTCGCTCATCATACATCCACATTCGCACATCTACCATACCAATATGATCATACAAATCGATCTTATATATAGGCATCAACAAAACAAATTAATTCCCATGTCGGCTTCCAAAAACCGCATAACACGCAACATGAAACGTGTAACCAACAAGTCAACTCAAATCGTCCACAAATCCATATGCAGACCTAAACAAGATGATAACAAGCTTCACATATGTCGGCCCAATCTCCTTGAACTAGAAATCAATCACCGAAATCATCCCAAAGATTATGGATCACACGTTATATCAAAATAGTTTTGTTCTTCCTGAGTTACTGGATACCGAACCTTCAATCTCGCTCATGAATCAACACCAGAAACTAGGATTACAGAATAATATGCCTCGAACCTTGAATCATATGCCTCTATTACTGCAACCAAAGTTACACAACCAAAATCAAGATCTACACACTGTACTCATACTCTGTCGGTTACTGTATTCCACCTTCCAGACTTATGTCAAATGATAATACAACTTCCGGTAAGTCAAATCTACATGTACCGGATATGATTTTTGAACTGAGTTGCCATCAATGACAACTCCTAAGCATTTCTCATGCATCAATCTTCTTTGGAACAATGTCTCTTGCCAACATCACCTACATCTATTACAAGTGCCTAAGATCAAATTATATCCAAGATATGGCATAGAAATTACGATAGGATAATGCCCTTGGACAAAATCATTGTCACAATTATGTCCTAACCTCTTATATTATTTGATTTAGATTATCTCAATTATGTGACATTAGTCAAAGTTCCCTTTATGTTGATTTCAAGGTAAACAACATTAATCTCTCTTATTTCAATTTCAACACACGTTTAATTTATGTCTAAGTTAGCTTATTTTTGTTCATTAATAAAACTCAACTTGTTAATATATCCAGGGTTTTGAATTAAAGTCAATTTACACCTTTTAGTTATTTTGAAGGATCATTTTATTTCCCCTCAAGTATTTCTATTTAACACTTATGAGAGTAGTTAATAATGAAATATTCTTGTTTTTCTTATTAAAAGATCATTTGCAATACTCAAAATTATGTTCAAATAAAAATATTGTCTAGAACGAGTCACATAAGATGGAACAAAGCATGTGATGATGTATATATATGGATGAAAAAAGACATAACTTATTGTATAAGTTATAGACCAAAATATTTTCTTTCAATATAAATAAACTTATGAAATAAAAAACTACAATTTAACACATACAATTGATCATATGATAATTTAGTTCATTGTCTCCCAACCATAAGACACCCAAGTACAAACTTTTTCAAATGATTGGAAAAGAACCTTTCTAATATTAGAACCAAAAAAAAATTTAATGAAGAAGACTAGAATTGTTATTACAATTATAAAATACCATATGTTTCAGGATAAACACAATTTATAACAAATCTAAATTCATTCTATCGAAAAAAAAAAACATTATAAACAAAATTTTAATAAAAAATCATATATGACCACCATACCAAAAACATCACTTTTTTTAAAAATAAACAGTCAAAATTCTTCCACACACCTTTTCCTTTTACCTTTTTAAAGATCTATGGGTATCAATGTTTAAACATACAAGAAAAATATGATTGTGTTTGAACTTTGTACCATCTTTGGTAGTTGTACAGACCAAAACTAAAATTCAACCAGTGAAATGGATGCATTCATTGAATATGCGAGCTCAAAAGTCACATCTAAATCACAGGCATATTTCATTTGTATGGAGACTGCAATAACAACATAACATCATATTCCATGCAAAACTTTGTACAAATAAGACCATGACAGCAGAATCTGTGTGTTCATGAATAAAGAAGCACCATTTAATGATAGTAAAAAGAAATATCTATAACATTTCATGGTTTTTTGAGGTGGTTTTCGCCAACAGTTTGCAAACAATACAGTTATTCTGGTTATAAATGTACATAAGTTGCTTTCACATGACCCAATCTTCCGAATGTGATGAAACAGGTTAGTTGTTTGTTGACTTGATGAAACAGGTTGTTTGTTTGCTGAGATATGGAAACAAATCTCAGCAAGACGACTTGTGTCATTATATAAAGGAACCCTATTTCCTGTCAACTCATAGAAATGGCCAGATTGAACTTTATATGTAAATGCCAAATTAGTAGTTGTCTCTGTATTTGTTTCCATATGAAAAATTTGTTTTGAAACAGAAAATGATGCTCTCCACCTATAAATTATCTCACGTACACAACATATGTTGAATTTCTCGTGAATTGATTCCATGCTATGCGGAATATATCAATGAATGATAGTGCTTTGAAATTTGTTGGATTAACTTTGTTGACTATGCACTGTCATATCTGGATTCATTTTCTGATGCAAGTACTATTCTTTTCAATGCTCCAAGTTTCAAATATTTCTAAGAATGTTTATTATAATGTTGATAATGTATGATGGTTTTAGAATGTCATTTGATACGTTTAAACATGTTTAAATGAATGTCTTTAAATATCAAGATATAGTCAATTATTTGCAAGAGTTGGCAATTTCAATTTTGAGTCAGATTTATATCATATGGAATCGTTCTTGTGTGTCTTGAAAATAATTAAGGATAAGAAATGATAGATTTCAAGATCAATAATGGGTGTGTGGAAATATGGACTAAAAAATGAGGTAGATGTGTGCGAATAGGTGCAAATAGGGTTGAATGTATGGAAGTGCATGTGGGTTAGAGTAAATGAGGATGGATAGAGATCAACAAAAGAATCAACCTTAGCACAATTTAGTGTGTTGCATGTCACTATGTAGTTGTATTAAAGCATTCTCTTAAAATGTGCCCAAAATTGTTTGGTAATTGACTTGGGTATGAAATTTTACCATTATATTTATTCCCCTCTTTAAGGTGCATGTGAATCCTAAGTGAACATTTATTTCAAATTATATCATCACTCACAAGCATGCATGAAATATTAAATATATTTAGACATAAAATATAATATCTTAGTCCATGAAAGCAATGAACCAAATGTCTATTCCATGTGGACTAATCCACAATATATATTAAAAATATAGTGATCTTCTACTCCTCGTGTCACTAATCCATAATGCATGGTAACTTTGCATAGCCTTAATAAGACCTACAATACCCAAAAATATATTATAATGTAGAAACATGACCTACAAGCAACTATCCTACGCATTGACACAACTAATTATACCTTCACTCTTGATATAGATAGTCTTTAGATACATTTAATCCACATAACCCACCATGATAACATATAAATTTTTAAATGGATATCCTACTTACAATCTCACTATGCAACAATATATAGTAATGGCATCGTAAATGACCATTAAATATAGTCACTTTCAACCTCTACTCATTACTCTATTCTCCTTGACCGCTAATTCCTATCCTTTGAAAGGAAGCTAAGGTGCAAAAAATGCTTCCTAACACTAATCTGGTGGGGGAGATAATGCAAATTTTCTTACAAACCTTAAATTGTTATAGAATAAACACATACAGAAGCAGATATACAATTGTAATTTTGTAAATTCCACCCCATGTAATTCCACGCCACATAAGCAAGCACCTTTGCTTTGTACACTAATTGGAGAAATCCCTTCCCCTTTTGTCCTTTTGTCTGCTTGCCTCACATAGACCCCTTTAGTTTGTCATTTTCTTGACCTTGTCAATTGTATGGCTTTCATACGCCTACACACCGCAGAGATATTTGTACATTGCATTAGTGTCCCACAAATCTACAATGCACAAGTGGCGAATTTGAGCATTAAACCTGGGAGTAGCAGGATTGGTAATGCCTCTTCTCACAGCCAACCGACATCTATTTTGTTCCCAGCATGGATATCTTCCCTCTTTAGCTTCATTTTAGCACTCTAGCAACTCATTCAAACCTCTCAGACACTCTTTGAGCTTTCTACACATCTTGTATCTTCTTGATCATTAGTCTTACATTTCATCCATCTTGTCACCATCATTGCAGTTGTGTGTTGGATGATTCTTGGTGCTCACCTTCACTCTAGCAATCTCTTTCTCTCTTGGTGTTGAAGGGGAGTCTCTTTCTCTTTGTTTTCATTGTACCATTATATATCTTCAATAGCACATTATTCATCATGTTTATCTTGTGTTATCAGATAGCATAGATTCTTTATCCATTATCTAGTATGTTGGTTGTCTATGGAGGTGGAAACACCAAAGCGAGGGACTGACTTTGGCAGACCTCTAAAATATAGCCCCAACATTTCGTCTTCATTTGTCTTGTGTTCAGATTCTCCAAGGAGGTTCATGGGCTAGCTGGAGCCTTCAAACGTGGGACTGTTGTGAGCTTCTTTTCTTTAAGCTTCTCTCCTTGCATTCCTTGTTAGTTCTATTATTTTGTTTACTATCTTGTCATTAAGAATATAAAATAATCTAAAATTCAGGCTATTTTTTATTCTTTGTGTGAAACTTTGTACTCTGTCCATATAGGATGCTAGTGTGTCGCATTGTCGTCCACAACCTGCACATGCGTCATCAAGCAGAGAGAAAGAACAGATCACCAAAAGGTCTTTGTGACCTATTCTTTCAGATTTGGTAGTTAATATAGTTTTAATATTATAAGTACTTCTTCTATCCAGTTTTCATTTATAAGTTTGGATAGTTAGTTGTTTGTATCTCCTAGCTCACCAAAGTGCCAGTTTAGTGAGGTAGCAAAAGAAGGTTTTCTCCTTGAGTTTTCATCACTTCAAGGGTAGCAAATCCCCTCCTCTACAACAAGATGCAAATAGATAAGCATAATAAACACAAGATATATTAGGGGTAAAACCCTTTCAAGAGAAAAACCCCACACTCCAAGAGCACAACACTTTGTATTACTAAAACAAGAGTTACAATACAATAGCAATAAATTGCTTCTTCAACAAGACTCTTCAAAAATCAATCCAACAACACTCTAAATCAATTTTGGCAGCATCAAAATTCACTTGCAAAACATAACATGACTAATACTCTCCAAGGCTACCTTATATAGAGAAATACAAAAACGAAGGAAGTTTCTAGATGAAGCAACAAGATGGAGTCATGCAAAACACTTCGAACAATTTTACAGCCACCTAAAAGCATGCAAATGACATAGGCATCTCCAAATGAATCCATATTCAAGCCTCCTAAGTTGGGTGCCCAAAATTTACTATCTTGAGGTGTGCCAAATGCTCTTACACATCTTATAGTTGTCATAAGAATTTGTCATTAATATTGTCATGACTTACCACACTTAAGTTGTAAGAGAATATGTCATAACCAACCATAAATAGCACATTCTCTTACAGCTTTTAATAGCCCAACTTGGGTGCCTACCTTCTCCATGCAAAGGCATCTCCTACCACTTGACCATTTTTTCATAGAATATGTCATAGATTGTCATATATAAGTGTCATAATAACGATCATAGATTCTATCATAAATATGTCATAACATAACACTTGTCACCTACATATACTAGATACAAGATCCTCAAAGTGGGATGCCTACTTCCACATGTGCAATATATGTGTCATACAGACATTGCAAAGTAGGCTGTCACAAAACTTGTGAGTCTTGCTAGATGACTAGACATTTGTAAGAAATTAGTTAAATAAAATAACAAATAAACATATCAAAAATTGCAATAATCAATGCTAGGATTTGCAAAGGTTGAGACATTTTAATCCCAACATTCTTGGCTTTGATCTTCTAAGTACTCCACCGTTGATTTTATCATCACTTCCCCTAATACAAACTCTCACTTGTGCTAACTTAGAATAACCAATCAATCGAATTCCCCTCCTTTCTCTTATGCACATTCTTCTTGAATAGGTTACATGGTACTAGTGAGAGTTAAGGATCATCTAACCTTTACAACAATCGCTAAGAAACTATAGATTTACCTTTATACTACTTGCATGGGATCACAGCAATCAAATTCATTTGCAATCATGTCCTAGTTATCATCACTTAGTCATCTAGCAACTATTTGTGACCTTGACACATAAAAACATCACAAAAACCAAATGGCTCTAGTACCACATGGGCTATAGAGATTGCCTACTGATAAAAATGGAACCAACCACCAATTACAAGTAGAAACAACTCACATTATGAAGGAATGTGAAACAATTCTTAAGAAGGGAAAACATGTTAAAGGAATGTAGATAAGGTTGTGCAATACTCCTTGTAATTAAGGTCATTTATTAACCCATACATGACTTATGTTGCACTTAAACACCTCTAATTACTCATAAAGTTGATAAATAATCCATAAGAGGAGATAACATCATAACTGAGAGTGAACAATATTCAAATGAGATATGAGAAGAGACTTGAGATAAGGAATAGATGTAAGGGACATGATGAGAATGTGGTCTGAATAAATATTATAGAATAATATTATAGTGTATTACAATGAGGAAAAGTGAAGAATATAATGAGTGAATATACAGATGATATGAAAAGATAAAATAGAGAGATAAGATATGTTAATGTAATGAATGTATAAGAGACATTGTATATTCTCTTCAAGGAAGTATCTAATGATCCTATTTTATGGCATCTATTGGTGTATGACCGTGTATGTTATTTTTTGACTCAATATATTATTTCAAATTGTTTTCCAATCTTTTGTCACAATTGATGGTGGTCATAATATAGATCTTATTACAATAGAAAACCCTTCACCGCAAAAGGAAGATAAAATAGACACCAATTTCAATGTGGATTTAAAATAGTAGCGAGTGTAGCCCACTATGAATGTTAATTGCCAAATAGAACTTCATTTGTGATCATCATCAAACACATGAATTTCAAGTTAGTGATGTATTATTGCTTCATTTGTATATTTAATTTGGTTCATATGACCTTACCACATGATATAACTTATTTGGTTAGGTCTGTACGCTATCACTAAGGAAGTAAAATTTTATGCTTTTGATTAATAAAATAGCTCATTTTGACATTAATATAGGAATATATAAGAACATTTTTCACATTCCTATATATCCATTAGAAACACTAGATCTATTGAAAAGGAAATTTAATTAGGATAATTCAACCATAATTACAACACTTGGATAGAAGAAGATACAGTAATTAACTCAAAAATCAAATACACTAATAAATTTTGATATATCTTTGTCTAATTATGAAATGTGTCACATTATAAGGACTGCCCATGTTGAATCATTACCATGACTTGTTGCGTTTGATGGAACTTATTTTTAGGGCCTCCTAGTTGGATGATTAGCCTATGCTAGTGTATATAGATTTAATTTATAATTTATATCTATGAACGTACATATGCTAACCTTTATTGTGTGTGACTAGTATAATCATAATTGTATTTATACATCAATGTTGTGGTTAAATATATCAATGCTTTGCTAATTTATTACAAAACCATAATTTGTTAAATTGACTTAGAAATTAAAAAATTTCTAATTTAAATAATTAATTAAGAATGATACAATTATTATTTTTCTAATTTAAATAGTTAATTAAGAATGATACAATTTAATAATTTGTAATGAGATTTCATAGAACATTGTGATATATCACTATCTATTTCTATGAAAATGATTTCACTGTTGGATTTCATGTACATAATTAAGTGTGCAAGTTTATATAGGTATGATGACTAGTTGGGAGGCATGTGGAGATATAATTTTCTAAATATAACTTGAAATTACTTTGCTTTATTAGGAAGCAATGTGATTATTCACAGTGGCGTTTAAAAGTGTTCAAGTGTTGTTATAGTTGTGTTATTATTTTACGATTGCTTGTTTATTTATTTATTTTAACTTTTCTTTGGGAAAGTTTATGACTTTTATAATTATTTACTTTACTTGATATTTTTACATTTTTAGTTAAATTCACTTCATGAAATTTAGCCTTATTCATTTTATCTAATATAATTTAATGAGTTTAATCTCTTTTATTCTAGGCTAAGAAATTGTACATGTATATTCTTCGCATTCATTTTGTATTTAAAAAATTTCTAATTGATTTTTTTAAAGCCTTTGTAACTTCTTTCAAAATAAAATTAAATAAATTTCTCTTTTAATTACCTTTGGATAGGGTATAACCAAAAAATATTATTTTTATTCTTTTGGTTGAGGAAATTTTTGAAAGAAAAAATTAAGTATTTGGAATAAAATAGATTTTTTGGGGGGAGAAACTAGTTTGGAGAAAATAGAGGTTGGTTGTCATACCTATTTGATGGAGGTTTTTTGGAGGTGCTTGGGCATGCTAAAGGCATCTTCTTGTATTTTTATATGGCTCCACATGACTTTCATAAGTATCATTGTTGTTATGCTTTCTTTCTTTATAGACTATATTTGTTGTGTCTTTACATGATTTTAGACATCATATATAACTAGAATGTAAATCCTTTTAGATACCCAACTAATTACCAAAAATCTCTTTATCTTAACTCCACATATTATTCACTCAAAAATTGATTCCATCAATGCTAAATTTTATCCTCTTTCATAAGTGTCATGTGTGCTAATATATACTTACGATTTTACCCCAAAATACATTGCAACCCTTATTTATACTAATTTATTTTAGTCCATTTTGAATTTGAGTGTCATTATGATACAGTCACCGGTTAGGAGGGACCTCAAAGAGCACACAACGGAAACACAAGGATATGATGGAGGCAATGCAGAACTGAATGAATTATATCATGAAAACTATTTACAATCAACCGGTAACAACCATGTTATAGAAACCGGCTCACTGGCCTGATAAAACATGCTTAATTATGATCATGTCACAACCGGGGCCTCAATGTTGGCTTGCTGATGATTGTAATGAATTCATCATATGTTGTCATTGATGAAACACATACACACACATATATGTTCATATTGTCTACTAGTGTAACTTCAAAGTTGTTTACACTACAACCGGTATACTAGAGGTTTATATCTAACCGGTACTTGGTGACAACCGGTATATGCATGGAGATAACCAGTGGTTATACATAACTCGGCATCAACATGAAGATCCAATGGAGATTATCACACGAGCATCAAGGATAAGTGGTTTATATGTTTAACTCCAACCAGTATTGATTGTTCCAACCGGTATTCATTGATTGTGTGATGAGTTATCACAAGACGTGATGAGTTATCCTTACCAACAAGTTTTGGCGGTATTTTTGTGATGAGTTATGATCACTTGACCAAATACATTGCACCTAGGTAATTGTGTTATGATTTCTAGAGGCCGACACTAAATGTCTATATTGACATCACAATGAATTATTTTCTAAGAGCGAAAGTGATATGTTATGTGTGAAGGCAGAAGTGTTAAGTCACAGAGTATGTTGGTAAAGAAGTCTTAAGTGCGCAGAATAGGATCTATACAAGCAAGTTGTGCTACCACTAGATCACATCACCTGTTGTTTTCTAATCACTGCAACAATCAAATCCCCTAACCAGGTAAGCTCTAACAAGCTTCATTGTTCAAATCCTCTAACCAGGTGATCCATTAGTTTGGATTTAGAAATCCTCCACCGAGGTTACCCCTTACAGGGTACTACCTTTTACAGGGTATAGCTTTTAACTAAGCTTTGGGATCTTTAACAGGATTTGCTCCTAGCAGAGCATTTTGTAGACCCTAACTGGTCAGTTATCTATTACTGCAGATAGTTAACTTGTGAGTCCCATCTCACCGTGGTTTTTACCTATTTGGGTTTTCCACGTATAAACACTTGTGTTATGGTGGATGTTTTACTTATTGTGGATGCTATTATATCATTTTTTATTGTATGCATTTTGTTTAACAAACTAGTTAAATTTATCTATCGATCAGTGTTTAAAGTAGTATTATTTTTGGTGTCACTGATTCACCCCCCCCCCCCCTCTCAGTGCTTTACAAGTCCATCAATTGGTATCAGAGCCTAACTTCCTTAAAGCCTAATCGCTTGGAAGGAAACCCTAAAGCTACCATAGGGGATATGAGCTACTTTGAGATGGCTAGAGAGCTTGAGGCTAGTAGGAATGAGCTTGAAACCCTAAGGGTCAAACTGAAAGCGTCTCAAGTCAAAAGAAGAGAGCTAACTGAACAACTGTTAGAAATATCTGATAATAGTTCTTCAGATGAGGCCACTATTGATGCATAGCTGAGGAAGTTGAAAAACTAAACAATGAAAAGCTAAATCTGAGGAGAGAGCTAGAAGGTCTTACTATCTGCATGAGTCGAGAACTGGAAGCCAGGAGAACTGTTGAAGATCTCACCAAGGAAAGAGATCATGAGATTGCCAAGATCAAACGAGAAAATGCTACCTTGCATGAGCATTTGAATGCAGAAAGAGAAGAAAAAGAGAACCTGCAGCTAGATCTTGAATTAGCATCATCTCTGAGAGAGAACCTATCAAAACATAATGAAGATCTCACCAGACAGCTCACTGAAGAAAATGGGAAATTGGAGAAGTTCAACAGAAGTTCTACCTTGCAAGAAGAACAAATTCAATCACAAAGAATGAATGGTGATACCTCTAGACTTGGTTTTCACTGATGTAAAAAAGGTGAATCCTCTGGTACCAAGAGCAACACTCTTAAGAACAAATATGCTCCTAAGGTCGAAAAAACTACCGATAAGGTCTTTATACCTGTTTGTTTTGTTTGCCATAAACCCGGTCACACTGCAAATATTTGTAGAAACAAACCTAATAGACATGCAAGCTACAATACTAATGTTAGGTATGTGTCCAATAAATTTGAAGGTCATTACTTCACATGTAGAATGTATGGACATAGATCAGTTGAGTGCACATATGGAGCAAATAATCTTGAACCGCATATGCATCCAAGACCAAATGGCAACTGGATGAGAAATTTTGACAACCGGGTCAACATGAACTGGCAAAGACCCTACGACAACCAGTTTAGTCCATTTGAGATGGAAAAGGTAACAAATGTCATTTGCACCATCTGTAACAACTTTGGTCATGTGGCTATGAATTGCAAAAGAAGAACTCGGAGAGGTAATGCAGGACCTTGGAAATCATATGGAGACACTTGAAATTTTTTTGTAGATCTAGAAAGAGCAAACCGGTCAATCCTTCTAAGGATCAGAAAGGAAAGTAGATAGTTAATGTTGAAGAAACTAGAGAAGAAATGAATCGAATATGGAAGAAGAGTGATGACTCACCTAGAGAAGAAATTGTTCCTTCACCAAGTGTGGAGAATCCTGCACCAGTTGATTAAGTCTTTCAATACGACTAAGGGGAAGCATAACGGTAAATCCACCTCCAGACCCCTTGAAATGAATGAGTGGTAAGAGAATTTGAATTTATAAAATTTTGATAACTTTTTGTCAATCAGTTATCAACCGGTTTACATATATGTATCATTAAGCAGTCTAATTAGGGTTTGCAACCCTAACGGGCGAGCATTTAATGCAGTAGGTAAAAAGGATAAAAGCGAGTTTTCACTTTGCTATTTTTACCCTAACGCATACGAGAAAGAAATTTTGAGCGCTTGCAAAGCTAAGAAAGGATTGTTGGCTGATGTTTGTCGAAGTTGCATTGTGATTTGTGTAATCACGTTGATTTGAAGGTTGGAGAAGACTGAGCTGGTGTGCACTTGGGCATTCAACCGGTAAACGAGGCAGCGTGCGTGAAATAAAGTATTTCTTTTAAAAAATCCTGCTTCAAATCTAGTTTATCTGGAATGGCATCGTCTTCTAAACCAGGAGAGAGATTAATGATTACATCTGAACCTATGGAAGTTGTTGAAGCAAAACAAATTGTCTTATAATGCTTTATCACAAGTTCCTAGTGGTGTTATAGTGAAAGGAGATTTGTCCAGCTACACTGATTGCAAGATTGAGGATTTAGGATCATTGTCGATATATTCTCAGTTAAAATCTCTTTGAGATGAAAACGGAAAGATTCAATCAGAATATATTAGGGTTTATGAAAAAGGTTTTCATAACACAACTTACTTTCTTGATGATTTTGAAGAACATATCTAAATTATTGTGAGTCGAGTTCATGGGGAAAACATGTATTTGGAAAGGACTCATACTATAACCAAGGAAGCCATTCAAGCTATAATTGGTTTTTACTCAACTAGTGAAGTACCTGTGCTGAGGCATATTTCAAAAGAGACAGTATATGCTCTAACCGGATCAACATCTGATAAGCATGTTTTTTTCTGTCAATAACATCAGGGACCCAGTGGTATAGTTGGCAGCTATGGTTATAGGCTACCGGGTATTTTATTCTAGCAGATTAAATAGTGTTCCATCAACAGCGGTGCATACTACTTACAAGATGATAGCTGAAAATGTTGGTTATGACCTATGTGAGCCCATAAGGAGCCAATTATTGTTAAATCTTCAGTCTATCAAGAAGGACAACAATCTAAAGTTTAATTTTGAACAGTTATTGATCAATTTATTCTTTTATTTCTAGAATTTCCTAGTGGGAATAGGTGATCTTGAGTGGTCTAAGGATCTATCAATATCTGCCCAAATTAAGAACAATATCAAGGTTGTGAAGAACACCTTTTCTGCTGCAATAAACAAATACTTCAATGAATTTCAGAAGAAAATGAGCATGAGAGTAAGATTGCTTGAGAATGTGGTAAAACACTTTGCTAAGGACATTGTTTTCACAATTACCACACATTTCTGTTTGATGGAGGCAATTGAGCCTAGAGAAGAAGAAATGGGAGATATGAGTTATGAGGTTAACTATGACTTACTGATTGATTATGCTAATAACCTATTAGCATCTCCAAAGGATAAAAAGAAGGCAAAATTGGATATTGTTGAAGTTCAAATTGCACAAGCCAGAACCAGTATTGCTCCTACCATAAGTGGTAAAGGTAAGAAAAACAAGGTTGAGCAAGCACCTTCGGTGATGAAAAATACAAGAGTGACACGAAGTGTCCAAACCAAAAAGGAACTAGCACCTAAAGTTTATGCAAAGAAGGAGAATGCATCAAAGAAGAGAGGTTGGAAACTAATTCTCCAAGAAGAATTTGAAGGTACTGACACTTAGGAAGAACCCAAGAATATGAAAGCAACCAACAGAGAAGCTAAGCAAGTGAAGAAAGTGTCGAAGGCAACTGTGTCTTTTGATATCTCAACTTACAAGCCAGAGACTATCTTTTAGAGAACAGTGAAGACATTAGGGAGAAACGGATTTGATAATGTCAAGAATCATTTTGATTCTTTCACTGAAGATGAAAAGGAGAAAATCATTCAGCAGGTAATCAATTATTTGTGACATTATAATAGATTACCTCATGATCTTGAAAAGAATATCTCTAATTCCTTGTATACCATTCTTTTGAATAAATGGGAAGAAGCTGTAAAGAAGGAAAAAGAAATTATAGATGAGATATCTGTGCAATAATTTCTTAAATTGTCCAAGGATGAACTAAGTGTGTTGGTTGATAAGTACAAAGTTCATTTTGCTTACAAAACAAGAAGATTGAAGCTAATTAGTGGAAAGAGACAAATTGTTGAGACTGAGACTCATCAAATAGCCTGTAACATCCAATGGATGGAAGAGATTATACATTCTTCTAAGGATGAGAAAGATGTTGGTGATCGACCTGAAATGGATGAAGAGATTGTACAAGTTGATGTTGTCTATCCTGTCAAGAAGAAGAATGACACTGTTATCCAAGTTGTTTATGATATTCAGGATAAATTTGATCTATCTGGAGACATCATTGTACCAGATATGCAGCCACCTAAAATCACTAACTTACATGTTACTTCAGTTGAGAAACCGGCAACTCAACCAGGAGTGAATATTCCACTAGCAAAAGAACAACTTGAGAAACCCCAAATCCCCACCGGTTTCACAGAACATTCAAAAGGAATCTAATGAAAATGTTGATACTCAGATTTCTGAATAGGAAACAGAGAAAGGACAAGAGAAAGCAATTGTTAAGGTAACATCTGCTGAACCGGCAAAAATTTTAGTCTCACAGCAGACTGATGAAGATGATGATGAGTCATTAGGCATCTCAGGGCCTATAATTGTTGATAACATGAGTGCATCTAAAATGATGAAGATTGCAATTGTCATGCAATCTAGAGCACATAAGAAGAGACTTAAAGAGCAAAGAATGGAAACTGAAACAATTCAGAATGCAGCAAATATTTTATCAAGTCTACTACCGGAAACTTCTACAGCACATCTGACAACCCCTATTAGCAAACTTGGTCAATTGGTTGCTGATGCATCTGACCAAATTAAGTCACTTGAAGAAGCAGCACAAACTTATGCTGAGAAGAGTTATAGGAAGAAATATGGAGAGCAACTCATGAAAGAGATTGATTCAGGAAAACTTGCTCTATCTTTTAATAAAGATTTAGTAAGAAAAGCTATTGAAACGGGAGGAAAATATCTTGCTTCTACTTCTAATGTTTCATTATTTTATTCTCATATCAATAAAAAGCAAACTAAAACAGAGAAAGAGCTAGAAAATATATGCAATGCATATGTACCACTTCAGGACTCTATTTTTGCTTTTAGCAAATCTGTGGATGATTTGCACAACAGGTTGAATACCTACAATCATGAGAAAGAAAAAAGACTCTGGTCACTAAAGGAATTGAAGAGTCTACTCACATCCCAAGTGGAAATACTATAGAGAGCCTACATGGATGTAGAAGCTATTTTAGCTACTCCAGAAACCTATACACTTGATTCCATGGATTTGATTCCATGGAAGAGTTTCATACACATATTATGTACAGATTTGCACAACAGGTTGAATACCTACAATCATGAGAAAGAAAAAAGACTCCGGTCACTAAAGGAATTGAAGAGTTTACTCACATCCCAAGTGGAAATACTATAGAGAGCCTACATGGATGTAGAAGCTATTTTAGCTACTCCAGAAGCCTATACACTTGATTCCATGGATTTGATTCCATCGAAGAGTTTCATACATATATTATGTCTACACTTCAGTACATTGAGAATGTGTTGGAGACATGGAAACATGCCATATCACAGTTGAAGAGGAACTTTAATGTTATTTTCATGAGACTTGCGTACGCATGAATCTTGACTCAGTTTTTCAAGTTTTTGTATATGTAAAACATTGTGATACAAACTTTTCTATATATATATATATATATATATATATATATATATATATATATATTGTTTTTCAATTTGGCATTGTTGTCAAAGGGGGAGTAGATATATGTATGTGTGTTTTTAAAATTTTATATGATGTATGATGTAAGGGAGACTATGTGTATATGTGTATAAAAAAAATTTGTTAGCACACTTAGCAGTATTACTATAAAAAATTCTAAGTGTTGCCATCAATGCCACAGCAGGAGATTGTTGGCTTGATGATGATTGTAATGAATTCATCATATGTTGTCATTGATGAAACACATACACACACACACACATATGTTCATATTGTCTACTGGTGTAACTTCAAAGTTCTTTGCACTACAACCGGTATACTAGAGGTTTATATCTAACCGGTACTTGGTGACAACCGGTATATGCATGGAGATAACTAGTGGTTATACATAACTCGGCATCAACATGAAGATCCAGCAGAGATTATCACAAGAGCATCAAGGATAAGCGGTTTATATGTTTAACTCCAACCGGTATTCATTGATTGTGTGATGAGTTATCACAAGTCGTGATGAGTTATCCTTACCGACAAGTTTTGGCGGTATTTTTATGATGAGTTGTGATCACTTGACAAGATACACCGCACCTAGGTAATTGTGTTATGATTTATAGAGGCCGACATGAAATATAAATGTCTATATTGACATCACAATTAATTATTTTGTAAGAGCGAAAGTGATATGCTATGTGCGAAGGCAGAAGTGTTAAGTCGCAGAGTATGTTGATAAAGAAATGTTAAGTGCGTAGAACAAGATCTATACAAGCAAGTTGTGCTACCACTAGATCACATCACCTGTTGTTTTCTAATCACTGCAATGGTCAAATCCCCTAACCGAGTAAGCTCTAACAAGCTTCATTGTTCAAATCCTCTAGCCACATGATCCATTAGTTTGGATTTAGAAATCCTCCACCGAGGTTACTCCTTACAGGGTACTACCTTTTATAGCATATAGCTTTTAACTAAGCTTTGGGATCTTTAACAGGATTTGCTCCTAGCAGAGCATTTTGTAGACCCTAACCGGTCAGTTATCTATTACTGTAGATAGTTAACTTGTGATTCCCATCTCACCGTGTTTTTTACCTATTTGGGTTTTCCACATATAAACACTTGTGTTATGGTGGTTATTTTACTTATTGTGGATGCTATTATATCATTTTGTATTGTATGCATTTTGTTTAACAAACTAGTTAAGTTTATTTACCGGTCAATGTTTAAAGTAGTATTATTTTTGGTGTCACTGATTCACCCCCCCTTCTCAGTGTTTTACAAGTCCATCACTCAAATCATAAGATATATCTTCTATGTTCTATATATTTACTGATCTACATTCTAATGCTCAATTACAATGATTTATAAGATCCAAGGGGATCCGGTCGGCCCAAAAAGGGATCAAATGCCAAAGAACAAGACCTAACGTGTAAAAACAACAAAGTCGATCTCTGCCAAAGAAATTCCTCAAGAAAATCCAAAGGATGAAGTGTGGATCAAGGGGAAGGTCGGCCACATGCCAAGGAACATCGGAATCAACGCTCCGGAATCCGCAAGCTATGGAAGGAATCTAGTAGATTCCAGTAGATTACAAATGCAAATAGGTCCAGGCAACCGGTACCAAAAAACTGTCTCAAAAATCGATAGCGACAACTTGCCAAAAAAATATCCAAATGCTCCACGGTTTGGCAATAAGGTAGATGATCGAATCCTCAAGAAAAAATCCAACTCCTCCAAATCCGATGAGCCAATGCCAAAAAATGCAAAATGAAATGTTGAAACTGCAAAACAGAAAGGAAATATTTTTGGTTGATGCAAGATTGCCACGAACCAGGTATGCTCCTGCATCAGACATACGGGGTTCTTGAAAAGTGAGTCTTTCACTTTGTTGGGGTCAGAGTAAAACCAAGGCAGTCTACCTCTGCCTGAGAAATCCATGATGAATCTTCAACTAGTATGTCCTTCCACTTTATAAGATACTCCTTATACTGACTACTTTGGGTACTACACCCAATCCTACTATCCAAAATTTCTTCAATCTGATTTGGTTCCTTCTGAGGCAACTGTTTCTCCAAGCCTGCAATATTGTCCTCACTGAATTCTGGTTCATGATACTGATGTAGATCTGCAATGTTAAATACAGGTGAAATACTCAGACTATCCAATAACTCCACTTCATATGCATTTTCGGAACTGAACTTTCTCAAAATCTTGCAAGGTCCAAACTTCCTCATCTGCAACTTGTTATAAGTTCCAACTGGGAATCTTTCTTTTCTCAGATACACCATCACTTCATCGCCAACTTCAAATTCCTTATGTCTCCTCTTCTCATCTGCTTTCTCTTTATACTTGATGTTCATGTCCTCCAAATGTTGCTTAACTTGAATATGTAAGTCCTTTATTTGATCTGCAAATTCTTCCACTTCTAAACTTCTCCAGTCTTCACTGCTAATATCTCTTAATTTTGATATACCTCTAGGATGTGCTCCAGTAACAATCTCAAAGGGTGTCCTTCTAGTACTCTTGTTTACTGAATTATTGTAGGAAAACTCTTCTTGTGCAAGAATCAAATCCCAACTTCCGGTTTTGTCTCCAACTAGACATCTTAACAAATTTCCCAAGCTTCGGTTAACTACTTATGTTTGTCCATCAATCTGTGGGTGAAAAGTAAAAGTGAACTTCAAATCTATCTTCATCTTCTTCCAAAGTGTTTTCCAAAAATAACCAACAAACTTAGTATCTCTATGTGAAACTATTCTCTTAGGTAATCCATGCAATCTCACAACTTCCTTGAAAAATAGGTCAGCTATGTGCATTGCATTAGATGTCTTCTTACAAGGTATGGAATGAGCCATCTTCGAGAATCTATCCACTACTACAAATATAGAATCATTCATCTTTGTGTTTTAGGCAATCCAAGTATGAAATCCATGCATATATTCCCAAGGTCTCTTCGGTACTGTCAAAGGCTTATACAATCCCACATTCTGACTACTACCTTTTGCAACTTGACAAACTCTACAACTTTGCACATATTTCCTAACATCCTTATGAATTTGGAGCCAAAAGTAATGTTCACTCACCATTGCTATTGTTTCATCAACACCAAAGTGTATGGCTAATCCTCCACTATGTTTCTCCTTTATCAAATTCTCCCACATAGAAATCTTAGGTATGCACAATTGAACTCCTATGAATAACATCCCATCCTGAAAGAAGTAATCCAACCACTTGCTTTTGACTACTACCATAATAGGCTCTCTACATGCTCTCCAAGGTTCTGCAAAATCCGGGTAATCATCATACAAGGTCTTCAACTCCTCAAATCCTAATACTGGCACTCTCATCTGTGTTAGCAAATTCCTCCTTCTACTCAATGCATCAACAACTTTGTTAGATTTCCCACTTTTATCCTTCAACACAAAGGTGTAACTCTGCAAAAATTGTACCCATCTCATATGTCTCTGATTCGACTTACTCTGACTGTTCAAATACTACAAAGCTTGATGATTCGTATACAACACAAACTCCTTAGGCAACAAGTAATGTCTCCACTTCTTCAAGGCTTGAACTATGGCATAAAATTCTTGATCATACACTGAATATCTCCTCCAAGCATCATTCAATTTCTCACTTAAATAAGTTATTGCTCTCCCTTCCTAACTCAAGACTTCTCCTATTGTTGTTTCACTTGCATCACAGTCCACTTGAAATACTTTGTTGAAATCTAGTAAAGCTAACATAGGCTACTCATTCACTTTCTGCTTCAGCAATTCAAAACTTTTGTTTGCTTCAGGGGTCCACTTGAATTCCTTCCTATCTCCCCTCATTGTCTCAGTCATAGGGTTACAAACTGAACTGAAATTTCTAATGAACTTTCGGTAGAAACTAGCCAATTAATGAAATGATCTTTTACCTCTCCAATGTTTTCCGGTGTAGGTCATTCAACAATTGCTTTTACTTTCTTAGGGTCCATCTTCAAACCATCCTCAGATATCACAAATCTCAAATAGACTAACTCTTCCTTCATGAAAGTAAACTTCTTAAGATTTATCACCAACTTTTATTCTCTCAAACTCTGCAAAACTTGTCTTAAACGCAACAAATGCTCCTCTTTTGTTTTACTAAAAATTAGAATGTCATCCAAATATACAATAGCAACCTTACCCAAGAACTTCTTCAATACCTCATTCATAAGCTTCATGAAATTAATTGGTAAATTAGTTAACCCAAAAGGCATCACCAACTATTCATACAATCCTTCATTTGTCTTGAATGTTGTCTTCCACTCATCTCCTTCTTTGATCCTGGTCTAATGATATCCACTCTTCAAGTCTATCTTTGTAAAGTATTTGGTTCCACTCAAACAGTCCATTATGCCATGCATCTTAGGCAAAGAAAACAAGTATTTAACTGTGATCTTGTTTATTGCTCTGGAATCAGTACACACCCTCCATCCTCCATTCTTCATTCTTCTCAGGTGTTAATACTGTCGGTACTACACAAGGACTCATACTTTCTCTGATCAAACCTTTCTTCAACACCTCATGCACTTGTCTATTCAACTCTTCATTCTCTATCAGTGGCATCCTGTGTGCAGCTTTGTTAGGCAAACTAGCTCCAGGAATCAGGCCCATGCAATGATTGATACTTATCACACATGGTAATCCATCAGGCACATTATCTGAAATGATGTCTTTATACTCTATCAGCAACTCTTTTATCTCTTTCAGTTGTTCTTCTTCATGCTCCGGGTTCTCAGTCTTCTTAGGAACTAAGGCAAAACACACGTTCTCATGTCTCATTCCATCCAGGAATTTCCTTCCATCCACCAAACAGGTTCTAGCATTCGTACAGACTTCACTCTTCAAAGGCTCTTCCAAGGGCAACAAGGTTTGTTTCATCCCATTGGCCACAATAGTGTATGTATTCTTTCTCCCATCATGTATTACATGTCTATCAAATTGCCAAGGTCTACCCAACAAAAGATGACAAATATCCATAGGCATAATATCACACAAGACTTCATCATGATAATTCCCAATTTTCAATTTCACTAAACATTACTCACTTACCAGCAACTTATGATCATCTTGAATCCATGCTATCTGATAAGGCTTCGGGTGTTCCAATCTTTCCAAATTCAACTTATTCACCATCTCTTATAAAACAAGATTACCTGAACTACCACTATCAATAACAACTTTACAGCACTTACCGGATATCTTACATCTGGTCTTGAACAAATTTCTCCTCTGCAAGGGCTCCTAATCTTCTCTGGTATAACACAAAGCTCTCGTCATCATCGATAGTTCTCCATCTTCCGATTTATTAGCTGATCTGATGGGGTTCTCTTCCACCACTGTTGTTCTCCGAGTATTCTTTGTCTTCTTACATTCGAAAGCATGATGTCCTTCTCCTCCACATTTATAGAAAGTTCCTCTAAACACTCTTTTGTCTTGTCTTCTGTCATCTTTTCCAAAATTATCATTCAGATAGCCATCTGGTTCTCTCCTCCGATAGAAATTTCTATCATCCTTCCGGTATGAATTACCTTCTTTTCTCACTTCCTTGTCCTTATTTTGATCCATACAAGTTTCTTTACCTCTGGTATATCCTCTTCCTCCTTGAAATCTTCCTTCGGAAAACCTTTCACGTCTACCTCTCTACCTCTGCTCATGTCTTTTGTTCAGCTTCTCTTCTACTTTCAGGGCATACTGGTAAGCTTCTTCAACACTCTACAATTTGATCAAACTGAGTTCATCTTGTATAGACATCTACAATCCATTCAAATATCTTGCAACTTGTTCAACTTCATCATCAACATCTCTTGATCTGATATTCAACTTGTAAAATGTTTCAATGTACTCCTTCACACTAGATTCCTTATGCCTCAAATTCTGCGACTTCCAGAACAGATTCACTTGGTAGTCAGTTGGCATAAATTTTGATTTCAACTTAGCAACCATCCAATGCCATGTCTTGATCTTCTCTTTACCTATTATATGTCTATCAACCTACAAATGCTCCCACCAAAGAGATGCATGATCTTTCAACCGGGTACACACATATTTCACCTTTCTTTCCTCTACAGTGTTCTCAAAATTAGAATATTTCTCCATCTCTAAGATCCAATCCATCAATTCATTTGAATCCAACTTTCCATCATATTTTGGTGGGGTAAAATGTGGTTTAGCATCCGCCCTACTCAAAACCCTAAAAAACCTTTCTTCGTCTGGATCAATCGCCGGTGGGTTTACTTGTTCTGTCAGGGCTTCTTCTACTTCATCTTCACTCACATCTTTAATATGTCAGCCTCTTCTCTGAGTTGTCTCAATGGCTTCCAATCGAGCTGCAATTCCTCACAACATTTTCATCACACCAGGGTCTGCATTCCCACGTGCTCCACCATTCCTATTTCCTCTTCACGTCATCTTCATGATAGTCCTCTGTAGTTGCAAGTCGGATCCACAGTCTGCCACCCTACAACAAAATTTCTCAATACAAGGCAATCTCTGGAACGAAAGCTCGCTCTGATACCACTTGATGCAGTCCCCTGTTAGGAGGGACCTCAAAGAGATCAATCTGAATCAATCAGCAAAAGTAAACACAACGGAAACACAAGGATATGATGGAGGCAATCCAGAACTGAATGAATTATATCATGAAAATTGTTTACCATCAATTGTTAACAACCGAGTTATAGAAACCGGCTCATTGGCCTGCTAAAACATGCTTAATTACGATCAGGTCACAACCAGAACCTCAAATCATAAGATATATCTTCTATGTTCTATATCTTTACTAATCTACATTCTAATGCTCAATTACAACGATTTATATGATCCAAGGGGATCCGGTCAGCCCAAAAGGGGATCAAATGTCGAAGAACAAGACCTAACGTGTAAAAACAACAAGGTCGGCCTTCGCCAAAGAAATTCCTCCGAAAAATCCAAAGGATGAAGTGCAGATCAAGGGGAAGGTTGGCCACACGCCAAGGAACATCGAAATCAACACTCAGGGCTCTGCAAGCTATGGAAGAGATCTGGTAGATTACAAATGCAAATAGGTCTAGCCAACCCGTACCAAAAAACTGTCTTGAAAACCGATAGTGATAACTTGCCAGAAAATTATCCAAATGCTCCACAATTTGAGAATAAGGTAGATGATCAAGTCCTCAAGCAAAAATTCAACCCCTTGAGATCCGGTGAGCCAATGCCACAAAATTCATAATGAAATGTTGAAATTGCAAAACATAAAGCAAAATAGAAAGGAAATATTTTGGGTTGACGCAAGATTGCCACGAACCATAGATGCTCCTACATCACATTATTATGGTCTTTATCATCTTTCAGGGATGCCATTCTTGGTGTCAAATATGTGTTATCTCTATTTGAATGTCAAACCTTCTACCATTACATTTGTTAGGGAAGTAGTGATCTTGTTCCATTCTAATTTAGAAATTGAGGAAAGTATGGTAGAGTAGAAATTTGGTTTGAGTTTGGAATTTTGAGGTATCTTGGACTTGAATTTAGATGTATATTTAATTTTTATATGCATTTCCATTTGAAAGAGATTATTCTTATGTTAATATGCATACTTCTAGAAAATTGGAGTTATCTTTAAATTTTTTAATTGAATCTATCCATGCTATTTTGTGGAATTTTAGAGAGGTCTACAACCTACCTTCTCCTTCATTTAGTATGGAATTATAATAGTACTCCCCTTTTGATTATTAGTGAATTTGAATGAGATCTAATATAAATTTTTTCTAAGGTTTAATATTATGAATAATTTCTTTCTTAGTTTGTAATACATGATCTTGGTGATTCTATGATCTTATGTTGAATGAAGGTTGTTATTTAAATGTTTCCTTTTATTAATTGTATTTCTTGCGCCTTTAGGAAACTGTAGATTATACTCAAACATCTTTATTCTTCAATATGCACTATATGGATTCAATCAATCACTTCTTAATATAAAAACGCGAACCCTAGATATATGTTTTTATTGAGAAAGCAGCAAGAACAAGGGTGTTGACCCTAATCTGGATAAAATCTAAGATATTTCAGTTTGAAACTATTTCAAACTTTCATCGAGTTGTATTTTGATTAGTGGGTTAATTTGTGAAACGCGTGTGATCCTAAAAGTGGTATCTTTATAATTAAAACTTGCTAATTTTATGGGATCCTTATTAAACCTCATAAAGGGCACTTATAACTTTTAAATCCATGTGTTTGTTGTAGGCTTGTGAAATATTGTTGTAAGGAATTTTTAATAGAGTTAAATACTTCCTAAAATCCTTATGAGATTGTGAAATGAAGATGATGAATCCTTGTATGAGGACTATATAGTAGGATTGTGAGAAATTCTTATGCATCGAAGAGTAGTCTAACTGTAAATTATAATTTAGAATATTGGTGTAAGTCTTATGTAGACTTGTAGCTGGATTCTTGAATATTGGAAATAAGCCTAAGTGTAGATTGAATGTGTTTAATGATGGGTATGTAACTCCACAGCTCTTGTCCATTCTAAATGGATTCCTAGAGTAGTGTAGTACTCCACCATGTGTTTGATTATAGTATTATGGTTAGCTGATAGTTATCTTTTCCACTTAAATATTGGTTTATTTTAGTACTTGTTGGTTGATCCTTTTTCCATGTAGCTTAATTTCTCTAACATTGCATCATAAGCTCGCATGTTCATCGTGCATAAACAATCGTATAGTGAAAGATAACGTTTTCTTGCATATTCATAGCATTTTCTCATCATAGGAAAATGATGCACTAGCATGATGAAACAAATGGATAAATTTTCAGTGATAGAGACTAACAGATGTGTGATAGAAATGTTAGAATGGGGAGTTTGAGCGGGAAACCTACCCATTCGATCTTGGCAAATCTGTAGGGGAATGTTGTAGGTGTTGGTCCTGAAGGACAATAGGTGGGACAAGGCAGTGAAAAGACAGGAAGCGGTTAGATGAAGGCGTGATTTCTGAAGATGGGGACCCACAAAATGGGGGGATTCCAAATGATCCTGGCAAGGGTTCTCATGCTGACAAACCTTGGTCCTCCCTCTTTGGTGTTAAACCTGGTGGTAAGTTGGTGTTCCCTCCTGTTAATAATATTTTGAATCTGGCTTCTAGGTGTTTTGTGATGGTTGTCCCTGATCAAGTGATAGATCATAACATCTATGTTATGACCTTATCGTTAGTTGGTAAATTCATGGGCTCTAGGCCTAACATTGATGTGGTTAGAACTTTTGCTAAGAGGAGATGATGCCTAAAAGGTCAAATCGAAATAACGGCTATGGAAAAAGACTTTTTATCCTTTGTCTTGTCCTATGAAGAAGATTTGTCTGATGTTCTTTGTGGAGGCCCTTGGGTTATCGAGAAGACTTTTTTGGCTTTGAAGCATTCGTCCCCCAATCTAGATCTGAATGACGATATCTTTGCTTATGCCCTTGTTTGGGTTAGATTGTCTGGCTTTCCCTTGGAATTCTAGCATGAGGATGTGTTTAAGGGTCTGGCCAGCTCCTTTGGGGAACTCTTATCTATTGACCCAATGACGGCAACTAACAAAAGAATGGTTTATGCTAGGATCTGTGTTTGTGTTAGTCATAATATCGATCTCTTGTCCTCAGTGGATATCGTGTCTAAGTTGGGGAAATGGACTCAGCCAATGGAATTTGAGACTATGTCATTTGTCTGCTTCCATTGTAAAAAATCTGGGCACTGGGCTAAGAAATGTCCTTTGCAGACCAAGAAGAATGTTGCCCCCATTAACAACAATACCACCCCCAAGAGTGGCCCTCAATAGCAGATATGGAGAGAAAAAATATCTAAGGAGGTTTAGGGCAATGTTGATAGGAGTGAGACGTTTAAAGATAATGCTAGTCAAGGGGGTTTGAATGGATCTAATGTTACTGTTCCAATTCAGTTAGAGCAAGATGGTGCTAATGATGTTTTGAAGTCGAAGTCTCAAGCCCAGCGAGAGGAAAATATAGTAATGGAAAATGGTAATAGTGATTATAGTTCTAATAAATTGGACCAATGTATTGTTGAAGATGGTTTGAAGCCCAATCCCTCTGACCAGCAACTTGAGGATGGAGAGATAGATGTAGGAAACAATGTTGGTGGTGATGCTTTAACCAGTCCTAAGCGGATGGAAAGGGATGTTTTGATTGTGTCTATGAATTGTTTGAGCTCTCAATCTGTGGAGTGTGTGAAATCCACCTACCCTGAGGTGGAGAGGTCCCCTCTTTCGCAAGCCTCGTTAGAGATTAATCAAAGAGAGTATGATGGTGGGATTGGCCCCTTGAAATTAGGGAAAGAAAATAATTTGCCTTCTCAAATGGTTTTGGGGGGTGAAATTGTTGGCATTATGTGAACCTGTATGAGGACATAATGACATTGTATGTTGTCATTCATGTCAATATGCTGAAGAGGTGAGAACCGACATATGTGAGAACCGGTATAACACTGTGAACCGGCATTTGTGCCAAAATGAAGCGGCGTGTTTGTTCAAGGTGAACCGACATGTGGTTATGGAAACCGGCACATGGATGCGTTGTAAGGCTACTGGTTGGTAGTCTCAACTTCAAGGTTTCCGGTCGAAGTGCTTCAAGCCTGTGTGGCTCAACCGGTGACTTTGTGTGTTGAGTTAGCATGGTAACAAAGAACAGATCGCGTTGCCACGTAAGCCTTGTGCGCGTGAAGGAGCTTGCATGAAGGAGATTGTTCCTATCTACCTCGGGAATGTGCGAAGTCTGTAAACGATGATAACGTGCGATGGGTTATTAGCCGCCATGAAATCGATGGAAAATGGACAATGGAGAATATCTTGCGATTGGATCAAGAACTGTTGCATTTAATGCAGTGTGCTCAACGGTCAGGATTGAACCGTTTGAATTCCTTAACCTAACAAGTTTAGGGTTTAGGGTTTATGCTACTGACCTATCTGTTTTCATATAAGGTCGATGTTGTGTCTCTTTCTAAGGTTGTTGGCAAAAGTTGTGTGTGTGTGTATCCAAGAGAAAGGATACGTGATTCTTGTCAAACCAGAGGAGAGAAGTGATACCTGCAAAGTGTAAGTGCAGAAGGTGAAGAGGAGCTTAAGCAAATCTGCATTGGCATTGAGTGTTGTTACTAGATCATTGTAATACCTGTTGATCTCTAACCACCTCAACAGTTGGAAAATCCTTTAACAGGGTAGCCTTAACCGGCTTGCTGTAAATCTTTTAACAAGGTGACTCAAAACCATGGAGTTCTTGAAATCCTCTAACAAGGTAACCTTTAACAAGGTTTAAACCTTAACCAGGTATTATAGCCATCCCTTAAGCGGGTGATCCCTAATAGGATCGGTTCCTAACAGAACCTATTGTATTAGTCTTTCACCGGACAAGGCTCCTAACAGAGCGGACTTATAAAGAGTTCAAAAACAAGCTTGTGGGTATTCATCCCCACTGTGGTTTTTCCCAGTTGGGTTTCCACGTGAAAAATATGTGTGTCATGTGTGATGTCTTCTTCATGTGATGCTTTGTTGTTTTCTATCAAGTGGTGAATCATGTTGATCTAGTTGCTTATATGCATATCTTTGATGGTAGATTACCTATTCATGCATAAGGGTGAAATGGAAATGAAGTGTTAGATTGTATGAAAATATAAGTGTCAACTGGTTTATGCTTGTCTCAGTTATTCTGGGTTTTGCCGGTTGTACTCTGTATAAGGACCGGTCTTACTGTTTGTCTGTCAATGCACAGTGTCTGCTGACAAATCGGTTTAAGAGTGTGTTTTTGTCTGTACTTTATGGATGTCTATCAGGGACAAGAATACAAGATATTTTCATTTATTTGCCCTTAAACATAAAGTTGCTAATAAGATCCCTAAGTTGGTGGTGGGTGATAGAGCGCTGGTGAAAGACGAGGAAATTTGTGGGAAAGCGTCTAGATTTTTTGCTTCTCTTCTTTCGGTCGAGATTAATCTGGATGTTGATGTAAATGTTATTGCAATTTCCAATTTAATAAACAAGTTATATGTTTGATGGTGTATTTAAAGTTTTGTTATTATGACTATGACAATAATATTTTCCTTTCGTTTGCTGTAGGTATGGAGGATGAACATGTATCAATTTCAATGTCATCTCCTTTCTTTTGAATGATGTATATATATTAAGGTAGTCATGATCAAGTGGCACCTTGATCGGACATGTCTTTTAGACATGTCCGACCAAGATGTCACTTGGTCGTGACTCTTACAAACATCAACCGATCCACTCAGTGATAACTAATCTGTGCTAGTGTAAATGATAACAGATCTATAAACATACCCGATATTGAATCGGTATCATTGTAAATGATAACAGATCTATAAACATACCCCATAATGAATCGGTATCATTGTAAATGATAACAGATCGATAAACACACCCGATAGTGAATCAATGTCAAAGTAAACAAGCCCGATAACTAATTGCATTTCATATGCTATCGGATTAATACCCCGATAGTATATTAATGTCGATTCATAAATGAATTGACATTAATATGCTATGGGGTTACTAGCCCGATAGCATTTAGATCGACACTTAACTATGTTAAGCAAGTCGTCAATCTAATCCATCTTTATCCAATGTCAATATCATAATTATGATCAATGTTATAGTCTGATAAACATAAAGCATGAATCTGATAATCTAATAGCATAGATGAGTAAGCCAATAACGGAATAGAGGAGATTAATGAGTTAGGAGAGTCTTATCTTGCAGAAGCTACTAATGCATTAACAGTTGAAGCTCATAATTCTCTTTTAGATGTCATCCCCTCTATCTTGAATGAGGAGCATAATAAGTTTTTGACTGCTATTCCTTCTAAGGATGAAATTAAAGCTATAGTGTTTTCCTTTGAAGGTAATAAAGCCTCAGGGCTAGACGACTTTCCAATGTTTTTCTTTCAAACCTTTTGGCACATTGTGGAGAGGGATGTCTCTGATGGGGTGAAAAAGTTTTTTGGAGCCAGATTATTGCTCAAAGAAATTAATTCTACTTTTGTAGTGTTGATTCCTAAATTTGTTAGGGCTAAGACTATGGACTATTTCCACCCTATTAGCCTCTGTAACTCCTTTTACGAGATCATTTCTAAGGTTCTCACTCTGAGACTTTTGTCTATTGTGTCGGATATCATTTCTCCTCAATAGAATGGATTTGTCCCTGGTAGGCAGATTCTCGATTCTATCATTGCGATGCATCAGAATATCCATTCCTTGGTGGTGTCTCATAAAGAGGGATTTCGTATGAAGCTAGATCTTTCTAAAGCTTGTGATAGAGTTGATTGATCTTTTCTCTCCAGAATCCTACGAGCCTTTGGGTTTTGTGACAAAGTTATTAAGCTTATTTGGCAGTTGATCTCTACGCTCTCATTTGTTGTCCTTATTAATGGCTCCCCTTCTTGCTTCTTCAAGTCGTCTAGAGGTTTAAGACAAGGGGATCTGATTTCTCCAATCTTCTTTACCATTATGGCGGAAGCTCTTGGCGGATATTTGTTGAAATTGGTGTCGGAAGGTTCTTGGTGCAGGAGCACCCAAAGACACAAAGGAAGACACAAATGAAGTCTAAAAGAGCCTAATGTCACCCATGAGGTGAAAATGATCATTTGTAATAGGTTGATAGTTTGGTGAGTCAATAAGACCCAATTGATGTAAGGCATTGTCATGGTTGCATTTTATAAGCCACCATAGATAAATGACCATATGGGTCAGTAGGAGTCTAGGCATTAGTCAAACAAATAAATATTGGTGCTAGAAACATCAGACCAATCCTTGGAATAGGTCGAATACACCTTGGAGTCGCCAAAATTGATAAGTGCAAGTTGACAACTTTTGTTGTCATTGCAAAATGTTGTAAAAAGGGATAACTAATCCTCCAATGGTTCCAAAATTTGAAAAGTGGTTGGAAACCGTTAGGGAGGCTATATTATGCCCACTTGGATCGATTCCAGGTTGTTGGCTTAGTTGTTGAAGTTGATGAATTCGATGATGTTTTGGAGTTTGAAGCAATACAATATACTTGGAGTTTTCTGAAATTCTGTGTTTTTGCTATTCATTTATGATCAGTACGGATTGGTGGATGTCTGAAACCAATTGAATGAACTAGGGAAGTCTCTTACCTTTCATTTGAATCAAGTTTGAAGTTTTGTAACAATCGGGTTGTAGGGATCCATCCAATTCTAACCAAACTGGTCACAAACCCTACCGGCACCTAAGGTTTGACTGTAAAGATGCCCTTAATCTGACATTTTCACCAGAGGACCAAACAACGTGCGGGGAAAATGTTAGAAGGGTCATTATACCATTAGATTTTGGTGTTGGTTTGCAGGGAGACTCCAAGACAGTGGAGATTGAATTGACCCTAGGCGGGCATCTCTATGTGACCGCCTAAACTGTAGAAGTGGAAATCACTTGCAGAAGATAAAGAAGATGGGATCAAGTCTTGAAACTTTGTATTTAGTGATTTGACACCTTACCCCAAGTTGCAGAAGTGTCGTTTTAGTCGAGGGACTAATACAAGGGGTACTTGCTTTGTAAATTTGGCCTAATTAGCTTAATTAGGTCTGGAAGGATAGTAAGGGTACAACCCTTTCAACTTGTGGTTAGAGTCTATAAGTCTTTGGGGAATCATGTAACTAGATAAAGGGTATCTAAATCCACCTTTAGTTGGTCTTGTCCTTTGGAACTTTGTTAAGTGGTGTTTGAAAAACTCAACCAGTAGGGCTACTAGGCTATCGGTAGGGCTACTAGACAATTGGACAGTTGTGAGGCAAGTAATCCCTAACGCATATGGCTGCCAGATCTTATGGGTGTTTTGTGTCAGTTGGACCACCAATAGACAAAATCCAATAGATTTCCATCCCACCAGTACCAGAAGACACTAAACTGGTTCATACAAAGGTAGAGTGTTTTCATCATACTGGTACCGGAAGAGACTAAACCGGTATGGATCTGGTCACACAAATTGTTGTGTGAGTTGAGTATTTGGTAAGTATGGTGTTCACACCTTGAACAAGCAAAAGAACTTGTTTTGGACATAGTAGTTTTGGGTGAGAGAAGGTTTTCACCTAGTTGTTGCCTGGCTCTGCATCAATTCTTTCCAGGGTTTGACGCCTTCTTCGTCTAATCTTGTGTGCTCCCACTAGCAGTTTTTTTCATAATACTATTCTTTTGGGGAATTATACTATTAGAGAAGCTAGAACTTTGAAGAATGCTATTAATCTTTATAGTAAGGCTTCCGATCAGTTGATTAATTGGAATAAAAGTTCCCTTTTCTTTTTCAACACTCCTAAGGCTAGACAGAGAAGGATCGCGGATATTCTTGGTTGTGCTATTGATTCTTTTCCTTCTACTTATCTTGGCCTTCCCCTTTGTTTGAAACCACCTGAAACCTTTTGGTTGCCTTTGATTGATAGATTCAATAAAAAGTTGGTAGGCTGGAAAGGTGCTTTGTTGAGTCAGTCAGGGAAATTGCAACTTCTGAAGTCCACTCTTCAAAATCTCCCTATGTATGCTCTAAGGCTTTTCAAAAATCCTTCTAAATATGTTGAAGTTATTGAAAGAATTGAAAAGCGGTCCCTCTGGTTTGGGGTGGAGGAGAAAAAGTGCATGCCTTTGCTTGCGTGGGAGAGTGTATATAAACCTAAAGTGGGAGGTGGTTTAGTTATTCAATGTATTTGATCCTTTAATCAAGCTCTCTTGACCAAACAAATTTGGAGAATTTTTTAAAATAATTGCGAATGAAACTTGATCTAGTGCAGCAAGTATTTGTTATGTTTCCCCTCTCTGAAGGAATTATTTAATGCGGAAGCTCTCCCCTCTGGTTCTTTCCTTTGGAATAATGTGCTCAAGGCTAGGGAGATTGCTATGATGGGAGGCGCCTGGAAGCTAGGAGATGGTAAGACTGTTAGATTATGGGAAGATTTATGGCTCTCTTGGTCCTCTATGTGACATTCCAGATTTTGTGCCTTTTATGGAAGATTGCAAAGCTACTTTTGGTGTTTTTGTGGCAAACTACTTGAAAGACTTTGGGTGGGTTAATTTTTCTGATGTTTGTCCTTCGCTTCTCCCTATCCAGTTGTCTCTTCTCTCTTGCTTCCCGTGTTTGAACTCACTGGATTCTCTAATATGGAAAGGAACTTCTTCTGGTCACTTTTCGGTGGCCTCTGTTGTTTCTTTGTTGTCTCCTACTTCCTCTCCACCTCCCCAAGTTGGGTGAATGCATGAGTGAAGAACCTTATTCCTAAAGTTAACATATTTTTCTGGCTTATGCTTCAGAAAATAAAATTCTCACTATTGATAATCTATGTAAAAGGGGTTTTTCGCTCCGCGATAGATGTTTTCTTTGCTTGCAAGAGGAGGAATCGGTTTCCCATATGGTTCTTCACTGTTCTTTTGTTTTTGATATTTGAAGTCGAGTTCTTCATAAGTGGAACCTTTGTTGGGTCTTCCCTCAACGGATTTTGGATTTTTTTATGCAGTGGAGGCATCCCTCTTCTAATCCTTCCTTTAAATTGTGGTGGTCTTTTATTTTCCCTCATGTCTCTTAGGGGATTTGGAAGGAGAGAATATCAATGTGGTGTTTAGTGTGAGTTCCTCGTTCTCTTCAATCTTGAATAATGATTTTGAGAATGTTGTTTCAAAGGAGTGGAGAATTGTTATGCCCAGAAATCAAAGACAGAGGAAGAAGACTAGAGAAAGTTGTGTGTGGAGCTTTCCTCCTTCGGGATAGGTTAAAATTAATTTTGATGGGGTGGCTAAGGGCAATCCTGGGTCGGTTGGGTGTGGGGGAATGATAAGGGATGAGTATGGTATGTGTATTGCACTCACCATGGGTACCCAGACTAACCACCTTGCTAAAGCCATGGATGCCTTCCAAACTTTGCAAATTGCTAAACAATTACGATGCAAGAAGGTGTGGATTCGAATAATATTATTCAATGCCTAAGGGGTAAAAGTATGCCTTCATGGACTATTGAGAATATTATTAATGCCTCTGAATATTATCAATACCTTTGAAGAGTCCTACATTTCACATAACTATAGAGAGGTTAATTGTGTAGTGGACTATTTCACTAACATGGGGGTTAGGCATAACACGAGGAAGACTTGGTTTAAGGAAGACACCATAGAGATTGAGGTTCGGTCCTTTCTAGTGCACGATCAAACACATAGCAAATATGAGGCAATCCCTACTATTTTTATGATGAAAGTGTTTAATTTTGTCATCATTTTATGGCTTGTGTTTGGTCTAAATGCCTTCACTTATAATTGTGACCGCCAGACCTCGCACGGTTTATGGGTATTACTTGTTTTGGAAACCAGTGTGGGTTTTTCTGTAGCCGGCTCTATTTTATTCAAGATTGTTGTTTTTGTGTCAAATTTTAAAACTATGGGGGGTCAGAGATGTGGGGTGGAACTAGCTAATTGTGCTAACTGGAAGAAGAACCCTACCATTTGGCATAGATTGCAAAAGGGGGGAGTGGCGCCATTCCTAGACAAACTGCATGGGCACAACCAAAGTGTTACTAGGCAATTCGTGAAAGGGTGAAAGGATGGTAAGGTGCATATGTTTGGTAGGGTGACAGAGATTAATGAGGAACTCATAGATGAAGTGACGAGTATGTCCATGGAGGGGATTAAATTTTACAGAGAAAAAAATTGATGATGTTGTGAAGAGATTCCCCAAGAAAGAGGAGCGTGAGCGCCTAGTGAAAACAAACAAGACCCACTTTGAGCCAAAGCAGATTAAGGCCATTTGGAGGGGGCTTGTGAAGGCAATTATGGAGTTTTTTACTTTGGACGGCAAGTTCACCAAAATCTACGAGTATCATTTTGTGTTCCTTAATCATTTTCGTCACAATGAGAAAATGTCTTTTTTGTTTTATCTGTTGTCTTCGTTGAGTGCTAGCATAGCTGGTTTTAAGGAGAATCCCCATGTTAATTCGGTTTTGCACCAAGATTTAATCTCTCTTATCTTTGAGCATTTGAAAGCTAGGGCTTCTGAAAACCCTAGCAATCCCTCTCTCGTTATTGCTGAAGAGATTGATGAGAGCGAGGACTCCGATTCGAAAGGTTGGGAGACTGACAGTAATGATGGGGATTTCGTCCCCCACACCAACAAAAAGGCTAAAACTGGGCCTAAGGTGCTGCTTCGAGTGTTAGTAAGGGGTCCCTTAATGTTGGTGGAGAGGGTTCAAGCAAACGACCTAAGGGTAAATCTTGAAAGGCCACTTTGAAGGTTTCGGACATCTCTGGTGATCATGATTCCCTGGACAAAACTCGCAATGTTGAGGCGTCCTCTTCCTCCCATGGCTCTAAACATAATTCTCAGGAATTGACGGATTTTACTCCACAGGATTTTCATCCCAAATAGGAGATCCTGTTTGGAGTGCTCAACATTGCCAAGAACAGCTCTCTGGAGGTTTTCTGTCTTTTCAGATGGGTGTTTTATGAGATTAAGAAAATTAATATCAAGCAACGGTCCTTATCTTCCAAGATGGAAGTTATGTAGGCTAATATGAGTGTTGGAGATATGCCGCATGTTGTTGTTAGTGCTCATCCTGCTGATACTAGTAAGGAGGTGATTGAGGGGGCTTCGGTGGGTGCTCTTTGGACAAAAAGTGAAAAACAAGTCATGACTGGTTGTCTGGCTAAAAACATGGAAGCCACCCAAAGAGTGAAGAAGATTTCTGATAAAAAATTTGTGGACATAGAGGCTAGAATTGCCATATGTGAGGCTACCCTCCGGAGTATAATGGAAAGCAATCACAACATTGTCAAGGTTTCTGCTGAAACTATGTCTACCATGGTTAGCAAGTTGGAGAAATCTCATATGGAAAGGACTGCGGTGGACGTGGACAAGAATATGGTTGTTGGTGCGAAAGATTCGGGTCCTCTAGGTAAGCATACACAGGCTAGCCTGAAGAAGAAAGTCATTGAAGTGCCCCAGGACATCTTAAAATTGAAGAATGCTACCAAGAAGATGCATCGGCTTAGTGCCAATGTTGCGGAGAATCTTAAAAATTTGGGTTGATCTTTTGTTTATGTCGTTGGGTCTGTGTTGGTAGTTTGTTGGTTTTTTGTTGTCTTTGTGGGTTGTGCAGTCTTTTTTGTTTGTTTCTGTTATCTCTCAGCCCTGTGGGGTTTTGTCTGTTGGTTTTATTTTGAAAGGGCCTTAATGGATCTATCTTATGTAATCTTGATGTAAAGGGTTTCAGGTCCCTTCAAAAGCTGTTTTTTTTGTAATAAAAAACAAATGGATAAATCAATAGACTTATGCATATTGCTTGTAAAGGAAAGAAAGAGTAGATGAACTCATTTGCATGTATAAAATTTCGCATTTTTATTTGTGTATTCAAGCTATGTTTTCCAGAAAGGGTGTCGAATATGGGCAAATAAAGAAGGATGATTGTCTTTTCAGGAATATCCATTTATTTAAAAGTGCTTTCGTCAAAGCCATGTTCATTAGAATAGATGAATTAGCCTAACAAATTTCTTAATATGTGTCTCTATCATATCTACAAAATAGGGTATTGCATCATCATATATTTAGATATGCATGTTGATGTATCAGGTTACACCAAGATTTCCATCTTATCATTGTTTCAAGGTAGCCAAGCTTTTCATGCAAGGTCGGTGGTTCTTCATATCATGAAGAACTCTGGAGAAGCATAATTGCTTCATGGCTGGGTGAAAAAGCACCTAGACCATTTTCTCATCCTTGGCTTACAATTGACCATGTGTTGATGGTGACCAACGACGATTGTTTTAAACTTGTATTTATTGTAAATTTGTAATTCGTTTATTAATATTGTTTTATTGTATACATGGCATGAAGGCCATAGTTGTATTCATGTACTTCAAATATATAGAGTTGTGTATGTGTGTGTGCATGCGCGCTTTTTTACCTAGATTAAGCACTAAAAATCCTAAATTGTAATTTTGCCATTTATTAATTATGGAGTTAATAAATTCCTCTACAGCTATTGTAGATATTGTTGAAGCTTCGTTGGACTACCGCCTTCGCACTATAAGGAAGAGGTGTTTCTCAAACACTGCATTTTTGCATATGATGTGGTACCAAATGTTACAAAAGGTGTGTCTCCTTGGCATTGTTTTGGTGTTTCTTTCGAAAAGTGTTGGTCTTTGAAACACCTTTGTTCAATCTCATGCTCAAAGGAAATCCTTGTGCTTTTTAATCAATACGAATGTTTAATTTGTAGATTGAAACATCACTTTTTTGCCCTTCATGCATGGGTTTCAAAGCAATAGCAGCCCACCCTTAAGGACAAGTCTTTTTTTGTTCTTACCTATAAAACAGCAACTAAGCTTAAGTAATAGAAAAGGGGCATGGTTTTGGGAAAGAATATCCTACTCTTGAAGCCGTCATATTCAAAGTTCAACCTCAACTGAATCTTTTTAACAGCGTCCCATGTGAATTAAATTTCTTTATCTTTTGCTTTAGTTTTGGGTGGTGTCGATGTGTTTTTTATGCACTTCATACATAGAATAAAATACCAAGGTATCTTATCCTCTCTTGAACAAAACCCTCTCAAGTGTTGAACTAAGTGATCACTTGAGGTGACTCCAAGGTTCCAAATGTCAATTCTTGACGTGTGGATAAGCTCAATGGTTGATGTGATATTGTTGGAATCACAAGGGGGACTTACATTTTGCTTGAACTCTTGCTTGAATGCAGTTAGAACTTGAGATCTAATTGACTTGAAAAGAGGTAAAAAGGACCAGGATTTAGATAGACTACACTACTCCTAAGATCATTGATAGCACTAGATTATGTTTGGATGGACACATTCGTTAAACCGATCTTTGCTTCTCAATGTCGCCAACAACTACACAAAACCAATGCAATCTTCCACGGGAAATGAAAAGTTTTCATATCATGAATCATTCACCCAAGTACCTAATACACTGGCACAACTTGAATAAACATATCTACAACTGAACTTAGCACATTTTAACATTCAGGCTAACTATGCATTGTAATTGAAAATCATCCAATCACAAATAGTATGAACCAAGGAATTATCAACATCCACACATTACTCCATCAAGATTAATGAGCTTTGTCTAAAATGAGGGTATAAGAAGAAATCGTACAATATGTAGAGGAAACACCACTATCCACCATGAATTCAATGAAAAGGATGTTTATTTACAAGCTTGGCAAAAATTTATGCCTTCTACTCTACTTTAGCTAACTGTTTGTTATCTAATGTCTTTTGATCTACTATTAACCTTTACAAATGAGAGAGTGGAACCTTTATATAGTGCTCTCAATACAATTGAATGGCCTAGATCAAATCCAAATCAATGGCCAATATTGAAAAATAGAAACCCTAATTGGTTTGTTACGCCCATTATATAAAATTTAAGGCTTGACCAATGATAAAATTACATTGAATTCGAGGTATGTCCATCATTAAATTCTGATTAATAAATGATGAGTTTAGGTACATCGAACTTTGTGCCTCCACATTTAGTAGTTTTCTTCTTCATTAGATGAGTCAAGTGCATTGAATCTGGACACCTTGACTTGGAATGATTTGATTGGGTTAAAAATGACTATGTGCCACCTCAACTTACTCATCTTAGAGATCATCACAAACTGTAGCTGATTGAGGCATACCTCTTGATACTTGACATTTCCAAGCCCGTGATGATGATCATCTAGCTCAAGTCGACCTTCTAACCTTGTTTGATTCTTTAACTTGTCCTTCATCATATTTGGGAATTTCACACTATGATGTGTTTCACCTTTCAACCTTGGAATGTATACCTAGTCTTGGAATTTCCTTGAGGTGCTAACTAAAAGGAAATTCAAGATTGTCATAACATTTCCTTTATCATCGATATGATGTCTTCAAATATCTTAGTTCTTGATCTTGTATGCTCATTGTTGTCCCCTTCATCTTTCATTGAACAACATCCGTCAAGGTGTTGATCATTCATCCCTAAAAATACAATTCTTTCACTTGTTTTTGCCCCTCTTTACCTTGAATGCATTGTTCTAATTCTTCCTTGTCATGTTGATGAATCTTGGGAGTCTTCTTCATTATAGAGAAATCACCTTCCTTGCTTAGCTTGATATCTCCCATTGTGAAGTCTGGATGGAATGAATCTTCCTTTGCACCATTGTGAAGTTCTCTCCATGTTGTCTGTGAAGGTAGATGATATTTTATCTTATAGATCTCATCCTTCATGCTTACAAATCTCAATGTTGTCAGTCCTCCATTGCATTGGTGATTGATCTTCCTTCCCTAAATGGAGCATTCCTAGTGTCTTCTCATATCATGAAGTTCCTTCCTTGAAGTGTTGCAAAGCCTTTCATCCTTAATGTTGATTCTTCCCTTGCACTAGTAAGCTTCTTGATGTTGTTTGCAGTCTGCACCTTCATCCTTTTCTTAAATCATAGCTGCAAAATAAACAAAGAAGATATCAAACACACATGGTATGGACAGACTTCACAAACCCTCAATCTGATGTGCTCTAAATGATGGTGAAATGATGATTTGTTTTCTGTTTTATAGCTCTAATTTCTGAATTGCTAGGGTTGATTTCACTCTGATCTGTTATTGACCGTGGATTTGGAGGGGTAAAACAAGAATTTGAAGGAAGGCTAGGGATTTGAGGCAATGGGGGAAGTATTACTTCCTGGCAATGTAATTCAGCATGCAAAGGAAAGATTGCTGCTTGGTCGGGGTTTTGAGGAGGTAAAGGAAAAATTCTATCATGGTCAGGGATTTGAAGGGGGTAAGGAATAATGTTGCAAGGATGGTCATGGATTTGGAGGGGTAAAGGAATAATGTTTATGACTTCTACAAATTATTGATTGCCTTAATCGACTTCATCATCTTCACTAAACTTAGCCATCTGTCTGATCAAGTATCATGATGATTCACTTTCCATTGCCAAGTTAAGAGAAAATTGGTCATTGTTGTGGATTTTAAGAGGTGAGGGAAGATTCTTGAGTTATGCCATGGATTTGGGAGTGTGAGCGAAAGATGACATGATGGTCGACGTTTTGAGGGAGTGAGGGAACTTTGCAAGGAAGTTTGTGGATTTGAGGAGGTAAGGGAATGTTGCAAGGAAGTCCGTGGATTTGGATGGGTGGAGAAAGTCTTCCAAGATGGCCATGGATTTTGGAGGGTGAAGGAAGTCATTGCTTGCCTTTTTCAAGTTGTTGATTGCATCAATCACCTTCATTGCTCATTACTTAGCCATTTGCTTGATCTTCATTTTCAAAGTTAAAGATGTGAATGAGCAATGTTTCTTCTTTTCCTCCTTCATCAACCTTGCTCCCTTGATGCTCAACGTGTGGATTTCCTCGATCCAAGGAGAAATGCATCCTAGGCTGTGGATGTCAGCATGTCAAGGAAAAACTCCACCTAGGTCGTGGATTTGGAGGTGCCAAGGAAAGGTTCCTTCCACCTTGAGTTGATCACTTCCTTGCCTAAAGTTGATTTCACCAAGTGTTGGGTAACTTAATTGTGGGGTTGACTTGGTGTATTTGCTCTCTTCCATCATCACCTAGATCTTGATTGATCTTCATCAATCACCTCATCTCAAATCGATCATCACCTCTTTGATCGTTCCTCGCCTCCATGCTCTATCCTAAGGAAGTCCACTTGCCTACTTGATTGCTCATCACACTTAAGACTCATCTCTGACCAGACCTAGAAGTTGCATTGTGAACCATCACTCAAAGACTGCCCTAAATCTCACCTATCACTTGGGCACCTAGAGCTGAGAAGATCTCAAACTAGTCTGGAGGAAGACCTGACTACTGCTAGACTACCTAACAAGATCACATCCTGATGACAAAGGCACTGCATCTCCACACAAGCAAAAGGTTAAAGGCCTAAAATTATTGCCAAGCTAGAAGACTACGAAAAACGACTACCCTAAAAAGCAAAAAAGTGGGGGTGCCCATTTGCAATGGGGCGATGTGTGAAAACCTCACAAGAAGTGGATTCATGCATAGAAGCCATTGCCAACACTATTGGTACTTTCATGTCTCTCTATTTAGAAACGGATGCTCCCTTATCCTACCTATGCTTGTATCCAAGATGAACTGGATATTTCTAAGGGTCTACCGACAAATATTTGGTTGAAAAAGGTGTTGATTGTAACTAGGTAGAATGCAGATTCCAATTGCCTTAAGGGAACATTGGAATCTGCCAAGGGCTGGGCCCTTCTCCTCTCACGCTACTCTTAGGGCTGGGCCCTTCTCATCCCACACGCCACTCTTAGGGATGGGCCCTATACATCACACACTCCTTAACACCACGCTACTCCTCAATACCATGCTACGTGCAAGATAACATGCTTACATGAATAGGGCCGACCCTATCTAATAAAGGGTTTCGGTTAAAGTGATGCAAATAAATTAAAGGTTATTAACTCATCATAAGCCGACTTGATTAGGAGTGGTTGCTCTCCTATAAATAAGACATATACCTCTCACAATATCATTAATGCAGTTTCAAGTAAATGCGAAATATATCCTTCTTGGGTAGCGAACTCCTTTGCAAGCAGCAGATCACAGCGAACTTCATCCATAGGCAGCAGATTATCAGTTAGGTCACAGCGAACTCCATGTATGTGCTGATCTAAATGGTGATCACAGCGAACTCCGTGTATGTGCAGATCTAATTGGTGATCACAGTGAATTCCATGTATGTGCAGCAGATCTAATTGGTGATCACAAGTTATCATCAAAGACAGGGATCTCCATTGAAGGCTCAAGCAAAGGACTGCGAACTAGTTGAAAGGTGCATGCACAACAAGACAAGTTAGAAGGACTGTAAAACATGATCACTGTCAACAAACTAGCTGTGTAGTCTTCTATATCATCTTCCTTGTGACTGCAACTTCTATACTCCAAATAAGTGTGTAATTGTCAATTGAATCTAAAACCATAATCAGATTTGAGAATCTTTTCTGGCTGGGTTTTTCCTCCTAGGAGGTTTTCCCAGGGTAACTTTGTCTTGTCTCTTTTGCATTCATTTCTTACTATGCTTAAATCTGAAAACCAATAAATCTAATTAACCTAGTTAGAAACAAATTCTGATTTTCTGAGTTTCATCTAATCTGAAAGTACTAAAATTAACAAAAGGAAGATCACATCTAGAAACAGCAGTTACATTATAAAAAAGTGGCCCTTTGATGCCATAACTATTTTGGCCTAGGACATATAGCAGACTTCTGACCAAAGGTTATTTCTTGCTCTTCTAGTCGGGCCTCTTGGTGGAAGGATGGTCAGCTTTATCAGCTGTCTGTTAATGAGGCTGCTGCTGCTGTTTCTCAGGCTTCTCAAAATCCTTCTCTCTCCTTTGGGTGTCAATCCCCCTCCTAAAGTTCCTCCTTCAGGTGCAAATCCCTCTTCTTTAGCTTCAGCAGATAATGTGGTGCTTGATAGTGCTGTGGATTCCTCTCACAGAATGTTTGTCCCAAGTCCAGTGGCTCAGCCCTCTGCAATCGGACCAAAGCAAGCATTGATTTCATCCTTTTTTGCCTATAGTGGTGACTCTGCTCCTATGGCTTCTTGTGTTGCACCTTCTACCCCACTTCCTCTCTCAGCTTCACTGTCTTCAGTTTTGGGTTCTCCTCTTGAACCTGCTAGTTGCCAGAATGTATTTGAAGACACTGAAACTGGTTCCTCGAGAGGAGGGTGTTTAAACTTCTATATCTTGAAAGAAATCTAGTAAAATGCCACTTTTTAGAGGGCGCTGATATGCCATTCTAAACCAGTTGGCTTTTCACTCATAAGCAGGATGTTGTTATCTCTATAGTTTGATGGTTGTATTCAGTTGTTGGTTGCTTTATGGGCTAGGGCCCCAAGAGAACCCTCTCTAATTTTATTAAAAAAAATGATACACTCTGGAAACACCAAATATATATGAATATGCTCGAGATTGTTGTTGCACAGTTCTACTTTAGTCTTTCCGGATATCCCTTAGGTGATGGATATTATGTATTTGCCATTGATTTATAGTCATGCATGAATAGTATTTCCATGAACTCAAACATGATATGCTAGTGTGCTCAGGATCCTCCAAATTTTGAAGCCATAATTCAGAAGTCCTATGGCCTGCTTAAAAAGGACTGCCATAAATTGGAAAATTAATATATTACTACCAGATGGATTAGAGGAAACACAACCGCATTGCTAAAAATGGGCACACGTTCAATAAAATTAAGTTAAATTGAACTTCCTGAAAAAATGGGTATGTATGCTTACATTTGGTGCTCTGGCAGACTTGTCAGACGATGGAAATGTTTTCATTGATTAGATCAGAATATATTTAAGAAGAAAAGATAAGATCTTCATTGAGCAGAAAGGCCTCTTATTCATCCATGAGAAAATGTATCTGAATGCCACATCATTTGTGGTAAGAATAGTCATCTTCATGGCACCTTTGTTCCCATCTATTATCATCAACCTGATCTGGATTTGAGCGTCTTCGATGCTCAGAGCTTCTATCTCTCTTTTTCCTTTCATGACGTTGAGTGGAATGCCTCTCGGTGTCACTCCTACTTCTATCTCTCTTTTTCCTTTCATGACGTTGAGTGGAATGCCTCCCGGTGTCACTCCTACTTCTATCTCTCTTTTTTCTTTCATGACGTTGAGTGGAATGCCTCTTGGTGTCACTCCTATGTCTGTGACGACGGTTACTCCTATGTTTAGAATCATCCTCATCATTATCTGCATGCATGCTACCTTCCCTGTCACCTTTCTCTATGCAAATATCACCAGAGTATCCCCTTCGGTCTTTTGCACCTGAGCTACCACCTTCCTCTTGTTCATCTTTTACTGGAACTGATGAGGCTGAATGCTTGGTAGGTTTATCTCGGTTTAATTTAGCATCCATTAAGGACGTATCTAATGCATCCCCTCCTTTGTGAGAAAGTCCAGTAGACCTGTATGCAGATTGTTTATGACGATAATCATCTGAGCTCCGGCGCCTGGGTGGTGGTGGAATCTGAATTTTATGAATCAGTAACATTAGTTATTAGAATATCTCTACAACATCTGCGATCATGTTATGCAATTACAGACTTTAATCAGATATGGTAGAAGAAAGCACCTGAAACCTTCGCATGTATTGACCTTCTGGAGGAAGTGGAATACCAAGCTTCTTCAGTTCATCATGTGGAATAGGCCGCCTAAACACACAGGTGTTAATCATAACATAACACACTTAAAAGATCAGAATTCATCATACAGAGGGAATACAGGTCTCAGAAGTACAGAATGATAGAAATTCCATGATGGGAACAACTTCTGAACAAAACAGAATAAATCAGATTCAAATTACTGATATAGTAAAGTGCTTACAAAGGAGCCCGGAATGGTCTTTCTCGTCCTCCAAAGCGTAGCTGCCCTGATTCTTTTCGTCCCCCCAAACCTCCTCCTGCTCATATGAAAATAAAAAATTTAGTAATGGAACTGAACTTGTTCTCACATAAGTAAAAGAAAAATACGAGGTTTAAAAAAGGAAAAGGTAAAATTAAAAGTTTCTTTCATCTTTTGCTTAAGCCTTAAACAACTTACCTAGCCTGCGTGGAATCCAACCTGGCATCAGCTGTTGTCGATTGTAGTCAACAATCACTTGACTCCCATCAATAACACTGTGATGAGCAGTCTGCATAAAATATTTTACTTTCTTCAGAAAGGTACTTATGGTAATGGTCTCGGTTGTTATTATCATAAAAGATATTCACAGAAAACTGACCTCATAGGCATAACGCATCTCACTATCAGTTTCATATTCAACAAACGCATAGCCTCGAGAAGCACCAGTCACTGTATTAACCATATATAAAATTGAATAACCAAATCTCTATGCAAAAGGGTCCACATTAACACGCAAAACACTTAAAGATGAGCAATTAAATATTATATCACAAGAATAATACAATTGCCAATGTTGATAGCCATCTAGAAGATTACAGCATACAATGTTTATTTCAGTTCTTAAGACCAGTGAACCACCAAGCCGCATCGCTGGCTGCCCCCCCCCCCCTGAAATTCAGGAGTTCTAGGGATGAGGATGTCCCAAGATGTGGGGAAGCAATGGAGACGCCCCCCCCCACCACCACCACACTGCTATCGCCACCAAGATGGTCGGGATGCCACCGAGATGTCCCCAAGACGTCTTGGAGATAGCCAGGCATCTCCTGTGGTGGCTAGACCAAAAAGGTGAAAAAAAATTAAAAAATCTTTAATTTTTCATCAAAATCAATGCCCAAGGCCAAGCCCTAATGGCCAATGGGCCCCACCAATGCCCCCCATACTCTATAAAACACCCTGAAATATTCATTTTCACTCACAAATTCATTTCAACGGAAAAGTTGAAGAGCAAAAGAGTGTGATTGAAGTGTTGCAAGTGCAAGAGGGGTGATAAGGAGCAAGATAAAGAGGAAGAAGAGGGTTTTTACACCAAGTTGGAAGGATTTTAAATTTTTTTTTTATTAGTTTCATACTCAAATTTTAATTTTAATCATAATTTCATAGACATGGATGCAAGTGCATACTCAATGATTACCTGTTCATTGTTTGTTGTTAATATTGTCGTTAAGATTCAATATTGAAAGACTGAAACTTTTGTAATTATCTACTTTTGTGCTTCAAGTGCCCTGAAGTAAAAAAAAAATAGAAGTGAAATCTTTGGTTGAAAAAGATTAAGAACAACGATTTTTATTTATGTATCCTCTACTTCTGTGCTTTGTGCGATCTGAAGTAAGAACAACAAAAAGAACATTGTTGTGTCTTCATCCTTTGAATTATGTTGCATGCATAGTTTAAATTTTAATTGTAGAATTATCAACTTGAAAAATTTATATTGTTTATTGCAATCATAGTTCAAAATCTCGGACTCGCCAAACCAAAAATTTGGACTCGGACTCGGACTCGTGAAAGACTCGCGAAAGACTTGGCAAAAAAAAAACCGTAGTTTTACAAAAAAAACATAAAGAAATTAATGCATTTAGAGAACATAAGGTGCCATAATTGAAACATTACACATGTCATATGATCTACAAACACGCAATATTTGAAATTTCATCATTCATGGCAGCATATTTAAGTTTTGCAGCATATTCAAGTTTCAACTTTCAACTCTAAAATGTATAATGGCAGCATAAGTATATAAATGTTCACAAAATTACATATAATGATATGTCCAACTCCAACTCCAAATGTGAAAAACAACAATGTGAATGAACAAACCAAAGAGAAGACTACATCTTCCTCTCTGTATTTTTCCTAATATAGCTCAATTTTTCAGGCCTTGAGCTAGAAGTAGTAGTAGTGGGTGTTGTGGTATCTAAATGGTGAGATGATTCTTCTTCAAACTCAAAATCCTCATCATCGTCCTCATCTTCATCCTCCATTTCATCCAATCTTGCTCCTTCTGCATCTTGTGCTGCTCCTCTCTCTATTTCTGCAATTTCTTCTTCGGTAAGGAAAACATCGTCACCATCATTTTGTTCATTCATGGTCCAATCACCATATGGATCAATTTCATCCAAGTCAATGGCCTCATGTGAAACACCCTCCACCTGTCTAACTCGAAGGCGAAGGTTGTACCGAACAAATACTAGATCATTGAGCCGCTTTTGTGACAATCTATTTCTCTTCTTTGTGTGAATGCTCTCAAATACACTCCAATTTCATTCACACCCAAAAGCACTGCATGGCTGAGACAAAACACGGATAGCTATCTTTTGAAGATTAGGCATGCCAACACCATAATTCTCCCACCATAAATCTACAAAAAACATTTAGAAATATTAGAATTGAGAAAAAAATGTAACAATCAAGTTTGTAGGTTTTTTCTTGCACTATTGAACTAAGTTACTAAATTTTTTACCTGGTTGTTGTTTTCCTCTCCTATCAATTGCTAGTTGTGATGAGAAGAGTCTCCCCTCTGCACTTTTGTAGATCTTGAACAATGAACATTTCCAAATTCAGAAATAGATAGTCAAAGTGTCAAACTCAAATTCAATAATGAACATTTCCAAATTCATAAATAAAGATAGAGCAATTGCAAATGTCAAATCTCACCTCCAACTCATCAAGAACCTTGTCTCTCAACTCAGGATCAGGTGTCATGTTATCAATGCATGTAATAACACCTTCCATGACCTCCTCTTTAGCCCTAAATGAATCAGAGAAGTAGAATTTCGGGTTCAAAAAGTAGGCGAAGGCATGTATCGGTTGGTGGAGTTGGTTTGTCCACCTACGATCAATGATGCGCCAAAGGATTTCACATTTTCTTGTATTTCCACGATAGTAATGTGAAATGGCCTCTTTGGCCCTATCCATGGCTTCAGAAATGAAACCCATTGGCATGCCCTCTTCATCCACCATACGAAAAACCCTTACCGAAGGTTCTATCACCTAAAAAAATGAAAACAAATTTTAAATTAGTACAAAATCAACCCCTAAAAAATAAAATCAGCAAATAGACAAGATTGTATAAACTTTACTTTTGTGTTTGTTACTTACCGCAGTCAACTCCTCTCCACTTTTATTGAACCCTTCATCAAAAACAATGCTCACAATCTTCTCTGCTTCAGGTCTTTTGGAGTACGCAGACCCCAACCAAGCATTTGACACAAACATGTGCTTAAGATGAGGAATGGCACTAAGAATGCTCTGCAAAGTGATGAAGTGGCTAGCAAATCGTGTCAGTCCAGGTCGCACAAGGTCCTTGTCATTTGTGTGTTTTATCATCAAAGCAAGCACCCAAGTATGGTTGTAGATGAATTTGGTGACACTTCTTGCATCTTCAACCACCTTCTTCACCCATCCAATCTTCCCAATGTCCTCTAGCATCAAGTCCAAGCAATGTGCAGCACAAGGACTCCATGTAATCGAAGGATGCCTCTCCATAAGCATTCTACCTATAGGTACATATGCAGTTGCGTTGTCCGCGATAATTTGGACAACATTCTCAACTCCAATTTCCTGAACCACACCATCCAGCAGATTACACAAAGTCTCTGCATTTTTTATTTCATTTGAGGCATCAATAGACTTTATGAATACCATTGCACCATTTGAAGCCACCAAGAAGTTGAGAAGAGTCCTATTTCGTCCATCTGTCCATCCATCAGATAAAATGCTGCATCCTTTTCTCTTCCAATACCTTTTCTGGTCATCAACCACACCTTGTGTATTTTGCACAACTTTCTCTAGCAATGGCCCACTAAAGTCATAACCTGTAGGGGCCTTAAACCCCTTACCCGCAACTGTTACTGCATTAACAAAACCTTCCCAATACACATTGTTTGCTGCATTGAAAAATAGATTATTGTAAAACCAAAAGTTTGAAGCTGCTATCCGTGCTTGTTCATGCTTCTATTTATTCCATCCTGTACCTTCAAGTGAAGGTTGTGCACCTGGAACATTGCGTGGTACAAAAAAATTAGGGTCTGATCTAACAGAAGTGCCACTAGCCTCACCCTCATTGTCACCAAAAGATGAAAGTGACTGATGACCCCGAGTGTGACCAATGGGACCCGAAGTGGACAATGTGGGTTTCATTGCAGTTGCCATAGCTTCTCTTGTTTTTTGCCTTTCTTCCTTATGCATATCATTCTCAGCAAGAATGGCTGTAATATCCCTTGGCTAATCTGACCCTGTTTTGCTTATATGAACACCAAGGAATATTGTCAAACATTTGGCATACAATGTTTGAAGCCGCTGTAGTGAATTCTTTCTTTGTCTTCTTTGGGTTTGTAGGCTGCAAATGAAGTTATGGAAAGCTTCTAACAATGCAAAGTTGTTATAGAAATGATATACTAGCTGTTTTAGACCTTTCCACACATATGTAATGACTGAAATTAACTAGTACAGCTAGTTGACATTAAGACAAACACTTGTCATGCATCCGAAAGTACACCTACAGCCATTAGGCATTTAAGCAAACAATTGGCATGAAAGCTAAATGGCTGATCAATGTTGAATGTGGAATATGCAAATTAAACATATGCAACCTCCAAATATTTCATGATATAATCATAATAGAAAATGATGCAATGAAGTAATGATTTTCTAATACAATGACCATAGATAGAAAACCTGGTATTTCAATGGCTGCCTTGATATATTGGTTTGATTCTCCTCATATGCAAATCCCTTGTCACATATATATAGCTGTTCAACCTCTCTAAATCCCCTTCTATAGAACTCCAACTACTGTAGCGCACTGTTCATGCGCACTGTTCACGGCACTGTAGCGCACTGTTCACGGCACTGTAGCGCACTATTCACGGCACTGTTCATGCGCACTGTTCATGGCACTGTAGCGCACTGTTCACGCGCACTGTTCATGCGCACTGTAGCAGCAAGAACAAACTAGCAATCTGCTCTTAAAACCTTGAATAATTTGTTGCCAAATAAAGATGATTCACAACCAACTATAAATGTTCTTCAACAATAAACTTCAAACCCTTGTAGAAAACTTCACCAATTTGCACAAATGAAAGAACTGAAGTATTCTTTCCCACAACTGCAATAATTCAGGTGTTATTTCACACCTTCAAAATTGCTATCAATAGGAAGTTTTCGTTTCCTATGATCAAAGAAGAAAATTGCGAAAGCCCTAGGCTCCACAATAAAAATCAATCAAAATACTATTCATCAACTGGATGCCGAGAATGAACTCCTGCCTTTCCTTTTATTCTTTCCTTAAGAGAGCTCAAACACCTTCCTGGCCAATGTGGGATAAAAGATTTATTCCCACATTAAATTATTCACTTAATGCACTTTATTATATTAAAGTGACTTTATTATTATAAAGTTACTTTAGAACTTTATAATAATATTAAAATATTAAATAAATCACTTAAGTCACTTAAACTTTAATATCTCTTGATGTACTTGTCTGATTGCTAAGCCGTCTGAGCCAGGAGTCGACTCTCCCTGTTCTCCATGTGATTGGATGCCTATCTAAAAATAGAAACCCTGAATAGTGACTTACTATAAATAGTACGTATGTGGAACTGAGTCTAGAAATAGCTGCAAAGGCCCAATCAAGGTCGACACTGCCAATAAGCTCTGCTCAGGTGTCTTTCTATTAATAGGAACCCTGACTCTCCCAAAATAGTAACTTACTATAAATAGTAAGTGTGCCAATCTGAGTCAAAAAAACCTGTGCAAAGGCCAAAACCTGAATCCAGCTGAAGAGTAATGTCTCTAATCACCAAGTAATTGCCACACGAGGCCCTCTATCAATAATTATTAGCCTACGAGGGTCAAATGATAGGCTAATTCTTACAAACTCTGATGCTCGCAAAATGGGGACATTACAATGGCCTTCATCTCTCTAATAATTTCAGGAGTTGATTTGAGGCATGCCTCCACACCATATCCAGGTATTTGTGCAAGGTGGTATTTTAATCTATTGATTCCACCAGTCATCCATTTTGTACATTCGGTGCAAGTGACCTCCCCCTTTTTCATTCCTGCAATCCCATATTTCCATGCTTTATCTCTTTGTCTTCCTGACCTTGGGGTTGCCCTTGGAGTTGAACTTGTCATTGCTGATTTAACATGAAAAAAAAAAATCAGCAGGGTTTTATGGAAAATCAACAAAAAAAATGACAATGAATCATTTGGGAAAAATAGCATTCAAAAACAAGAAAAAAAAATGAGGAAATAACTTAGGAAAGGAAATAGAAAAAATTTGGCAGCATATCCCCTTGTTTTTCAAGATTTTTTTGAGTTTCAAAACATTGAAATGATTCAAATGAAAAAAAAAGAAAGAGAAAAAATCCTTACCTAGATCTTTCTTGCTGATTTTTTCTTCTTCCCTCTACTCATTCAAACCCTAGAAAACCTACTATAACCAAATAAAAACAAAAATGAAGTGAAAAAAAAATTTTAAACTTTGTTTTAACCCTTTACGGGCGTATTTTCTGTGCCCTCGAATCCCTGCGAAAGACTCGCGAGTCCATGGTGAGTCCGCGATATTTTAAACTATGATTGCAATATCAAAATAAGTTCTCATGGCATGGTTGAGGTTCAAAGTGAAAGTACTCGATCTGATTAGGCACCTGAGGCAAAGGCTGAGAGGGATGACTAGGGCGGTGAAAACCAAACCACTAGTTCTGGGGCAAGTCAGCTGTTAGTATAAATTGCCCCTCCACATTACTAGCAGAGTATGCTAAGGGCTTTTGTGATCGTAAGTCTCCTTTGAAACAGTTTGCAACAAAATTGCCGAGCAAGTCTAGCGCCCTTGGACTTGAATTTTATGGCAACATTACTAGAGTTGATGCCCACCTTAATCATATCCGAGGAAAAGGTGTGGAAGCATGTGAATTTTTGGGAAGACTGACAAACCTGAAATACAGAACTGAGATATATAAGTTATGGGGTGTTGGCGAAGATGGTCGGGATGCCAGCGAGATGTCCGAGTTTTTCTTGGTTGCATCTTTCTTAAGAATAACTTCTTTTGCAGGTAGAATCCTCCAAGAGAGGCACCTCACTCTTTTTTGGACACCTTGTGCAGCACATGTCCTTGACCATCTTTTGAAGGACAGGAAAACTTGAGTGGTGACTCAAGTTGTGGAAGATGCAAAGAGGGTCACCAAATATATTTACAATCACCCTTGGGTTCTAAAATTGATGAGAGAGCACACCGAAGGGAAAGATTTGGTGAGAGCTGGCGTCACAAGGTTTGCAACGATTTTCTTGACATTGCAAAGTCTTCTTGCTGCATTGACTTCTTTGAAACAAATGTTTGTAAGTGGAGCATGGCTAAACTCACCATATTCAAAGAAGCCTGAAGGAGAGGTTGTCGCATGCATAGTCTTCGACAGCCAATTTGCACAAATGGCTGCAAAGATTCTGAAGGTAACTTCAAAACTTTAATTTTTAATTATTCTTGATTCAAGTCGCTCATTACTAATTTGTAACTTCATTAATTAATCTTTTTGTAATTTGTATTTTTCAATTGTAGGTGTCAGAGCCCTTGGTTAGAGTTCTCTGCTTGGTGGATGGGGATAAAACCCCAATGGGGTATATTCATGAGGCCATGGATAGGGCCAAGGAGTCTATCAAAAATTTCTACAAAGGGGATAGACTCAAATTTGATCCCATTTGGGAAATTATTGATAGGAGGTGGAACAATCAGCTCCACCAACCCATTCATGCAGCAGGGTACTTCCTCAACCCTCGTTTTAGGTTCGGGGGTTCTTAACAGATCCTAATGGAGAAGTTACGGAGGGCCTCAGTACATGCATTGAGAGAATGGTACCCGATGTTGAGGAGAGAGACCTCATTGTAGGCGAACTCCAAAATTATGAGGAAGCAAGGGGTAAGCTATTCTCTTCAGAGTTAGCTAGGAGAGGAAGAACCACTCAGACCCTAGGTATAACATTTGCCATTTGGATTTTGGGATCTAAAGTGATCGATAAATTATGTTTTCTCTTTTCTCTTTGCTTTCTAACTTCTCAAATTTTTTTTATTTTGCAGATGCTTGGTGGCAAAATTGGGGTGGAAACACCCCACATCTCAAAAAATTTGCCCTCAGAGTCTTATGTCAACCTTGTATTTCATCCAATTGTGAGCGCAATTGGAGCTTGTTTCAACCAATCCACATGAAGAAGAGGAGCAAGTTAGCGCAGAAACGCCTCAATGACCTTGTCTTCGTGCAATATAATCTTCGATTGCACATAAGAAAGGTAGAGGAAGTAGAAGGTGGTCCAATTGAGTTGGATGATATAGATCCTTACAGTGATTGGACATCACGGGAGCAGCCTCCATTGTTTTATAAGAATGACATCACTGATTTCGAAAGGCAGGCTATGGAGGAGAAGGGGGGTGGATTTGGTTTCGCGTTGGATGACATTGAGGAGGAAGAGGATGAGGATGAGTCATTGCTAGTGCCACAAGCAGGTGGAGACATAGCTTCAGCTAGGATGGAGGATGAGCCAGCCATACCGAGCGAGGAAGCATAGTCATGCGATAGCTTGCAAACATATTTGAACATGGGAAAGACCGATTGGATAAAAGCAGTGGTCAATGATGATAGAGATGTACAAATGTTTATCTGCAACCACCACACTTCACATGCACTCTTCAAGACCTTCTCTAATAAGGACTTCTTAAAACTTGTTGAGACTAGATATGCATCCTATTTAAATCTCTTGGAGAGAATGCTTTAGTTGCAAGAGGCATCGCAACTAATAGTTATGATAGCAAAATCGGTGGCCCAAGTCCAAGACAAAGCAAGGAAAGAGCGTGAAGGATGTAGTAAAGAGTGATGTTTTTGGGGTGATGCAAAATATAGTCTCCATCATTACTCTAGTTTTCTAGGTCATTAAATATGGGGATGCCAATGCACCTAACCTTGGAGAGTGTAGCGTAGTAAATTGTACGCACTTGCTAGGGTGGTACAATTTCACACCTAGTTTAGCACCCACCTTAGTGCATTTTACATTCTGCATTGCATTTCTCCTTAAGCACTTAATTAATCAAATTAATTAGGTCTAAGGTCCTATTTCATCGTCCTCTACATCATAAAGTTGGGCCCTTTCGCTAAAGCGTGCCCTTCGCATTTTATTCCTCCAATACACCGCTTAATCAAAAACCCTAATTAAGTCCTATTTCGAACTTGGGGTCTTGGTTTCGAGGTCAAAACATCTCGAAATCACCTGTAACTTCGGGATTCTCTCTAAAATCATCATATCCGACGGCCCTGAAAATTTGGTGAAAAGTTGTCGGGACTGTGGCGCCCGGAGTGCACATGGTCCCGGACATTTTTCCTGAAATTTTGGGAGCACGATCCAATCATAAAATAAAGCTTAACCCCAAGAAATTGGTGGGATATTCAATCTCTAGGTCGGCCAAAAGACGAATTTACGATCTAGGGTTTCCTCCATAAGAGCTCTCTTTCTTCATTTTAAGGGATCCGATTTTTGTTTTCAGAAACTTCATATGCAGTGAAAGAGCAGATCTTTGAAGACTTCAACAACATTCAACATCCTTCTACCAAGCATCTATCAAATTCATTCATCCACTTAGGGCTTGGAAGACATTGAAGAACAATAGGAGATTACCGACTGAAGATTGGCTTGTACTCCTCCCTTGAGGGTTGGGTATGATTTCATGTTGTTTTCATGTCTTTGCATAAGCTTCAATACATCATTTATTCATGCTTTAGATCACATTGCATCTTGATTTAGAGCATTTACATTGTCATTTACAAGCAATTAGGGTTTACTTTCTAGGTTGCTCTAGTTTGCTTTCTTGCATTTTAGGACCTTGCACACACTATAGGTCTGCACACACAATACATTTTACAAAACAACTTGGCTATTCGTGGAGGTGGAAATCACCGAAGCGGGGGTTTGACTAAGGCAAAACCCTATATAGCCGCCCATACACCCTTTTTCAGATATCATTGCAAGTTTCGGGATTCGGACAACGCCGCGGGATACAAATCCGGAGAGAGAAGGTCGAGACAGCACTCTGTATCAAATTGCAGAGCAGAAGACTGGGACAGGGGCGCTGGGCGCCCTGGTCCCTGGGACAGAGGCGCTGGGCGCCCTGGTCCTCCGGACAGACAGCTTTCCGACAGTGTTTCAAAGTGCAGAACGACAGTTTCCGGTGCAGTTTTCAGGACAGTGGCGCCCGCGCCCCCGTCCCGAACATTTTTAGTCCGATTTTGACTCCGAGTACACATCTGCATTCTTATTTCATCCTTGTATTTACAGCTGTTCATTGTTTAATCTCAATTCTGCAATCTTGTTATTACTTCATACTTGTATTTTGGGATTAGGGTTTGAACTTGCATTACTTGATCTTACAATTTCAACAAGGGAATAGAAATCCTAATAGATATCCCGTGGCTCTCTCTTTCATCAAAAGAAGTAGCCAATTGTGCGATATCTCTAGGCTCTTTCGTATTCCGTAATGTGTGTCAAAAGGTAGGATTAGGGCATGATTAACCTAGTCTCGCTTTTTCCCCTACACAAAGAGGTGTATGAGTGCATTGATACTATGCTAGACCATATGAGAACTATCATGATTCATGTGAGAGGACCCCACATTAGCTTTCTACAATGAGCAAATTCAGCCAATATTCGTTGGAGATGGGAGAATCTCAACACTCCCTTGCAAATGGTTGCCTATGCATTGAACCCCAAATGGTACAATTAAAGGCTTGGTAGAGTTACACCCATACTGGATGTTGACGTGAAGGCAAGGTTCTTTAGGGCCATCAAAAGAGATGTATGATCCTGTAGAGGCCAGCATCATTCGTACTCAATGGACAAAATTTACCACTCTTACGAGTTATTCTGAGGTGGCCAAGATGGATATGCCAACTATGGCAAAAAAGGACCCAATTTTGTGATGGAATTGCAAAGGATTGATTTCTTTGATTACCACTTTAGACATTTGATTGCTATCTCAGGTTTCTAGTTCTTCAGCTACTGAGAGGTGTTAATGCATGATAGCCTCGGTAAGATAAATGATTGAATGAGAGATAAATGAAGTCTCTCATTCAATCACCTATCCTATCAATAGACTATGATGAAGACTTCAAGCTATCGTTCCTTCATTTGATGATTATTCTTCGATTAATATACACTCAATCCTACTTGCAAATTCCGATCAATATTGGTTTCTTAATCAATACTTAAACTGCCGATAATTATCGGTTACAAATATCATAGCACAGAATACCGATTGGTATCGGTTCGCATTGAATCGTATGAACACCGATTGTTATCGGGTTTAGTTTATAACTATATACACCAATTGTGAACACTGATTGTTATCGATTGACTTGCTTATAGTATACACACCGATTAGTATTGGGTGACTTATTTATGGTATACACGTCGATTAGTATCTGGTGATTTGCTTATGGTATACACGTCGATTAGTACCGGGTGACTTGTTAAATACACCGATCGGTAAATACAATGATAATTGAAAGGTGCGATCAAGTAATATCTCGATCGGTCATGTCTAATTGACATGACCCGTCAAGGTATTGCTTGATCTCCCTTGCATACATATATATATCAATCGGCATTTGTGAGAAGGACATTGAAATCGATAAATGCTCCTCCTCTATCTGCATCATACCAGATAATAATCAGATCCATTATTTAAGAAATAACATATACATCAAAGAAGATAACTAATCTTGAATATAACTTGCATTTTGAAAATTGAAAATCGAATAACATTTACATGGTATTGGAGCTATAGTTAAATCGAACCTGAGGCTATTCAATTTTGTGGAAAATTCAAAACAAGCATATATTCAACATCACATTTCTTCTAATGGCTAGCGCTATCAGATTCGAAGATAGACTTGAAGGAGGTGATGACTTCTCAACATGGAAGTTCAAAATTCAGATGATTCTTAAAGAAAATAAAGTCGAATCATTTGTAAAAACTGAAACTGCAGAACCTGAGACTGAACCTGACAAAACAACTTGGAGAGAGGGAAATGAAAAGGCCATCAAAATCATAGTTGATGGGGTGAGAAATAATATTATGCCCGTCATAATGAAACATGAAACGGCCTACAACATGTTCAAAGCCCTTGAAGATGCATTTGAGATATCCAATGCTAGTAGAACCTTGGCCTTAAAAAGAGAAATAAATCATATAGCCATGATCAAAGGAGAATCAGTCAATGCCTACTTCATGCAAATATCAGCCCTAAGGGATGAACTAGCAACTCTTGGATACGAGATCCAAAGCAAAGAATTAACACTCATTGCTCTAGATGGGTTGCCTAATATATGGGAAACATTCATCCAAGGCATCAGTGCAAGGGATGAATTTTGAAAGTTTGATAGGTTAAAGGCAGATTGTCTCCAAGAAGAATCAAGGTTAAATAAGAAAGGGATCAAGCAAAAGAATATAGATGAAGATCTTCAAGTCTTAATTAGAAACTCAAACCAAAAAAACAACCAGAAACAATTTAGGAAGAGAAAAGGTCGTCATGGCAAGAACACCTTCAAGAAGGACCTTTCACAGATTCAACAGATATGACAAATTTGGGCACTATGTTGCCAAATGTCTAGAAAGAACAAAACAACAATGTTGGCATTATGTGAACCGGTACGTGGACATAATGACATTGTATGTTGTCATTGATGTCAATATGTTGAAGAGGTACGAACCGGCATATGTGAGAACCGGTATAACACTGAACCGGCATTTGTGCCAAAGTGAAGCGGTGTGCTTGTTCAAGATGAACCGGCATATGGTTATGGGAACCGACACATGGAAGCGTTGTATGACTACCGGTTGGTAGTCTCAACTTCAGGGTTTCCGGTTGAAGTGCTTCAAGCCTGTATGGCTCAACCGGTGACATTGTGTGATGAGTTAGCATTGTAATAAAGAACAGATCATGTTGCCATGTTAGCCTTGTGCGTGTGAAGGATCTTGCATAAAGGAGATTGTTCCTATCTACCTCGGGAATGTGCGAAGTGTATAAACAGTGATAACGTGTGATGGGTTATCAGCCGCCATGAAATCGGTGGAAAACAAACGATGGAGAATGTCTTGAGATTGGGTCAAGACTGTTGCATTCAATACAGTATGATCAACGGTCAGTATTGACCCGTTTGAATTCCTTAACCTAACAGGTCTAAGATTTAGGGTTTATGCTACCGACCTGTCTGTTGTCCTATAAGGTCGATGTTGCGACTCTTTCAGAGGTTGTTGGCAAAAGTTGTCTGTGAGTATCCAAGAGAAGGGATACATGATTCTTGCCAGACCAGAGGAGAGAAGTGATACCTGCAGAGTGTAAGTGCAGAAGGTGAAGAGGAGCTTAAGTGGATCTGCATTGGCATTGAGTGTTATTACCAGATCATTGTAGTACCTGTTGATCTCTAACCACCTCAACAGTTGGAAAATCCCCTAACAGGGTAGCCTTAACCGGCTTGCTGTAAATCACTTAACAGGGTAACACAAAGTTATTGAGATCTGGAAAGCTAGAGAGCTCTGGAAATCCTTTAGCTATTGAGTTCTTGAAATCCTCTAACAAGGTACCCTTAACAGGGTTTAACCCTTAACCGGGTATTGTAGCCATCCCTTAACCAGGTGACCTCTAACAGGATCGGTTCCTAGAAGAACCTTTTGTAATGTCTTTAACCGGACAAGGCTTCTAACAGAGAGGACTTCCAAAGAGTTCAACAACAAGCTTGTGGGTATTCATCCCCACCGTGGTTTTTCCCAGTTGGGTTTCCACGTGAAAAATATGTGTGTCATATGTGATGCTTTTATCTTGTGATGCTTTGTTATTGCCTATTAAACATATGATGGTTCTATGTTTTATGCCTGTCAATAAAACATGTTGAACTAGCTATTGTGAAGATATGATGATAGATTACCTGTTCATGCATAAGGGTGGAATGGTAGTGTAATTTTGAGTTGAGTGGAAAACTCAGTAAGAAACCGGTTTATGATTGTTTTAGTTGTTCTGAGTTTTACCGGTTGCACTCTGTTTCAAACCGGTGTCACTGTTTGCCAGTCATTTAGAGTAATTGTTGATGAACCGGTTTAGGTCTGTATTTTGTCTGTACTGATTCACCCCCCCCCCCTCTCAGTACCGGTTTGGTACTATTCGTTCATCATTGAGTTATCAATTGGTATCAGAGCGTCCTCCAGGTCCCCTGTGTTATAAGCTTAACCGCTTCAGGTAAAGATCCCAGACAAATGATGAAGAGGGAAGGTCCAAAGTTTAACAAGGAAAATTTCGGTATATGGAAAGATAGGATGAAGATATTCATCAGAAGCATGGGTGCTCAACACTGGAGTTATGTTGAGAACGTCTATGTTGTCCCTACTGGTACTCTCACCAATGACCAAAAGAGAGAGATACAAGAAAATGGGCAAGTCATGGAATCTCTCATTAGTAGTCTATCTGACATTGAGTTTATTGATGTTCAAGACAAGGTAAATCCCAAAGAGGTATGGGATGCTCTTGAAAATATCTATGGTGGTGATGAACATGTAAAACAGGCTAAGGAAGAAAGTCTGAGAGGGAAGTTTGAAGATATGCGGATGGTTGAAGGTGAGACCATTCAGTAGTATGGAATAAGAATCAAAACAGTTGTTGGAGAAATTAAGAGTGCAAATGGTAAAATAGAAGACTCCACTGTGGTAAGCAAAGTCCTAAGATCCCTATTGCCGCTCTATGCAATATGGGTGGTTGTTATTCAGGAGCTGAGATCAATAGACAAGACTAAGGTATCCTTGGACTCCATCATAGCAAAGTTGACAGCCTATGAGCTAAATAGTTTTGATGGCAGTGTTCAAAAGACTGAATTAGCTTTTAGAGCTTCTGTTGTACCATCCAGGAAAGGAAAAGAAGCAAGCACTAGTGGTGAACCAAGACAGAGCAGAGTAATGGATGATGAGGAGTTTCTGATGGAATTTGAAGCTCTACTTGCCAGGAAGCTTCCTAAAGGAACCGGTAAATACAAAGGTAAGCTACCTTTGAAATGCTTTTCTTGTAATCGGATAGGACATATTGCTATAAACTGTCCTAATGGTGATATCAAGGACAAACTGGAAAGGTTCAGAAAATTCAAAGGAGGAAACCGGAGAAACTGTTTTGTGGCAGTTGATGAAGGTGTCACAGATGAAGAATCAGAGGATGAAGAAAAGGAAGATATTGTGTTTGTTGCTGTCAAAGAAGATGTGTCAGACAAGAAGGCTCTTGTCTCCCAGTTTGATAATTCCAATGAGTGGATCATTGACAGTGGTTGTTCTCACCATATGACTGGTGACCGGAGCAAGTTTCTATCCTTGGAGGAGTATAATGGTGGTGTGGTTCGCTTTGGCAATGATGCACCATGCATGGTCAAAGGCAGAGGGTCCATCTCTCTGAATGGAAAGAGTAGTGCTGACAATGTGTACTGGGTTGATGGTCTCAGACACAACTTTCTGAGTGTTGCCCAGCTGAATGACAGTGGCCCCACTCTGGAATTCAAGAATGGAGTTTGTAGAATCAAAGGAAAAGATGGTGAATTGGTGGCCACCGGCATGCAGACCAAAGGTAACCTATTTCATCTGAATGCAAATATAAGTACATGTCTTATGGCTAAGTTTGATGATAGCTGGATATGGCATAGGAGACTCTGCCATGTAAACTTTGATAACATTGTGAAGGCTAGTAAGATCAAGGCAGTTAGAGGGTTGTCGGTGCTAAGCAAACCGGATAATACTTTGTGCAGAGAGTGTCAATTGGGGAAAATGTCTTCCTCAACCTTTAAAGGTAAATCTTTCACTGCTGACAACTTGCTTGATCTTATGCATATTGATTTGTGTGGTCCTATGAAAACTAGAAGTGTGCAGGGTGATAGGTACTTCATGATTCTCACTGATGACTGCTCAAAAATGATGTGGATCACATTCTTGAAAGACAAGTCTGAAGCCTTTGTGAAGTTCAAAGTTTTCAGAGCATTAGTGGAGAAGGAAAGCGGTAAAAGGATCAAGTATCTCAGAACTGATCAAGGAGGGGAATTCACTTCCGGTGAATTCAACAAGTATTGTGAAGAATTTGGCATCAAGAGGCAACTGTCTGCCCCCCGGACTCCACAGCAAAATGGCCTAGTAGAGAGAAATAACCAAACTGTGGTTGAAGCAGCTAGAACCATGTTGATTCAAGGAAAGGTAGCTCACACCTTTTGGAGAGAAGCGGTGAGCACTGCAGTCTACACAATGAACTGGGTACTCATCAAGAAAGGTAAGGATAAAACTCCTTATGAGTACTGGACCGGTAAGACACCTATGGTTAGCTACTTTAGAGTGTTTGGTAGCAAATGTTACATCAAGAGGAGTGAACACCAAAGCAAATTTGATGCAAAATGTGATGAGGGAATATTCCTAGGATATTCCACCAAGAGTAAAGCTCTCAAGTGTTCCAACAATAGGACTCAGAGAATTATGGAAAGTATCAATGTGAGAGTTGATGAAACCTCTGAGAAACCGGAGGAAACCGACAGTGAGCAAGCTATAAATGAGCCGGTTGCAACCTTCTAGGAACCGGTTGTCAATCAACCAAGTACCAGTAACAGTGTTCCTAAACCGTTGAATGCTGATACTGATGAAGATGAGGATGAAGAGGAAAAGCAAGAAGAACCAGTCAAGACTATTCCTCGGTATGTCAAGCTGAATCATGATCCTAAGCAGATCATAGGAGATAAGGATGCAAGAATCCTGACAAGAAGAAAGATCAGAGAAAACTCATGTATGATCTCTGAATTTGAGCCTAAATCATTCAAAGAGGCTCATAAAGATGAAGACTGGATCAAGGCAATGGAAGAGGAACTTGACCAGATAGAGAAAAATGGTACATGGTCCTTGGTACCCAGACCGGAGCATAAAAATGTCATTGGCACCACATGGGTGTTCAGAAACAAGCTAAATGAGGATGGCACAGTGATTAGGAACAAAGCCAGATTGGTGTGCAAAGGATATGCTCAAGAAGAAGGAGAAGACTATGGAGAAACCTTTGCTCCTGTAATAAGGATGATAGTCCTTCATCCATAGGTGTGTTTTGATCCTCTTTGTGTGGTCAAGGAACTCTAAGGTCATTCTATAAACCTTGAGTTAACCTTAGTCCACTAGGATCCTTCTAGGTCCAATAGGACATTTTCTCATATTGATGAGTTTTGGCATTACGAGGTAGATTTCTGATGTTTTGTAGTCATTTTAGACATTTTGGAACCATTTAGAAGTTTGAAATCATTTAGGAGTCCTAGAATGCAAAAATGCAAAAAAATGCAACTTTGACAACTTTTTCAAAAAATGGTTAAATGTTAGTTCCAACGGTTCCCAACCACCTTGGTTCGGTTGAACTTGTTAGGAGAAGCCTATTTACGCCTTGATTTCGACTTCCAAAGGGTTGGAAGATGAATTGGATGCAAAATTTCATCAAAATTCTGATAAAAAATACAGTTTTCTGAGCAATCATGTGTTTGTACGGATTTGTACGGATTGGAAAGTCAAATACAGGTCCATGATTGAATAGTCATGTGAAGTACCTTTCATTTGAGTCTAATTTGAGTGAATTTGGTATTGTATTGAGAGAGTTATTGATTTTTTTCTAAAAATTGCTGTAAACCCTAGGGTTTTGGGGTTTTTCTGCTAAATGGACAATATCTTGCAATTTCAGAGGTAATAATTCAAGCCCCTTTGGAATTTGCAAGGTATAATGATGTATTTTAATATCCCAAACGCTCAGGATCTGGTGAATGGATTTTTATGGTGTGGGTGCAATGTTAGGGTTCCCACGGATACTGAGAGGGGGGGGTGAATCAGTATCTGACCGGTAATGTAATTTTCTTAAAACTGAATATGCAGAACATAAAGTAACAGTATACTGGTATGCAAGAATTAATGTAAATAACAGAATCAAAAACATCCACATGAAAGGAACACCATAACACAAGATGTTTAACGAGGAAACCCGGTGTGGGAAAAACCTCGGTGGGATTTGTGACCCACAATATTCACTTACTGGCCAATAAGAGAATATTACTTACAATAGGGGCCTGCACATACAGGAAGGCCAACTGCCTAGAGCACACTGCTCAATAAGAAGTCACACCGACTTACAATGAGAAGTATGCAAATCCAATGATCTGTACTGCTTTACAATAGCATCTTCAATGCCAGATTCAGTACCGGTTCTTGCTCTGTTCTTTACATATACCCTTGACCTACAATTCGCACATTAGGTCTGCCTTAATTTTCTTTATACTTCCTATCCTTATCACTATCCCACAAATGTCTACAATGATCTCTTTTATATACAAGAGTCACTTTACAATTTGCCAAGTCGGCTTACAATAAATAAACAAAATATTACATATCAAAAATCTTGTCGGCCTCTTGGCCGGTATACATATTTTCTTTTGTGCCGGTGTACATCTTTTGTGCCAGTGCCGGTGTAGAGTGATCTTGCTGATGCCGGTGCACTGTCTTGCTTGAATAATGTTTTGTCGGTATAATGTCTTGCCGGTGCCATAGGATTGCAAGGTTGCCTGTGTAATGCTTTGTCGGTATAATGTCTTGCCGGTGCCATAGGATTGCAAGGTTGCCTGTGTAATGCTTTGCCGGTATAATGTCTTGCCGGTGCCATAGGATTGCAAGGTTGCCATCAATCACAAAACCTTCAATCACACACAATGTCTCATTGGAGTGTCCATATGCCAACAATCTCCCCCTTTGGCATTGATGGCAACACTCATGAGAAATTTCAAAAGATATCCAAAAAATGTGTAGACCAAAAATGTGAGAGCTCCCCCTGAGCATGTGATCCCTGTGTTTTGAATTTTCTCATCCTACTACTCCCCCTTGGGCATCAATGACAAAGGTTAGTAGATTTTGTAGTTGTACCAATCCATAACCTCAACCTTGTAGTTGGGTAGTTATTATCTGAAGAATATCTCCCAAAATTAAGTTTATACCATCCATAAACTTCTTACTGTCTTTTATTGCTGTCTCAGTTCTGTATACTGTACCGGTGAGATGCTGCAAGTGCTCTCCCGGTGTTTTGCTTCCCTATGTTAGTGCCTCTGAGATTTCCTTCCGCAGAGAGGCTAAATAGTCCAATCTTGGACTTAGCTTAGATCTCAAGACTTTTGCCTTGTTTAATATTTTATCTTTCTCTCTTTCTAATTTGAGCAATTCTTCCTCAAAATTTGTTATCTTTTCCTTCAAAACTGATAATGTATCGGATGAGTTAACAAAATTATCTGCAAGTTTATTGATCTCTTCCTGTACCTTGCTCATCTTTTTGTCTACATCTATGGTCAAAAAATTTATCTTACAGGTGTCTTTGTATAGAGTTTTGTACTCTTTCAATAAATTACACAGTTCCGGTAGAAGTGTGTCAAATTCCCTGTTACACTTCTTTATTCCTTCCTCAAAGAATTTATGTTTCTCTTTTTCTACAATTTCCTTTACAGATTCTACCTTTGTTTGCTCAAAATTTCTAGAAATATATTTACAAAGTGTATCCAACTGGCCTAAAGAATCTTTATTGTCTATATTACAATTAGGGGCTATTGATTTCAAAAATGGAATTGAATCATCTATCGCTTTATAAGCTTGTGAGCTATAATCAGTTATTTTCTTGATAGATTCAAGTAATACCGTGATAAGGATAGGAAGTATAAAGAAAATTAAGGCAGACCTAATGTGTGAATTGTAGGTCAAGGGTATATGTAAAGAACAGAGCAAGAACCGGTACTGAATCTGGCATTGAAGATGCTATTGTAAAGCAGTACAGATCATTGGATTTGCATATGCCAACATGCAAGCCATAGGCTAAATATCTTCAGGTATTTAGCCTGCCAATTGGGGTATGAAGTGTGCAAATCAGTAGAAGGACCAAGGGGTTGGTGAAAACTGATAAAAAAGCATGAAATCAAGTTGAATAGACCTCTCAAGACTCTGTCCTAGCCCTGTGTACCCATCACCAAGCGTTTGTTTGTGTTCCAAGCCTAAATTGGCCAATTAGGCCTGTGAACCGAGTAAGGGTTTGGTAGTGCAGGAGTGGGGTGAGGCTCTACCCTCTTGGGGGTTGTTCAACCTTAGGAAGGAGGTTCCAAATTAGTAAAAGCAGTACCACATCCTTTGTGGAATTTGTTTTGTATTAACCGGTTCCTTGCTGACAGGCGTAGTAGCCTAGTAGGTCTAAAAGGTGAAGTTGGCGTTGTAAGGTTTGGGGAGGCAAACTAGTGATTGATTCTTAGTTGTTTAGGGTCCTTGAAGGTGTCCCTACTGCTGTTTTGGATCAAAGGACAGATTTGTGTCATTTGCCCTATTTGAGTCTCATTTGGGGATTGAGTCTCTGAAGCAACTTTTGTGTCTAAGTTGAGTAACCCATAAGGGATTGGGTTTGGCCTTGTATAGGTCTAAGGGTTGTGTGAGGGTGGTCCTTCACATCCTTACCAAGAGTGGGTAAGGTTGACTAGGTTGGAAGTCACCTTTTGAGTCTGGTAGACTGTGAGCCCATTGTGATACTTCCTACAGTGCTCTCTACATCAAAGTCTTGTGAAATTCGCCAGTAATGCGTAGTTTGCAAAGTTTTTTTTTAAAGGTCCAAAATTTGCAAATTGGCTAAAAGGTCTGAAATTTGCAAACTGGCTAAAAGGTCCGAAATTGGCAAAAGGCCTAAAAGGTCCGAAATTTGCGAACTAGCTAAAAGGTTTGAAATTGGCAAAAGGCCTAAAAGGTCCAAAATTGGCAAAAGGCCTAAAAGGTCCGAAATTTGCAAACTAGCTAAAAGGTCCGAAATTGGCAAAAGGCCTAAAAGGTCCGAAATTGGCAAAACACCTAAAAGGTCTGAAATTGGCAAAAGGCCTAAAAGGTCCAAAATTTGGACCTTTAAGTGAAAATGAGAGAAAAAGTAAAGTTGGCAAAATGCCTCAAAGGGCCAAAATTTGGACCTTTTAGTGAAAATGTGAGAAAAAGTGAAAGTTGGCAAAATGCCTCAAAGGGCCGAAATTCGGAACTTTAAGTGAAGATGTGAAAAAGTGAAAGTTGGCAAAACACTTCAAAATCCCAAAGTTTGAAAAAGTGCCCAAAATCCTGAAATTCACCATAAAGGGGTGAAAATGTCAACGGTTTTAAAGTTTGAGAAAGTGCCCAAAATCCCAAAATTCACCATAAAGGGGTGAAAATGTCAAAGTTTTTAAAACTTTTCGAATGCCCCTCTTGCCCGAAATTGCCAGGAACAACTAAATTCGCGGAAGGAGTAAAAGCATTAAAACTTGGGAAATTTTCAAATGGCCCTCCAGGCGTTAAATTTTAATATTTGTTAAATTAAATTAATTAATTTTTCAAATTGATTTATTGAAATGAAATTGATCGTTTGCAGGTCACAGGACGTCATTAGAAAACCAGGAGAAAGACCTGAAACGCAAATCGAAGAAGGATCGCAATCAAAGCCAGGCGCTGAAGACTGGAAAAGAAAAAAGATATGGTAACGCACTGCAGGAACGTGAGAGCAACCAAAAATTGGGAACCGTACCGTTGAACAAAGATAAAGTCCACCACCGAGACCAAAGAACAAAGAACACTCTGAATGCTGCAAGTTTATGCCTTCTCGAGAAAAAGCACACAGCTCGATTTAATTCTAGGAATTCAATTTCTAAAAAGATGAAATTGTTTTAATGCAAAAATGCTTGTAGGTGCCACTCAGATATTTTGAAAGAAAGGGGAAACAAGTTAGTTGTGGACAGTTATGTCCAACTACTGGATAGACTCAAATTGAAGCCAAATAGTGGCAGGTAGTTGAAATTGTGGTTGAATGGATGAGTGAGAATTTAATGGGCATGGGTTAGGGCTGCTAGTTTCTGGAAGGCAGATCAAGACCCTTGGATGCAGTTATTCCTAGCCTTTGGTTCGTATTGTAAAATCTATAAAAGGCAGAGGCCTTTCTTCTGTAAAGGGTTAGCTAGTTAGAGATTCTTGTTAAATAGTTAGACTTTGGTGAGAGAGTTAGATTTTAGAGTTAGAAAAGGTTAGATTTTAAGCAATAGCATAGAGATGTTGCAGAAGTTGTTGTAATAGGCAACTGAAATCAATATATAGACATTGATTTGGTGTTTATTGTCTTCTTTTCATCCTGTTTGCATGGTTTCTCTCAACATTTTAGATAGATCTTTCTATTTTGGGTGTGCAGGTATTTGATAGATTCAGGCTCATACCACTAAGGATATATTGATTGTGTATCCTTTTGTATGGTTAACCTAAGCCTTTAATTGTGCTTAGTTCAATTGCAAGTGTCCGTCCGAGTTGCGCCAGAATTGGGTGCTTAGTCGTGCGTCTCCAATTTGAAAATCTTCCAAGTCCCTTTGAAGATTGCACCGTTCCTGCAAGGTTGTGAGCTATTCTGGCCAAGCAGGAATTGGTTATGTTGAATCTGTCTACCCGCATACCCATGTTGTTAGTTTTAGATCTCCTAACCCTTTCCTTTTGCTCTTTATTACGTAATTCGAGAATCGCAACAGACCAGCTTGTTGCAAATCGTAAGTCCCCTTGTGCTCCCAGCAAATCACATCGACCACTGAGTAATCTCGCAGTCAAGACCTGACAATCGAAACCTTGATGTCGTCCCCATTGATCAAACAAAAAACAGCATTAGGGATTTCCTTATCTCAAGAGAGGATAGGATACTGAGCCAGTACATTCTATTCTGCTTTGGCCGGATAACGTCGCAAGTTCCACGATTTTAGACACGTCAACAGAATTGACGCTAGGAGGGCGGTATGATGAATGTCTAAACAGCTAAATCCAGATCATATCAGTCTATATTTTCAAGGAATAACTTTATAGCTTTTACCCTCCGCACGCAACAAAATTGGGGAGGGCACCTTAACAGTTCCTTGCAGCAAGTTGAGTCTAATCGACCTTTTAAATGCTATATTCGGGATATGCAAGATCCCTGTTAAACCAGAAAATACCAAAAATATTTCTGAGTCAGTCGCTTCATGAAGATTGTTCGTAGTCCGAAATTTTTCAGATCCAACAGAGGTTGAGTTTGCAGCTATATCCCAAGCGGTTGCTCAAATTTGCATCTGCACCTCACTGCAGAATTCACGGCACCACAATGCACGATGAACTGAGTCGCTTGACATTTTTGTCAAGGGTTGAGCTCACATTACAAGGGCAGATATTCTTTTGGGATGTCCGAAAACCAGAGGCAATAGTACAGCCGGATATCCCTAGTCCTCTGTCCAGCATCGAAGAATTTACAAGATTCAAGAATTTGATTAAGAACCAGTTTGGTCTCGAAGAGGAGTTACGCGTGGAGAACATGTTGTCACCTTGGTGGTGCAGAATTCACCGCACCCAAAATTCAGAGTTCACCTGCTCACTATGCATGGAGGCAGTCAGTCAAGTTAAAGCTCAGTTTGGACTGCCGGAAGAACCAAAGAAGAGCATCACCAACAAAGTGTGGAGTGCCTACCTTGCTACAGACGAGTAGAGAAGATCGCAAAATCAATACAACACCACACCTTCTGACGATGTTAAGTTGGGGCTATCAAGTGCTGAGCAAGATGAACCAATCAATCAGACCAAGGTAGCAGATGAATTTATTATCCCTGCAACTGATGAGGACAATGTTCAAGAGGACGATCAGGGGAGCTTTGTGGATCAGCCACAGGTTGAAGAGCAATTTGCAGCAGCCCCACAAATGGATGATGCAGTCCAAGAGTCCGTCGAGGATGCTTTTGAGGGCCAATCAATCAAAGAGTCCTTTCTGTTTGAGGTCATACTGATACAAATGCATAAGGCTGCATTGCTCATACAGCCCAAGGATTCACTAACAGATGATGCGCCTCTCTTTCCTGAGTTCGAGTTCAGTTTCAAGACTAATTTTCAGCCTACGCAACCTAATGTGGAATGTGATGTTGATTTGCATACACCAGACGCTATCGAGATGTTGCACCACCAATGGCGACCTCTGATACAGATGTTGAAGCCTTTCCGCCGCACAACCCATCGTACAATACTCTGCATGACTCAAAATCTTGCCAGGTTGTTTCTTTCCCTCCTGCTGTTAATTTTGAAAATTTTCCGTTTAATTTTGAATATTCTAGAAAAACAACCTGTAAATGGATTAACCACGAACCTAATGAACTTCCCCAACGAATAATTTTGCCCAATGTCCTGGTTAAATTCGAGAGTGGCCAACTGAAAATTTTCTTTTCAAAGTATAAAGAGAAACCAGCCGAACTGAGAACTATTCCCACTGCCCTGTTACTGCTGCATATACTAAAAAATCATCCTGGGTCAGGAACTCATGGATGCAACCTGCATTTTGTGCAATCGGTCTCTTCTTGTACATAGTTAGTTTAGGTTTTTGTTCGTTTTCTGTTCTTTTAGCTTAGATTTCATGTTTTCTGCTTTAGTTTAGTTTGCTTTCTGTAGTGTAGGTGTCCTTTCAGTAGGGGTTGTCTCCCTGTCAGTTTTTGAAGGGATTTGTTTGCTTTTCCCAGCACTGGTGTACTAAGTCGGAAATTTTTTTCCGGCTCATTTCTTGGATGCCAAGTTTGGTAGAGCACCTAATTGACGGTTGCCCCTGTAGTCAGTCCATTTTGGTTTAAGGCTTAGTCAGTCTAAAAATTTAGTTGCTTGCTGTGTCTTGTTGCCAACGTTGTGATCACTGCACTTTTAAACGCTTAAGTTTGTCGTTTTATCAAAGGGAGGTCACTGCAAGTAAAAAATTCTAAAGCTCTGCTTCAGCGACCACTGTAATGCTCAATCCCACATAGGCTTCACTGCTTGCCAGCCAAGGTGAAAAAGTGAAAAATAAAAGAGAAAAATCAAAAGAAAAGAAATTGAAAAGCAAAGAAATATCATGTTGCTTGGCTTTGGGAATACAGACACCTCTGCTGGTATTCAAGAGAGACTATATCGGAAACAGAGCAATCTTTGTGAGCTTACAGGCGATAACTCCGTCAGGGCTATAGATGCTTGCTAGCAGCAGGGCTCTATCCAGGTTGCTTTTGAAGTATGAGTCGCTCTACGTAACTTGCATTAACTAAACAATGATATCTCAACCTTCTTTAATGCCAAAATGAATTTCACTGCACACACTTGATTTCTCAAGGTTGGTGACTTGATTCAGTTTGCGACGTCATTTTTACTTTGAATTTGTCTTCTGTCATTTGGGTTGTTTTGTGGGATATATACCAGAGATTCTGGGGTTCGATCCGGATAGTCATCCTTGAAATGTTCAGGAACATTTCCCAACCGAATCGCCATATGTGCATATTGCACACACACCCCGTCATTTGCCAGGGGACACCCCCCTAAATTTTGTCTGCCTGTGCGGCAAAAATAAGACCAAGTCTTGTGAAATTCGCCAGTAATGGGTAGTTTGCAAAGTTTTTTTTTAAAGGTCCAAAATTTGCAAACTAGCTAAAAGGTCCGAAATTTGCAAACTGGCTAAAAGGTCCGAAATTGGCAAAAGGCCTAAAGGGTCCGAAATTGGCAAACTGGCTAAAAGGTCTGAAATTGGCAAAAGGCCTAAAAGGTCTGAAATTGGCAAAAGGCCTAAAAGGTCCAGAATTTGCATAATGGCTAAAAGGTCCGAAATTAGCAAAAGGCCTAAAAGGTCCAAAATTGGCAAAAGGCCTAAAAAGTCCGAAATTGGCAAAAGGCCTAAAAGGTCCGAAATTGGCAAAACACCTAAAAGATCTGAAATTGGTAAAAGGCCTAAAAGGTCCAAAAATGGCAAAAGGCCTAAAAGGTCCGAAATTTGGACCTTTAAGTGAAAATGTGAGAAAAAGTAGAGGTGGCAAAATGCCTCAAAGGGCCAAAATTCGGACCTTTGAGTGAAAATGTGAGAAAAATTGAAAGTTGGCAAAATGCCCTAAAGGGCCAAAATTCGGACCTTTAAGTGAAGATGTGAAAAAGTGAAAGTTGGCAAAACACTCCAAAATCCCAAAGTTTGCAAAAGTGCCCAAAATCCTGAAATTCACCATAAAGGGGTGAAAATGTCAAAGGTTTTAAAGTTTGCAAAAGTGCCCAAAATCCCAAAATTCACCATAAAGGGGTGAAAATGTCAAACTTTTTAAAACTTTTCGAACGCCCCTCTTGCCCGAAATTGCCAAGAACAACTAAATTCGCAAGAGGAGTAAGAGCGTTAAAACTTGGGAAATTTTCAAATGGCCATCCAGGCATTAAATTTTAATATTTGTTAAATTAAATTAATTAATTTTTCGAATTGATTTATTGAAATGAAATTGATCGTTTGCAGGTCGCAGGACGTCATTAGAGAACCAAGAGAAAGACCTAAAACACAAATCGAAGAAGCGTCGCACTAAAGGCCAGGCGCTAAAGACTGGAAAAGAAAAAAGATGTGGGAACGCACTGCAGGAGCGCGAGAGCAACCAAACATTGGGAACCGTGCCGCTGAACAAAGATGATAAAGTCCACTACTGGGACCAAAGACCAAAGAACACTCTGAATGCTGCAAGTTTATGCCTTCTCGAGAAAAAGCACACAGCTGGATTTAATTCAAAGAATTGAATTTCTAAAAAGCCGAAATTGTTTTATTGTAAAAATGGTTGTAGGTCCCACTCAAATATTTTGAAAGAAAGGGGAAACAAGTCAGTTGTGGACAGTTATGTCCAACTACCGGATAGACTCAAATTGAAGACAAATAGTGGCAGGTAGTTCAAATTGTGGTTGAATGGATGAGTGAGAATTTAATGGGCATAGGTTAGGGCTGCTAGTTTCTGTAAGGCAAATCAAGACCCTTGGATGCAGTTAATCCTAGCCTTTGGTTCATATTGTAAAATCTATAAAAGGCAGAGACCTTTCTTTTGTAAAGGGTTAGATAGTTAGAGATTCTTGTTAAATAGTTAGACTCTGGTGAGAGAGTTAGATTTTAGAGTTAGAATAGGTTAGATTTTAAGCAGTAGCATAGAGATGCTGCAGAAATTGTTGTAATAGGCAGCTGAAATCAATATATAGACATTGATTTGGTGTTTATTGTCTTGTTTTCATCCTGTTTGCATGGTTTCTCTCAACATTTTAGATAGATCTTTCTATTTTGGGTGTGCAGGTATTTGATAGATTCAGGCTCATACCATTGAGGATATATTGATTGTGTATCTGTTCGTACAGTTAACCTGAGCCTTTAATTGTGCTTAGTTCAATTGCAGGTGTCTGTCCGAGCTGCGTCAAAATTGGGTGCTTAGCCGTGCTTCTCCAGTCTAAAAATCTTCCAAGTCCCTTTGAAGATTGCACCGTTCCTGCAAGGTTGTGAGCTATTCTGGCCAAGCAAGAATTGGTTATGTTGAATCCGTCTACCCGCATACCCGTGTTGTTAGTTTTAGATCTCCTAACCCTTTCCTTTTGCTCTTTATTACGTAATTCGTGAATCGCAGCAGACCAGCTTGTTGCAAATCGTAAGTCCTCCTGTGCTCCTAGCAAATCACATCGACCACTGAGTAATCCCGCAGTCAAGACCTGACAATCAAAACCTTGAGGTCGTCCCCATTGATCAAACAAAAAACAGCATAGGGATTTCCTTATCTCAAGAGAGGATAGGATACTCAGCGAGTACATTCTATTTTGCGATGGCTGGATGAAGTCGCAAGTTCAGTGATTTTAGACACGTCAAAAACCAGCAATTTAGAAATACAATCAGCAATAAACATAATTCAAAAACATAAACTCAAGCAAGCAATCATTATAAAACATTCAAGTATTATTTGCAAATCGGAAGGACATTAGTAATGAAGGAGTATGTCTCTTGCTAAACATATGGGTGATATTCAGGGAAATCAAGTAAATGAATTGAAAGCTTATATGGAGAGACGAGAAAAAACAACACAATTGCTTCTCCAAGCAATTCAAAAAATGAATAGTACAATCAATGCTCTTGGGCCTAGCAAACCAATGGAAGAGACATTAATTCAAACTATTCCAAGAATAACAATAAGACTCCATTGAGATCTTCACCTAAAGTGACAAGGTCTTCATTCTTACCAAGAGAGGAGCAATCACGAGAATAAGAAGAAGAAGAACCCAACATGGCAGCAAATGACATTGATGAATGTGTGAAAGCATGTTCAAGAATTGATATTGATATTAGAAGGCATATTCCATTTGAAGAATATTATAAATGCAAGGACAAGAAATACCTCAAGAGGAGAAGGATGGCAGCCCAATCAAAATTTACGAAAAAAGAGTAAATAAGATGACTCTTCCAACTTTTGATGGTTCGAAGAAGGTTACTACCTGAGCATAGATTCAAATGCTAGATATCTGTCTTTCTCTTAGTCCCATGACAAAAGATGATGCTATTAAATTTGTCATTCTTCACTTAAGAGGTAAGAGCACATGAATGGTAACATCATGGACTAATCACATAAGAGCATCATCTCATTGTAACATATAACAACTTTACACAAAGACTTATAGAAAGGTTTGATAGGAAGAACCCAAAGATGCATTTTAAGGAGCTAACACGCCTAAGACAACAAGGTTCTATGGATAAGATGTAACAAAATTCCAAAGGATCTCTGTCATGGTGCTGGATATCACTGAAAGTAGACTTAAGTTTTACTTATCAAAAGACTCTGAATCACTTAGAGGATTAGTCCAAGCTTTTGAACCATCATCCTCACAAGATGTTATTCAAAGGGCCTTAAATTTGGAAGACTCGACTCCTAAAAACAAGACCTATCACAAGGGGTCACACAAGCAATCCTTTTCCAAGGATAATTGGAAATCAAAAGCATTACCACCTCAATCCAACAAGGAGGAAGAATTTGCGAAAGAGCTTCAAAAGAAGAACTTATGTTTCCATTGTAGAGAACCATGGGAGCTGGGTCATCAATGCTCCAAAAAGGGGCAAGTCCACCACGTAGAAATAATAACGGATGATGAATCTCAAAAAAGGGAACTTGAACCTGATAGAAAGAAGAGGAAACAAGATGATAAAGAGTTTGCAAGTGATACATTGGCCACACTTTCAGGGGCACCCAAGTATCACTCCTTTGAAATTCATAGTGTTTTAAAAGGACCAAAAGTGACGATCTTAGTGGATAGTGGTGCTACACATAACTTCATTGATGAAGGTTTAGTAATGAGGATTAAGAGTTAAAAGCTGAAAACTTTGAAGGTTTCAAGGTAGTCATGGTGTATAGATTCATTGCCCTTGCACACAAAGAATTCAATAACTAAGCATTATCTTGGGGAGACATCAAATAAGTGAAGATTTCTACATAGTAAACATGGGCGATACAGATGTGGTTTTTGGCATTCAATGGTTACATTCCTTGGGTAGATATTATCAATATTTTCAAAAGATGGAACTATGTTTCCAACACAATGGCCAAGAAGTAATTCTATAAGGCCTATAAGATGGGTCTCCGAGGGTGGTGTCATCAAAAAGGATGGAAAGAACTTTTAGTCATGGGCAAGTAGAGGCGGTGGCATAATGTATGATCCTTACCAAACCACCCAAACTACCTCCTAAGAGGGGTTTTAAGCATACAATTGAACTAGAAGAAAGAGAAAAACCTATCATTACCAAACCTTACCGCCACCCAAAGTGATATAAGGAAGAAATTGAGAAAACAATTAAGAAGTTACTTGAGATGGGGCATATACAACCTAGTTCTAGCTCTTTTGCTTCTTCTATAGTTTTGGTTAAAAAAAAGATGACACCATGAAGATGTGCATAGATTATAGGGCTCTTAATAAAAAACAATCAAGAACCAATACCCCATCCCTATGGTTGAACTAATGCATGAACTTCATGGTACAATTTATTTTTCAAAGATCAATTTGCATTCCAGAGATAAATCAAATAAGAATGTCAAAGGATGTTCCTATAGCAGCCTTTGGTTGTCAATTTGGGCCTTTTGAATTTCTAGTCTTACCATTTGGACTAAGTAAAGCCCCAACTATATTTCAATCCTACATGAACCACATATTTAGCAAGCAGTTAAGGAAATTTCTTTGGGTATTCTTTGACCATATATTGATTTACAATAAAACTTGGGAGGATCACTTAAGGCATATTGATGAAGTCTTGGGGATACTTGAGCAACAATCACTATTTTCTAAAGCATCCAAATCCAAATTTTATATTTGGGGCACAAGATCAATGCCCAAGGAGTTAGTGTGGATGAAGAAAAGATCAAGGCAATTGTAAATTGGCCACGACCAAAGACTTTAACTCATTTAAGAGGATTTTAAGAAGTCTACAGTTATTATAGAAGATTTGTCAAAAAAAAAAATCGAAGTTAATTGCCCCATTAACAGATGTGACTAAAAAATCAAAGTTAATTTCTCATGGAGTGAGGAGGTCCAAAAAGCTTTTAACAAACTCAAGGAAATAATGAGTTCTTGTCCAATGCTAGCCATTGCAGATTTCTCTCTTCCATTTGAATTAGAATGTGATGCTTCAGGGAGCTATTTAATGCAAAATAAACACCCAATAGCTTTAATTATTCTATTTATGACAAAGAAATGTTGGCTATTATACATGCTCTAGCCAAGTTTAGACAATACCTAATTTGTGGAAGATTTATTGTCAAAACCAACCATAGCAGTCTAAGATTCTTTTTTAATTAAAAGGATTTAAATGATAGGCAACAAAAGCAGGTTGGCAAGTTGCAAGCCTCTATGACTTTGATATTGAGTATAGGAAGGGAAAGAATAATGAGGACGTACCATAATTCTCCATTAGCAAGCTATCAAGGATACTACAAAACATGGCTATGGAAAGATTTTTGTGGAAAGGCCTCAAAGGAGATATTTTAAAGAATATCAAGGAATGTATGGTTTGCAAAGGAAACAAGGTAGAGAAAACATTTCCAGCCAGGTCATTACAACCTTTGCCAAAAGTGGGTCAAAAATGGCAAAGCATTTCAAAGGACTTCATTATAGGACTTCCAAAGCTACAAGGGAAGGATTGTATATTTTCGAAGGTGGAGAGACTAAGTATGCTCATTTTCCTGCAATATCTTTTCAACATAGAAAACCACAAGTAGCCAATACTTTCATTAGAGAAATCTTCAACTTCATGGGTACCTAAGAATATCATAGACGGGTAAACCAAAATTTTAAATAAGTAGCTTGGTGGATATTTGCAAAATTATGTCATGGGGCAGCAAACAGCTAGGGTCAAATGGCTACATCCCAAAGAATATTGTTACAATACCACTCATCATATGTCAATAGGTATGAGTCCTTTCAAGGCACTATATGGGTATGAAGAAATATTATTTGGAGATTTGATTCTTACAAAAAAGCAAAGTTCTTGGAGCAAGAGACTTGGTGCAACAAAGTGTAGATATTTTAAACAAACTCAAAGACAACTTGCAGCACACTCAGAATCAACAAAAGATGTATGCCGATTGTCAAAGATCTATAAGAACATTTGAAGTTGAAGACTTAGTCTTCCTAAGGTTGCAACATTATAAACAATTCTTTATCAAGGGAAGCAAATCTAAGAAACTCAAGCGGTCAAGCCACAATTCTATAGGCCTTATAAGATTATAAGAAGGATTGGCAAAGTTGCTTATGAATTGGAGTTACCAACCCATAGTTGAATTCATAATTGATTCAAATATCTTGCCTTTAGAAGATTCTAGGTCAACATGTTATGCCATATCTGGAGTTACCCCCACTTGATGACGAGGGAAAATTAATTTTGGAACCTCAGGCCATCATTGACATGAGACAAAAGAAATTAAGGAATAAGGTTATTCCAAAATATTTGGTTAAATGGAAGAATTTACCTATGGAGGATGCCACCTGGGAAGTAGCAGAAATTTTTTATCATCTGAATTTAAAGTTGCTTGTGGACAAGCAATCTTGGGAAGGGCGGACTGTCACAGCTTTGCCATGAGATTGCTATTTTTTTAACACCAAATCATAGCCTTAACAATAATAAGGATTAGGTGACGAAATAAAAGAAGAAACAATAAAAAGGATCGATCAAGTTTAAAAGAATATCATCATCGGCAATATTAAAGCTTGTTAGGACAGCACTTAGTTATGGAGTATGTCTCTTGCCAAGGAAGAGGCTTGACCCCCTCTCATTTGAAGGGTAGAAGAGGGAGAACAATTGAGAGTAGCATCAACGCAGAATATCAAATTCAGCATATCAATTCAAAATATTGATTCAGAGCAGCAACTTAAAAATACAATCAGCAATAAATATAACTCAAAAACAAAAATTCAAGCAAGCAATCATTATAAAACATTCAAGTATTATTTAAAGGACTGAATTGTCAATCCATCAAGAAATATTAATTAGCAAAGAGAAGTCAGCAATTGTGTAACAAGTACATCAAGTTATCAGTTTTGAATCCTACATAGTGTTGATGTGTTTTTTATGAGACTTCAAAACACAGAATAAAATACTAAGTATTCTATCCACTCTTGAACAAGGAAACCTTATATGCTAAATAATGTGATCAAGTAAGGCTGCCCCAAGGTTTCTTTAGTCATGTCTTGACAATGCAATGTATAGACTCAATGTATATGATGTGATTTTGCTAGTATCACAAAGGGACTTACATTTATGAATCACAGCTAGAACTTGCAAACTAACTTTTCTCAAACATAGAAACATCAAAAGGGGTAAAGGGTTTAGGGAAACTATGCTAATCTAACACCTAAGGACAACGATAATAATGGATGATGCTATTAGAATATAATATTTAATTGTTATTTTTAGCTGCATGTGTTTATTAATGGTCATTTAGTTATATTTTAGTGAGTTCTTTGGTTGGCTGTTATATTTTTAGAGACTTCGTGATAGAACTGAGAATTCCTATTTTTAGAGTCAGTTTAACAGTTAGTCCCAATTTGGACAACCGCCTTGTAATTGCCTATAAAAGGCTTGTTATTCTTTCAATAAAGCATGTTTTTTTTTTAGGTTTCATGGCATTAGAGCGGGTGACAAGCCTTTAGAAATTTTTCGTGCCCTTCTACCTAGAAATAATTTCCAGAATTTTTTTAAGAGATTTTTTTATGAAAAAATTTGATTGCTGATTCCAGTTCGAGGGTTTGTGAATCACGAGTTTTTTATTAAGTTTGCAAGTTAGGGTTTTCTAGAGGAAGAGTATTTGTACTTCATAATTTTCTATTTTTATTGGTGCATTTTTTCTTTCTCCCCACGTTCTGGGCATATTCCGTGTTTTTTTCCTCGGGAGCGTCGGATTTTTGTCACGTTCTGGGCATATTCCGTGTTTTTTTCCTCGGGAGCGTCAGATTTTTGTCACATTTTTGGGCTGTTTTTTTCGGCCACGTGTTTGTGTTCCACGGCAGCAATTTTGGCGGCAACGACACTAAGTTTTCTCTGTTTTTTTCATCCGCGTTTTTCTTCTACGCACAAATTTTTTTTGTGATTTTCTTACCTGTGCAAATTTTTACAAACAGCGCAATTACATTTACCCCTAACCTGCGATAGGTTTTTTGACGACCCACATTTGTTCACGTCATCTATCCACGATTTTTGAGTTCGCCTATTTCACATCAAACTTTTGTCGCGACCTTCAAATCTAGCACAATTTTGACCTATTTCTATTTTGCGCGTGCGTTTTTTTAACGCAGCTAGGGTTTGTGACGCTGGCTTGGGTTTTGTAACATAGAAAAATATTTTGGGTTTTCAATAAAATTCGTGCTTTTGACTTTCAAACCTAGGGTTTTTTGCACACTCTCATATTTTTGTCTTGGGTTTCGTGCTTCTTCTCGGGATTTGGACCTAAATCTTAGTGTCCGAGTTGTTTTCAACGTGTATTTCTTTTGTGCCAATTTGTCTTGGGATTCATCCTAAAGATAGATTTTTTGGAGTTCGTACCAGCTGTTGCTAAAGGTTTTTGACTTATTTTTGACAAAAAAATCAGATTTTTTTAAGTTAGAGTTTGACCTCGTTTTTCGTGCATAATAAAACGAGAGGGATGGCATCATTGACCAACACCATGTTGGAATGTAGTCAATGCTTCAATGGCAAGAACTACAATACCTGGAAGCAACGGATGCTTTCTATTTTTGAGTACTAATGTCTTGACCAGATTGTTTTGGGTAAAGAATCTCGTCCTACAATAGCGGGTGACGACCAAACCAAGTTCGATGATATGCTTCCAGAAGTGCCATCAAGCAAGAAAATGAGATTTGGGATCACTTGAAGAATCTTCATGAGACATCTGACAAGAGTAGAGCGTTCTTTCTGAAGAACATGTTCTCAATTATAATGGATGAGATGTCACTACAGGAACATCTTACGAAGATCAAGGAAATACGTGACCAATTGGAGGCTATTGGTCACAAGATGGAGGAATAGGATATGGTCATGATCACATTGAAGAGCCTGCCCAGATCCTATGAACACTTCATTGAGACGCTCGACATTACCTCTACTAATGTTGACTTGAAGTTTGATGAGTTGTGCAATAAGCTATTGCAGCAAGCCATGTGGAGACAGCAATTCGGTAGCAACGATGACATGGCCAACGTGGAACAAGCATTTACTGCCAAGGGCAAAGGCAAAGGCGAGTCCACTCAGCAAGAAGGACAGTGCAACCCTAAGGAGGGGGTCAAGAAGAAATTACTTGTCACTATTGTGGTGGACCTAGACATATCCAGAGGTTGGCTGATTAGAAGTCCAACCAAGGAGGGTCTCAAGAGCAGGAACAAACTCATGTCCAAAGCATTCTAAAGAGTCAGCCTTTTATGCTTTTTGATAAGCAAATTTTGTCATCGGTTGGGTAGTTGATAAAATGACCATTAAGGGAGGGTATTAGAATATAATATTTAGTTGTTATTTTTAGTTGTGTTTATTAATGGTCATTCAGTTATATTTTTAGAGTTAGTTATATTTTAGTGAGTTCTTTAGTTGGCTGTTATATTTTTAGAGACATCGTGATAGAACTAAGAATTTCTATTTTTAGAGTCAGTTTAACGATTAGTCCCAATTTGGGCAACTGCCCTATAATTGCCTATAAAATGTCTGCTATTCTTTCAACGAAGCATGCTGTTTTTTTTTTGTTTCAGATGCTTTGATAGATAAACTCCTTAAAACCAAGCTTTGCTTCGTCATGATAACAACAACTACACAAAACTGATGTGATCTCCTAAAGTAGTGAATGATTTTCATTATTGCAAATATTCATACAAAAACCCAATACTGGCACAACTTGAACAAATATCCACAATCGAACTTAGCCACAATAACAAGGTTCAGGCTAACTTTATGCATTATCTTACAATCAGCAAACCACAAAAAGTATGAACCATCATCAAATATCATCGCATTTCTCCATCAAGATCAATGAACTTTATCTAAAACTTGGATTGAAATTTGAGAAGTAGAAACCATGCAAAATGTTGAAATAACACGCGAAAAATCACCATATCTTCAATGAAAATAGTATGTTTACTCCATCAAGCCTTGGCAACAATCTTTGTCTTCTCTTCCTACTCTACTTCTACTTGCTTCCTTATTATGAACTTCTAACTCTTGTCTATACCCTATTAACCTTTACAAATGAGAACGTTGAGCCTTATATAGATTTCTAATTACAAATGAATGGCATGGATCTAATCCAAATCAATGGCCAAGATTACATGATGAATCTCTAATTAGGGTTAGTTATAACTAACTCCTCTTTGACCAATGAGAAAATTGCATTTGCTTGATTACACCTCCTTCTAGGACCAATAGGAAATAAGTTGTAATTTCCATCTTTCTTTGACTAGGTTCAACAAATATGGACATGTTGACTTTAAATTCTTGTTTGGTGGATGGTGAGTTGTCGCCACCTCAACTACTTGCACGCCACGTAGACTTGCTACCTCATCACAAGCAATATCTCTTGACATTCAACGAATGTGATTGGTCATATTCTCAAATTGCATCATCTTCTAACTTTGATCAACTCTTCTGAGACTATCTGCTTGAGAGATGCATTCACCGATTTCATCCTTTGCACTTGCACTCCACCTTCATCTTTCTTGCCTTCATGATGTCAATGCCTAATCTTCATGTGTGGTCATAGTTGTATCCTCCATTCGCATTTGCAATGTTGTAGAGCCTTTCATCCCTTCATTTGCAATGTTGTAGAGCCTTTCATATCAGCTCCTCATGTCCATTATTCCTCTCTCTCCAATGTGCATTTCAGAAATTTTACTCCAAGTATGCATTTTTGGGGATATGGCATTCTCATGTATAAAGTCGGGATTTCAACCATCCAATGTATAAAATTGAAACTTTAGGGTCTTCATGTAAGAAATAGGAACTTTTACCTTGCCATGCACAAAATCGGGATTTAGCCTTGCCCATGCACAAAATCGGGATTTAGCCTTGCTCATGCACAAAATCAGTATTTAAGGGTTTGCATGTATAATTTCGGGTTTAAGGGAGGTTCATGTATAAAATCGAAAATCTGAACCTTACATGTATAAAATCGAGGTTTAGAGGATTTCATGATGTTAGTCCACTCTTGTTTTTCTGTCTTTTCGCATTCTTTACATATTTTTCCCCTTGCAATTCGTTTTCTTGAACTGAACCTCTCACTTGAACCGTTATAAGGTTCAAAGTTCAAGTTCAAGTGCGGTATGTGACATAGCGGCTTCGTTAAAAAAAAAAAAGAGAGAGGTGTTAAAGGTCTTGGTGGTCGTAGTTCATTGAACTTGAACCGTGAGCCTTTAGAGTGGTTCAAGGTTCAACATGTTAAAGCAAGTCTCGCGTAAGTCATGTTTTATAATGGGTAAGCTTCATGTTCGCGTGTTTTGCACTAATACTATTTTGAACTTGAACCTTTGAACTTCTTTTCGAAGGGTTCAAGGTTCAAGGTTCAAACTTTGAGGATTGATGACTTTGGAGATAAAGTGGACAAGTGTCGACATATAAGGAATATTCTGGATTTAAAAGATGAACCTCGAGAAAATGAATTGTGATGTGAATCCATTCTTGGGAATAATCATTCCAAATAATCATTTCAAGTAAAGGATGCAGAGGAGAAAAGACTTGCTATTAATGAACTGTCAGAACTTGATCTTTTCGGCACGAATGAGGATGCAGTTTTCAAATCATGACAGATCGTGCGGCCGATATTTTAGGCCAGTCCCTAAAATTTGTTTTATTTAAAACAAGTTACTTCCCTTTATCATTTACCCAATTTGGTAAGTAGAAGGTTAATGCAGACGACATTTCTTGCTCATGACTCTGTGAATTCTCAGTTCTGCATGAAAGGTGAGCGCAAGTTCTTCCTCTTTTCTTGTTGGTTTTCATGAATTGAAAGTGTTATTTGATACTTCAGTCGGTTCAGTCAATTCTTCCTGCTATGCATTTTCTAATTATAAAACTAAAATGAGACCAAAAGTACCTCAACTAGACCAGAAGTCTTGGCTAGTTAGTTCCCTGCCTGACATAGGAGATACTTTTCTATCATCAATAGATTTAAATGAATTCCATGAAAAAGTGCGAAATTCTGCTAGCTCCCCTTTGATGCAGAAAATTTTAGATAGTGGGTTGATAGAAGTTGTTGCATTTCCTCCCACTGTGTCATGTCCAAAAGTAATTTTGGAATGTATGAGCAGTTATGATCCTGTAGAGAGGTGTGTAAGAGATGCAGAGGGTAAGGTTTTGCTTGCAATTAATCAAGAGGTTGTTTCCGCCGTAATGAAAATACCAGAGAAAGAGCAATATGAGGACTGGATGGTATGCAAGTCGCAAGGGCTTTTCTTTGAGAAGAAATCATGTTATAGGAGTGTCATTGCAAGAAATTGGTTATTAAAATTTCAAAAGGGGGGTTCAAGACTGCCAAGCCCATTAACCCAAGAGCATCTGATTCAGGAAGTAAGGGACATAGTCATTTTATTGCATGGAATGCGGGGAAATCAAACAGCCTTTTATTGGGAGGATTGGATGTATTTCTTTATTCAGGTCATTTTTGGTGACAAGAGATACATAGAGTGGGCAGAGTTAATTGCAGAAAGAATGCATGCGGGTTTAAGTTGTTTTGGGAACAAAAAACTTCTATATGTCATCCTACCTCATATATTGTTTAGCTTGTACGCGTCAATGGGTGGGTCTGTATAACTTGGCAGAATGATATGAAGATATATCAATATCACCCGCATTTGCAACAACATACGGTTACTGAAAATTATTATAAGGTTCACAATATTTTCCTGGGCAGGTTAGTATTTGAATTGAAAGGAGATGTTCATAAGAGACTGACTGAGGAAGCTATGCAGTTTATAAATATATGTGGCAGCTTCTATATTCAGTTCTCCAGGTTCACTTATTTGAGGGTTGGTGGCTTTGAAGAACCCTACAAAATTGCCAAGGTATGCCTTGGACAGACAAGTATTAATTGAAGTTTGCAGGCAATTGGCTCATATAGATAAGAAATACGAGGAAGAACACCAAACAGGGGTTTCCTTTCCCATTGAGCTCACATACTACACTTGTAGCAATGTTTCAGATGCTTTGAATTCGGAATTAGAGTTCAAAGGTTCAATTTTCAGTTGTATTTCCCCCGCGCTGAATTTGATACTAAAGGATTTGAAATAACACACTTTACGTTCAAGGAGAATTTTCGACATGTACCTAATTTAGAAGACTTTTGGGCAGATTGTGTGGATGAGTATGAAGTCCAGAAAAGAGCTCACCTGAGACTCACAGTGAAGCAAATTCAAGATTATGGTCTAAAGATAAACACTGCAAATATTGTGGATGATGAAAATGATTTGCTTGATTCCAAATTTGTTGATGATAGGCAGCCAAGGGTAATACCAGAGATTGACTGGACAAAGGATGAAGAAGAACAGATTCAAACTAGGACAATCTTGGTCATTCCAAGAACAGAGAAGTGGCTTAAAAAGCGAAGACCAAGCAGAAATTCAAGGAAAGATTCAACCTCACCCACCGAGATCTTGGTATCTAATTCTCTTGTCCCATCTTGTGCTGCAGATTTACAAAAACAGGGAAAAGGAGGACAGAGAGCAAAGACAATGCAAACCAAAGAGGAGGCAACTTCTGTTAGAGTCACCCACTCAAGAACAAGAGGCAAAAGACATTCCTTGCCTATTGATACTGTAGTAGTTGATCTTGAGATGGATATTACTTCAATTGATCCAATCAAAGAGCGACAAGGTTTAACGGATGAGGGTAATGATCAACAGGAACAAGAAGCCCCAAATGAAGTTACTACTATGGTAGTCACAGATGGAAAAGAAACTAGAACTGACCCAGATAAGTCTCAAGCTCCTTCAGGACCAATATGGTTAGAAAACATGTTAAGTAGCAAAAAGAGAAATATTGTTCCAGACTAGGAAAGTACCTCGAAATGGAAGAAGAATCCCGAACCGGACCAAGGTACCTAGTCTTTGATTACCCATGTGTGTGCAAATGCATTCTGGCTCATGAGGGCATTGCAACCCTTAGAATCCATCGTGACTAGCTATGTGATTTATCCTAGCTTCATAAGCATCCTGGATAGAGCCTCGTTGCCAATCAAACGTCTATAGCCCCGACGAGGTTATCGCTGTAATCTCACAAATATTGCTCCACTGCCAGCCAGGCGTCCATAGGCCTAGCGGAGTTACTCGCATGTTCCCATAGCCCAAACATTCTAATATTTTTTCATTTCATCTTTCTCTTTTCTCTTGAATTTTCTCTTTTCTTTCTCATATCTTCCACACTTGCAATTTGGCACGTAAGCAATGAAGCTCACTTGGCTTTGAGAATTACAATGGCGTTGAAGCAGGATTTTAGATTTTTCACTGGCCACAACTTCACCTAAGAAACCACAATGACTAAGAGCAAACAATTAAGTGTGTAAAATATAGTAATCGGAAGATGTCGATATCCAGACACAATAAGTGATTTTCTTCCAAGTCAAGTACAAGTCCTAGCCAAATGACGAAGCTGGAGAGGAACAACCTTGGATTCAAAAGCACTTCATGAATAGATACCTAAGAAATGGACCGAACATAAGATCCAAAATCTTAATAGCATGCGAGAAGACAACACAACACCCATCTCACAAATAGAGGTTCCACTTAGGACACCTAACTTAAGCAAAACGACTAACTAAAGCGAACTAAATGACTTGAGCCACTAAAGGATCTTGAGTCAGATGACCCAAGGCAAACTAACAACCTGGCTCAACAAAACCTCTAAGCTATGCATGAAAAGAAAACCTACTCTAACTATATGCAAAACTCCTAGAACGAACACGACTCAAAGAAATGACATATGTACATGACCTTGCATGGCTTCTCAGGATATGCAACAGTAGCATGGCAATGATGATGGTTCTCAAACAAGCAAATTCATCCTTGAATATGGAAATGTAAGCTCTCGTAATGCAGGTCTCATATTAAATCAAAACTCCATTCAAAATGATCAATTGGGGCAATTCATTAGGTCCATGATCTACCCAAATGCAAGTTGTTTTCCCAAAACCCCCGTAATCAAAATCATAAAAACTTTCAAAGCTAGGATTAAAAAAAGAGACAACCTGGGGATTTTCATGCTTAGGTAGGAATTCTCGCTCGGCATTCATCAATTCCTCCTCAGAAAAGAGACTGGCAGCTACATCAGGAGGTTGCCATTGGTGATGGATCATTCCACTTGCATCTTTGATATGCAAATCTTCACTTACTGGTTCTCCTTGCGTCCTTAGGACTGGAAGTAGGGCAACCTCGAATTGCTCATCACTCTTTACTTCCATGGCAACAACATATTCAATATCTTGCATAAACCACGCATCTTTATGAAACTCCATAAGCATGTCCTCAAAAATGAGATTCTCCTTGATAAGTTGATCTTCAAAAATTTCCTCAATTCGCTTCTGGTATATGATCTCAAGTGATAGAGCCCCATTGAATTGTTCATCATCCTTTGGATCTATCTTAATAACGTTGGAGGTTTCTTCCTTCTTGATGGCTTGACATTCTTCATTCAACTCTTCTTCTTGCAAAACTAAATGCTCATCCATACTATCTCCTTGCAACCCATTCAACAATACCTCGGGAGGTCGAAGTTGGTGATGAATCATGCCATTCGCAGCAACTTGCTTGTCCTAGAACAATATTGGCAATGACTCCTCTTGTACTTTTTCCTTAAGACCTTTCAGCGCCCCCTCGAATTGTTTTTCATATCCGGGCTCACTTGTGATAAATTGTAGTTCTTCGCTCAATATTTCTGTATGATTTTTCTCTCCCTCACGACTGCTACTTGAAACTTCTTGCATTTCCTTCTCAATAATCTCCTCTTGTAGCGAGAGTGATAAATCATCAAGGAATTCTACATTTTGCAATGGATGTGAATCATTATCTTCCTTGATTGTCGGACTAACATCTTGATCATCACCTGTCACTGTCTCTTCAACTTGGATATTTTCCTCCTCAACATACTCCTCCTTTGGTGCAAGATATGGAAAGTTATCCACTACAATGCATGGATCATTGGGTGGACTTGTATCATCAACTTGCAAATGGCTTCCTTCACTATCGGATGATGTAGCGATGCCTTGTGTTTGTGTTCTTCCATACACTATAGCTGCAAGATATGCACTCCAAGATCTATCCACAACACACTCTTCTCTGGATGGGATTGGCAATCCGAACTGGCATCTGACTTGGTTGATAGCTTCTTCACATATTAGACAAGTGAATTCTGAGTGAGGTGCATTGTGCATCTGACACCAACGGGGAAGCAACACGCCTTCAAATTGTACATTACCTATCTCAATCTGTTCCTAAACTCTCAACTTGAATCTTGAGAAAGAATCATTTCCATGGATATCATCATTAGGCATTATGCACAACTCTGGCTTGAGAGCATCCCAAAAGAAGATCTTTCCTTGTAGAAGCAATTCTATCCTTGACAAGAATGTCAAGCAATGCATTTCATCAAGTTCATTCGTCTCATGGATTCTACATTGTCCTGGCCTTACAAACTCGGACAAGCTGTGCGGATGCAGCTGCGCATTTAATCTCCACCAAAGTTGAAGGATATCAACTTCCTGCTCATTTTGGTCATGCCACTCCATTTTCTGATTTTTATTTTTTGAAATTTTTCACTTTTTTGGGATTTTTGACATAAGAGAGATCTATAAAATCTCGAATTCAACTTGAAAGCTCATTTTGGTTCGAGCCTCCTTTACGAATCCACTTGATAATCCAACAATCACCTTTAATTGTTCGTGTATTCACTGTCAGGCCCTCTTTCTAGCACCAATTCTGTTGAGCACGATAGGAGAGTGAAAAAAGTCTTTAAGATTACTCCTGTAAACATGAATTGATAGAATATGAAGTCTAGCTGCTTAGGCATTCATCGCGTTCAAGCCCTCCTAGCGCCGATTCTTTGTTGATGTGTTTTTTATGCACATGCTAACACAGAATAAAATACGAAGGTATCTTATCCTCTCTTGAACAAAGCCTCTCATATGCTATGCTTCATGATCAAATGAGACAACTCCAAGGTTACGAATGTCAGGTCTTGACTTGTGGATAAGTTTAGTGGTTTGATGTGATAACGCTGGAATCACAAGGGGACTTACGTTGATGTTTGGATTATCATGAATGATGCGGAATAGGTGTGCTGTCAACTTAAGATTTATCAATATGGCTCTGGATTTACTTCTTACTAAAAAAGGGGGAAAAAGAATAGGGTTCAAGAAACCTATTCTAAGCCTAGGAATGCAAGAAATGACGAATGGATCTAGTGGAATCAAACCAAGCAAGGTCTCACAATCAGGTATTGACACAAGCTTAGTGCAATCGTCTAAGGTATACTTAAAGATTTTCAGGCTATCACCATCAAACATTGACACCATCCAAGTTGATGCTTGTCAAGGGACGAGTAGTAGCTGAAGTTAGGCTTACTTAAATTCCAGTTGACCACACAAGGCGCACTTACCAGCAGCAAGAGGCTAGTGGTATGGATTAAGGATTCCACACAAATGAATTCAACAAATCTTCCACCCAATCTAACAAACATGAAAATAAATTCTAATCTAAATTCTAATCTAACTTGGAGGAATTGAGAACCATGAATGCAAATACAACACTTGAAGAGCAAAATCACCAACAATTGAACAATGATTAGGATTCAAATAGTTGTAGCATATACCAACAATTCTACAAAAACTCCTTACAAATGAGAGACAAGGAGGCATATATAGAGCCTCAAAAGAAATGAATGGCTCAGATTGACCAAGATCAACGGCCGAAATTACAAGATAAAACCCTAATTAGGGTTTGTACAACCACCATTACATTGGCCAATAAGAAACGAGGGTAGGTAAGATAAATAATATTTGATGTAGCGCCATGTGTCACCTATTCCCTCCTTGAATGAATGTTGACTTGGTACCCTTTAATTGAATGAGTGGTGGCTAGGATGCCACCTCAGCTTGCCTTATACACTTAACCAATTTGCCTTGTACATTCTTCATCTTCACAATGTTTGGAATCCCTTATGATACTTTACATTCCATCCTTATGTCAAGAAATTCCATGAATTGCTCCCTCCTTATGTTCGGAAAATTTCCCAGTCTTGGAATCATGAAATATTTCCTTCCTTGACGCACTTTGATATTGAAATTCCTTGATGTAGTTCTGGATTTCTTGATGTAAAATTCTTTGTGTTCATTTCTTGAACTTGCTTTCCTTCATTTGTTCACCATCAAAGTGAAGTCTTCTTCATGATTGATCTAGTCCTCACCTTCGCCTTCTGGAATCTCTATCCGGAAATCCCCATCCAATCTTTGAAGTATTGATCTTCCTTGTCCTCATTGCGTGCATCCTCCTTCACCTCAAGCCTTGATCATCATACTTCCTTTCCTCGTAACAGTCCTGCAAAACAAACAAGCATTGAATCAAACACCCATTGATAAACTTGATTTCAACCTTGGTGGGAAATCCATTCGCATATGGACTGATCATTCCTCAAAACCATCTACATTATCCTTGTCCATTCTTCACTTGGTGGAAATTTGATGCCTATTTGGACAACATCCTTCCTTTGTAATTCCGCCCTGCAGTGGAAATCCGACCCTCATCCGAACTCATTGTCCTTGAAAATCTTATGTTGACTGGATCACCATTCCATGGAGTGGAAATCCGAGCACCATTAGGACTTTGTTCCTGACATTTGTCCCAACATGTGATAGGTAATCTTAGAAAATTGTAACACCAATTCTGGAAAATATGAAGGTCCGGATTAAAGTCTGGAAGATTTTCCTTAAGAAAAAAACCGATTTTCAAACTTAGGATAAGTCTGATCATAATTGCTAAGTCTAAAGACACCCATGTAAACTCAGAAAATCAAGTATTTGGAGCCCAAAAATGAATGTCCAGGTCTGGAAATATCACTCGGAGGTCTAAAAACACTCAAAAAGTGACTGATTTTTTATATCAAAGTTGTAATAAAAGTCTGATTTTCTGAGGACAAAGTCTGAATACGCCCTCCAATGTCTGAAAATACTTAGCAAATGGTGTATTGAAGTCTGATTTTCTGATTCTTAAGTTTGAATACACCCTCTGAAAGTCTGAAAATGGCTCCAAAAAGTCTGAAGACACTCTGAAAATGATGAATATCAATGGCTGGAAGTGGTCACAGGCATGTCACATGCTTGCATTTGAATTATTTTGACCTTCAAAACTCAGAAATGGTCACATTTGGGCACAACTATGTGGCTGGAAATGAAGTTTCAATCTGAAGACAACCTGGTATACTCAAAAAAATATCAAAATTAGTGCCAATTAGTATACCACAATTCTGAAAATGCTTGGAAAAAGGTGTGGAAAAGTCTGATTTTTAGTTCTTAAAGTCTGAAGACACCCTTCCAAGGTCCAACAATGGCTGCCCCAATGTCTGAAGACAACCTGCAACTTCAATAAATCAGTCATTTAAACTTGTTGCAGTCATAGGAAACACCTGTATTTGATGGATTTCACCTTCTGAAAGTGAAGTTTGTCAAATTTGGGCACAAACAAAGGGTTGGTAAAAAAATATCTAAGTCTGAAGACAAATCTGAAAAATGGAGTTTCAAACTTAGATCAGCAATGGAAGCTCCACCAAATGCCCTAAAAAACTCATAAGAAATGGCGCCCAAGTAAAATTTTCCAAGTTGGCAAGTGGCTGGAAATGAAAATCAGTCTGAAGACAACCTGCAACTATGGAGTTTCAGACTGTAACAACAATGGCAGCCCTTGAAAATACACTGAAAACTCCTCCAAACAGCCCTTAACCAAAATCGCCTTAGTGTGGATGAACTGGGCAATGAAGAATAATTTTGAAAATGTGTTCCCAGCCAACAATGAAAGTCAAATCACTCCTAGTAATGGCGCCCAACAAGGTCTGAAAATAATGGCGGACACCAAGCATGAAGAAAATCACCCCAAACAACGGCACAAAGCATTCCCAAATAAAAATCAAAATTATCCCAGCTATGGCGCCATTCCAAAATTCTGAAAATGACTTCAATGGCAGCTCGGATCTGCAACAATGGAGGTTGGAACAGCCAAGCTGGAAAAAATGGAGGAAAGAATCCTCAACCCAACATTTCACTTCAACACTTTGCCAAAATTCGCCAATAAGGGGGAAAAATCACCTTTCATGGAGACACCATGCAGATTTAATAATAAAATAATGTTGGAGACTCCTCTCATATACTTGTTTTTACCTTTCACTTTCACCACACAAGCAATGTGGGATAAAACATTTGCATATATACTTGCTTGGTAAAAACTATCTTGCTTCTAGAAGGTTCAAAATATTAAATGATTATTGCAAGTTATTTAGTTTTTTACTTTTAAAATTTTCAATAATCGTTAATCATTATTTAAAAGCAATTAAAAATGGGGCTCATTAATTAAAAATTGCAATTTAAATCCAAATTAAGCCTCCAGAGGAAAATCGACTTGGGTTGGGATTGAAAAATCCCTTTAAAAATCATTGAAGTGTCAAAATTTACCCCATAAGGGAAAATTTACTCCTTGAGATATGTTCCCAATATGGTCAAGGGATATTGTGACCTCTACTCATAATTTTACGGATGCTACAATATCCCCAGTATTAAATAAAAATGGCCACATTCCCAATAAATGTCACAATAAAAAGTAAACATGCAAGGGGGTGTTCCCCCAATCCGTGAGATGTCTAGGGTATAGATAACACCACAAGGACACATCCCTGTACATCATTGCTTGGAAGTCACTTGAATGATTTTCCTACAACCTCCTAAAATAAAGGGTTAATATATGTCAGGTACTTTTTTCCACTCATGGGAAGCTCCGAAGGCCATCAAATATAAAACAATTTTTGAGTATATAATTTGTTTGATTCAAATGAAACAAATAGGATAAGAGAGAATGACAATAAAATAACCAAAACTAAATAACAGAAAGCAGTTTACCAATGTCACGCACCAAACGGAGGTTCTTCACTTGACCATATTTGCTCATCTCCTGCAAAGTAAACAATAGATCTATATATGGGCCATAAGTCAAGAATGTATTCTTTTTGTGTCATTTAATAAATCTGAATATAATACCTCCCTCAAAGACTCTTCTGTTGTGGTATGAGAGAGGCAACCCACAAATACGGTACAATATGGATCACCAATAACCTTGGGATCACCAATTGGATCATCTGAAATGTGAAAAGTTAAAACATAGCAAAGCTTAGCAGAACACATTAATTCTTCATAGGAGACAAATGCCATAAAAACAACCTTAAAATAGCATATCTACTAATAAAAGAAACTCAGATAGAAGAATTGAAAAAATTACTAACAGAGCCCAGCTGTAGCACAAAGGACTGCACGATATACGCCATTATCATGAGGAGTAATATCGGTTCCATCAATACTGCCTGCTTGAATGGGGTGATATGAATCTGCATAGAATACTGCATTTATATTTGCAACTGAGCTCATTTTTCCTGAATACGACTCTGTACGATCAAAACACGAACAATGCCAATAAAACCTTTAGAACCGTAGGAAGGGAAAACAGCTGAAGTGACGAGAAAATATTAGTCAATTCCTTTCAATGGCTATATAATATAGAAAACCAAAAAAACAATTTCATAGCAGATGGCCAATTAGAGATAAACAATGCAGCAATACCTTGGATAAAGCTTGATGAGTCCCATCCAAAATTCTGTATTCGTTGTATACTATGATATTTTTGAAGGCAGGAATACAATTATCATTGCTTTTACACCAACCCAACAAGATTACTAGTTAAAAAATTTAAAATATATGTGCAAATTTTATTAGCTGTAATGCCATTTTAGTTCATTTCACTCATAGTTTCACTTGACATTAAGTAGAATAATTTTCTTTTGTGATAAATAATTGTGAAGGAAGAACAGAAATTTTGCTTTCTCAATATAACCAACCAAGCTTCATTAGGATGTAATCTAGACATGACCAATTCCTGAAATTTTGTCATGCCCTGCTATAGAGAGCACAACCCTTATCAAATCATACACATATTAATATAAAAAAACTGGGTAAGGGAATTGATAAAGGGCCGACACAGATTTTAAAAGAATACAATTACTAGCAAAGGGCAAACCAAGATAAATAATCACCAGCGCTTAGTTAACAAACAGTCTTATGTGAAGAGTTGCATCCCTTGTGAATTGAAGGGTTGTGACTCCTACACCTTGAAGATATAAGAGTAAGGACAAATCGATTGGAGAAGGATCCACAAAATGGAAATTGGAATAATCAAGATGGAATGGTGTGTCCCCTTTCTGGCTAAGTTAGGGAAGCTGGGACAATTACTTCAACTTCCTTTTCTACTATATCAATTGGATACAATTCAAGCAAGTAATGGAAGATAAACCAATATCAACTGCAATTTCTGATGTAATCAATAGAGATATATGCAAATAATATCAATATATACAATTGTTACGTTTGATATGCTGTTATGAGATATAAATGTGGAAGATGTCTCTATCACTTGTGGGGATATTATGCAATACCTGATGTACAATAAGAATATGCAATCTATATTTATTGCTTTCAGCAATGATGCAATATCTGATTTGTCAATATTTATATGCAACTTGTAGATATAACCGCTAGAAGCGATACGTGTTGTCTCTGATTATCGGTTTGCTATTTGCATTCAGGAATGGACGCTATTTCTGATATGTGATCTTTAATTTATGCAATCCCTTAGATGTCGTTTCTGATCTGTGCTATTTATGCTTATACCAGAAATGCCTTTAGGCAACTCGCTCTAAGCAGAGCAGATCCGATGAGGATAAATAAACAAGATAAGATGTATATCATGCTTTTTGAATGATCAGCTTGAGTGAATATATATATATATATATATATATATATATATATATCCTCATAAAGAGTGATGAGTTACATCCCAAGAGATGCATCTTGTGCATGGCCTCCTCTCAATCGCATCACTTCAAGACTATTATCATTATCGATTAGTCTCCTCCTTACTAATTGCTACCATTAGTCTTCCAACTCGTGCCTCTTCATAGAACCATTCTAATCGCTGCCCATAATATTGATCACCTTTGTTGTTACTAATCAGTGATTAGTCAGATCAATATGCTTGACAAATCATTGCCGATGACTAAATACCTGATTAAGGATTCTTATCAGTTTTCTATCATCTTCTGTAATGTCTTAGTCTTAATTAATATGAACCGATGCTATGTTTTGTTTGGCTAACAGATCATATAATCAGATTTTCCTCTTATGGTAACATTGATACGATTCTTCCTTGGCCAGCGATATGAATTTCTTGGCAATATATATTACTCTTAGGAAGCATCGATAATAATCGGTGGATGAGTATGATGATTGTTTGACCATGTTACTTGCTATCTTTTGTTTATCAGTCTCCTTCATTTTAATTGTCTTAATGAATATTTTATTTATTTATTTATATTATTATATTATTTTTTGTTATATTTTAATTTTATTATTATTTATTGTCCAATCTTAGTTCGGGAATGGGACATCACAAATGGGAATAAGAACAGATCGGCAATCCAGATCATTAATAAGGATCAATCAAGAGGATTGTCCATTGTGTCAACAACATCTGAAATATAACCAGCAATATATATGATGGCAAATCCATCAAGAAATATAGGATTAGTAATTATTTACCTAACTCCCATCAGCAATCATGTTTGGAATCATAGTGAAATGTTTGATAGGAAGATGCAGCACTACCGGTCTTTCCTCATCAAGTACCCAAACCCCAAGATGGATTGACCAGAGGTCCTGCCATACTTGGGGCCAAGGGGCAGAATGACTTGGAGGCTCAATACGTGCCCTTGGGCTTGTTTGAGGGGGACAGTCTCTAAGCATCCTATCAAGTTTTTCAATGGGATTCCTAATATGGTTGACTATGGGAATAAGTTATGAAAAAAGTATGAATGATTTCTGGATACTTTGATTTTAATAGAGATTACTTGTATATGATCAAAGATTATTGATATTAATGCTTTCATGTTAATTGATACTGTTTATAAGACCTAAATTAGGATTTTCTCTAAAATGGCATTACATTTATGTAAATTTATCATTGAATTCTATTTGTTGATAAATTGTATTTGTTGGAATTGTTATTTTTTGGCAAAAATCAGGTATATCCCAAAAGGGGACATTCCAATTGGTATCAGAGCATTGATCCTGTCAGCCTGCAGGGTAAAGATAAAACAATGTATGCATAATAGACAAAGAGATTTGAAGGTCTAAGGAGGGAACTATTAACTCAGCCCAAAAATGATAGTTCAGTGCTTATATGTAGATGACAGTGACCAAGCAACAATGGCAATGTATGAGGGAGCTTAATTACCCACGGGTTAATATAGGCCAGCAAATGATAGTATTATGTTTTAAAGTGACAAAATGAAAACCAAGAGACCCAAAAGAATCATGGCATGGCAGTAATGTTCACTGATGAAGAGGGCAGTGATTTCCAGGTCTAATAAGGAGTATATGAAATAATGTAAAGAGGATAAAATGTTGTTCACAAACCTATTAGGACAGTTGCAATGAGTATGTAGGCAAGTATAGGATGTGATCCCTTATGAGTAACTATGTATAGATGAATAACACCACAAATGACAGTGGCAAGACACTAGTAAAAGCAATATAGGAGGTTGTTGAACATGACTGTACTAAACATCTACTACAGTAGCAAGTACCATGAAAGGTAGTATTGTGACATTTTCACACATCGCCCCATTGCAAATGGGGACCCTCACTTTTTTTCTTTTTAGGGTAGTCATTTTATTAATTGTCTTGGTCTTTAACCATTTAGTGAGAGGAGGTTAGTCTAGTCGGTTAAGATATGATGAGTTAGGGTTGAAGTTACAAAGGATATCAAAAATGCAAGATTGTTGTCAAAGATGTCAATATTGTCAATGTTGCCAAGTTGCAAGGAAAAATGTTAAGTTGCTAGGGTTGAATTTTTTTAAGTGTTGAGAGTCATCCCTAAAGGGATAGCAGCATTGTTTCACCAAGGCAAGCATTATGCACCCAATGTCACTAGATCCTAAATGCATACAATCCGAAGTGATTAGGCTTTTGAGGATATTCACATGTCTAGATATGATCAAACAATCCAAGAAACATGAGGACAGAGAAAAGAACGAAATAGACTAAGAGGATCATGTTGACACCTTGTGCAAAGCACAGGTGTGGTTTGCTCTCAAGCTAATTGGTTCGAATTGCATGCATTTAGGATCTAGTGATAAGTTCGGGGCTATTTTTGGGCAGTCGAGTGTCTAGACTCTAAAGAACCTCACCCAGCACGGAACCTCCTATTGAGGTTGATGTTTGGTCCGAAGGGACCCAGGAAGCAAGCCGATCTCCCCCCACCCCTCTCGACAACCCGAAATACAAACCACTCTAAAAATAGAATTGTTGCCCCTTTTTTTCTTAGTTTGAGGGCTCGGGTTCTTCAAGGTCATCAATTAGTAGGAGATGGAATCATCTGAGGTGGCTATAGCACCGAGCACAGGGTCGAATAGCCTCTTCAAGTGGGAGAGGGTATTACGTGGAATGATATGGGCCCTTACCACTAAGTAAAGTCTAGGTGGTAAGATCAATCATGAGCAATTGCCACTTGGCCGTCAAAAGTTCGGCCATGCTTGGCAACTTCCACTTACCCCCAAAATCCATGCCCATCCTTAGTTACTTCCAGTTGCCCTCCAAAACCCCAGCCATGACTGATTTTTCCCTTAATTTGGTAACGAAAGTACATCAACATGAATATTTGATAAGGCAGATGTTTAAGATTGATGAGGGCGATGAAGGTGATTAAGGCAATCACAATTTGGAGAAGTTATGAAGAATTTCCACTTGTTGACCAAAAGCCCGGCCATCCTTCCACTTGGCGCTCAAATCCCCAGCCATGATGAATCTACTCCTTCACTGGATAGGATCTACAACTTGAGGAAGCTCAAAGATTGAAAAACTTAAAAGCAATGATGAATGAATGTGATGCTAACCTAATCTCTTGGTGATAAAGATGCTTTGAAGTAAGTTGAGTGAGAAGACCTTGGTGCTAACCGAGAGTAACAACAAAGAAATTCATGACTCGAAACCTCTCTTCATCTTCAACATTTCCACTTCCCGTCAAAAACCTCGGCGATCTTGGAGGACTTCAAGTTGCCCCCCAAAAGTCCGGCCTATCTTGAGCAACTTCCACTTCCCATCAAAAACCCCGGTCATCTTGGATAACTTCCGGTTGCCCTCCAAAAGCATGACCTACCTAGAACACTTCCAGTTACCATCAAAAAGTCCAGCCTGCCTCAATTTCCATTTGCTAGTTAAAAGTCTAGCCATCTACCTTGCATAACTTCTGGTTACCCTGAAATCCCCAGCCATCCTTGGAGTCTTCCACTTCATGGTCAAAAGCACAGCCTTCCTATCAGCATTTCCAGTTGTCTCTCAAAAGCTCAGCCATCTTAACATTATTCCCTACAGCAGATTTGTCTAGCACTTGGTGAAAGCATCAATCAGACCTCTAAGAGCTGAAGTCTTAGACTGAAAGCATGAGCAATCAGACTTCAAAATATCAACAGATGAGACCTTTAGGCATTACAAAATCAGGCATAAGATCAGAAATCAGAACATCATTTCATGCCATGAGGAAGGCATATGAGATTAGAAAGCTTGAAAATTATATGAAAGCTGTTTATATCATGTGTGTTAAATGCTATCTTGTTTGTTGTTGCAGGTGATCAAGAGAAGGAGCTGGCTCCAAGCAGCATCAAGGTCTGATGCATGAAGCAAGCATGTGGAATACAGGAGAGACAACTTCAGCATTGTAGAGATCAACACAAGGGGTTCAAAGGAGAAGATTTCACAAGATTACACAAGAAAGTGGATAGAAGATTCATCAACAACATGCAAGGAAGGACTAGACAACTTCAACATGGCCATTGCAACATGAACAATCCTGGCAATAAGAGGAATTCCAAGGATGAAAGATACTACAACCATGCAAGAGAGAGACATCAAGACATCAAGCAATGCAAGTGCAGCAATCAACATACTTAAGGTGATGATGAAGATAGTGCAAATGAAAGCTATCCCTATATCAATACAAGGATCAAGGTTGAGAGATTTTGTTCAACAATATACACTTGTGATGATCCACAAGATGAGCAAGCTGAGGTGGTGCCTAGTCATCTTCAACCCAATCACATCATTCCAAGTCAGGCATCCAGATTTAATGCATTTGACTTATCCAACGAGGAGGATAACTACCACATGTGGAGACACAAAGTTCGATGTACCTAACTGAAAACCAATTCAGAAATACTGAGAGGGGGGGTGAATCAGTATTTCATAAATATTTACAAATAAAACCACACGAAGTTAGCAGATTGAACATTCATAGAGCAGACACAGATTTTATCTCGTGAAAAAACCCTCTCAGGTAAAAAACCACGGCACACAATAGCTATCATTATCAAAAAATGGGCTCCAACCAATGGACACCAACCCGGAATACAGAAGTGGGCACCAACCCAGTGAGAGCTCCAACTCTCCTCAAAGCACCTACTTACAACTTCTGAGGCTCCTACCTCAACTAGAATATTAACTCAGAAATTTGTCAAAACCATAATACATCATAAAATCTGGAACATTTAGATCATCTGCTTCAAGGGTCAGCAACAGAAATTAGAATGTTTTTTAGCATGTGCAGACTCAAACACCCTCCTCCAAACTGTTATCTTTTTCTAGAAACAAGCCATTTTCATCTCACTTCCAGCAGACTGTTCATTGCTAAAATCATACTCCAGTAAGAACACACAACAACAAATAGTGACCACTTCCCATCAAAGGCATAACTCTCGCATGCTCAATCATGTTTAGACACCTTCAAATTCATTGCCATTTCATGTTGAAACATACCCAGCTGTCTAGATGAATCAACCAACTGTAATAATAAAATCAGACATTCTTAAACACACGTAAATGTTAAAGAACACAGCACATAAGGCTGTTTTTTTTTTATTCACATGAAGCAACAGCATTAAGAAGAATACCAACCAAACCTCTCCAAAAAATGATCAATCACAAATCAAAGAAGATTTTGAAGAGAGTAAGACACTCAGAAAGAAAGTAACTTGGTAACAACAGTTACCCACTGCTTCTGCAGAAACTGAAATGTCAGTTACATCCTAGCTCGAACAACCACCAAATCAGTGCTGTCAGAAAGCAATGCCAAATCTGGACACATCAGAGACTTCTGATGAATGAAATGGTTTTGTAAGAAATACAAGCACAGAAAGAAAAAAAGGGTCCACTTTCATATCTGATTTTAAACAGTCCTTTATCAGACTATACACACACTGCTTTCACGCACAGCCATCTCTCTTTAGTGTCCAAAAACACCAAAACACATGTCAAATCAAATGCATATACCTCTATTTTAATCAATTATCCAAGACTGAATTAAAGTTAGTTGTTCCAAACAAAGCCAAAGTAACTCCCAGCAAACTGCGAAATCAGAACTGATAATCTGAACAAAAACAACAGCTGTCATCTCAATCATAGAAGAAAGACAAACCAAGAATCGTTCCTGCAAAAGACAAAATTATGACCAAACAAAATCTACAAACAAGCTCAGAAGTAAAACATTACTGAACACACGCCACCAATGTTGACACTTCAGACTACAGATGGCACAAACTGGCAACAGGATGACATGGCATCCAAGCATGCACAAGACATCCAATCCGTACAACTTAAAACAACATCAATGACATAATATCAACACTAACCTCATCATTCATCAGTCAAACATTCAAGGATGAAAATGTGTCCTATTCAATGTAATTTTATCATTGGTCAAGCATTAAATGCTATGTAATGGGTGTAACAAACCCTAATTAGGGTTTCTATCTTTCAATCTTGGCCATTGATGTGGATTTGATCCAGGCCATGCAATTATATTGAGAGCACTATATAAGGCTTGCTCTCCTCATTTGTAAAGGTTAATAGCTAGTTAATAGACAAGAACAAGCAGATAGCTAGAGTATAATAGAAAAAAAGGAGATTGTTGTCAAGACTTGTTGCAAGAAGCATACTATTTTTATTGAAGATGTGGTGAATTTCATGTGTTGATATTCAACATTCACATGGTCTCTACTTCTCATTTATTTTCACATAAAATAGATGGATGGAAGTTATTGTGGATTAATGCTGAAATTCGCAAGTTCATACTACTTGTATTTTGTTGATTGCCAAATACTTTGCATGATCAATGAACTCTTTATCTTAACTTTGATTGCTACTCACCCATTGATATGCATCACATTGATGGTGTCTATGTTGTTGGTGGTGATTTGAACATCATAAGATTACCTTAGAAGATCGCACTAGCTTTGTGGAGTTGTTCTTTGCATGGCAAAGAAAAGTCTAGTAGAGGTATAATAAATCATTCATAGTCTCTTACATTCTAAGGATTAGATTAGCCTTCTTAACCCTCAATCCCTTTGTCCTTTTTTAAGTCAAGTAAATTTCCACTTTGCAGCCGCATTCAAGCAAGAGTTCATGTAAAATGTAAGTCCCCTTTGTGTACCCAACAAAATCACATCAACCATTGAGCTTATCCACACGTAAAGACCTGACATTTGGAACCTTGGAGTCACCTCAAGTGATCACTTAGTTCAGCATTTGAGAGGATTTTGTTCAAGACAGGATAAGATACCTTGGTATTTTATTTTGTGCATGAAGTGCATAAAAACACATCAAGAAGTAGTAAATAAGAAGTGTTTCTATACACTCACAGTCAAAAATTAAGTACTTGATGATTGTGACAATCCTTTACATCGAGAGCTCTTCACCCAATTGACTTGGAATTTTTTGCCTTAGTGCTAACATTTTTATGTGTGCCTTTCTCATGTATGCTTTGTGTCTTATGTGTATGCTTTGTATCTTACATGTATTTATGTGTTTGCTTCGTGCCTAATGTGTTTTCAGCATGTTTACTCCATGTGTGTTTTACGATTATTTTATACTTAACAGTTATGCTAATGCCACTTCCCAGTAGTTTTTCCATTTCTTCAAAAAGCCATAATCTTGCATCCAAACTAAAAATGAGGTGCATGTTTTAGACCATATAGGCCTTCAGCAATATGCAAAAGTCCCCTGGCTTATTTTCCTCAACCCAGTAAAAAATGCTTCTTCACATCTGTTTGACATAAATACCAATAAAAGATTGTTGCTAAAGATATAATAATGGTGTAGTTCGCGACTGGTCTCCTTTTTCAATCATAATTAGATATTCAAGGATTATGTTTCTTTCAAGAACTTGGAGCCTTATCTGTTTGAAGTTTTGAGCTACATATCAAGGTTGTAGAATATGCAATGCCTACTAGTTGTTTCAACCTCTTGCGATCTCATCTGCAACAGTTCTCTTTCCATCAGTTGAGTTGACCTCTAGATCATTTCAACTTCTCAAAATCAAGCCTTCAACTTTTCCAGTAAACAACATAAACACAATCCCATGTAAATGTAGACTTCATTTTGATTAGGCTTCTAGACACAATTAAATAATAACGTTAAATTAGGGTCTGACATCATATTTGCCTGCACCATTACCTTTAGTGATGAAAGCATAGGCATCCCTTATTTTTGTCCGTGATGTCACCTTTACAAATTAAGACTTCCATAAGGTTAGCCATTAAATCAGTTTCCTCAAATACATTCACAAGTTTGTATTCAGTACAAAAGCTAACATTAAAAGTGCATCCTCAAATAGATACCCTCTCATATCAGGAACAAATATCCAATGACAGCTGCCATATCTACACATACGTTGTAAGGATTTCTTTTAACCAGATTTCACAACAATAATCATTAGGAGAAATATGGTGTAATGGAAAACCAGTCCCAAATCACTTAGATCGTGTGAAATCCATAGGGCACTTGTAAGCCAAATAGAACAAAATAGTCAAATCGATCTCTAAGCTGATAATGTAGGATATGCCCGGACATATCTTTGGAATGTCACCAAAATTTATATCCAATATGAAATATCTTAATTACAAGCTGACATGTCCAAGTTAAAATACTGATGCAGAACTCCATGATATAAAACTCAATGTTATAAGCGACAAATCATACCCACCAACTAATTAGGTTGACTTATATCCTAATAAAATCAATTCCTCAAAATATTGAGAAAGCGCATTTTAGCTCAGTAAGAGAATGCATGTATCCTACCCACTGCCCACAAAGTTACAAACAACTCACTCCAAAAATTGCTAGGGATTCTCCATGGTCGGTGGCCACACAAAAAATTGCCATGCAAAAATGTAGACAAAACAATATAAACCCATCTTAATTGCTAATTGACTAGTTATGGTTAGGTTCCAATTAATATTTCCTTGATGCCTCCTTATGTCTCTTGCAGGGATCCTCTCAATTTATTGATGATTGCAGGATAGTGAATCTAAAACAGATTGTGTTTGGGTTTGGGGTGAATCAGAACGAAGTCCTACCAGCAAATGTTATATTTATAGACATTAGAACTTAGAAACATTCACTTCCAATAATGCAACATAAATTCCTCAGTCATGGTCTCGAAAACATGAAAGGATCCCAACATCACTCAAACAAGGACTGCTACTTTGACAACCCAAGAACAACCCTTTTTTCATATAATTATCCTCTACTCATAAGACTACATACTCCACCAAATCTCTTTCAAAATATTTTAACCAACAGACCAACCTATAGCTTGTATCAAATGTAGGATTTGTTAGAGTGAACTTGATAAATGATCAGAATTATTTAAACAACATGATCAAGAAAACCTTTCTCCTTCCTTTTCAAGGCCAAAATACCATACGTTTGAAAGAGAAACATTTTGGAAACAATTTGATTGGTCTAGTTACAGAATGTGAGAATAACTAAGAGGGACCGAATGATATAAATTCATTTGAGAAAAGAACATTGCATTTAAGACCATAGATGTGTGTAATGCTTCAAATCCCATAGAAACGAGACTCGGAATCAATGCAAACTCGGCAAGGGTGACTCGACTCAAGACTCGAGACTCAGCGAAGAATCGACAGGACTTGGCAAAGTGAAAAATCCAAAAAATTTAAAGATTTTTAAGGATTTAAAACTTGTTTCATGCACCCTTTATTTGATAAACCTTAAAGGCACAATAACATCATCAAATAGAAGCTAATTTGATCACATACACAAGTATACATCGATCACATAAGTATAATGCAAATTGCAGCTGAAGGAAATAGCAAACTTAGATATATAAATATTGTCAAATGTATACAAAACTCATGGAATATAAAATCCATGGCATCAAATGTTCTACACAAATATCAAAACAATAACTACAAGTCTATGGCTTAAATGAGCCTACATCCCTCCTACGAAGGCGTCTAAGGTAGGTCCTGGACGATTGAGCAGCCATAGTCTTTGACTCTTTGTCCATGACTCCTTGCCGCCCTCACCAACATTAGTTGTGCCTGTGTCTACTTGTGCTCTAACCTCCTCTGCCATGGCTACAACAACCTCTCTATTTGCTTGGTCAACCCAATCAAGGTCCTTGTCACTAAAGATAGGATCCATAGCCTCAATGATACACACAAGGTGTAAGATGTGAGAAAAACCCAACAAGAAAAGAGTGGGGGTTTGGGGGCTATGCCCACCAAAAAAAAAATTAGGACAAAACATCAAAAAATTTACTTTTTTGTCATTTTTTGAGACTAAAAAAAAAAAAAAAAAAAGAGTCTGGCCGAGTCCAAGCATAAGGACTCACCGAGTCCGAGCCCAATCCTAGACTCGCCCAGGACTCAAACGAGTCCAAGTCCAGGCCCCTGGGACTCGCCCAAGGTCACTCGACTCGAGACTCACTGAGTCCTAGCGAGTCCAAGAACTCTATCAAATCCTCATCTTAATATGTGGAAAGCTCACCCTTTTGCTTTGATATCAACCTTATGACATTAAAGAGTATATTGGTCATTTGGCAAGTACTTTAACAACTCTTCAAGGACATCATGGTAGTTCAAAGTTGGACATATCCAAGATAATGAAAGAAACATCACTTGGTGTAGAATCTTTGATTCCTAAATTATATCAAAGCTAGGCGACAAAAGATAACTACATCACAAAGACAATTACAAACTTGCAAAGGTTGATTTGGGATCCCCATATTGGCAAAGGATTCAATTAACAAGTTTAAAACTGATATTGCTCAAGGACAAGCAATCTTGAGAAGGGTGGACTATCATGCCCCACCATAGAGAGCACAACCCTTATCAAATCATACACATTAATATTAAAAAATGGGCAAGGGAATTGATAAAGAACCAACCAAAATTTTAGAAGAATGCAATTACTAGCAAAGGGTCGACTGAAGTGGGGCGACCAAGGTAAATAATCACCAGTGCTTAGTTAACAAACAGCCATATGTGAAGAGTTGCATCCCTTGCGAATTGAAGGGTTGTGACTCCTACACCTTGAAGATATAAGAGGAAGGACAAATTGATTGGAGAAGGATTCATGAAATGGAAATTGGAATAATCAAGATGGAATGGGAATAAGAACAGATTAACAATCCAGATCATTAATAAGGATCAATCAAGAGGATTGTCCCTTGAATCAGCAACATCTGAAATATAACCAGCAATATATATCTATTTACTAGCAAGTTGCACAAAATCATTAAATAAGATTATTCACGGGATTGACAGCAAATCCATCAAGAAATACAGGAATAATAAGTATTTACCTAACTTCCATCAGCAATCATGTTTGTAATCAATGTGAAATGTTTGATAGGAAGATGCAGCAGTAACGGTCTTTTTCTCATCAAGTACACTTGAGGGGGACAATCTCCTGATATCCTATCAAGCTTTTCCATCGGACTCCTAATATGAGTTGACAATGGGAATAAGTTATGAAAAAGATATGAATGATCTTAGGATACTTTGATTTTAATAGAGATTACTTGTATATGATCATAGATTCTTGAAATTAATGTTTTGATGTTAATTAATATTATTTATAAGACCTAAATTAGGATTTTATCTAAAATGGCATTGCATTTATGTAATTTTATCATAGAATTCTGTTTGTAAATAAATTGCATTTGTTGGAATTGTTTTTTTTTTTGGCAAAAATCAGGTATATATCCCAAAAGGGGACATTACAAATTTCCTGGCCTATTCTTCTAATGCACAGACTTGGCATAATGTCAGTTGCCATTTAATTTGTATCTTTTCTTATTCCTGCTACCTCAACCGTCCACCATGGTCCCCAGATTACAGAATTTACAATCCCAAGAAAATTGCTTTAGTGTTTCAAGTTTCAACTACTCTTGTTCCAGATTTCTAGTTTGTAGGGACATTCTACAGCTTCTAACCTTATTCTTGTGACCCATAACTACATTTATACAAATATATCTGCTCAAATCCAGCTAAAATTGTATTTGCCTTATTATTTTACTATGCTCCAGGGAAACGCGCCCCTTGGCTTGGTACCCCCGTCCACGTACCAGAAATGTTTTGGGGACACGAACACAGCCAGGAAACATCCCCTCCCCGTCCCCCTTTTGGGCAGAAAATCGGAAACATCCTGGGGACGGCCTACAAACAAACAGGGGATGTAAGGGACGACCACGTAGTGAGAGTGATGATGTTGAAGATCAAAAGCAAGAAAGAAGTAGATCTTGAAGTATGAAAGTCATTGGGGGGTCTCCAGGGAGTTGGTGTAGCAAGTCCAGCGAGTTGAAACCCATGTGAATGTCCTTCCCAACTCCTCAAAACCTATGCAAAAGGCCCATTCAACCCAAAACAACCTCTATTACAATTTGCTTCAAGAGTTGATAAAGATAAGGAAAAAAAATTCAAGGGGTAGTAGAGTATGGGAGTGTAATTTGTGCCACAAACAATATAGGGGCAGCTATAAAAGAGTTTATTGCCATCTTTTATGGATAGGTGGTCGAGGGATGAAAGGTTACAAAAATAAAACTCAAGTTGAGAAAATTGAGGCAGCTAGATTGCATATGTAAGGGGAGGCATTAGGTAAAGGGATTCCATTGGGAAGTGTGCAGTCTATTGTGTCAATACCTACACAATCTATGGATGTTGCTTCTCGTGGGGAAGAGAGTTCTACTACTTCTACTAGGGAAAGAAGAGAAGTGCTAATGTTGCTGATTTGTTTAACATACAATCAAAAGATGTGGCTGAACCCTCTATTGCTAAGTTTTTTAATGCTCATGGCATAGCCTTTCATGTCTCACATTCACCATATTTTAAACAAATGTTCAAAGATGTTCAAGCTGCTGGTCTCTCATTTGTTCCACCTGGAAAAGCTAAGCTACACACCACCCTTCTTGATAGAGAGTACTCCAAGGTGAGTGTTTTGATGGAAGATATGAGACAGACATGGATAAGGGATAGATGCTCCATAATCATGTATGGGTGGACAGATATTAAACATCAGCCACTCATCAATATTATTGTCACTAGTTCAGCAGGGTCTTATTGCCTTAGAGCTATAGATTGTATGGGAAAAAGGAAGGATACAGCCTTCCAATTTCAGATTTTGAGAAATGCCATAGAGGAGGTTGGAGCCTCTAATGTTGTCCAGGTAGTGACCAATTCAGCCTATGTGTGTGAGTTAGTTGGGTTAATGGTGGAGAGTGCTTATAAACACATTTTTTGGACCCCATGTTGTGTGCATGCATTGAACAATACCCTGAAGGACATTAGGAAGATAGATTGGGTGAAGGCAATGGTGTCAGAGGCTAGAGATGTGCAAATGTTCATTTGCAACCATCATACTTCACTTGCTTTGTTTAGAGCATTTTCAAGGAAGGAATAACTCAAGCTAGTGAAGACTAGATAAGCCAGCTACTTCATTTTATTAGAGAATATGCTTGAGGTCCAAGAGGCTCTACAATCAGGGGTGGTCAATGCAGAGTGGAGTAGATGGCATGAGGCAAGCACACCGGAGGGAAGAAGTGTGAAACAAAAAATCCTTGATGATAATTGGTGGTCCACAATGAGGCAAGAAAATTGGCATTGTTGATTTTCTTATTTAATATTTAGATTTTAAAATGTTAATTTAATAATTTCATATATGTTTCTAACTTGAGAAACATGTCCATTATTTTTTATGATTTTAATTTTTGTCACTTGTTTGCACTTGCAAATATGTTTGTTCCTTCATTGAGCCTATTGTGCGAGTTATTAGATGTGTTGATACTAACTCTCCTAACCTTGGAGAGATTTATGAGACCTTTGATGGCATGCTTGGTCAAATCAAACAAACAATTCATGGCAGGAACCCTACTTTCGGATTTTATGAGGAGCATCTTAGGCCCATTGTGACGTGAGTCGTGATGATGGAACATTATGAGCACCCCACTTCATATGGCAGCCTATGCTCCCAATCCCAAATGGAATGCATCGAGACTTGGGAGAATGCCTCCATCTAGTGATGAAGAGGTGAAAGATGGCTTCATGAGGGCTCTTGCAAAAATGTATTTTGAAGATAAATTCACTATACTTCACACACAATGGCTTGCACTTACTAGTCTCTCTGGTCCAACCTTCAATAGACCAAAGGCGAGGTATGATAGAGCTACATTAGCTCAAGTCAAACCTATTGAATGGTAGACATGGCATGGTAGGGATGCACCAGAGTTGAGAGTACTTGCAGTCCATCTTCTTTCACAGGTTGCCAATTCCTCTACTGCAAAGAGGAATTGGTCCACATATAGCTTCATCCAATCAGTCAGGAGAAACCACCTTACCTCTAGACAATCGGAGAAGTTGATGTGTAATGTCCCTACTAGTTAGAGATCACTATCCTGCAAAACAGATTGTTAGAATACAACAGATATGTACATATATAACTAATCTACTTTGCAAATTAACTTAAAAATACTTACTTAACATAATCACAATTCTCATCTAATAAAAAGGATATGAATGCCATACGGCGATATGTCCTTAGGCGGTCGTGGGCTCGCCTTCTTGGAACCCATCTTGGTTCCAAGCCCTCCAGGAGATCGAAGATGAATTCAATCCCTGTCTTGGATGTAATTTCTTACATCCACAAGCCATCCAGGAAATCGAAGGTTAATTCGATTCTTGTCTTGGATGTAAGAAAACATCCAAGCCATCCAGGAAATCGAAGGTTAATTCGATTCCTGTCTTGGGTGTAATTTCTTACACCCAAGCCATCCAAGGAAGACCCTATGTCAATTCCTTGCCTTGGGTGATGCATCTCATCATCCAAGTCCTCAGAGGGGACCGACCAGATCCGTCTCTTCTTGGTTGAGCTTAGTCAATCAAGCCATACATATGCATATAGATGTTCAGTATATATACTGCCCTAGGGATTATCATAATCCCTCCCTTAGAGTAAAGGAGTTTCCTCCCTATAGCCTCCAACATGTGATTACATTTATAATACACTTTTTGCATTTTATTACCATTTTCCTATTCCATAATCCACATGTACATATTCTTGATTTAACATGTATTCCCCAACATATATAAAAATGTTCATTAACCAATATTCACATTTATTCCTTAACAAATATTCCTACTATTCATTGATGTATATTTTGAACTATTCATTAATACACATTCATTATCATATAAAAAATCATTCATTGTCATATATATATATATATATATATTCAAAATATCCCTTATATAAGCAGAATCTCTTGATCAACATATATGTATAGATGCAAAAAACATTCATTAAATATGCAGAAATTATTCATTGATTATGTATGTGTGTGAGTCCCACACATGTCCACACACATACATAATCCATAAACGGAAATCCCTTACCTTACGCAGATCCTTGTGGAAGTCCGCAACCTTTCCGTTTCCTGTGCCCCCCTTTCCCTCCTCCCATGCGCTGAGGTCTTCTTAATACCCTATGGAGGGGAAGGGTCGCATCCCTCTACGGGTCCTCCCGTGCGAAGGGATGCAACGATGGTCGCAGTCCAGGCTGCGACTACCGTCGCATCACTTCGTGCAGGGGGGGATGGCAGCCTTAGTGGCCCTTAGTGGCATTAATACATTAATACAATAAAGAAGATAACCTTACGTCAATATTTAGCATTTAATTTTTAATAGCATCTTGATTTATTAATATTTAATAATACTTTTTCCTACATATTAATTGCTTTAATCCTTTAATACTTATTTAGTAATACTTTCTTTTACTATTAACTATATTAGCAATAAATCATTTATATTAGCTTTATTTAATTAATAGCATTTAATGATTTATTTCCTCTAAATATTATTAATCAATTTACATCCGATGATCAATTTACATGATGGCTCTTCATAGTGCTTTGCAACTTTAGGATCACCAGGCTCCTAAGCATCGTCAAACTCCAACCTTACATTGGGATGTCAATCCCGAAGATGTTATGCAAATTGACAAGGAGATGCCTAAGGAATTGGTTGGGATTCCATTGGTTGAGGCAGCCCCTTATACAAATATGACTCAAACTCAAGCTCTGATTTTGATTTAGACTCTTAGACCTACCATCTACTAATTATGAACAGCAATATATTTTCTTAAAATTATGTTTATTGTTTATATTTTGTCATTTCATAGTTGAAACTTGAAGCCTTTGGGCATTCTTGTTATAATTCTTAAAAAATAATATGTATGCACATTGACAATGAAAGCATTTAAATTTTGTAAATTTATTTGTCAATTCTCATGTAAAATCTCAATTCAAGTCTAATGCTATGTATTATGCTTCTACAATGTCTATGATGAATGGTTTATCAATGTTATGATATGCATATTTGAAATCTCTATATTTAAAAAAAAAATCCCTATTTTTAACAATCGTCCCCTAAAAAATGTTAATTTTAGACTTTCAGATTAATATGTTCAGAAAATAGAAATCTATCTAAATTTTAGATTAATGTTGAATGCTGTTAGGATTTCCAGAATTAAGCATAAGTAGAGAAATAAACAAAATGAACTCACAACACACAAGTACCCTAGGAAAACCTCCTAGGAGGAAAAACCCAGCCAGAAAGATCCTCGGATCTGATTATGAATTAAGCAAAATTTTCTGATTACAACTTATCTCTTAGGGCTTTGATGAAGCAGTTCACTTAGCAAATAGATCAGCACACAAGCTGCTTCTTAGGTTGTCCCCAATAGGTCTGTAGTCTGATGTCCAGGTCTGCACTTCAACAATCAGATCTCATCTTTCAATATACACACGTCTGCTACAGTTCTGAGATTACATGCAGGGCCAGCACCTCTACTTGAATAGAAATCGCACTTTCAGCAGCAGAGATGATGATGAAGGAGGAGCTACAAAGTTCGCAGTTGACTGGAGATAATTCGCACCTTTTTAATGTATTTCGCATTAGCTAATAGCAGACTGAATTTCACAAATGATATGTATTTTGCAAGTGACTAATGTTTCACTTTACATCTTTATTTATACCCATATCATTCTTAATTAAGTCGGCCTTTGAATAAGGTAATTTTGGCGCCAAGGGTGTAGCGTGTCCTTTTAGGAGGCTAGGCCTATTTGGGGGTGGCGTGTGAGAAAGGGCCCAGCCCTATTTGATGATGGCGTGTGGGAAAAGGGCCCAACCCTAGAGAGTGGCGTGTGAGGAAAAGGGTCCAGCCCTAAAGGGCGGATTCCAATGTTGCCTTAGGCAATTGGAATCCGCTCTTCTCCCTAATTAAAACCAACACTCCCTCTTAATTAGGGAGAAGAAAATATAATCAAAAAATTGCTATCTTCCATCTTGCACACAAGCAAAGAATGGATTACATAATCAGAACATAGTAGACTTCCATCTTGCACACAAGCAAAGAATGGATTACATAATCAAAACATAGTAGACTTCCATCTTGCACACAAGCATAGAATGGAATTACATAATCAGAGGTCTTCCATCTTGCACACAAGCAAAGATTTAGAATTATATAACAAAAGATCTTTTCATCTTGCACACAAGCAGAGACTGAAGCCACCTTACATTGCCCGCAGAGGGTGGTGAGGATCTTTTCTACCATCTTACATTGCCCACAGAGGATGGTAACAATTATTCTTCTCCCTGAGAAGACCACCACCTTACATTGCCCGCAGAGGGTGGTTGATGCAACACAATGCATCACTGGAGATTAGACTCCCTCTCAACCAAGGTCTCATTTTCTGAAATCCCAAGCCTGTTTCTGAAGTACACAAACTTCACCTTGGATAGAGGCTTGGTGAGGATATCTGCAGTCTGATCATCAGTGTTGACATACTTCAGCTGATTAGCACCTCTTTGCACCATATCGTGAATGAAGTGATAATGAGTTTCCACATGTTTTGACCTGTCATGAAACACTGGATTGACAAACATCTTGATACAACTCTGATTATCACAATGTATAACTGTTGGTTCCCAAGGTTGTCCAAACAACCCAGCAAGAAGCTTACGAAGTCACACTGCTTCTCTAGAAGCAACACTTGTTGCAATATACTCAGCTTTAGTAGTACTTAGTGCTACAGAGGATTGTTTTCTGCAAGCCCAAGAGAACACTGCGGATCCTAAGTTGAAACAAATACCACAAGTGTTTTTCCTGTCTTTGACACTTCCAGCCCAATCTGCATCTGAATAACCTTCCAATGTTATTGAAGTGTTAAATGGATACTTCAGCCCATAACCAACTGTGCCTCCCAAGTATCTTAGGATATGCTTAGCTGCAACAAGATGAACATGTTTGGCCATGCTCATGAACTGACTGAGGGCATTCACTACATAGCATATGTCTGGTCTAGTGTTAACTAGATACATCAATGATCCAATCAACTGTCTGTACTCCGATGGATCTGCAAAATCAAAGTTAGCTGCAGAAACACTCAATTTCTTTAAGTTAGATTCCATAGGGGTAGACATAGGTTTACGATCCATCATTCTAGATCTTTTCAAAATATCAATAGTATATTTTCCTTGACTTAGAAAAAATTCGTTAGATCTTTGCCATACTTCTAGGCCTAGAAACTAATGCATTAGACCTAAGTCCTTCATTTCAAATTCTGAAGCTAATTCTTTCTTACATCTAATGATAAGTTCATCTTTATCAGTAAGAAATAAATCATCCACATATAGACCTAGAATTAGCATTTCATCATTAGATATCTTAAAGTAAATGTTAGAGTCAGCATCATTTTTACAAAACCCTAGACTTAACAAGTACTTATCAATTCTTTCATACCAAACACGAGGAGTCTATTTGAGGCCATATAGAGCTTTCTTCAATCTGCACACATGAGTTTCTCTATCCTGAATCTCATAACCCTCAGGTTGTTCAATATAGACTTCTTCCTCAATGACACCATTAAGTAAGGCAGTCTTAACATCCATTTGATATAGCTTCCAACCTTTAGCTGCAGCAATAGCTATTATAGTTCTAATAGAGATATATCTAGCAACAGGAGCAAATGTTTCTTCATAGTCTATGCCTTCCTTTTGAGAAAAACCACGAGCTACAAACCTAGCTTTATATTTTTCAATACTACCATCAGCCTTATGTTTAATTTTAAATAACCATTTAGAGGAAACAACAGATTTACCTTTGGGTCTAGGCACAATGTCCCAAACATCATTCTTGATGATTGACTGATACTCTTCATCCATAGCTAGCTTCCAAGTATGATGGTTCAAGGCTTCTTCAACATTGCATGGCTCGGACTCAATGAGATTGCACATCAATGCAACGTAGTTGGAGAATACTTGCGGTCTCTTGGTTTCACGAAAAGTGCCACTGGAAGCTGCAAATCTTTCAGCTTCTTGAATGGTGTTTCTCACCCAAAGTGGCCTCTTTTTGCTAATAATAATGTCACTAGGTATATCAGTGGGATTCATAGCCTCAAGTGGATCATTATGCTCTTGAGGTGGCAGTTCAACAAGCTCCCTCTGAATTCAGGGTTAGTATCAACATTCATATCTCGATTGTCATTAACTTCATCAATAACAAGAGAACCTTTTGATTTCTTAAAGGCAATATCTTCTTCAAAAGTAACATCCCTACTTACCTCAACATACCTTTGACCTGGAATGTAGATCCTGAAGGCCTTGGAGGATTCACTGTATCCAACTAGCATGCCTTTCTTCCCGGAGGGCTCCAACTTGGTTCACTTTTCCTTGGGCACATGAACATATACAGGACTTCAAAAAATTCTTAAGTGACTGATATCAGGTTTGGATCTTGTGAAGGTTTCTTCAGGAGTCATATTCTTTAGAGCGCGGTGAGGACATCTATTCTGAACGTATACTGTTGTTCTGGAAGCCTCAGCCCATAGAAAGGTTTGCAAATCCTGATCATGAATCATAGCCTTTGCAGCCTCAACAATTGTTATATTCTTCCTTTCAGCAACTCCATTTTGTTGCGGATTGTATGGAACATAGAACTCCCTCTTAATTCCTGCCTCAACACAAAAATCATGAAAGCTACCAAAGGTATACTCACCTTCATTGTCAGATCTTAAACATTTGATTCTTTTACCAGAGGTGTTTTTTAAACTCTTTAAATCTACTTAAGACTTCATCAGATTCTTTAGATTTCAAAAAGTAGATCCAAGTTTTTCTAGAGAAATCATCTATGAAGATTACATAATAAAGAAATCCACTAGGAGATGCTATAGACATAGGACCACATAAATCAGAGTGAACAAGTTCTAGTTTATCTTTAGCTCTATTTTCACTTTTATGAAAAGGACTTTTAACATTTTTACCTATAGCACAACCTTTGCATGTATCATCATGAATTTGACTGAGTTTAGGCATACGTTTGACCAACTTTCCAAGTGAGGGAAGTGCTTGATAGTGTAAGTGTCCAAGTCTTCTATGCCATAGCTCACAGGATTTGGGAGCCTCATTGATGAGGACTTGAATAGGGTTAGCAGAAAGCTTATGTAAACTATCATATCTATTTTCAATTACACAAGCAGATTTAAAACTAGATTTCTTAGACCAAGCAAGTACTTTACCCTCAGAAAATGCAATTTGATAACCTTTATCTTCTAGAGCAAAAATGGAAATTAGGCTTCTTTTAATTCCGGGAACAAATAAGATATCACTAAGGTGAAGTGAAATACCAGAGTCTAAATTTAAGGAAGTAGTGTCAAAACCTCTTACTGAATATCGAGCATCGTCACCAATTACCACATGTAGACTGGTATCATTTTCTACTAAGTCTAAAAGGTGATCACGGTAGCCTGTGATGTGTCTGGATCAAAGAAACGGGACTCGGACTCGACTCGGACTTGGCAAGGCCAACTCGGACTCAGACTCGGGACTCGGCTTCAGACTCGGCTCCAGACTCGGCTGGACTCGGGAAAGTGAAAAACTCAAGAAATTTAGAGATTTTTAAAGATTTAAAACTTGTTTCAGGCACCCTTTATTGAATACACCTTAAAGACACAATAACATCATCAAACTCAGCTCATTTGATTACATACACAAGTATACATCAATCCATAAGCATAAACGCAAATTGTAGCTGAAGGAAATAACAAACATAGATATATAAATATTGTCAAATGTATACAATATTACAAAACTCATGTAATAAAAAATCCATGTCATCATATGATCATCATCAAATGTTTCATACAAATACCAAAGGTAAATACATCTACAAGCCTATGGCTCAGAGGAGCTGCACCCTCCGGCCCCGGCCCCCTGCGAAGGCGTCTAAGGTAGGTCCTGGATGATTCGACAGCCATAGCCGCTCCTCGTGACACCATGCCATGCTCACCAACATCAGGAACATCCGTGTCACTATCTGCCTCTGAATCTCTTGATTGTGCGCGTGCTCTCCGCTCCTCCTCTGCCATGGCTACAGTCTCCACCTCTATATCTACCTGGTCGATCTAATCAGTGTCAGACTCGAAGCTTAAATTTTTCCTACTTCTATCGACACAGTTTCCCCCATATTTTTTGACGAGGGTTTGGGGGCAGCGCCCCCAAGGTGGGGTCAAGGGGCATCGCCCCTTATGGGGTCAAGGGGCAGCGCCCCTTGCGCGCTCCCTGTCGCGATATAGGGCGAGATCGAGGGGCAGCGCCCCGCAAGGCCAAAAAAACTTATTATTTAATCAAGGTGTAGGGTGTTATTTTTCTATTGGCTGACATGTTGTAACCCTAATTTTTCTCATTCTCAGGTGAAGGTTGTAGTGAACAAAGACGATACCATTCATTTAAAAAAAAACTTTTTAAAATGTATTTTTTTTGTCATTTTACTCAGAGAAACGAGACTCGCCCGAAATCACCCAAACTCGGCGAGTCCGAGTCCGACTCAGGCCAAACGAGTCCCAGGGGCTCGGACTTGGACTCGGTCGAGTCTGGAGAGTAAACTCGCCAGACTCGCTGAGTTGGCGATTTTGGCCCAAAATCGCCAAACTCGACGAGTCCCGAGCCCTGGACTCGGCCGGCGTTGGCACAACTAAAAAGTCAAAAAAAAAATAGTTTGGAAAGTTTTTTTAAATCCGTTTTTTAATGTTAATTGTCTTCTAGCCCTAAGTGACTTTCATTTCATTCACTTGCAAAAAAAGGAAGAGTAAAGTGAGTTGGGAAGAAAAACAAGGGTGCATAGAAGAAAAACCAGCAAGCAGGAAGCTCAAGTTTTCTTCAATTTGTCACATTGGAGCTGCATTGTGTTTTGATTTGGTGCATCAAGAGTTGGATAGGAAGAGTTTGCAGCTCATTTCAAGCTTGTTGTAAGAGGTAAAATTGTTTTTTTAAACATTATTTTGTTTCTTATATGCAAAAATTCCATTTTCTATTCATTTATTTTAAAAAGTTTTACATTTTCTTGTATGCAAGATCTTTTGTATGTTTGTAATTTGTATGTAGCATGTAGTATGTAGTTGTACTATGTAGGGTTGTATGTAGGGTTTGTAAATTTTTATTTTTTTTAAATTGTAGGGTTTGACAAACCCTACAATTTTTTTAAAAAAAAATTTACAAACCCTACTTTAGTTTTTTTGAATGTATATATTAATTTTATTTGGTATTTGTAATGTTTTATTGCAGCAAACTTCACTTTATTATTTGCCTCAACTTCAACTTTCACAAAACTATCCTAAAATGTCTACTTCAACTTCTAGACCCCCCATGAGAAAGGACCCTGCTTGGAAATATCATGAGGATTTTCCAGGGCAAGGAAAAGAGCAAACAAAATGTATGTTTTGCAAAACAATATTCCATGGAGGTATATATAGGCTGAAATACCATATTGCTGGTGTGCGTGGACATGATGCCGAACCATGCCTAAAAGCAGTCTCTGAGGCCATACGTGATTGTTATGTAATGGTTCAGGAGATTGAAAGAAAAAAGAAACAAAAGGAGGATCGAGCGGCCATTGGGAGAGAGACAGTTTTAGGAAGAGGGACACAGTTAGGTTGTGTTGGAGGCCCTTCTTCCTTACCTCCATATCGTCCCACTCAGTTTGCTACTGCTGGTGCTTCCATTTCTGCTTCTGCTTCTATAAGTGGCATTGCCACCGCCACTTCTCATGCTCCTACCACTAGTAGTTGTAGTGGGAATGTTACCATTGGACCTAGGATTCGTAAATCTAGGTTGGATTCCTTCTTTGTGCCTCGCACTATTCCTGGGTCCCAACCGTCGCTTGAGGGCATGGGTTGGAACAAGGAGGTCCATGATGCTGCTAAAATGGCAATTGGCAGGTTTTGGAGCTACAGCTGTATTCCATTATTTGTAGCCAGGTGAATGTTTTACTAACTTTTATGTTTGATAACTTTGATTGTTTTAATTTTTATACTTAACTTATCTCATTGAATTTTTATACTTAACTTATCTCATTGAGTTTCTTTGCGACAGGTCTCCTTATTGGCAACAAATGGTTGATGCCATTACCATATGCAGGGCGGGGTTCAAAGCCCCTAGTGAGGATGATTTGAGGGGACCCATTTTGTCTCAAATGGTGGATGATGTGAAAAAGGATTTAGATGAACAACGCCACATATGGAGCACTAAAGGTTGCACCATCATGACTGATGGTTGGACGGATAGGAGAAATAGAACTCTCCTTAATTTTCTTGTTTCTTCCGTAGGTGATTGATTAATTTTAGTTTCATATAGTCTTTAATTTTTTATTTTTTATCTAATGGTTTATTGAATGATCATTAACCTAGCTTTATTTTTTTATTTCAGGGGGCACCGTTTTCATCAAGTCCATTGATGCCTCCGCCCATTGCAAGAATGCCACCTACCTATCTGAGCAGATAGAGGAGGTGATTGAAGATGTGGGTGAGGAGAACGTGGTACAGGTGGTGACCGACAATGCAACAAATTATGTTGCTGCAGGTAAACTTTTGATTACAAACTAATTTTGTTTGCAAATTAATTACTATCTTGTAGTTTGTACCTCCATTAATTACAATTTACAATGCAACAAATTATGTTGCTGCAGGTAGACTATTGATGGAGAGGCACCCATCTATAGTTTGGACTCCATGTGCTGCTCATTGCATTGACCTCATGTTGGAGGATATTGGAAAAATCCCATGGGTCAAGAGATGTGTAGAAAGGGCAAGAAATGTCTGCAAATTTGTATATAATCATTCATGGGTGTTGGCTCTTATGAGACAATACACAGAGCAGAAGGAGTTGCATCGTCCAGGAATCACAAGATTTGCCACAAACTTCCTCACATTGCAGTCCATGCTTAGGTCTAAGCCTGCCTTGAGACGTATGATTGTTGGTGAGGAGTGGTCTTCCTCATCCTATGCTACCACCCCTGCAGGGATAGAGATGGCAGACTGCATTTTTTATGAGCAAGGCTTTTGGGTCCTTTGTGATGAGATAGTGAAGGTAATTTTTTTATAAATTCTACAATTTAGCTTCATGTTTTATAACTTATTATATGTATTCTCTTATTTGCTCATTTTTCTAAATTACACAATATTTTCAATTTTGCAGTTTGTTAAGCCCTTGGTGGTTTTGTTGCGAGTTGCGGATGGAGATAAGCCCGCAATGGGCTATATATATGAGGGCATGGATAGGACAAAAGAGGCCATCAGATTCGTCTATGGAGCAGATGAGAGCAAGTATGGTCCCATTTGGGAGATCATTGATAGGAGATGGCATCATCAGCTACATAGGCCCATCCATGCGGCAGCCTATTATCTGAATCCGGCATTCCGTTTTATCCCTTCTTTCAAGGCTGATGCGGAGGTCCTTAATGGGCTATATGCAATCATGGAGAAGATGGGACCTGCTGGTACTTCTCAGATAGACCTTTTTCGAGAGCTACAGATGTTCTCAGATGCACAAGGGGAGACCTTCTCTCGTCCTATCACCAAAGACGGTAGGACAACTATGATGCCAAGTAAAAATAAATTATTAGGCTTAATTTTAATTTTATTCAATACTATATTGTAACTTGTTAAATGAGTTCATGAGTGAGACTGATTTTATTTATTTTTCTCATTTCAAACTCAGATCATTGGTGGAACTTTTTTGGCCCAGAGACACCAAATGTTCGGAAGTTGGCCATTCGTATCTTGAGCCAACCATGCAGCGCATCAGGTTGTGAGCGCAATTGGAGTATGTTTGAGCACATACACTCCAAGAGGCGCAATAGATTATCTGTGGAGAAGATGAATGATCTCGTCTTTGTTCACTACAACCTCCGCCTGAGAATGAGAAAGAATGCAACAGTTGACATGTCTCCTATCATTCTAGATGAGGTTGATCTTGAAGCAGAGTGGGCCAATGAGAATCAGACAGCTCCTGGGACTCCTACAGCTGTATTTAGTGATGATGACATTGATTGGATCGACCAAGTAGATATAGAGGCTGAGGCTGTAGCCATGGCAGAGGAGGAGCAGAGAGCACGAGCAAAGACAGGAAATACTGAGACTCAGAGTGACACAGCTGTTCCTGATGTTGGTGAGCATGACACAACCGTTCCTGATGTTGGTGAGCATGGCATGGTGTCACGGGGAGCAACTATGGCTGCTGAATCATCCAGGACCTACTTTAAACGCCTTCGCAGGGGACCAGGGCGAGAGGGTGCACGGCCCTCTCAGCCATAGGCTTATACACTTGTAGTTGTATTTACTATTTACTATTTACCTTTGGTATTTGTATGAAACATTTGATGATGATCATATGATGACATGGATTTTTTATTCCATGAGTTTTGTAATATTGTATACATTTGACAATATTTATATATCTATGTTTCTTATTTTCTTCAGCTACAATTTGCGTTTATGCTTATGTGATTGATGTATACTTGTGTATGTAATCAAATGAGCCGAGTTTAATGATGTTTTTGTGTCTTTAAGGTGTATTCAATAAAGGGTGTCTGAAACAAGTTTTAAATCTTTAAAAATCTCTAAATTTCTTGAGTTTTTCACTTTCCCGAGTCCAGCCGAGGCTGACGCCGAGTCCCGAGTCCGAGTCCGAGTCGGAGTCGGCCTTGCCGAGTCCGAGCCGAGTCCGAGTCCCATTTCTTTGATTTTACTGACCCAGCCAGTAGCCGAGTTTGAGGCTTGGGACTCGCCGAGTCTGGCGAGTTTACTCGCCAGACTCGGATGAGTCCGAGTCCGAGCCCTAAAGACTCGGCGAGCATGACTCGAAATCGGACTCACCGAGTTTAGGCGAGTCCAGGCGAGTCCCGTTTCTCTGGTCTGGATGCACCACTGTAAATCAGCCATGTGTTACTGTCTGTGAGTATGCTGCTTGACAGAGCAGAGATGAATAAGAAGTCATCATTTTGTTCTAAGACTTCATTTAGATTGGCTTCTCTTTGCGTGAGATCATTCTAACATTCTTTAGCATAGTGACCAAATTTGTCACATCTGAAACATCGAACACGAGAGATATCTCTTGGCTTCTTCCAAGAATGTTGAAAACTAGGTGGTCTGAAATCTCTATTCCTCTTGGGATAATACTTCTTCCAATTACCACCTTTCTTGCATTGGGCTAGAGCATGTGTTAATCATCTACTTGAGGACTTTTGAGTTGTCCTTTTGTGATAAGACGTGACTCTTCTTGAATGCAATCATTCTTAAGGGGATCAAGGGTAGGTAACTCAGTTCTTCCATTTATGGTTTGAATAAAGGACTCCAATGAGTGTGGTAGACCATTTAGGGCAATCATAACAAGATCCTTGTCTTCCATGTTATGTCCAATTGTACCTAGTTGATTCTTTAGTTCTGAAATTCTCATAAAATAAGACATAACAGAATCTTCTTTTGACATCTTGACATTAAGTAATTGCTGCCTTAAAGTAATTGCCCTACTGAGATTGTTAATTTCATAAGTACCTTGTAGGTGACTGAATATTTCTCTTGCAGTAGTGAATGAGGCAATGGACGTGACTAGGTGGTCTTTAACTAAATCAATAAGGAGCTTTCTAGCCTTGACAGCATTCCTTTTGAATTGCTTTAACTCAGTTGCATCTGTAGGTTCAGTTAGCTCTTTCTCTTCTATGAAGTGACGAAGATCTTCTTCCTCAAGGGCAACCATGATGCGAACATTCAATGCAGCAAAGTTGAGATTTCCATCAAGCCTATCTTCAACTTTCAGCCCCATTGACCTGACCTGTAAATGAGACAACAATCTGGAAATAAAGGAGTACTAAATTCTGAAATCTGAAAGTTGATCTAGCCTATAGCTCTGATGCCATGTTAATTTTAGACTTTCAGATTAATACAATGTTCAGAAAATAGAAATCTATCTAAATTTTAGATTAATGTTGAATGCTGTTAGGATTTCCAGAATTAAGCATAAGTAGAGAAATAAACAAAATGAACTCACAACACACAAGTACCCTAGGAAAACCTCCTAGGAGGAAAAACCCAGCCAGAAAGATCCTCGGATCTGATTATGAATTAAGCAAAATTTTTTGATTACAACTTATCTCTTAGGGCTTTGATGAAGCAGTTCACTTAGCAAATAGGTCAGCACACAAGCTGCTTCTTAGGTTGTCTCCAATAGGTCTGTAGTATGTTGTCCAGGTCTGCACTTCAACAATCAGATTTGATCTTTCAATATACATACATCTGCTACAGTTTTGAGATTACATGCAGGGCCAGCACCTATACTTGAATGGAAATCGCACTTTCAGCAGCAGAGATGATGATGGAGGAGCTACAAAGTTTGCAATTGACTGGAGATAATTCGCACCTTTCTGATGTATTTCGCATTAGCTAATAGCAGACTGAATTTCACAAATGATATGTATTTTGCAAGTGACTACTGTTTCACTTTACATCTTTATTTATACCCATATCATTCTTAATTAAGTCGACCTTTGAATAAGGTAATTTTGGCGCCAAGGGTGTAGCGTGTTCTTTTAGGAGGTTGGGCCTATTTGGGGGTGGCGTGTGAGAAGGGGCTCGACCCTATTTGATGATGGCGTGTGGGAAAAGGGCCCAGCCCTAGAGAGTGGCGTGTGAGGAAAAGGGTCCAAACCTAAAGGGTATTAGAATAATATCTTTCTCTGTGTTATTAATGGTTATTTAAGTTGTTTCTAATTTCGCCTCTAGTTAACAATTGTTTCTTTTAGAAACATCGTCTTTGTAACTCTATTTAAAGGAGCTTTGTCTCCTTGATTAATTGAACAACATCGATTCTTTGAAATCCATTGCGTGTCTCGCACTGTTTTATGGTATCAAAGCCTAAATAAATAATTTGTGAATTCTTTTCCGAGATTTTTCGGGCCTCTTAGTTTTGCTGCAGATTTTCAAAAAAAAAAGTGTTCAAAAGTCCGTTTTGGACTGTGTTTATGCCATGTAACGGGATTCTTCCTGTTTGCGTCTGTCTGGCGAGGGTTTTCGGCATTTTTAGGCGCAGTACAGACCCGCCATTTTTTCTACAACCTGCAACTTGGTCAAACCCGCATTTTTTGACTTTCGGCTAGGGTTTTGACCCTCCAGATTCAGTCTAAAAAAAATTCTGAGAACAGATTCGTGGTGGGTTTTTCGAGACCTCAACTGGGTCGTCGTTAGAATTTTCTAGGTGCCTCGATTTTCGAGCCAGTGGATCTAGATTCCGATAGCAGATTCCTTCTGGGTTTTTCGCAAGGATTTCTGGGTTGTCTTTGGATTTTTTTGGGTCAGCCGGAATTTTTTTCTTGAAATTCGTGCCCGCCACACTTCATTTTTTGAAGTCTGTACCTGCATTTGCCTCTGTTCTTGCATTGGGATTCAAATTTTTTGAATTTTGTGCCAACACCTCTTCTGAGTTTTTTTCGTTTTTCATGCATTGGGAAACGTGCAAGATGGTGTCATTGACCAACTTGATGTTGGAAGGCAGTCAGGTTTTGTGCACTTAGCATCTTCTCAGTACCTTGTTTTTCGTGCCTTGAAAAGCGTGAAGATGGCATGGGCATCGACAATTGTTTCGGTTTTTAATATTTTTTAACCTGAAAAAAATTTTGATGGGTTTTAATTGTTCTTGGTGTGTCTCTAGTTACAAGGAGGGACAGTTATTCAACATCAGGTTGGACGGTTGGTGTTGTTTTGGGTATCTCCAAAAGTTCTGCAGTTTCTGGGAGAGTTGGTGGCAGAGTTAGTGGCAGGCTCTTGTCTTTGTTGCAGCGTGTTCTGAGAAGAAGGGGGCAACCTTCTTTGTTATTTCTCTTGGTAGTTAGAACGATGACCATTAAGGGAGGGTATTAGAATAATATCTTTCTCTTTGTGTTATTAATGGTCATTTAAGTTGTTTCTAATTTCGCCTCTAGTTAACGATTGTTTCTTTTAGAAACATCGTCTTTGTAACTCTATTTAAAGGAGCTTTGTCTCCTTGATTAATTGAACAACATCGATTCTTTAAAATCCATTGCGTGTCTTGCACTATTTTAAAGGGCGGATTCCAATGTTGCCTTAGGCAATTGGAATCCGCTCTTCTCCCTAATTAAAACCAACAAAAAATGGCCCAAAAGACCACTTGTACCGGAAACATGTCCCACCATCCCCATCCCCAAAACTAGGTGGAACATAGGTGACAACACCAACCAATACCTATGACTTGTGTAACATGATGTGCATGATGTTACTATCATATTATGTATACGAGACTATATACTCATCTGCCTCTATTGAATGTGGGGACACTAAACCAACATTTATGTTTAATTGACTTGGTAAGCAAGCTTTTGGAAAGAAGCCTAGTTGCTGAACAAAATAACATCATTAATTAATTGATCAACCATATGGACCATATTGGAAGCCATCCATTATGACAACACACTGCTGTAATTATTTAGCAGACTTGCCATTAGGGCCTACTTATCATTAATTGAGCTCTTGTTTTCATTATGTATGGTGTATTATATGTGAAATGGACTGGAAAGAAAAAACAATCTGATTTCTACCAATTAGTATTGGTGTTTGTTGAGACATGTACCAGCTAGGACTCGAACCTAGGACCTTCCATACGCTGCTGGAGTGCTCTACCACTAAGCTACTGGCCCCTCTTGGACCAGTCCATCGTGGGTCCGGGTGTGGCTTATTTCCAACACCAACACCCCCCCTTAAACCACACCTCTCATGTGCTTGGGGCTCCTAGCCTCGACCTGGCTCTGATACCATGTTGAGACATGGACCAGCTAGGACTCGAACCTAGGACCTTCCATACGCTGCTGGAGTGCTCTACCACTGAGCTACTGACCCCTCTTGGACCAGTCCATCGTGGGTCCGGGTGTGGCTTATTTCCAACACCAACAGTGTTCAAGCCACAAGCTTGACTAAGTACTTTCAAAGGTCAAGTGCAAGGTAAGCCTGCAACCATTGCATGTGCAAACTAAAAATTTAATTTCTCTCACAAAACAATTATGTTCCTAAAATCTAAAATGTACAATGTACAACATAAATAAAAATGACAATAATTTACATATCTCAAGGTTCGGTCCTACTACTACAACATCAATCATGAATGTCATTCAGCTTGTATAATCAATTACAGAATCAATGTTTTTGTGCAAAGACCACATTATTAAATCATTGTACAGGCTCTTTGTGTGTGGGCACATGTGTGCATGTGTGATTATGTATGTGTGTGTGTGTATGTGGAGTTTTGCTGCAATTGTATACTTGAACCACAGTGGTCCTATGTTTGGGCCCATATTATGCCACCACTCTTGAAAATCTAAGCTTGAGATCTAGTGGAGCTTGAAGAAGTTGATCATTTGGAATGCTGGTGAGGTTTTAAACTATTGCATGTTCTAATCTGAGAAAGTTCTATGCCTATCTATCTGTGTCAAAAACCCTAGCCCTATGTGGAGGATTGGACACACCTATTAACTGTAATACCTAGTAATCATTGTAAATTCGAATGAAAACCATGGTTGAAATAGTAATTTATACCATTGATTCACTTTTTCCTTATGATTTAGGGCATGAATAATGACTCGTTGAGAGTGAAAAGGGTCATTCAAATCAATTTTTGTGATCAAATTCCTTGTATAACTCATATGTATGTGTGTGTGCGTGCATGTGTGTGTGAGTGCATGTATGTGTGTGTATGTGTGCAGTGTGTATGTGTATACGTGTGCATGTGAGTGCACGCATGTGTTGTGTGCATGTGTGTGTGTGTGTGTGATGTCTTGTGATCATTAAAGCTTTGTTGCAATTGTGTACTTGAACCATGGTGATCCTACCGTTGGGCCCATATTGCACCACCACTCTTGGAAATTTGATAAGACCTTGAGGTCTACTGGAACTTGAAGTAGTTGATACTATTGGAATACTGGTGAGGTTTTAAATTGTTGCATGTTTTGAATCTCAAAAAGTTCTATACATATCTATATGTGTCAAAAACCCTAGTCCAGAGTGTTGGATTGGATGCACCTATTAACTGTAATACATAGCAATCATTGTAAATGCAAATGAAACCTAGGGTGGTAATAGTAATTTATATCATTGTTTCACTTTTTCCTTATCAATTAGGGCATGATCAATGACTCGTTGAGAGTGTAAAGGTCATTCAAATTAAGTTTGTGTTCAAATTCCTTGTATAACTCTAATGTAAGGTTATGGTTTTGATCAAACAAACCCTAGCCAAACATAAACATTTAACTCTGAAGGAAACGTTGCACAAACCCTTTCCAACAACTCCAAAACCAAATATAGTCACAAGATTAAGTTGCAACTAACAATCCTAGTGAGTTTACATTTTCAACTAAAACAAAACAACCATTAGTAGACAGTACTTGGCTAAATTAACATCTCAAATCACCTTTACAACCCATCATCCCAACACTAAGATTACAAGAATTGTTACACGAGAAGAGGAAAGGTTGTGTGGGATTATTCTTGCAGAAAGAGTAAAGCATCATCAATACCACAAACACTAAACTCAACACTAACAAGATAATCTTGACAATCTTAATATCTCTGCATTGTCCAATCAATTTTAATATAGATGCCCAAGTTGTCACAAAAATCTTTCACAGAAGCCAAGACTTCTATAAGACTTGTCATCAACTTCAATGTTTTAGAGTAAAAAATCATTGAATAAAGCATTTCTAGGTGTGTGTTGTCTTTGACCATCTATGGGAGCACCTAGGAGCGCCTTGGGAGCATCCCACCACCTTGGGTTCTTTACAGGTATGCCCTAGGTTCTCTATGGGTACGGGTGGTTGGGACATTCCAAGGTGCTTCCATTGTTGCTCCCATTGGGCAATTTTATGACGATTTTTTCATCCTTGGTTTTAAATCATACCCCCAAAATCAGTGATGAGTGGATTTTTGAGAAAAAATCGCAAGGAAATCATTGAGAATTGCGGTATAAAAAGGTATTTCGTTTTTAAAGTGAAACCCTAAAATTTTATTATGTTTTGACCCGTGAAAGAAAGTGGTTTTGCACGCGGGAGAAAGGGCACGCAAATGCTGGAGAAAGGAAAAGTTTGATTTAGTAAAACTAAGGCTTTAACTATTCCCGGCTTGGGTCTTCAGCGACAGCTGCAGAATTATTGGTGATTGCTATGATCGCACCCTTGATATTTGATATTTAATTTAGGAGTTGTAATAATAATTTCCCTATGCCTAATCGGTTCAACTATATCATGCAATGAATGAATGAGAGGCTGTGCCTCAATTTGATTTAATCACATATATCAATTTGATTCAATGAGACAGCAGGAGCATAAGGATTCAATCAGATAAAAGTTTGTATTGGAAACGATGGAGACAAAAGTTGAACAATCTTGTTTTGCAAATTTCATAAGTATAAAAAATGGCATTGAACTCACATATTGCATCAGTCATACTCACAATAGGTGCAAAAAGCCTAGTTTATCTAGTTTCCAACTCACATGGTGTAGCTGAGACACTTTATGTAATATACTTTTTTAAAGTTTTCCTTAATTTCTTTAAGCATAATAAACTCTAGCTCAAAAAAAGTTGAATAATTAATTATAAGTATGAATTTAACTTTAAAATGTAATTTATTAACTTATTAAATAAATTATATTCAATGCTTACAATATATTTTAGGAAATGTTGCACTTATCCTCTTAGTTCTGCTGTAAATTTATTCAGAGGTTGCACTTGTTTTTTGATATATAATATGTATTTTAACTCTAATTATGATTTATTTATGATGGAAACCACTAATATGTTATTATGTTCTATAAATTTAGTGTATATTTGTGTTTTCTTAAGAATGTTTTAAGAAATTATATACTTTCAAATATTCAATAAATTTGCCGATTTTTTGCCTAGTCCCGATGTTTTAAAAATTTTGGGCCAAAAGAGTTATTGTCAAGTAAGAGTCTTTCATCTTTGATTTAAACATCTTATAAGTTGTGGAGAGTGCTTCTGGATGTAATTATAGATCACAATTCATGATCCATCATCAAGAAGAGGAAAAGTTGTGTGATCCAAAACATCAATCCAAAAGCTATTACAAAGTTATATCCAGAAGCACTCTCAATCACTATTAGACTGCAGAAAGATTATGTCTCTTATCTTATAACTTATTGTTGTCCACATTTTTGTTTTCAAAAATGAGGGACCATTACATAAAAAAATTGTCAAAAAATGAAAATTTTGCTCTATAGCACGCTTCTCGAGGCAGAATTTTGCTCTGCCCTTGGACTGTCTTAATCATCAGTCCATCCTCGACCCAAAGTTTCAAATTTCGTCGCATTCTTGTTTCGTTTGCTATGTCTTTCTTTCAATTTCGGGTTTTTTCTCCCTAACTACAGGAGGGTAATTTTCCTTAAGTTGCAAATTTTATGTTTTTCCTTTATTTTAGTGTTGTAGGGAAATTTTTAATTAATTGCAAGTGCACTTTATGAATAATAGAACTTGTAACTTACTTTTTATTCCCCCTTGTTGCTTTTTGTCTTTTAAGTCATTGTAGGAACTTTTTGGGCATATTACAAGTGAACTTTAAATTATAAAGTTAAAATAAAACTTGTAATTCTTTTTAAAAGTTCCACTTAAGTGATTTTAAGTTATGGTAAGGGTTTTTCTCCTCCATTACAAGTTTTATAAAGTCACTTTAAGTTGTAATAGGGATTTTATTTCCCTATTACATGTTTTTTTTTTAGTTGTTTTTGTGACTTGTAAAAAGAATTTTATTTTCCCTTTACTAGTCTTTTGTTGAGTTGTTTAAAACTTGTAATGGGAGTTTTATTTCCCTATTACAAGTACTTTAAACTTGTTGTTTGCTCTCAAAAACCCGATTTTCCCTTATGAAGGGAAAAGTGAACATTTTAAAAATGTAAAAAGGTTTAAGAAACCCGATTTTCCTTATTGCATGCATTTTAAACTTGTTGTTCTTTCCAAAAAACCCTACCAGCAATATTGGAGGATTTTGTTGAAGATTTCCAACGATTTTTGTGGAGAAATTCAAAGAGGAGGAAGGCATTTTGGATTCCTTGCTATTTTCATGCATTTTCCAACTCTCTTCACGCCATTTGGATGACATTATCGCCAGTTTTATGGTGTTTTAACAGCAAAAACATTTTTGAAAAATGCCACGATTTTCTTCTTCAAATGCCACGAATCTTTCCTTTCCTAAGTCGTTTTGGCTTCTTTCACCTAGGTGTGGGGTTTGGATGAAGATTTGACCAATTCTCACACCATTTTGATAGCCGTTTTTGCAGCATATGGTGGGTTTTTTTCAAAAACGTGGCTAGGGTTTGAATCTTCTTCTTTTATCTATAAGAGATTTTTTCTCTTCATGATGGTTGTTAGTCTTGTTTTGCTCTTTCCTAAAATCGTTTTTTGTGAGAGATTTTTTCCCTTTGTTCCAAGTTTGCAAAGCAATTTGCAAATTGCATTGTCTTTCCCCATTTTCCCTCTTTACTTGCATTCGAGATTTTAAAACCCGATTGCATGTAAGATGAAAATAGTTGATCTACCCCTTTGGTTGAAAAATCCTAACCATCTTTTGGTGAAATTCCAAGTTTCAAAGTTGGAAAAAGCTTGTCTTTCCAAAATTGGGTTTTTAAAACTTGATTACAAGTAAAAGTTCTTCCCATTTTTCATATGATCAACATGGAAAAGTTCTTCAAAAATCCATTCACAACCATCCGCACTTGTTGTTTGGGGTCATAAGTTTCATTTCCCTCATATCAAGATCCCTATTCCCACCATTTCATCCACTCATTTCACACCTTCATTCATTTTCCCCATTTAAAATCTAACTGCAGTAAGCCATCCAAAACCAGAAATTGGTCCAAAATGCACTCAAAAAACACTTGAAAATGAGTTTCAAAGGTCCAATTACAAGTGCAAACTTGTAGTTACTCATTACACATATGAAGTTGCATGTTTGTTCTCCACAATTGCAAGTTAATGCTTTTGTTTTCCCCACACATGTAATGTAGCTTCCAGAACCCGAAATTCACCTGTGAGCCCATTTTTGCATCGGTTTATCACTTCCCTTGTCAGTCCGGTTTTTACACACGACCTACCAAATCAATGAATTAAGGCATGGGCCTTATTTTGCAAGCAGATTTCAAGATTGGAGGGTGATACAAAGAAGAGATACAACAACAATTCATGGTTGAGAGCACATAATGCTTTCAAGACAAATATGATCATGACATGGAAAGAGGAAGGCAGCCCTTTCCCTCTTGAAAAGCTAGTACTACCCCAAACAAGAAGATAAGGATGCAAATTCTCGTTCCGGTTCAAGATGCCTTCACTGATCCAGAATACTTCAAGTTTTGCATCCTAAAGCAACATGAAGATCATCACAGACAAAGGATGATGCAATTAGAGTCGCGTCTTTAGACACATGGAATAGTTTTAGTTATGCATTTGTAATTTTGTAATGACAAGTTGCATGTAAAAAAATAACTTTGTAATTGCAAGTTAACTCATTACTTGCACTTTTGTAATTACATGTAAAGCAACTACAAGTTGTGATCAATTAGGACTGTAGTTAGAATAAGTCATAGTTAGTTATTGAATAAGTCTTGGTGGTTGAGAGAATTTCTCAAGTTAGTTGGGATTCTCCCACCTTTTTCTCATGACTCCTCTTCTATAAATACTTGAGGGGTCTATTGTAATCTTTATCTTTTGGCAATGCAACAAAATTCTGCCAATTTATATGTGCACTCTAAGTCTTTGAGCTCAGATGTAAATCAGATTGCTTTCAATAAAAGAGGCACATTGTGTTGAGACTTTGTGCCAATTCAAGTTGTTATGTGACGACATTTTCTGGAGTTGATTGTGAATTTTGTTCTATTGTGAAAGAGGGATTTAAATTCAATATTGCAAACTTTGAGCTACTAATTGTATTTAGAGTTATATGTTTGGTTTTCAGATTTGGTCTTGCAGACTTTGAGCTACATATCATATCTGAACTAGTGTGGAAAGCTAAAGTGGGAAGATAGCTTGTAGACTTTGTGTTGCTTCTATTTTTAAGACTTGTGCATGTGAGTTGAAGTGCATCATGTAGTTAGACTTTGAGCTGCTACATATTGTGCTTAGTTAGCAAAAAATCATCTAAAAAGGTTGATAGGAGAATAGATAGTTGAAGACTTTGAGCTTTCTTTCTGATTTCCCGTCCCAAGGAAGTGATGGAGGTCTTTGTGCCTTCATGGAAACTTTGCTTCCCTTTATGTTCCAAAAATCCTACAAAGAAGTCTCATTTCTGTATTTGCTGTTATTTATTTCCAATTGCTATTATTTTTCTGTGAAGAGAAAAGAGTATAGTTTTTCTTGAAAGAAGAAGAAAGACTGATGTCCCACCCATATTATATCAGTTTAGTTTGTAGATAGGGGGAGCCTTCCCTTAATTACGAGAGTTTTACTCACACACTGTGGTTGAAACCACAATTTCGTATATTTTCCCAAGTGTACAAAATTTTCAACCAACACTTATCACCTTGTACTGCCTGTTGATTCGATGAGGGAAAAAACTTAAGTGGTATGATTCGTGAGGGGCTAGATACATATAGGCTGCTTCAGATTACCTCATATCTTGGATTGTTGTCCTGTTTATGCAAATCTAATTACAAAATCTTTCCTTTTTAAATTTCCAAAAGTAGCCTGAGTGCACTCCTAGGAATGTTACTTTCAAACACAACATGATATGCAAATAGATCAGAAAGCTATGCAAGCCTGGTTGCGTGGAAAACTCCACATTAAAAGCATGCGTGAGCCTAGATATTAGTAGGACTTGCAACCTCCCAAAAATCCAGGTAGTTATGCTCAATGCTATGATGATTCAGTTTGTTATTTTCAATCCCATGCTTCCCCACTATGGCATCACTTGATGCAAGTAGTGCCAAGTTGACTATTCAAGCTCATAGGAGATAAATCATGAAAGAAATGAATCCTTAGATGATGTGGGTCTTCGAAGGAATTCTTAATTGTGCCAAAACAAATTGACTTTGCTCTAAGTTTTAAAATGGTGAACACAAAATCTACAATTTACTTCATGAATCACAGAGAAGAAGAAAACCCATATAAATTATGATTTCATTAGGATGATTACAATGTTCATATGTATTGGCTTATAAAATCATTTGATTTTTCTAGTGAACCAACCTCCCAACAACTACTCTATTCAACCACTTACAGGAAATAACTCCAAACTTAATTATTTGCTAACATTTGACTTTTAATTTCTAAACTAGCACTAACTAATTAATTTATTTATCTAATCTTTAGATGTATTATTAATTCCAACACTCCCACCTTATTACATCAATTCAAACAAGGACTGAAATGCTACATGGACCAAACACATTAGCTCATCTAAAAATCTGATGAAGTACCTCCATAAAATCTCTTGCCTCACCTAGAACACACCACACTTGTCACGGTTGTTGAAAAATGCCTATTAATTGAGACATACTCAATTATTCACAAGTACACCACTTCTCTTGTTAACAAGACATATTCAACTATCCACAATAATACCATTACGCATGTGAATTGAGACATATTCAACTATCCACAGTACAACAACACCAGCCAACTATAAACTGAGACATATTCAACCATCCACAGCAATAATATTTCTTCTTCTGCAAATTAAGGCATACTCAACTATCCACAAGTACACACCTTCAGGTCTATAGATCAAGAAATACTCAACTATCCATAGATATGAATCACCGAGTCTGTGGATCAAGATATACTTAACTATATGCAGATACAACACATGAAATTGACAAGACCCACGCCTTCCCCCCCTCCCCCCCCACACATTGCTTCACGAAGGAACACAAACGTAGAACTAGCTTCTCATGCAAAGTACAATCTTCGGGCAAAAAGCTAGCATGAGATAATAAGATTCCTCCAACCTCTTGTGCCTCCAGCCTTCTCTTTGACATGCTTAGTCCTTAAAAATATATTTATCCTCGCTATCATATTGGGGAGGGTCTTGACTGTGTGCTGCAATTAGACTTCTTGACAGGCAGAGCAGGACAATCAGACGCAGCTCCACTTCAAGAACCATGGAAAACTGAACCCATCTGATTACAGCCCTGTCTATATTATCGGCTACTTGCATACATCCTTCGCAGAAAATAGTAACCTACATTAGCATCATCAATTTCTGGATTTGACTGTTTGTAATTTTGTAGCATCAACGCTTCAGATCAAACTTCATGATCCATCATTGGGATAAAATAGATAGAAAAGTGAGAAATGAAGAGAAAGTAGCAGACCAAGTACTCTAAATAGGACAGGAGAGAGGGTGCTAGCTATAAGATGCTAGAGAATAGGAAATAGGGGAAAGACATAATCAAAACATTAACCTAAAAATATAAAGAAACTAACCATGGAAAAATCTAAAAATAGTTGCTTGTTTTTTCAATTTTCTATAGTTTCTTTGTATTTTTTGGTTAGTTATTTTTCTAGGGCTTTCCCCTATTTCCTATTCTCTCTAGCATCTTATATCTAGCACCCTCTCTCCTCTTTTATTTAGAGTACTTGGTCTGCTACTTTCTCTTCATTTCTCACTTCTCTACCTACCTTATCCTGATCATGAATGAGGAAATTTGATTAAAAACATTGATGCTACAAAATTACAGTCAAATCCAGAAATTGATGATATTACTTCATGCTTTTAAGTAGCCTATATTGTTGCCCTCACCTATATTATCTAAAGATTTATATTTATACGCTTCATCATTTAGAAACATCTGCTACTGGTAACATCAATTTTGCAGTCAATACTCTATGCAACCGTCTCAGCAGTGGTAAAAACAACAACAAATACTGAACATTTATGATAAATTCCACTTCTTCTTTTCTACAAGGTATGTTAGATCATAATTGCGTGGTACAAGGAAACTTGGGCACTCGGGCACAGATTCCAGCAATTCAAACATAACGCATGATGCATCTTAAGCTTTCCCAACACAAAATAAAATAGATGATCTTTAAGCAGGATCGAGGCAAGCCACTCCGTTCTATGGCCAAAGCTTGCTCCATATTTTCTCTATCTTAAAATGAAGCAATGTCGTTTAAGGCTACAAGTAAACTTCTGGGTAAAACCAACAGTGAATCTAATATGACTTCTACCATATCTAACCCTGTTCCATACAGTTTCCTTCGAGTTTGCACAATAATTCTTCAGAATTTACAAGGATCAGAAAGGGCTTTGCTGAAATTTCAAGAAAGGAAAATCGTATATATCCGATTGACCAATAAAAACCCTAGCTGAGCATCATGAAATCTAGAACGGTTTAAACAAAAAACAGTAGCAGCTGACCATATACAATTATCTCGTCTGTGGAATTTTAAAAAGCAGAATAATTGGTCCATTTTGTTTTTTATGTTTTTGGTTTGAAGATGTTTTAACTTTTTGAAAACCGTACCTTCTAAGGTAGAAAGACCATAACCGAGTCAGTGGAGCAGATAAGGATCAATGCCGTCCATTCACTGAGCCCTTCATTTCCATTCGTATAACTGGAGGCGTGGAAGAAAGCCCCCGCCCCTGCTTCTGCTTTTGCTCAAACGGCACTTTGTAAATCAACAACAGGATCCCAACGGCATAAATCTTTAGACAGAGCTTGGAGAATTATCGAGCATTAATATGGCCTTTATACGCAGAAAGCATGAGTAATTCAGTAGGCATTCAATCCTCATAGAACATAACTATTTCCACGCCCAGTCTCGTGTTTTCCTACTATCTGTGCTCGTCGCATGGTCTGGTAGATGCACAGTTTGTTTTGTTGTTAAGAGGAGCGCTTCAAACAAACAGAAGACCACAATCTTCAATATTTTGGCATTTGAAAAATCAGTTAAGCAATGAATCCTCACACTATCCGATCTCCTTTGTTGCCTCTACTGAACCAAACTCTGATACCGTGTTGAAATGCCTCGAACAGAATCTGCAATTTATTTAATGAATCACAGAAGAAGAAGAAAGAATGTTCATATTTATTATAGCGCAGTCCCATCAATTACTCGATTAGTTATTTTGAACATTTAATTTTTATTTTAAAATTAATATTAATTTATTTATTTTATATTATATTAAATAGATGTAGTTTTAATTTTAGCATTTAATGTATAGATAGTTTTCTATTATTTGATCATTAATATGCTTGAAACAATATAACAAAATTTTCTTGAATATATATTTATATATACAATCTTATTTAAGTTCTTAATTCTTTATAAATAAATTCAATAAATGTAATTTATTTGTTTAATTCATATTTTCATTATAAATCATTAATTGACTAAAAATAATTAATTAACTAGTTAATCATTTATACAATCTAAATCATGATTAGTCAAGACAATGACTCAATACAAAGAACAAAGCTCCTAAAAAAAGAATTGTTCAATCTACACCCTTCATTTTATCTAAGAAATTCCTAGGTCCTTTAAATGTCTTAGTACATAAGCCTCTTCAGTTGCTTTAATCACAAAGTTCCAATTGAAAATTCTCAAGAATATTATCCTTTCAACTGTTCCTAACCATTGTTCTTCCAAATCAATTTCAACTATTGATCCTCCATACTTCAAATCTATTAATACTTCATCATATGACCTCACTTAACAAGAATTTTGAATACAAAGTTATGTTATTTTCTTTATCACATTGTTGGTCGAAAATTTTGTACACTTGGGGAAATATACAAACTTGTGGCTTCAACCACAACATATGAGTAAAACTCTCCTAATTAAGGGAAGGCTCCCCCTATCTAACTACAACTTTGAAAATAAAATAGGATGGGATAGCAATATTTCTTCTTCTTTCAAGAAAGACAATATCCTTTTCTCTTCACGGAAGAGAATAGGGATTTGATATAAACAGCAGTAACTACTTTCAAAATGAAATGAGAGAAAGGAAATGAAGTTTCCTGAAAGCACAAAGACTTTCGTCACTTCCTTTGGGATGGGACAGCAATATCAAGCTCAAAGACTTGATTATGTGAAGTCCTATCTACCCTTTTCTATACTAATTCTATAAAGAACAAATTATAACAGCTCAAAGACTGGAATATATTATTCTTTTCTACTTAAAACCATGGGAAGTAGTATAAGCTCAAAGACTTACAGTTATTTCTCACAAAATCTACTCCTAAATTCTCCTAAGAACAAGTGAAAGCACAAAGACTTGCAGCTTCTCTCAACAAAATATTTATTTTAATCTATATTAACCTCAACTACTTGCAACACAAAGACTGCAAATCACATGTGATTAAGCTCTTTAAGAAACACTTGCAAGAAAGATAATATAGAACACAAACTCAAGTATGTAGCACAAAGACTCAAAGCTTGAATAATTTCCTTTTATTCCTTTCAATTCTTGAATTCACACATGAAAGCTCAAAGACTTATTTCCTGTAAATATGGCAGAGTTTTTGTTTGCTTTCCAAAAGATAAAAATTACAATAGACCCCTCAAGTATTTATAGAAGAGGAGCCTTGAGAAAAAGGTGGGAGGATCCTAACTAACTTGAGAGATTCTCTCAACCACCAAGACTTATTCAATAACTAACTAAGACTTATTCCAACTATAGTCCTAATTGAACACAACTTGTACTTGCTTTACATGTAATTACAAAAGTGCAAGTAATGAGTTAACTTGCGTTTTACAAAAAGACTTTTACATGTAACTTGTCAAAAGAAAAACTACAACTAAAGATTACAAATATGGAAAAGTACAACTAAATGTTGAAAAACACTTAAGTTGCATTACGTGAAGACACGAATCCTTCAAACTTTTGCATGATCATTTGTAGTTCATCGAGATCTGGTTCATGGGTGTTCTTGGCAACAACCATGGTCTTCACAATAGTATCCTGACATCGGAGGAGCGTAGAGCTGTTTTTATCCAGGATGGACTGGATTTCATGCAAAAAGATTTGGTGCTTCATCAACATTTGAATTGAAGCGGTCGGGAAATGTTCGCTCCTCCATTCATTATGTATCCTCATCTGTAAATCAGCAAGAACTTCTTCTTCTAGAATCAGCTCTCCATCCTGACTTAGTATGTTGCAAGAGACTTTTTCACAATAAGAGACAATATCTCGAAAAACTTCACCCCGTAATCTCATTGTATCACTAATCTTTTCAATGATGGATTTAAGAACAAGGGCCTTATTTTCCATAAGCTCTTCAAATTCCAAGTACTTGACCCTGGAAGAGATGATGGCATGCTCCTATAGAACGCTCGACTGTTGTTGGGGCATGGCACGCCAAATTGTCAAACTATCTTCAACACTTTCCAAATTCTTTTTGAAAGTATCGGAAGTCTGATCCAATTTCTCTTCAACGGTTTCCAACTTAGACATCATCTGAAAAATGTCCTTCATTACTTGTGCACATAGATCATGAAGCTGATCAACCCAGGAATCCAATGTCTGTACCTTCTAAGCAGCCCTTTCCACTCCACGAATAGATTCCTGGGAACTGGAAGAACCTATGGAGTTACTCCCTTCAGCAGCAGGTTTTGTGATTTTATGAACAACTGCCATAAGTTGTCGATTTTCCTCTTCTAGCATATCTTTCTTTGCTAGAAGTTCATCGCACCATTGTACAAGTGAAGCTATAGAAAATTGAGCATAATTGTTAATCACCTCATGCGTTTTCTTACTCAATTCTATCCTTGTAACTTTGTAATCAGTAGCTGACATTTCTTCAAGTGGCTTATCTGCAATGGGTTCAACAATTTTAGCTACCTTCATCTTGTTGTTGTCAACAGTTACTTTGGAGATAGTCTTGGCCTTTTTGGCAACTTTGGATCTGGACTTTTTTAGTTGTTGATAATCAAAGGCATCAGGTGAGATTTCTTGCTTCTTCCTCTTTGAAGTAAAAGAACTAAGTCATGGAGGCAAAGCCATTAACTCTCCTTTTGTAGCAGTTGTAGGCAAAGGAGGAGCAATTTTTATTTGTATAACCGTGGTCATCCTAGGAGGAATATTTGTTTGGATGGTGAACACAGTTTGCTCAGCAACCAATGGGCATGAAGATTGACTCATGAATTCTTCAAACCTAGAAGTGGAGGTATCAATTTCTGACAGTTGGACACAAGCAAGAGTATCTTCAAGAACTTCCTGCACATTCTCTTGTTGATGATCAGGAGGTGGCTCGTATGTCGAAATAGGAATGGCATTTTGAGGAGATTCATCAACTAGCAAGTCAGGAGGAGAAAGGGGCGTCTCAATGGAAACTGAAGGAATAATCTCATGAGGTGAGTCAGATCCTGGAGACTTGGGAGAATCATTAGATTGTTGCCCTTCTTCTAGATTATCCAGATCGATCACTTGAACATGAAATCGTGACTTTTCCTTTTCATGAATTGTTGCTTCCTCAGGAGGAAGCACTACTGCCTGACTAACTCGCAATTTGATCCTTGTGCCCGAAGATGATGCACCTTCCTTGTTGTCAATCTAAATCTCAGACTTACATCCAAGAGGTCCTGTAGAATCATCTTATTTTCCAATCTTGATTTTTATGAGTCTAACAACATTACTTTTCGGCCAAGCGTTGGTGTTACCCAAGATAAGCTGAAATCTCTCAAGAATGGATATGCACTCCTTGTGTGACCATTGGATTAAAGGAAGTGGAGCTTCCACAACCCTTCGTGAAATATATTCAAGATCAATTACGTGCCCATCATCAATCATCCCTTGTGGAATGTCCACCAAGTTCAGATCAACAACATGCTCAACAATGAGCCTGCAGTAATCCATCTTCAGAACCTCGACCTCTGTGCAGAGATCTACCCAGATATCCTCAATGCGATGCACATGTACAAAATATTTTTTGATATTCTCCTTCATACCTCGGTAATCAAAATCAGCTATGGACTTAAACCGTTTGAGCTTAATTTCTTGCATTTCAGTCTCCATGGCCTTAGATTTAACGGACGTGACAAGAGAATACCTACCAATTTTAGTGGGTTTGTTGTAGAGATCACCATTCCAACCTTATGTCTGGCAAACTGATGAGTGTGGACAGCCATGATTTGTCTTCCCAACTCCATAAGAATGATCATATCAGTTGGGTATCTAGGAAGCATGTATGGCTACCCACTATAGTATCTGATTCTCATATAGGTGAAGGTGGAGAACTGTAGAAACAAGCATCCATACTCACTCACCCTTTCCCATGCCTCATCTGATACCCTTCCATTCTTCAGAGTTATGTCAAACTAAAAAATGAAGTAACCGAAGAATGCATCTTGGACTCTTATGAAATGCAATCTGTTGGGTCTCAAAGGCAACTAATCATAATATTCCCATACCGGTATAAGCAAGCGATCACCCTTGGTAGAAAGACCTGGAAAATGTCTAAGTGATGCTACTAAGTACACCAAATATGAGTTCATGTAGAAAGTCATGGTGGAAGGGACTGTTGCAAGTTGTTCACATAAGGCATCACTGATGACTTCTCCCCATGATATATGATGGGATTGTCTTATGAACATGATGAACTCGTACACCCAGGGCTCAAAAACATTAGAGTGTTCAAGGCCCATTATCCTGCTAAGGAGGGTTATGATGTCTCCTATTTCCCATTTGAAGTCACAATGGTACAAATTATCCCACCTTGAGAAGGCGACTCATGGCTCTTGATCTACCTGTTGATATGTCATTTACAATCTTTTTCCCTTTTTACATAATATTCAGTTGCACTCTCTTTGGAGATTTCTGTGTAAACAGGTGCAGGAGGTATTCTGAAGACCTTCTCAATTATGTCTGCATCAAGGCGAATTATTGCTTCACCATCATCATTTTTAGTGATTCTTGCCTCCTTTTCAAAGTGATGGGCGCAAGCGAGAACAAATTCAGGTTCTAGGGCAACCACCGAGAAAGAAGATGTGTGATGAATATGGTTGTCCAACAACCGTTGCATATCACTATCTTGTGGATCCTCAACCCTCTTGACAAATTCTGACATGTCTACATGCCCTATCTCTGTATCTCTGATACGATCAAAAGGGGAACAAACTTGGGAAGGTGCAACTTCATTCTGATACTTATCATATTTGTACTTCATCTTTTTTGGAATTGGAGCTGATGACAAATCTGACATTGATTGAAAACCTAGAATACTGTGATGAAGACTTAAAAGTGTTAAGGCAACATCATATTCAGCTGCAAATAACATTCTTCTTCAAGTGGGGAAAAATTCGACTCTTGAACTTCACCATTTTGTGAGAGAAAGAGGGGAATTATATGGAAATGGGGGAATCTAGACTTTGACCAATTTTGGATCTTGGGGAAATTTTTGCAAGTATACAAGTTGAAAAGGGCATACATGCAATCGGATTTTTAAAACCCAAATGCAAGTACACTTGTAAATTTGCAAATGGAGAAATGGATGGAAAATGAGACTTGTAAATTTGCAAATGGAGAAATGGATGGAAAATGAGAATTAGACTTGCGGAAAATGACGAAAATGGAAAGTATGGATATGGGTGACATGAATGGATAAAAATGGGAAGATCCAGGAATGTCATTTTCATGAAAATGGGAAGAACTTTTCAACATGTAATCCAGTTCTTAAAACCCGATTTTGAAAGGAAGGGTATTTCACACTTTTACAACTTGGAATTTTAACAAAAAATGGTTAAATTCTTCAACCGTAAGGGAAGAACAAAGATTTCCAACCAACTTGTAATCGGGATTTAAAATCCTGAATACAAGTAATCAGGAAAAATGGGGAAGAACAATGCAATTCAAAAATTGCATATCAAGGGAAAAATCTCTCTCACAAAATCGATTTTTGGGGGAAGAAGACCATATTTACAAAATTACAACTAGAAAGGAAAACTAAGAAAACAAGAAAATAAGAAAAAGAAAGAAGGAAAGAAAAGAAAACATACCTTGCATAAAACTGAAAATGCCTCTCCAAAAGATGCAACAATCTTAGAATGAAGAAACCAATCCAATAAATAGAGACAATCCACAATGCAAACCCTTTCCACATTTTTTGCAAAAACGCCATCTGTATAAAAACGTGGCAGCAAATCCAAAGGAAATGGCGTGAAAAGTGAACGAATCTTCTTCTAACCTCAATGCCTTAGCATAAGATGCAAAAATGACTTGGGAGATTGCTGATTCGTGGCACCCTTGGAGGAGAAAAACGTGGTTTTTGGCAAAAACGTGTTTGTATTTTTTACACCAATAAACTAGCAATAAATCAAACTCCCAAAACCCTCGAATGGTGTGAAAGATGTTTGAAAATGCATAAGAATAGGGAAGAATCCCAAACGCCTTCTTCCTCCAAAGATTCCTCCACAAAATCTTGCTTGAAATCCTCAAAACTGTTTTTTCCTTGCAATCAACTTTTTGGAAAAGAAGTGCAAGTTCGATTTTGCATGCACTTGTGAAAATTAGGTTTTTGGAAACAAATAACAAGTTTAAAATTTCCTTTTTCAACTATAAGGCAAAAATCGGGATTTTTAGACCAAATAGCAAGTTTAAAATGTCAAAAATGCACTTTATAGGGCAAAATCGGGTTTTGGAGAGAGATGTGCAAGTTTAAAATCACTTGTAAAGGGAAAATAAAATCCCTACAACAAGTTATAATCCACTTGCACACATTTAACAGGGATTTAAAATCCCTATTACATGAAAAAACCATTAAAGTGGGGGTTTTAGAAAAGAACTACAAGTTTACTTGTAATTTAACCAAAAAAATCCCTATTTTAACTGAAAAAGCCAAAAAACAACAATAACCGACTTCAATGGTAATGCTACAAGCTTTTGTTTGCCCACAAACTGTTGACAATGTATACATTTATGCACCCATCTAAAAGCATCTTGAAAGAGAGTAGGCCAATAATACTTAGCTCTCAAAATTTTGTGAGCAGTCACTGGTGTCGAAAAATGTCCACCACAAGCCTTGTCATAAAAAGATTCCAGCAATTTGGTTTGTTGTGCTTTGTCAACACAATGGAGGAAAGTACCATCAATTGCTCTTTTGTACAAACCAATATCCCATATTACAAAGTTCGTAACTTTCAACTTGATACTTATTTTTTCCTTGAATGACAAATTTTGTGGGCATTCACCATAAGTCAAGAAAAATGCTATATTAGAGTACCATTCATTAGTAGTACTGACAAACAACACCTTGGGAAGATCTTCAGAATCATCCAATTCTCGCTCCTCTGGAATACCTTCCGCCATCAGCTGACAGAGTCCTCTTCCTTGAACAAGCTTTGTAGGCTTAATCTCTGAATCATACTCTTGGATTTTAGCAATCCAATTCCCTCTTTTTGTGCCAAGCTCCTGTTGTGTTAAGATAGATTTGACTGATGTATCAGGAACTAACACAACGGTATGAGAATTCAAGATGTAAAAACGAAAGTTCTTGACTGCTTTAACAACCGCATAGGCATTCTTCTCAATAGAGGAATACTTGAGTTCATGAGACTTTAAAGGGAAACTCATGAAAGCAATAGGAGATTCAATCTCTTCTAAGTTCTTCTACATCAGAATAGCCGACATCGTATGCTCGAAAGCATAACTATACACGATGAACTCTTGGTGTAGTTGAGACATACCTACACGGGTGCATGAGCAATTGCATATTTAATATCACTGAATGCAACTTTGCCTTCTGAATTCCAATGGAAAGCAGTCTTTCCTTTCATCATAGCCACAATATGATGAGTCTTTTCAGCAAAGTCAGGAATGAATCTCCGCAGAAAATTTACCTTACCAAAGAAGGAATGAACAATAGTCTTATTGGACGACAGAGGAAGAGCTTGAATAGATTTTACCCTTTCAGGATCAACTTTTATTCCTTCCTTGGAAACAATATGACCAAGGAGTTTTCCCTTTGTCACCCCAAAAACATACTTCTTGGGATTAAGGGAGATGTCGTGCTTGCGACATCTTTCGAGTACATCTTTTAAGTGAAAAAGATGATTCTCACGGTCTTTAGAAAAAACAGTGAGATCATCAAGATATACTACAATATATCTTCCCACAGTACCACAGAAGGCCAAGTCCATAGCTCATTGGAAAGTAGCTCCTGCATTGATCAACCCAAAAGGCATTCTACGGTAGGAAAATGTACCCCATGGAGTAGTAAATGTAGTCTTATGCTGATCAAATTCACTAACCTCAATCTGATTGTATCCCGAAAATCCATCTAACATAGATAGCATTTTAGAACCTATCACTGTTTGTAAAACTTGATCCATGATTGGCAATGGATAATTGTCCTTGAGTGATAGTTGATTAAGATTTCTAAAACCAACACACATACGTATTTCTCCATTCTTCTTACGCACCGACACTATATTTGCCAAGCATGTTGAATGATGGATGGGAAAGATAATCCGGGCATCAAGCATCTTTTCAATTTCAGAAAGAATGGTACCTGAAATTTTTGGATTATACTAGCGATGCTTTTGCCTAAAGGGAACTGCACCAAGCTTTAAGGGAATGTTATGCTGCACTTCCTTGGGTTGAAAGGATTTTAGATCATCGTATGAATATGCCAGGACATCTCGGTATTGGTGCAAAAGCTGAATAAACTGATCTCTTTCATCTGAAGTGCAGTTATTGCCAATATTGACAAATTTGAGATCTTCATCTGAGCCAATATTATATTTCTCATATCCCATAGGAGAATCAACCCTTTCTTGTTGCCACCTCTTGATATAACGATCATGTTGATCGAAAAGTTTTTCAAGAGAAACCAACCCCTTGGGAATCTTATTTCCTTTCAGTTGAAGAATATTTTCATCTGATTCAGATGATGTTTCAGACATCGAATCTGATGACGAAGAAGTAGGAGAATTACCTCCTTTGAAATACAGGTTGTTAAAACCGTCCTTTGCTTGTAGGAAATTATTAATATTTTTATCATCATTGAAGATCTGCCAATGATCCCAATTGTCAGGCACACTAGGTCTGCAGATTAACTTAATAATATATTTATCTTGACCAAAGTCAAGATGGGAAATTAATGAAGTAGCCGAAACAGCAAGGGAATCAACCCTATCATTGTATTCATGAGGCACAACTGAGATGCTAGAAGCATCAAAATATTCAATATTTTCCCATACCCAATTATGGTAATGTCTGAGTCTGTCATTTATAGTCTTATATATACTCCTTACTTGACAAACTACTAATTCTGCATCACCCTGGGTGTTAAGATTTATGATTCCTCTTTTCAATGCAACACTCATTCCTAACAAAAGCGACTCATATTCAGCCGTATTGTTAGTATTAGCGAATTACAATTTGAAGGAATAAGGGAAGATCTCTCCCTTAGGAGATATGAGAACTATGCCGGTTCTGGATCCATTTGTAGCACAACTACCATCAAACTCAAGAGTCCACACATCATTTGAATTGTCATTTTCATTGGAATGATTAGTGTTGCCTTCATCCAAAATGGATGCATTATGAAAAGAAAAGTTGTCATCTTCTTCCATAGGAGAAGATGAAATCTCCTCTTATGTAGGTGAAGAGTGAAACTCTTCTTGTTGAGAAGGTAATGGAATACTTTCATCGGCAACAAGACATAAGACTTCTTCAACCATGACATATGAATTGGAAGACCCATCTTTTGATGCTTGGTATTGATCAGTATCAACAAATTTTTCATTTGCTGAAAGTAGTGAAATGTCAGAGCTACTAGAAGGATAATCTTCAACAAATTCTGAGATTTCATCTATATGGAGATAATAATTCCCGAAACCTGAAGATTCAAAAAGAATATGAGCATGGGGATCATTAGACTTGACAACCGTGTGCTTGGTTTCTCTTTCAAGAATTACCTTCTGCACAATACCTTTGATAGGTATTCTTGCTTCCGTCATATCCATGTTGATTTCACCTCCAACATCCTTGCAAAAATTATGACCAAGTAACATTCCATATGACGCAAGAACGTCAGCTACCAAAATAGTCATCTTTATTTTATTATCGGGAAAAGCTACAAATGCAAATTGAGAATCTTTGATTTGCCCAATAAGAGGCACTTGTTTGTTTTCCATGGAATAACAATGACCAAAAGTTTTAGTCAAGGTCACTCCCAAAGCTTGAGCAACTTTTGTGGGCATGACATTATCAAAAGCACCAAAATCCAAGACACAATTGCTCGATTGAAAACCATTGATCAACAGGGAAATGTAAAAAGGTTTTATCTCTCCTTGGGTAGTAGATGGAATGGTCAACAAATGATTGGGCAAATTCTTGGGTTCTTGTGGGGCAGTATTTTCAAGTATAGGATGAGTTTCCTTACTTTTAATAAAGTCAGCTAACCCATCAAATTGATTAGGATTAGCTTGTAAGTATTCAACTTCAGACATTTGAATCTTGGTCTTCCTAGCATGGTCAATAATATCGAAAGCTTGAAATTAACCAGCTAGAGAGGGATTAACATTGTCCAATTATGGTATGGGGTTAGGCATACTAGGCTTGGAATCAATAGAAGAAGTAAAAGGGGGGTTTTTGTTACTTGACTTTTTTCTACATCCTTTGAAATGTAGGGTAGCGGTGTTCCCCTTTTAGCAATAGTAATAGGTGTTTGTAAATCATTTGCAACTTTTGCAGCTTCATCTTGTTGATCCAACCGAGTCTGGGATCTTGTCATCACGGTAAATGCTTCACTATAAGTCCTTGCAGCAACATTAGAGTCATCATAGTGCATATAGCATATAGTAGAGTCGCTAGTTACATCTTCTTCTTCTTCTTGCTGAGGAAGAGCAACGTCATCAGAATGATAATCAAAATAAGAAGATTCATTTCGATCTATCTCATAATAGCCGACTGCTGCCTTTGAAGGAGGTGGTTCAAGCACAAGCCTCTCAGGAGGAGGAGGTAACTTGGGTTGATTCTTAGCAGCATAGCTGACAGCAACATTATGATGCGTCTGTCTTGGGATATCCTTGTATGGTGTAGGACAGGAATTCTGAGATACTTGCTTCTTTAAAGCAAGAAGTTCATTTGCCAATTTCTGCACCATTGGGTTGGTAGAACATGAAGATGAACTCTCCATATGTGAACCTCTTTTAGATCGATTAGAATCCTTTTTTATTTTACCAGCTAGGATCAAATCATCTTTAATTTCAATAGCCATTGATTGAGCAACAACTAAATCAATAGGAGAGGCTCACCTCAAGAAGAAACTGACCTCGGGCAATTGAGTGTTAATGAAAAAACACTTGAGATTCACAGGAATAGGTTTAGAATTTATAGGAATTCTATTTGCTAATTTATTGAACTTAGCAATGAATTCATGCATGCCTTCATGGGTATCCTTCTTGATTTGGGTCAATTGGGCCAGCAAGGCATGTTAATCTTCCATGGGCTTGAAACGTTCTTCAAACTTGTCTCTCAAAGAGTTCTAAGAAATGATTGAACCAACAACAAGATTGAAAAACCAATCAGCTGCAATACCTTGAAAAGTTTCTATGAACAAACAAACAACAACATCTTGATGTTCTACTCCAAGAACACCACATGCCATATAGAAAGATTTGACATGCTCATCGGTATGTTGCTTTCCATCTCCATAGAACTTGGGAAGATTTTTATAGGAACCTTGTGGAAGTGGATGAAGAGGTGGGGTTAAGGCCAAAGGACCAAAAGCTACACCCCACGGACCTTGAGGAGGAGGTGGAGGTGGATTAGCCATACTAGATGATGAAGATATCAGCGGTTTGAAAAATAAAGGAGAATTTTCACTTGGGATATTCTTTTTCTTAGGAGGGTAACTTGTGGTTCGTGAAAGGGAGGATGTACTAGTAAGAAAATGGAATCTAGCTCGTTTAGCAGGAGATATCTCTTCAATATGTTCACCTCTCCTTCGATGAACGTAAACACAAAAACCTTCCAACTTAGAGAAATTAAAATATTTCCAAGCTCTTATCAACAAGAAACCCCAAGAAAAGTTATTTCATCTTTAAAATCAACAAGACACTAGTCTTCAAATGAAAGCGTGAGGCTTTCAAATGCATCTGTATCCCCACCAGAGTCGCCAAAAAACTGTTGGTGGCTCAGATGGGCCAAACAAATTTATACCAAAGATTCTAAGATAGAATTAACAAAGTACTTCAAATCTCTCTCTCCCCAGTAGAGTCGCCAAAAAACCATTGGTGGCTCGGATAAGCCAAACAAATTTATACCAGAGATTCTAAGGTAGAATTAACAAAGTACTTCAAATCTCTCTCTCTCCCCCCATCAGAGTCGCCAAAAAATTGTTGATTGAAAATTTTGTAAACTTGGGGAATATAAAAAATTGTGGTTTCAACCACAGTGTGTGAGTAAAACTCTCCTAATTAAGGGATGACTCCCTCTATCTAACTACAACTTTGAAAATAAAATAGGATCGGACAACAATCTTTTTTCTTCTTTCAAGAAAGACAATATCCTTTTCTCTTCATAGAAGAGGATATCGATTTGATATAAACAACAGTTATCACTTTCAAAATGAAATGAGAGAAAGGAAATGAAGTTTCCTAAAAGCGCAAAGACTTTCGTCACTTCCTTTGGGACGGGACAACAATATCAAGCTCAAAGACTTGATTATGTGAAGTCCTATCTACCCTTTTCTATGCTAATGCTATAAAGAATAAATTATAATAGCTCAAAGATTGGAATATCTTATTCTTTTCTACTTAAAACCATGGGAAGTAGTATGAGCTCAAAGACTTACTGCTATTTCTCTACTCCTAAATTCTCCTAAGAACGAGTGAAAGCACAAAGACTTGCAACTTCTCTCCACAAAATATTAATTTTAATCTATATTAACCTCAACTACTTGCATCACAAGGACCGCAAATCAGATGTGATTAAGCTCTTTAAGAAACACTTGCAAGAAAGATAATATAGAACACAAACTCAAGTATGTAGCACAAAGACTCAAAGCTTGAGCAATTTCCTTCTATTCCTTTCAATTCTTGAATTCACACATGAAAGCTCAAAGACTTCTTTGTTGTAAATTTGGGAGAGTTTTTGCTTGCTTTCCAAAAGATAAAAATTACAATAGACCCCTCAAGTATTTATAGAAGAGGAGCCTTGGAAAAAAGGTGGGAGGATCCTAACTAACTTGAGAGATTCTCTCAACCACCAAGACTTATTCAATAACTAACTCAGACTTATTCCTACTACAGTCCTAATTGAACACAACTTGTAGTTTCTTTACATGTAATTATAAAAGTGCAAGTAATGAGTTAACTTGCATTTTACAAAAAGACTTTTACATGTAACTCGTCAAAAGAAAAACTACAACTAAAGATTACAAATATGGAAAAATACAACTAAGTGTTGAAAAACACTTAAGTTTCATTACGTGAAGACACGAATCCTTCAAACTTCTGGATGATCATTTGTAGTTCATTGGGATCCGGTTCATGGGTGTTCTTGGCAACAACCATGGTCTTCACAATAGTATCATGACATCGAAGGAGCGTAGATCTGTTTTTATCCAGGATGGACTGGATTTCATGCAAAAAGATTTGGTGCTTCATCAACATTTGAATTGAAGTGGTTGAGAATTGGTCGCTCCTCCATTCATTACATATCCTCATCTGTAAATCAGCAAGAACTTCTTCTTCTAGAATCAGCTCTCCATCCTAACTTAGTATGTTGCAAGAGGCCTTTTCACAATGAGAGACAATATCTCAAAAAACTTCACCCCGTAATCTCATTGTATCACCTATCTCCTTAATGAGGGATTTAAGAACAAGGGCCTTATTTTCCAGAAGCTCTTCAAATTCCAAGTACATGACCCTGGAAGAGATGACGGCATGCTCCTGTAGATTGCTCAACTGTTATCGGGGCATGGTACACTAGATTGTCAAACTATCTTCAACACTTTCCAGATTCTTTTTGAAAGTATCAGAAGTTTGATCTAGTTTCTCTTCAATGGTTTCCAACTTAGACATCATCTGAAAAATGTCCTTCATTACTTGTGCACATAGATCATGAAGCTAATCAACCCAGGAATCCAATGCTTGTACCTTCTAAGCAGCCCTTTCTACTCCACGAATTGATTCTTGGGAGCCAGAAGAACCTATGGAGTTACTCCCTTCAGCAACAGGTTTTGTGATTTTATGAACAACTGCCATAAGTTGTTGATTTTCCTCTTCTAGCTTATCTTTCTTTGCTAGAAGTTCATCACATCACTGTACCAGTGAAGCTATAGAAAATTAAGCATCATGTTTAATCACCTCATGCATTTGCTAACCCAATTCTATCCTTGTAACTTTGTAATAAGCAGCTGACATTTTTTCAAGTGGATTATCTGCAATGGGTTCAACAATTTCAGCTACCTTCATCTTGTTGTTGTCAACAGTTACTCTGGAGATAGTCTTGGCCTTTTTAGCAACCTTGGATCTGGACTGTTTTAGTTGCTGATAATCAAAGGCATCAGGTGAGATTTATTGCTTCTTCCTCTTTGGAGTAAAATAACTAAGCCATGGAGGTAAAGCCATCAACTCTCCTTCTATAGCAGTTGTAGGCAAAGGAGAAGCAGTTTCTATTTGAATAATCGTGGTCATCCTAGGAGGAATATTTGTTTGGATGGCGACCACAGTTTTCTCAGTAACTAATGGGCATGAAGATGAATTCTTCAAAACCAGAAGTGGAGGTATCAATTTCTGATAGTGGGACACAAGTAGGAGTATCTTCGAGAACTTCCTGCACATTCTCTTGTTGATGATCGGGAGGTTGCTCGTATGCCAAAATAGGAATGACATTTTGAGGAGATTCGTCAACTAGTAAGTCAGGAGAAGAAAGGGACATCTAAATGGAAACTAGAGGAATAATCTCATGAGGTGAGTTGGATGTTTGAGACTTGGGAGCATCATCAGATAGCTGCCCTTCTTCTGGATTATCCAGGTCGATCACCTAAACATGAAATCGTGACTTTTCCTTTCCACAAACTGTCGCCTCCTTAGGAGGAAGCACTACTACCCGACTAACTCGCAATTTGATCCTTATACCCGAAGATGATGTGCCTTCCTTGTTGTCAATTTGAATCTCAAACTTACATCCAAGAGGTCCTGTAGAATCATCTTCTTTTCCAATCTTAATTTTTATGAGTCTAACAACATTATTTTTCAGTCAAGTGTTGGTGTTAGCCAGGATAGGTTGAAATCTCTCAAGAATGAATATGCACTCCTCGTGTGACCATTGGATTAAAGGAATTGGAGCTTCCTCAACTCTTTGTGAAATATATTCATGATCAAGTACGTGCCCATCATCAATCATCCCTTGTGGAATGTCCACCAAGTTCAAATCAACAACATGCTCAACAGTGAGCCTGCAGTAATCCATCTTCAAAACCTTAACCTCTGTGCGGAGATCTACCCAGATATCCTCAATGTGATGCACGTGTACAAAGGATTTTTTGATCTTCTCCTTCATACCCCGATAATCAAAATCAGCTATGGACTTAAACCTTTTGAGCTTAATTTCTTCCATTTCAGTCTCCATGGCCTTAGCTTTAACGGATGTGACAAGACAATATCGGCCAATTTTTAATGGGTTTGTTGTAGAGATACCCATTCCAACCTTATGTCTGGCAGACTAATGAGTGTGGACATCCATGATTTGTCTTCCCAGCTCCATAAGAATGATCTTATCAGTTGGGTATCTAGGAAGCATGTATGGTTGCCCGCTATAGCATCCGATTCTCATATAGGTGAAGGTGGGGAACTATAGAAACAAGCATCCATTCTCACTCACCCTTTCCCATGCCTCATCTGATATCCTTCTGTTCTTCAGAATTATGTCAAACTGACACATGAAGTAACCAAATAATGCATCTTAAACTATTCTAAAATGCAATTTGCTGGGTCTCAAAGGCAACTGATCATAATATTCCCATACTGGTATAAGCGAGCGATCACCCTTGGTAGAAAGACCTAGAAAATGTCTAAGTGATGTTGCCAAGTACACCAAATATGAGTTGATGTAGAAAGTCATGGTGGAAGGGACTACTATAAGTTGTTCACACAAGGCATCGATGATGACTTCTCCCCATGATATATGACATGACTGTCTTATGAACATGATGAACTGGTACATCCAGGGCTCAAAAACATTAGAGTATTTAAGGCCCATTATCCTGCTGAGGAGGGTTATGATGTCTCCTATTTCCCATTTGAAGTTACAACGATACAACTTAGCCCACCTTGAGAAGGCGGCTTGTGGCTCTTGGATGCACTTGTTGATATGTCATTTACAATCTTTTTCCCTTTTTACATAATACTCAGTTGCACTCTCTTTGGAGATTTCCATGTAAATAGGTGCGGGAGGTATTCTAAAGACCTTCTCAATTGTTTCTGCATCAAGGCGGATTATTGCTTCACCATCATCATTTTTAATGATTCTTGCCTCCTTGTCAAAGTGATGGACGCAAGCGAGAACAAATTGATGTTCTAGGGCAGCCACCAGGAAAGATGATGCGTGATGGAGATGGTTGTCCAACAGCCACTACACATCACTATCTTGTGGATCCTCAACCCTCTTGATGAATCCTAATATGTCTAAATGCCTTCTCTTTGTATCTTTGATACGATCTAAAGGGGAAGAAACTTAGGAAGGAGCAACTTCATTTTGATACTTGTCATATTTGCACTTCACCTTTTTTGGAATTGGAGATGATGGCAACTCTAAGATTGATTGAAAACTTGGAATACTGTGATGAAGACTTAAAAGTGTTAAGGCAACATCATATTCAGCTGCAAAAAACATTCTTCCTTCTTCAAATGGGAAAAAATTCGACTCTTTAACTTCACGATTTTGTGAGACAAAGAGGGGAAATATATGGAAATGAGGGAATCTAGAGTTTTACTGATTTCGGATCTTGGAGAAATTTCACAAGTATACAAGCTGGGAAGGGCATACATGCAATCGGATTTTTAAAACCCAGATGCAAGTACACTTGTAAATTTGCAAATGGAGAAATGGATGAAAAATGAGAAATAGACTTGTGGAAAATGACAAAAATGGAAAGTACGGATATGGCTGACATGAATGGATAAAAATGGGAAGATCTGGGAATGTCATTTTCATGAAAATGGGAAGAAATTTTCAACATGTAATCTTGTTCTTGAAACTCAATTTTGAAAGGAAGGGTATTTCACACTTTTTCAACTTGGAATTTTAACCCTAAAATTGTTAAATTCTTTAACTGTAAGGGAAGAACAAAGATTTACAGCCAACTTGTAATCGGAAATTAAAATCCCAAATACAAGTAAAGAGGAAAAATGGGGAAGAGCAATGCAATTCAAAAATTGCATATCAAGGGGAAATCTCTCTCACAAAACCGATTTTTGGGGGAAGAACATCATATTTACAAAATTACAACTAGAAAGAAAAACTAAGAAAACAAGAAAATTAGAAAAAGAAAGAAGGAAAGAAAAGAAAACATACCTTGCATAAAACTGAAAAATGCCTCTCCAAAAGATGCAACAATCTTAGAATGAAGAAGACAATCCAATAAATAGAGACATTCCATAATGCAAACCCTTTCCACGTTTTTGGAAAAACACCATTTGTATAAAAAAGTGGCAGCAAATCCAAAGGAAATGGCGTGGAAAGTGAATGAATCTTCTTCTAACCTCAACGCCTTAGCATAAGATGCAAAAATGACTTGGGAGATTGTTGATTTTTGGCACCCTTGGAGGAGAAAAATGCGGTTTTTGGCAAAAATGTGTTTGCATTTTTTACACCAAGACACCAGCAATAAATCAAACTCCCAAAACCCTAGAATGGCGTGAAATATGTTTGAAAATGCAAAAGAATAGGGAATAATCCCAAATGCCTTCTTCCTCCAAAAATTCCTCCACAAAATCTTGCTTGAAATCCTCAAAATTGTTTTTTCCTTGCAATCGGGTTTTTGGAAAAGAAGTGCAAGTTCGATTTTGCATGCACTTGTGAAAATCGGGTTTTTGGAAACAAATAACAAGTTTAAAATTTCACTTTTTCAACTATAAGGCAAAAATCGGGATTTTTAGACCAAATAGCAAGTTTAAAATGTCAAAAATGCACTTTATAGGCAAAATTGAGTTTTTTAGAACAAAAAACAAGTTAAAAATGTCACTTTATTTATTCCAAGGCAAAATCGAGTTTTGGAGAGAGACGTGCAAGTTTAAAATCACTTGTAAAGGGAAAATAAAATCCCTACAACAAGTTATAATTCACTTGCACGTATGTAATAGGGGTTTAAAATCCCCATTACATGTAAAAACCATTAAAGTAGGGGTTTTAGAGAAGAACTACAAGTTTACTTGTAACTTAACCAAAAAATCCCTATTTTAATTGAAAAAGCCAAAAAACAACAAAAACAACAAAGGTGAAATAGAGAATGTCTGGGGAGAGGTATAGGGAAGCTGGTCTAGAAGGGGGAGTTTTGTGGTTTGAAACCATCTTCACGGATCAAGTCTGTTCCCGCCAACAGTTTGTGGGTGACTTTATAATTATGGGGAAGGCTACAGTGCAAGACTCTAGAAGTTTAAAGAAAGCTTTGGATAGTTATGGATCAGCTACTGGGCAACTTATTAATTGGTCTAAAAGTTTTATTTATTTCATCAACACCTCAAAGAGAAGAAAGATTAAGATAAGTAATATCTTGGGATGTCAATTGGGGAGACTTCTTGCGTCCTACTTGGGGCTTCCCTTATGCCATGATCCTCCTGATACTTACTGGGGAACTTTGGTGGATAAATTCCACAAGAAGCTAGCTAGCTGGAAGGGCTCTCTTCTTAGGCAAGCTGGTAAGGTTCAATTGTTGAAATCAACTCTTCAAAGTATCCCTCTTTATGCCATTAGCCTTTTCAGAATTACTGCCAAGTATGCGAAGGCTATTGAAAAGTTCCAAAGAACTTTTTTATGGACTGGGGTTGAGGAGAAGAAGAGAATGAATCTTATTGCGTGGGACAAGGTCTATAAGCCAATAAGAAAGGGAGGTCTGGGTCTTAGAAGAATAAGAGACATGAATGAATACCTTATGGCCAAGCAGATCTGGAGAGGGTATAAAAACCAGGGAGAATGGAAACTGATATGGGACAACAAGTATAAAAGGCAATGTCCCACACTTCGAAGCTTCCTCAAAGCGAAAGATATCCCAATTGGTTCCAATATCTGGAAAAATGTCTCTAGAACAAGAGATTTAATTGACAGAGGTGCAAAATGGAAGATGGGGAAAGGGAACCTTATCAAATTCTGGGAAGATTCCTGGCTGCTCGAGTCCCCTTTGATTGAAATTCCCGAGTGGAGCAGATTCCAGAACCAGTGCAAGAAAAGATATGGATCAATGGTGGGTGATTACTGGCAAGATGGACAGTGGAAGGATTTATCTTAGGCGGATCAGTCCTTGGGAAGATTGAACAAAATTATTTACTCTATGGTTGTGGTGAAAGATGAAGATCAATTAATTTGGAAACTCACAACAAATGGTAAATTCATTGTGGCTTCTCTTTATTATCATCAGTATTCTAAAATGGAGAGTCCATGTTGGGCTAAGGCCTAGGTGAAAGGTCTTATCCCTAAGATTAATATTTTTTTTCTAGACAACCCTTCAAGATAAAATTCTAACTATTGAGAACCTCAGAAAAAGAGGTATGTGTATGCCTAGTGTTTGTTTTCTTTGCATGCCGAGTGAGGAGATCATCAACCATTTTCTCTTTCATTGCCATTTCTCTGCTGATGTCTGGGGAAGATGTCTCGATCATTTCAAAATTAGTTGGAGTTTCCTAGAGTCAGTTCAAGAGGTTTTTAACTCTTGGCATCATCCTTCAAGGAACAAATTTACTACTTTGTTGTGGAAATTAGCTTTACCCCATTTGTGTTGGGGTATATGGAAAGAGAGAAACGAAAGAGTCTTCAGAGAGAAGGTGTTTAAGGATCAAATTGTGTTTGAGAAAATAAAAAGAAATATAGTGGAAAATATGAATATAATAGGTGGTATTGCTAATCCTCAAGACAAGGATGATCAAACAATCTTCAAGAAGTGGAGATTAAAAGGTCGAGAACACTTTCAGAACAATCCTAGAGAGCGTGTGATATGGGTAAGCCGCCCAATGGATGGATGAAAATAAACTTTGATGGTGCATCAAAGGGTAATCCTGGTATAGCAGGATGTGGGGTGGTCCTTACAGACGAATGGGGAAAATGCAAAATTATAAAATGTATACCCATAGGAAATTAGACAAATCATGTAGCTGAGGCTACGACTGCATACCATGGGATGGTCCTGGCTAAGGAAGCCAACTGCACTAGAGTCTGGTGCGAAGGAGATTCATTGAATATAATCAATTGTTTGAATAAGAAGTTCCCACCTTCTTGGTCAATAAGAAATGCTATCAAAGCGGCTAAGAAAATTAGTGAGGAATTTGAAATGTGTGTTTTCACACGTGTATAGGGAAGCTAACTCATGCACAGACTGGGCAACCAACCTAGCATGTCAAACGGAAGAAATTATTACTACTTATGGTGAGAGTGATCTCGCATGTGATGTGAAATCCCTGCTCAATCTGGACCGTATCCAAACGAGGCAATGTGGCACTATCAACTATAATTTCTAAATGCCTCTTCCTCTTATTTCGAAGCAAGGTTATTATGGAGGTAATGAGTATTTATTCAGGTGTCTTTTCATTATTGTTTGGCATGGATTCTGGGCTTTTTTACTAGGCATCCACATAAACCAGAGAAGAATATTTGGAGTCGAGAGAAGGAAATTCACGGATAGTGAAGGAAAAATGGGAGGAAATAAAAAAAGGTTTGAACCTACCTCTTGCTCGGAATGGAGGAAGAACAGGGAAGTGTGGGATAACCTTCAGGAGGGGGGTCTGAGTGTGTTTATGGAGAGGCTTAGTGGGAAAGATCCTGCGATTACCAAACATTTTATTAAGAACTGGGAGAATGGAAAAATCCTGGTCGGGTCCCAGATGATGATTGTAGATGAGGAGATTATTGTTGAAGCTACGAGGATGATGACTGAGGGCATGAAATTTTATAGGGACCGTAACATCTCTGATAAAGTAGCGGACAAATTCCCTATCACGGATGATGAGAGGAAGAAGATGGTGAAAGTCGACAATTCCTATCATTCCCCAAAACAAATATGTAGGCCATGGAGGTTTGTTTTATTTTCTACTATCACCTATATTACTTTGGATGGTAGGTTTACTAGAGCCTATGGTCACCATTTTGTTTTTCTCAACCATTTCCGCCATGGGGAAAAGGTGAGCCTGCCATATTATCTAGCTTGCTCCATGGACCATACTATTAAGGAGATTCAAAAAGATCCCAAGGGTGACCATGCCCTTCACTAGGGTCTTATGGCTCTTGTCTATAAAGTGCTCAAAGGGAGGTGCATTGAAAAACCTATTCAAGGAAAATATGCAAGAGATGAGGACATAGAGAGTGAAGCCAATGGCTTTAACTTTGATTTGGAGTTTGAGGGCGACTCAGAGGAGACTAGTAAAAAAGGTAGGAACAAGGCTAAGAGGAAAAGGATTGTGGTGGATTCAGATATTTTGGAATCTAAGGCTGAATCCTTCGAAGGGAAATTCATTAAAAAAAAGAAAGGGAAAGTTACATGAAAGCAAATGTAGAGGAAGATGACCAGCAAGGAAAACAATAAAGATATTAGGCAAATTATGATTGATTCTGAAGACGAGGCAGAGGAGAATAAAAAAGATGAGGGATAGGATAACGAGGGGGAGGAGAATTCGGTCATAGGAAACATTGAGAGTTTGAACACCCAAGGTATGCAGAATGAGGATCAAGAGGACAAAAGTGGTAAGCTTAGTGATTCTGTTGATGAAAATGCGACTTTAAAGGGTTTCCGTGAGACTCTTGGTACAATGGTGAATGACATAGACAACTTGAAGAAAGATACGATGACTGTCAAAAGAGAAACGATTGGCGAGAAATCCCTGACAGAAAATGTTAAAGAATTGGCAGTTGCAATTAATAATGCGGAAGCCATTGAAAGCATGGTGGGTAAAATTATTGCCACTGAAAAAAAAGGTTAAAGAGATGGAAGAAAATAAGGAGGTGAAAGGGATGGAAAATTCTATGAACAATCTAGGTAGCAGAATTGATAAGATGGAACTCACTGTTAAGAAGATTGCAGAACAAAACTTTTAGATCCTCAAAGGTTTGATGGACAACATGAACATCTTGATCAATAGTTTTGAGAACAACACAGAGAAGGATGTTGATAAGGAACAACCAGACAAAAAAGGTCATGAGAAGAGGACCAGAGCCAATACTAGGATCAAGGGCGACATCAAAGGTCATGAGCTGGAGGAGTTAAAGACATCGGTAGACAACATGAAGCAGAAGGTTATCCATGCTGAGGATATCATGAAAAGTATATAGCTATCTTTGTCTCTGTCTTGGCAATGGTCTTGTTTTCTGTCTCTTTGTTGTCGTTTTGCTTTCCGAATGTTGTCTTTTTTGGTTTTTAATGTAATGTTATGTAATGTGGGTTGTGATCCCTTTTTGTTTGGTTGGGATCTATTTTAGTTTTTGAAGTTATCAGGCACAGATTTTTCTAGTTCTTATGATATCTCTTGCTTTGTAAAAGGTTCACGTTCCTTTCAAAAACATGCTTTTACTTAATTAAAAAAAAGGGGAAATAAAAAGCAAATTACAATTTTTTATTTTCCAATAAAGTGCAATAAGCTAAAAAATTCCCTACGAAGACCAAAACGATGGAAATCATTAAAACTTGCAGTTCAAGGAAAATTCTCCACCCGCAGTCAGAGAAAAAAAACCCGAAATTGAAGGAAAGACATAGCAAACGAATCCAGAATGCAACAAAATTTGAAACATAGTTCGAGGATGGACTGAGGATTAAGCCAGTCCAAGGATTAGTTGAAATTCTACCTTGGGAAGCATGTCATAGAGTTATTTTTTTAATTTTATTTTTCACAAAAAATTTATGTAATGGTCCTTCAGTTTTGAAAACAAAAATGAGGACAACACACATTTGATTCAATATTTGGTACAACAATCTATCTTGAGCATATTTATCATTAGTGCAATAAAACATTTGTGGAAGAGGACTTTGTTATTGTCATTAATCCCTTTAATGCATTTTTTTAGCTTGGTATAAAAGTTGTATTTAAAAGTGTAATGGGACTTAAATTTGTTAGTTTGAATCTTTATTTGCATATCATGTTTATATGCATACTTCTTGACATTCTTAGTTAGAACCATGTTCCTTCTAACATCTTTTGTGTAGCTTATTATTGTAGATGGATGACTCAATGCATGTGTTTTTTATTTCAAAGCACTTATTCACATTTCAATGCATGTGTCTACCCTTTAGCACATCCATCAATATTCTAGATATTTATTCATCCAATGCCTTTAATGTTATTTCTTGCTCATTTTGTAGGATTTTTTACCTTTTCCAAATTGCTTGTGCAAGGATTTGAGATTCTAACCTATTTTCATGGTGTGATAATCATTTATATGTAAATTTAATCTATGTGTTCATAATTTTATTTGTCTTTTTTACCACAATCACAAATTTGTGTATCTATGCATATTTAATCACTTTTTATAGATTGATGTCTCCATTCCTAAAATAAAGCTTTCATTTTTTTTTATCATTTTGGCCTTCATTTTTCTTTATTTTTTATTATTTTTTCTAGTGTTTGGAATTACTAGCTATTTTATGACTATTGTCAACCTTCTCTTTGTAGGTTTCATTTTTTTTAGAAAACATTATTAACTTGTATGATTTTACTGTATAGGTTTCACCTTCTGGAATTTCTATTTTATTTAGTGTCTATTTATAGATCAGTGCACCTTTTTCACCAATCACGAGCCTAAGGTAATTAATTTGTTTGAAATGTTGGAAAATGGAGTCTAACCTAAGAATGCAAACCATGAACCATTTCCAAACTCTTTCATTGGTGAACAACCAAGTAGGCTCAACTTCAATCCTATAGAAGAGTTGAGCACTATGATTGCATGTTCCCTTTTGAATAACTTGTTTGAAATGCTGTAAAATCGAGTCTAGCCAAAGAATGCAAACCATGAACCATTTCAAAACTCTTTCATTGAGGAACAACCAATTAGGCCCAACTTCAATCCTATAGGAGAGTTGAGCAACATGACTACACATTCCCTTTTAAATGTTGACTGGATAATAATTTGGATATGAAAATGAAAGAAGTGGGTAAAAGGATGTAAAATTGACAATTATCAACATAAATAGAAATATATAGAACTATAAATCAAAATGTAAACACAAATCTAGAAATGAGATCCAAAAAGAAACCTGACACTGAAAGCTAAGCTTCAAAGTGTCAAACAATGGAGCTAGGTGCCCTAGAGCTGGGGTTATCTTGTCAACCAACAACTACAGATTTTGGATCAAGATGATCTATAGATTGTACTCCTAAAATTCTACCAAAAAAATATCGGTCTATGGAGCAACACTCTTTAGACCAGAGGTTTTTGCTTGTTCAAATTTTGAATTATATATCTCAATCTACTCTCTACAAAAATGCTACTCTCTGCCATCAAATCTATAACCTCCACATAGAAAAGAGGGGAAAATATTGTGTTGTATAGGAGTTTTCCTAAGTCAAACCCTAGGTAGGAATTAAGCTCTACTGTAGCTATGATTGATTAAAAAAAAAGCTTAACCTTGGTAGCACAAAGGCTAAATTTTAAGTCAAATGTTGAATTGACAAGATTATACCTCAAGATTGATAATCATGGTGATACAATGCTCTTTCGATAAGTCCTCCAATTGTTGATGCAATAACATGATCAATCATAACAAAATTCATCATGAAACCATACTTGAAGATAACTTGTTGTAGCTTGATGCTCATGGAATAATTAGGCTATTATGTTGTTATTCGAGTATGATTGAACATGAAATTATACCATCATGAATGATAATGATCCCCCAAAGGGTAAGTTGTTAAATGTCACATAGTGAGGAACAACATAATAGCAGATAAATGGTGTTTTGAAGGGATGGGACAAAGATACCATTCATTGTCACATTATTTGAATGATACCAAAAATTGATAATGATGAATTTTACACTCCAAATATTGACATTCATTAGTGGAATGACTATACATTTGATGATACACAAAACTAGAAGAATTTTCATGATTTTGTTTATTTTTTTACCTTTAGTTTGGCATAGTGAGAGTAGCCAATTTCACTTGAAGAAGATCAAAAAATATAGTTTCTTGCTTAGATGAAAATTTAGGATAAGAAGACATACATGTATTAAACAATGGGGAAGAGGATGTGAATGGACGAGGAGGTTGGAAACCTAAAACTTGTTTAGAAAAGTGAGATTTAGATTTCTCATGAGCATCGATACTTTGTTCTATACATCATAAGCCATTCCAATTATATCCATGTTTAGAATGGGGTTTGAAACCAATGCTCCATACATCCTAAACCATTTCCATTGTATCCATGTTTAGAAAGGATTTTGAAACCAACTCCATAATTTTTTTTCCAAATCAAATGTAGGAGCTTGGGTGGGTGTTGAAATGTCGGGAGGGGAGGGTTCACCCTTAGGTTGAATTGGTTTTAATTCTAAAGATCCTCAATCATTATCAAGACATGTGTTGGAAGATAAATAAGTTGGAATGGATTTTAGAAGAATCTTGGATAAATGACACACTAGGCTCCTTCAAGGCTTCAGTTTTGAATTCGGGGACCTTATATTCTCCACTAAAGGAGAGTTTAAAGTCAAAGAACCCCAACTATTCTCTAAGAAAGCATCATCGATAGGAGACTATGTTGTAGAAGGTGTATGATGGAAATGTGGTGTCAACTTGTAGGAGGAGAAAACAATTCAAACACACACATGAAACATTGCATTAGAGGTTAGGAATCAATTAAAACAAGTTAAATGAATCTAAACTCTTTAAAATCATTCCATGTTCCTCTATCTCCAAGGATCTTCAAGATTCAAGGTGGCTCTCAGCTTGGAAGAGCACTTGATTCTGTAAGATGATAGCCTAAAGAACGAGATTTAAATGATTCTAAGATCTAAATGGAATGCAACCAAGATACTAGTGATGAATTAGATATGAAACTGGATGATGATAGGATGCAAGATATTGATATGAAGCTTGAACTAGTATGAAAATGATACTAAGATGAAGCTAACATGATATATCTAAGATTATAATGCTATCAAAATGATCTAAAATGATATTCTATCAAAGAGAGATAATATGCTTAATGTTATGAGACTATAAGTTTGATGTACACATACTTGATTGTTTTGAAGAAGGAATGGGCTCTATTTATAGGGAAAATAGGGCAATGGATGGTCAAGATTGGATAATCTTATCAAGGGCCATGATTGAAAGTTAATCAATTCATGTTTACAATTCTCACCAATGAAATGGTGACGGTTGTCAATAAAAGACTGCTTGAGAGGAGATGTAAGAAGCATTAAATGCTTGGAAGACATGATGGTTACCTTAGGAGGTAAGATTTGTTTGCCTCACTGGGTAAATAGAAAGAGTACAGAAGTAATGCAGAAATGAACAATGCAAGTACACGATGAATATGAGAATAAGCTTTCCATTAATTACTCAAAATGCATCCAATGTTCATAGTATTATTTGTCGTAAATATCACACCCTTCAATACCCGTAGGTAGTACAATATATAACAGCCGAAGGGGTGTGACACAACCGTCGCGATTCCAACTACCTACCTGTCAGCTAACTAACTACTAACAAATAACATTACTACCAAAACATAAGATATACATATTTCCCGACAACATCATCCCCCCAAAAAAGAAGTTGTCTCTGACGATTAACAACAAAAATGGAGACAATACAACCCATACAAAATATACATCCAAGACAAAACTAAGGAGGGGTTTGGGGAAGTGTCCTTGACGTAGAAGGGTGAGATGTCGGTGTCTGGGCTGCCAAGCGGGCGCGGAGCTCATAAACCTGCCGAGTACGTGCAATCACATCACGCTCCGCCACCAACACTTTCTCCAAAGCTGTCTTCACCATATGCATGGCTTCCAGCAACTCCTTCTCTTTTGTAACCATTGTATCCATCATATAGACTAATCAAGCCTGCAACAGGCTCCTCTCGACAATGATTGCATCCAACTCCTGCTGCACGAGGCTCCTCATACTCTGCTCTACCGAAAGGTGATTCTCCACCTCAGCCTTCTTCGCTCAGGCCATCTCAAGCTGCACCAACAACTGTGCCTCTCTACTGCCCATGAGGCCTGCTGATTGGCCACATCCCTCTCCAACTTGACTCAAGCAGCCTCACAGACCACAGACTCATGTTGTGTATGCCTTAATGCATAGTAGGCATTTTGGTAGGCTACTCAATCTCTCGGATGACTATCATCACCTGACTCTCCACAATGGGCTCACACACAATCCAAGGCTGTAGCATCTCATCCGTTTGAGTAGTCGGCCATCCTGGAGACTCAAAGCATGTAGAAAAGGTTGCGGGGCAACCCACCTGCATAAACTGTAGGACCCTCTCTAACTCCACCACAACCTACTGCAATGCTCATGTCTGGGCTGTGGCCACCACTCGCCTACCCCTCGTCACCATGTCAACTAAATAGGCCTCAATGTCCTCCCCCTCCTGCTCTGAAGGTTGTGACCGTGATGGAAGTGGCATCTGTGTAAGAGTGCCAAGGGGTAACTTAGAAGTCTTTGTCGGAACCGATACTACAACATCTTGCTGGTATGAAGGTACCTCCTCCGCCACTAGAGGTGTAGCATCCCCCTGCTCTTGGGTGACAGAGACGACCTCTCCTGCCTCGTTCCCAATTGCTAGTACATGTGCCTCGCCAGATGAATCATCCAAGTCTACTACCTCAGCTCAAGTCTCTGGACAAGGTGAGAATACAATAGCTCCCACGGGTGGTACCACTATAATCTAAAATCGCCGAGTCAACCAACTCTCCATAGCCACTACCTATGGGTCTATGACCAGAGTGTGTCGCCATAGCCATGGGCTCCTCCAACAAGGAGGCAAAAATGGTCACTATTACCTCAGGTCCAACAACATCTGACCGCACTTGAGGCTCCATATCAACCACCTCCTGCAGTCCTTGCTTCTCATCTACCACTACTCGATGTGGTGACCCATCCGCACATGACTCCGCCATGTCTTTGGTAAGTGCCTCTATGGTCGGGGCCGGTCCCGAAGGTGGTGCTCGACCCTGCTGCTGGATGGGGCCAAGTGCAACTGGCGTGTGGCTCTGTCCAAACGCCAGAATAGAGGTGCCTCCCACTCCAGATGACATCACAGGTGTGCCCATCGGTAGCAAGGGTGGGGTAAAAAGGACCCTCTCCCCAGTGGGATCCATCATCTACTCCTCTGTCGCCCTGCTTCTATCATCCTCCTCATCCTCTATACTACTGGAAGTCTCCCTCCCACTATTAGGTTCCCTTGAGGCCGTATCTACCATCCATTTGCGCTTCACGGAAGAGTGCCCAATGTGAAGGTGTCTCCAATACATGATAGGAGGCTCACCTGCTACCAACAGTCCCTATGGCCATACCTCCAACTCTGCCTCTAGCATTGCTTCTCGCATGGCCTCCAAGAATAGTCCTATGGCATAATGGGGCATATAAAACATGCAATGCTACATCGTCAAGAACTCATACATTCTCTCTACTAGCAATGTAGCCCAATCGTACACAATATTGTTCATAAGCCCGTTCATGAGCATAATTTGAGGGAGGGCGATATCCGACGCCCTACCAAATCTCATCAACCTGCTCTTAATGACATCCATTATGCACCACCAATGAGCCTCTACAACAAAGGTCTTGTGCATTCCTCGTCCCTTCATGGCCTCAGCCACGCTGTCCAGCTCCGCTATCGTCAAGTTTCTGGATACTAACTTAATCCAATATTCTTTCTCCTCATGCTTCATCTTCTTAGCCTTCAACTCGATTTTCCTACCTTGTCTTCCTGGGATGCCGAACACTCTAGTAAAGTCCACAACTTTGAAGGATATGGTGACATTCCTCCTGAGATACTCAAAAGTACTCGTCTGTGTGTCTGTCAAAGGTATCCACCATGAACCGTAGGGAACCCTCATACTCGTGGATAGGAAATATGAGCATTCTAATAGCCCACTCCACTTCTGCCTTATGAAGGTTCTACTTCACCAAATCATCGTCGGGTGTGTCCTGCCACCATTTACTGCATTCAGACCCATTTAATCCCTTGAAGGTGATATTCTGAGGAGTCAATGTATTTTTCTCACTTGTTGTAGGTTGTGGTGTTTTTACTTTTTCTTATAAGTGGCTCTAGCATCCATTATGCTTCCTGCAACATGCATGCCTGATGACAGGACTCTGGTATTTCTATTCATCTGGCTGCTACTAGAGGAAGCCTGCAACTGCTTCTTCCAACTCCATTTCCCAGTCGACTCCATTAATTTCTCATGTAACTAATTTCTGGTTATAGCCACATGGTCTTGAAACACCTGTGTAACCACCTTAACTACCTCTTGGATGGTTGTGTATGGCTGCGTATGCTTTGCTGCGGAGTGTGTGTGTGGTGGGCTAGGCTGGGGCTGTGTTTTTATGCAGTTGTGCTTTAGCATGGGGCTGCGTTTATGTCTTTTGGTTGTGCTTTAGCATGGGGTTGCGTGGTGCTTTTATGCTTTGTGGCGGCGGTGGTATCCACCGCATGGTGGTTCCACCGTAGATGGTCCCATCATCCGTGTTGCCACTGCACGTTGGTTCCACCGCTGATGGTCCCACCGCCAGTGGTCCCACCACACGGTGTTGCCACCGTGCAGTGGTTCCACTGCTGGCGTTGCCACTGTGCAGTGGTTCCACCGTTCGGTGTTGCCACTGCGTGGTGGTTCCACCATTTGGTGGTCCACCATGGTTCCTTTTTTCTTTTCTTTTTTTCGTACAGTCCATTATCATTTTTTATTTTTTTAAAATTTACCGTCAAACACCCTGATTGGAGGGTCCAGGTTCCCTCCGTTCGTGGTAAACCTTCAATTTGGACCCGTTCACGGCTTCGGTCACTTCGTGGTCATCGAATGTCTACAGCCGAACTGATCCATCTGCTGCGACTTCGCGAACTTTGTAAGGTCCTAGCCACCTCACTTTAAATTCTCTAGGTTTAATTTCATTTCGCCCATTATATTTCAACACGAGTTGTCCTGGGGTGAACTTCATTTGCTTTAGATTATTATCGTGCCACAACTTCCTCCTTTGTTGCGTTGTCTCGGTTGCCCACTGAGCCATTATCTGCTTCTCATCAAGTTTATTCAGAGCATAAAGTCACTCCCTCAGGCTCTCCATATTGTCGAGTCTATTTTCTATTGCAATACAAAGACTCGGTGCCATGAATTCAACGAGCACCACTGCTTCCTGCCCATACATGAGTTGGAAGGGCGTTTGTCCCGTAGTCACTTTGTACATCATATGGTAAGCCCACAACACAGAGGGTAACTTATCTTCCCAATCTTCCCCTTCGACCCCGCATGACTTATAAATGACTCCTACAAGGATCTTGTTCGTGGCCTCCGCCTGCCCATTGGCTCGAGGGTAGTAAGGACTCGACAGAGAATGGAAGATCTTAAATTCTGTCGTGAGCAACTTAATAACATGGTTGACAAAATGGCCACCTCGGTCACTCGTCAGCTGCATGGGGATACCATAACGAGTAATGATTTGCTCATAAATAAATCTTGTTGTACTCGCCACCGAGTTATCGAGTAGGGCCCGTGCTTCCACCCACTTAGTCAAATATTTCATGGCACTGCCTAGCACGACTGACTTTGAGTGGTCTGACAAAGTCCAACCTCCATTGTTCAAATAATTCCTATGCGTGCGAGGGGTTGAGCATCATAAAGTCCCGCTTCAATGGTTTCCCAGCCCTTTAGTACATGTCGCAACCAACAACCCATTCTTGGGCATCATTATATAGCATGGGCCACCACAAGCCCACGAGTAGCACCTTCCGTGCAGTAGTGTCTGGTCCCATGCTTCCCCCTGCCGCCCCTTCGTGCTCCTCTCAGAGAACTCCTAACACCTCCCCCTCCATCACACATCTTCTGATTATTTGATCTGGTCCCGTCTTATATAACAATCCATTGATCAGTTGGAATGTTCGACTTTGTAAAACCAGTTTCCTTCATTCTCTTGGTAGCATGTCTGGCGGAAAGATTGAAGTAGAAAGATACTCCCCGATGGTCGTGTACCATGGTGGCAATGTAGCGATTTGGAGTAAGTGGGCATCTGGAAAATCACCATTCACTCTTTCTGCTAGTTCTCTTGACTTTATGCATGATAATTGGTTTGCTATCACATGGCTTTTCCCAGGCCGCATGATATTGGTGAACGTAAACTCTTGTAGCAAGAGTAGCCATCAACTAATCCTTCCTTGAATTATCGGCTTGTTGACCAAGTACATGAGGGCTTGATGGTCTACGTAGAATGTGAACAGTGTCGCCAACAGATAGTGTCTGAATTTTTGCACCGCATAGATCATCCCCAATGCCTCCCATTCCGTTGTGCTATAATTTTTCTGCACTTTGGATAACAGTCTACTAGCAAAATAGATGGGATGATCCAACCCGTGATCTCCCACTTGGGCCAGTGTGGTACTAATCGCAAAGTTTGAAGCATCCACATGGACATGGAACTCCTTGTCCCAATTGGGGTATGCGAGGATGGGGGCAGCTACCAGCCTCGTCTTCAATTTCTCAAATGCTTCACTCTCTGGGGTCCCCTAGGTGTACAGCTCACCCTTGTGAGTAAGCTTGTCCAAGGGGTGGGATATTTGTGCAAAGTTTTTTATGAACCTCCTATAGTAGCCAATATGGCCCAGGAAGGACTTTACCTTGGTGACATTCATAGGAGGCTCCATCTCCACAATCACCCATATTTTGTCTGGGTCCATCTTCAGACCTGCGTTGCATACAATGTGCCCAAGCAATTTGCCTTGTGGCACCATAAATCGACATTTTTTTGGGATTAAGGGCTAGCCTTGCCCTTCGGCATCTCTCCAGGCACTCTATGAGGGCTACCAAATGCGTATCTTTCCCGCTATAGATGGATCAGTCATTGAGGAAGGCTTTAAAATTCCCTACCGACATCTTGTCGAATATGTGTAGTATAATTTGTTGGAATGTTGCAAGTGCATTGCATAGGCCGAATGACATCTGGTTGTATGCATAGACACCATCTTTGACCACGAAGGTGGTCTTTAATTTATCTTCCTTGATGATTGAGATCTAGTTATATTCGAAGAATCCATCCATAAATGAGTACATCTCATGGCCGGCCACCTCCTCCAGTATGCTATCCGTAAACGGGATTGGGAAGGGGTCTTTAATTGTAACTGCATTGAGACACCAGAAGTCCACACAAATCCTTATTTGGTTAGCCTCCTTCTTTAATGAAATGACTATGGGCGACACCCATTCACTTGTCTGTACTTTGAAAATGATACCGGCCTCTAGCATTTTTTATGTCTCTTCGTTCACCCGTGCTGCATAGTTGTGGTTCATCCGGTATGGTTTTTTTCATACAGGCTAGGCTCTGGGTACCAACGGGATGCGGTGCATGCATAGTTCAGGAGGTACCCCCTTCAGGTTGTTGTACGTCCATGCGAAGACGTCTTTAAACTCCAAAAATATTTTGAAGGCTGTTGCCTTCAACATGGGATCCCAGTCATCCCCGACTAATATATTTCGTGGGTCCTCCTCTTTTCCCAGGTTTGTTGCCTTTAGCTTAGACTCTTCAAATTGAATTGGCTTGTCTTTCTCTAATTGATGTGCGGGTGCCTCATCCACTCGAGCTTCACCCTCCTTATATTCTTTGTATTCTAGAGGGAAGACCTCTGGATCGACGGGCTCCTCTATCTGCAACATGTTGCATTGAAAAAGTTCATAGTCCTCCATTTGCCAATGGAAGAGCTCGTTGAGCGAGCACACCTCATCTTCAAAACATCCCTCCAATTTGAGTACCCCTTCACTATTCGACTCCACTGCGTTCTTGCCTTTGCTTTCATCAGAACCCCATTCCCATTTATTAGAGTCCTCTGAGTCCGAGTCGGAAGAGGTGAGCTCTTTGCCAACATCTTGGGTCCGTAGGTCAATGATATATTTCCGCCCTCCCTTCTCCATGGAGAGTGTATTTTTCTTCCAGTTATGGTTCACCCTCATGGTGATCAACCACACTCTCCCCAGAATGGCATCATAGCCTTTCTTCTTCAAGGGAATAATTACAAAATCTAACAGGAAGGGTTACGTACCAATTATCACTTGCTGGGCCATCAATATGTTGAGTGGATTCATGTCGTGTTGGTTGGCTCCCACCAGATTAAATATGGATGGCCATAGGGTGGGTTTCCCCAGCCTCTTCCATGTCTCTTTTGGTAGTACACTCACCCCAACACCTCCATCCACAATGGTGTCCTTCAGAATGGTCCCAAGGATGCCCATTTCTACCACAGCTCGGTGTCTACCATTGTTTAAGGCTAGTAACATTGGGTAAGTCGAAGGGTTGACGGGAACCTCCACTTGTGGTGCACTCGAAGGTGGGTGTGTGGTGCTTTGCACATTGCTGAGGATGGTAGTCCTCAAATGTGGCATGGAGTCTAGAAGGTTTTTTACCTTTATCGATACCTCCATCTGCAAGACTTGCCCAATGATATTCTTTTCTGCTTTCAGGCGGGTTGAGGGACTCATCATCTTCATGTTCTTTTGTCCTTCTACTGCCATCTCCCATTCAATGTCGGTCTTTGCCTCTCGCAATCTCTCCTTCTTTGTGTGGGGGTCGGGATATGTTGCCTGCTTTGCCTGCATGCGAGTGATTGCCAATACTTCTTTGTCTTTGCCCATCTTCTCAATATTCAGCAGATTCACCCCCGACTTAGGATATTTTGTGTCATCGTGGTCACCGAGGCCGCACCATCTACACAAGCTCTGGGGGGTTTCAGTATTCTGGCACTCCCGAGCAAAGTGCCCTCATTGGTTGCAGGCCCGACATTGAATTATTAACAACCCCTTAACCTCATACTGCATTTTGCTCCGATTGTTATTGTTGTTGTTGCCTCTCCCTCCTCTTCGGTTACCTCTATAACCATCGGATGATGCAGTGGCGTCGACTTGTGGTTGGGCGGATCTTGCCTGTGGACAGCGAGGGTTGCTCTTGTGCAAAGAATACTTGGTTCCCTTTTGTTTTCATGTTGTAGGGACACTCTTTGACGACATGTCCCAGCATTTGGCAAATTTCGCAGAATGCCTTCTTCGGGCAAGTGCCTTTTGTGTGACCTTCTTCCTTACATTTCGTGCACCACACGTCTTCGTTTTTACTCGTGCTTCCTTTCATGTTCTTAAATTCCTTCAACATATGGTGCATATCATTTTGAAGAGCTTGTACCTTCTTACTTGATGATTCATCACTGTTGCTTTCTTCCGAGGACTCCTCTTTTGCAGAGGACTTGTCCTTTTTCTTCCACGATGTTTTGCCTTCACTTTCCAAATTCATCGTGCAGTTGTACATGTCATTGTATGAGGTGGGCGGTACAATTTTCATCTTTCTCCGTAGGGATGACCACAACCCTTCCACGAACCATCTCTTCTTTAGTCCATCAGCTGGCTGGTTCTCCATCTTCCCCAGTAACTCTTTTAACCGTTGACTGTATGTTCGCACTGTCTCATGCTTTCCCTGCTTTGTGCTTAATATCTCCACCACGATCTCATTATCATCTCAAAGGAGTCAAAAATCTGTCTCGAAATATTTTTGTAGTTCATCCCATGTTCCTACCTTTACTTTATCCATATCAAAGTACCAATCAATGGCTACCCCTCTCAGGGTGGCAGGGAACTGCACCACCCAACCCGCTTTGTCAACCACCCCGTTGGCTAACCATATTGTCTCACACATATGGTAGTGCCATACAGGGTCATCTTTGCCATCCCCGTTGAATTTGGTCAACTTCTGTTTGCCCGCCAACGATGGGGGTCATCTCCCCGGAGGTGGCTGTGGCTGTGGCTGTGTCTATGCTTGTGCCCTTGCGCCACTCCCTCTGGCGCTGGTGGTGTGTCCTGCGTGGGTGACTGGGGGTACGATGTTTTTCCTGTCATGTGTTGCACCTACAACCATATGGTTGTCCTCCCCTTTGTTCTCACCTGCGCCCACTACTGGCTCCCTTTGGTGATCCTCACTTCATGGTGTAAGGGATAAGTTTTTGAACTGATCCCGGGTCTCTTTGACTAGATTCCTCCGTAACCTTGTTTCCTCCAAAAAATCTTCATGGCTTCTCACCCTACGATGTTCTAGCGACACGTAGAAATTTCCCTCAGTTTCTGCACCCTCTGTGACACCTCCTTGGTTCCCTTCGAGCAACCCCTCGGCAGGTCATCCTTTGGTAAGTTGTCTCAGCCTCCGTCTACGTTCTACTCGTTGTTTCAGAATCAAGGCCCTCTGTGCAGCCTCCCACTCCTTTGTTTCTGCTTTCTTATTTCTATCTTTGTTTAATAGGTTGGGCATTAATTCTTGTACATTTCCATAAATAACAACACATAAAACCAGAACACTCCTTTATTAATTCATTTCATCAGATACAACTTGTGTCAATATTATGACACCTTTATTTGAATATAGAATGTTCTTTTATCCCTATAGGATTTAGGGTTCAATTCCCTCTTGGCCTCATGCCATCCCGCTCCCCTTCCCGACGACTGCTTTCTTCGTATTGCTAGAGGATTTGTTGGCGTCGCTCTTCCCGGGCAATCTCCTCCAAGAGAGTTCGTTGTGCCAGTGATGCCTGTGCAAGCAACCGGGGGAGGTGGTTCATCAACCAATTTACTGTTAGGCTAACTTCCAATGTTGTCCACACGGCACTTGGTGAGATTTCAGCCTTTGTGGCCTCTCTTCGGATGTAGGTCTCGATGGCTACCTGGAGCAGGATTGAAAATTCCCTCATCGCAGTGTCTTCTCCATTGTAGAGCTCTGTTTGTGCGTCGTCGGCCTCTAGGTTTATCTCACCAACAGGTAGGCCCATCGTGTCCATGCGCCATCCGCTCCCTACTTTCCTGAGTATATCTAGGCAATGACGCTAAATGTTTGCCTCACTGGGTAAACATAAAGAGTACAAAAGTAATGCAGAAATGAACAATGCAAGTACACGATGAATATGAGAATAAGCTTTCCATTAATGACTCAGAATGCATCCAATGTTCATAGTATTATCTGTCGTAAACATCACACCCTTCAATACCCATAGGTAGTACAATATATAACACCCGAAGGGGTGCGACACAACCGTCGTGACTCCAACTACCTACTTGTCGGCTAACTAACTACTAACAAATAACATTACTACCAAAACATAAGATATACATATTTCTCGACAACAAGAGTTAAGTTTAGGTTAGGGTTATCCATTGGATAAAGCTTTTACCCAAGGGTTAAAATCTTGTGCAAGGGTTAAGGAGATAACCAAGGGTAAAGCCATGAGTGCTTGATGAGACTCCTAGGTTAGATGAAGGTTGAGTTAGGCAAAAAGTCTCTAACCATGTAAGAAGGGTGAGTTAATCATTAATGGTTTGGAAGACTTTGGGGACAAATTTGTCAGAGTCCATCCAAATTTGGGGGAACTCAACAAGTTAGCTTGTTGAAGACATAAAGGCTTTATTGCTTTTGGAAGACTTTCCTACAAATTTGAGAAGTGACACCCTCAAATTTTGGGAAAAGGAATGATTGAAGGGTTTAGGCTAATTGATTAGGATTAGACAGGTTCTAGAAGAATTTAGGAAGGGGATTTAGGAGGCAAGTGGGAGATGTAGGAAAATACAAGTGGGTGGGGAAAATAGAATTTAATTAAAATAAAATAAAATTATTTTAATTGTGGTTGCAACTTGCATTTGTAGGATTTTGCAAGTGGGGGGATTTAATTAAATGTAATTTTAATTAAATGGGCTAGAAGGGGGATTTTAATTTAATATGAATTTAATTAAATGGCTTAGATAGAAGAATGATATATTAATTAAATCTTATTTTAATTAATAGGCGATTAGAAGAATAGGGATATTTATTAATAGGAAGATTTAAGAATAATTAAATGAATAAAATTCACTTAATTCATTGTGCAACTTTTAGGTGTCTACATTTCGCCCCTCTTTGAGTTAACGTGTGACCACATGTTGATTCAAAGAAAATTTGTGGAATATGATGTCAAATTTGATCGATATGATGTTGTGGATATGAAAAATTAATTTGATATGAAAAGTCGATATGATGCCCCAGATATGAAGAATTGATTTGATATGAAAAATTGATATGAAATTGATGTCGATATGAAAATTTGATATGAAACTGATGTCGATATAAAACTGATATAAAATTGATGTCAAGATTTGATATGATAATGCCCCCTCGGGAGATCGTTCGTGCACAAAAGGCATGAATGATCTCTCAAAAGAAGAAGAATGTTATTTGAAAGATAGAAGAGTGGATAGAGATGACATGCATGGGTTTGATAAGATTGATTAGTTTGATTGGATTGAGATCAAGTCTGGTTTCAGGTATGACACCTTCTGTATAAGACATGGATGATCGAGCATCTGTTTTCAGGAATGATACCACTTGTATAAGACATGGACGATCGAGCATCTGGTTTTAGGAATGATACCATCTGTATAAGACATGGATGATCAAGCGTCTGGTTTTAGGAACGATATATTCTGTATAAGAGCTGATCAAAACGTCTAGTTTCAAGAATGATATATCTTGTATAAGAGTTGATCAAAACGTCTGGTTTTAGGAATGATATATCCTGTATAAGAGCTGATCAAAAGATCTGGTTTCAAGAAAGATACATCCTGTATAAGATTTGATATATAGTTTGGAAGAATGATGAAGATATGAAAGTGAAGAAAGATTCCACGATGATGCGATAGATATGCATGCGAGGGATGCAATGATGAATGATATGCATTATGTTTCGATATGAGATTCTATGAGGATGATTTCATGCTTAGGTAATAATGTTCTTGATTTCAATTATGTTGTGAATGTATGATTCATGATTTTGATAAGCAAAATGTGATGATGCATTGCTTTGATTTATGAGATGATAATACTGTGAGATGTTTATGATAATGATAATGATAAAGAAATGATACTAATGCAAGATTAAAATGATATGCAACCTAATGCAAGATTAAGATGATATGCAACCTAATGCAAAGCTTAATATGCATTCTCATTCTCAATGTTGCCATCTATTGTGATCAAAGTGCCAGTGCTTCCTTTGTTTTCATCACCAAGCCTTGATTTGTTGAAAGTTGATACAAGTATCATGGTATAATTGAACCATAATGACCTGAGTATAACTTACATGGATTTTGATATTGCAAGATGTCACAAGCATCGAGGTATAATTGAACCAAGATGACCTGAGTGTTGCTTGCATAAACAGACAAGAGTTAACCTTTGTCCCATACAAATCCGAAATGTCCTCAACGATATGCCACCTAATTGCTTCGTAGGACAAATTTGCATGGTAAAAGGCTTCACTCATAGATAGAAGACAAATAAAACATCACATTCCTTCCTTGCTTCTCTAGTCATTGAGACATCGTTGAGTTACTTAGGAGATATGATATAAGAAAAAAATAACAACCATAAGTAAGCATGTATGCTATTGGAAATGTATTCTTGTCAATTAAAACATCTTGCAAATAGGTCTTTTGTTCAGTTGAAATCAGTTCAATTTCGTGATGTCTAGCCTTCTTGCGTTGTCATTTGTCATTTGTTGGTTGTTCTAATCCTTGTTGTCATGCTATGTTTTTGGTCTGATGTTGAAAATCTTGAAGGCGAAATGCCCCCAATGAGGCCAGGGTTTTGCCCCTTGTTGTTGATACTACTTTGATATGGATATGTACACTGATCACCAAGCCATGGTGGAATATGATTTGGATAACTGATTCAGATAAACCAAGGACAATGACTACGCTAAGTATGTCTAGGATTGATAAGCATTTGTGAATTTCTGGTGATGGCTTAGATTGGTGGATATGATATGTACAATATGATTTGTGAAACATGTACTACCATTAATTGATAAAGATAAGGCTAACTAGAATAAAATCCAGCAATCATACTGATCTATGTCATTGTTTTGATTTGTTCGATGATTGATAAGAATGTCTGGTTTCAAAGAGTGAGTACCCCGTATAAGACCGATCAGTCTGGTCTCGAGTGTACCTATCCTTGTATAAGACATGTTGATGTTGATAGATGGATTGATTATTAAGACTCGATGATTGATAGGAATGTCTGGTTTCAAAGAAAGAGTACCCCATATAAGACCGATCTATCTGGTTTCGAGTGTACCTATCCCCGTATAAGACATGTTTGATGTTGATGTTGATTTCGAGTAATGAATAGATTAACAAGACATGTGATTAGTTTGATTGCAGGCTTTGAGAGTTTTCCTGTTATTGAATTTATTTGATGGATGGTCCATGCGTTCATGCTTTGATTTTCAATTTTTATTTGATTTTGTCGATTTTGTTGAATTTTTTTTTTTTGGATTAGAAGAAAGATGTATTTGGTTGCCCCAATGTATAGCAAGACAAGGAATATTATGAATGGATGACTGAACCATTGAGGTGGAAATGGATTTTTTGTCCATAGTTTGGATCAAGATCAAGGATGGAAAAGGGGATATGTATAGAGATAGGATATGGATAGCACTGGATGATGGAAGGAATGAATATATAGGATAAGGGATATGGATTAGAGGATATAGATGAGGTGAAGCAAGATTGTAGATAGCACTAGATGATAGAATAAATTAATTGATATGATAGATGGTATGGATTAGAGGATATGGATGAGGTGAAACAAGATCATAAATAGCACTGGATGATAGAAGATACAAATAGATAGGATAGATGGTATGGATAAAGTGAAGCAATATTGTAGAAAGAATTGGATTGTAGAAGCAATGAATAGATATGATAGATGGTATGGATAAAGTGAAGCAAGATTGTAGATAGTGATGATAGAAGCAATGAATAGATAGGATAGATGGTATGGATAAAGCAAAGCAAGATCGTAGATAGAATTGGATAATAGAAGCAATGAATAGATAGGATAAGGGATTTGGATTAGAGGATATGGATGAGGTGAAGCAAGATCATAGATAATGATGAAGCTAGATAGGGTAATGGATATTGGAGGAAGGATAATGGGAGATATGGTCGGAAGAATAGAGTGGATCAAATTTTCCCCCAAGCATAGAGGTTTCCATTTGCAAAAAATGTGATATGTAAGATTGTCACAATATTTAGCACCATCTGAATAAGTGTTCTTGAACTTTTCAAAGATAGAGACCCAACCCACACTTGGAACCTCTAGAAAATTCAACTAAACATTTCTAGCAACTAGGAAGCAAACTCAAAAGGGAAGAAGAATCCCAAACTGGATCAAGGTACTTAGTCTTTGATTGCCCATGTGTGTGCAAGTGGGTTCATTCTGGCTCATATGATCATTGTAATCTTCAGAATCTAGCATGGCTAGCTACATGAGTTACCTTGACTTCAAAAGCATCTTGGATAGAGCCTCGCTGCTAGTGAGCATCCATTGCCCCGATCAGGTTATCATTGTAATCTCACAAATATTGCTCCATTGCCAACCAAGCATCCATAGCTCCGATGGAGTTATTTGCATGTTCCCATAGCCAAGCATTTTGATATTGCATTTCATTGCATTTTGCTTTTCTTGATATTCATTTTCTTGCTCATGCTTTTGATATTTCTTTTTTCTCTTTATTTTTCTTGCATTGGCTTGTAAGTGATGAAACTTACATGGGTCTGATAATTACAGTGGCACTGAAGAAATATTTTAGAGTTTTCACTAGCCATGTCTTCAATTTAAGAGATCACAATGATTTAGAGCAATCTACTAAGCGTATGAGATATAGTAATCAAAAGATGTCAATACCAAGATATGATAAGTGGTTATTTTTTGGATTGAGTGTGTATCCCAATCAAAAGAAAATGTTAAAGAGGAACAACCTGGAATTCAGAAGTGTTTCATGAATAGATATCTAGGAAAAGGACTGAACATGAGACTTGAGCATGGGTAAGTATGTGACAAAATGACACAAATGCCTATCTCACAGATGAAGGATTTATGCAAAGGATTGAATGATAGGGATTGAAGGATAGAAAAGAGGTGTTGGATAATAGATAGAATAATTGAAGTTTTGTACGAGGATAGATGGAAATGTATTCAGGATGAGTGTTGGTACACAATTCGAGAAGTGATGAAGAGATGAAGGAAAATTGAATTTTGGGACATAAGGACCCAAAATATATAAAGAATACTTTTGGAAAGATGTTTAGATAGAGGGTTGAAAGAAGTTCAAACATGTGTTCATTTGTTGATCTTGCTTATGGATCATTTTAGGTGATTGATTAGTGATGGAGGGAGGTAAGGATCCAAGATGGATGGAAGGGATGAAGAGTTTGATTGTGGAATGAAAGGACCTAAGATATATTTGGAGGATGAAGAGATTGAATTTGGAATGAAAGGACCTAACATAGATTTGGAGGATGAAGAGATTGAATTTGGAATGAAAGGACCTAAGATTGATTTGGAGGATGAAGAGATTCCTTGATCTTGATCTTGACTTGGAGTAGGATCATTTGAGTTTGTGCTTTCCTCTTGATTTGGAATTAGATTAGTGGAGGAGATGGAAGGGATATCATGCTCTTTCTTAGGAGGTGGATGTTGAATGGGACTCTTCTCTTGAGATGAAAGGGGATCATCGTGGATGGAATACCAAAAGATTAAGGAATCATCATAAGATTCTTGATAGGCGGGATCTTGATCGAAGATGGGATCAGATTGGGAAGTCATGATATTGTGATCTTGATTTATGTTAGGACTCATTTCCTTTGACTGAGTTTCCTTTTTCTTGGTTTGATAACGAATGGTCATATGAATGATCAAAGTTGATGTTTTTGATAGGCTAACTTAGAGAAATTTACTCCTTTTGATAAGGGCCATAGGACTAGGTTGTCTCTTCTTTAACTTAGTTTTGTGATGAAGACTTGTTCTTCTCAAAATATGAGGATTTGTCATACACGAATGATCAATGGTTTCCTTCAATGTTTGGACTGAGATACTTCATTTGAAAAACTCAAGCTTACTTTATCAAGTAGAGGTTTAGATTTGCCCCCACAACAAAGTATGTCGAATGATATGGATAAAGTCTCCCGATATGGAAACTTGATTTGACAACTTAAGGTTTAAACTCAGTATGTTGTTTGTTTGATAGAATCCATTTAGATGGCAGACCTTTTGATCAATGTGATGGTACTACTTGATTCTCGTTGGATGAAGTCTTACCTCTAGCTAGTTTACGATTGACAAATTTGTTTTCAGGATGCTTTCTTAATTTGGAATTGTTTTCTCTGATAATTGGATTCGGATTTTGATTATTGAGTTTGACAGAAGACCTAAAAGGGTACTCAAGACCGTTGATGAAAATTTCCTTAAAGACCTGATTTGCTCTCTGTTTTTCTTGGTTTTTACCATGTGCTAAAACAGAGACTGGATGTGCTAACGAATGTTCCAGATGCGCCACAGTTGGCTCTCTATGTGCTAAGATGCCTCTCTTATGCATTGACTCAGATTGTTTGAAAATGACTGCTTTGGATGGGTTATGCGCTAATATATCCTGATTACGTGCTTTTGTTTGGACTAAAAGCGCTATGATATGTCTCGAATGCGCTACACTGATGTCTAAATGCGCTAGACTAATGTTGACAAGCACTACCTAAAATTTCACTAGTATGATATTGATTATGCATTATTTTGACTGATGAAAGCATGAAGATTCGGCTCGTATGCACTAGAGAATGTTCCAGATGCACTAGGAAGTTTCTTCTACGCGATAAACTGCCATGATTGCTCTATTTTTGCTGTTTTTGAATTTTAACACATGATTTTGATGGAATATTTTGTTTTGGATACTCAAGCTTACTAAGTCGAATAGATAAACTCTTGATCACTTGGTTTGATATTCCCGTAATCTTGTTGGATGAAAGTCTTTCCTAAAGATAGTTAAAATGTTGATAACCATCTCAAAAGATGCTTTGTTGGATTTGGAAATCTTCTCTACTTTATGATTTTTCCTTGTTTGAACTGACTTTTGAGTTTGATTGTTGTATACTTTTCAAGATATTTTAACATTTGTGACAAGAATACATAGCACACATGAAGACAATGGTCATCCTAATGCTAAACATTGAGTGTATGTTCTTTTGAGGATGTGTTCAAATCCTCGATGTTATCACTGGCTGATTTACAACAAAAGACACAACAGATAGACTCTTTATTCAAAGGTCATTGACAATATCATAGTCCACTAGTCTCGATACTCCGTCAGCTTAAACAACCTTATCACCCCCTAGGGGCGCCCGTTTTTTTCCTTTTGCCAGAAATTAACTCAAAGTGAATTGCTTCACAGTTGAGTAGTTATCTTGGGAGATATATGGTGAATAATCTTGGGGGAAGATTCTTCCCCACCCTTGCACTATGATATTGCCAATGTTTGGCGACTGACTCGGTTCAAAGTTTCTAATGCTAAGGTTCTTAATCAGGCTTTCGTTTGGTCTTCAGTGATAAAATCCCTTGAGAGGCTTCCCAACCTTTAGAACAAAGGCTTTACATATCATAAAGATACTGGGGGAAGGCTAATCACTGAGAAAAATCATTGAAGGGTCTTTCTTCATCCTCTACTTTTGATTATAGTGGGTTGGAACACTTGGCGATAAAGCCATTTCCCACTTACGTCATTCCCCTCTCATCGACCATTTAAATGGCACTCTAAGAGAAACTTGGGAGGGCAGGCCTGCCAAAGGTTTTAAGTGCTTGAAATAAAGAAAGCCTAAGAGTGGTTTGGCTTTTTGGTCACCCAGTTAAGGGGAGAGCATATACCTTCCTTTTTCGAGACAAGACAAACAATCTTCTTTTTAACCTTTAAAGCAATGATTTGTTAACTTCTACTTGGAGATGTTGCTCCAACAAGCATGGTGTTCCTTTCAACCCTTCATAGAAAATTGTGTATTTCCAAAAACCTTTGAAAAATAAGCCTGGTCAACAAAGTAAATCGTGATTTGGTCAACAAAATGAAAATCGTGATTTGGTCAACAAAATTAAAGTCGATAGGGGAAGAATTTTGCTCTTTGCTTTGCTTAAAATTGAAGATGAAGTTTTTTTTACCTTTGCAAAATAAAATGGATCCTTTTAGACACCAAAGATAGGTGAGGTTTGTTTTAAGCTTTGCAGAAAGTAAATATGTTTGGTTCTTTTTATAGCTTCCAAAATGAAGTGTTTTTCCTCTAATCTTGCAAGAAAACAAATATGAAGTTGTTCTTTTTACCTTGCAATAAAGAGATGAATTTTCTTTTAAGCACCAAAAAGAAGTTTGAGGTTCATTTTATGTACTCCAAAATAAAATGTGAGGTTTATTTTAACTTGTACAAGAAGGGAGAGTGGATTGTTTTTTACCAACTTTTGTTGAAAGAAAGTAAAAAAAGAAACTTAAAGCCTCTAAACTAACTCCTTCCCCTGCACAAAAAAAAAGATTAGAACCTGCACATAGTCAGTGATCAAATGTTAGTGTGGGCTTACACAAGCCTAAATTTTGATCTTGGTTACAAATTTTACAATCCTGATCCTGAAATGCCCTAAAATTTGACTAAGTCTGAAATTTGGAGGATCTTCCAAAAACTAGATTTTGCATTATAACTCCTAGAGGTCCGAAACCCGTCTCAAACATCCTAACAATATATATGGAATATAAATCTTATACTTAAATGTTATATTCCATATATATTCTGCCTCTCGCAAGCCTACTTTTTTACTCTGCTACAAACTTTTGCCTCTGGCAACTCTATGCGCTAAGAAATGATGTCTATGCACTAGACAATCAACTGGATGTGCTACCCTGAGGCCTAGATGCACTAAAATAGTATTCCTATGAGCTGAAATAACAGAGGGATATGCACTAAAAGGAAGATAAAATGTGCTAAAATGTGCCATGGATGCACTAAAGTTTAGCACAGATGCACTACAGAAAGTTCCGGATGCGCTAATTTGGTATTTTGGCGTGATTGTTGTCTTCTACCTGCATGAAAAATGATGTTATTTTTGGGGACATGCCCCACAGTGGGCACCATAAATATATGATGGAAATGTGGTGTCAACCTGTAGGAGGAGAAAACAATTCAAACACACACATGAAACATTGCATTAGAGGTTTGAAATCAATCAAAACAAGTTAAATAAATGTAAACTCTTTAAAATAATTCCACGTTCCTCTATCTCCAAGGATCTTCAAGCTTGAAGGCGGCTCTCAGCTTGGAAGAGCACTTGATTATTTAAGATGACAACCTAAAGAACGGGATTTAAATGACTCTAAGATCTAAATGGAATGCAACCAAGATCCTAGTGATGAATTAGATATGAAACTAGATGATGATAGGATGCAAGATATTGATATGAAGCTTGAACTAGTATGAAAATGATACTAAGATGAATCTAACATGATATATCTAAGATTATAATACTATCAAAATGATCTAAAATGATATTCTATCAAACAGAGATAATATGCTTAATGTTATAAGACTATAAGTTTGATGTACAAAAACTTGATTGTTTTGAAGAAGGAATGAGCTTTATTTATAGGGAAAATAGGGCAATGGATGGTCAAAATTGGATAATCTTATCAAGGGCCAGTATTGAAAGTAATCAATCCATGTTTACAATTCTCACCAATGAAATTGTGACAATTGTCAACAAGAGATTGCTTGAGAGGAGATGTAAGAAGCATTAAATGCTTGAGAAGACCTCATGGTTATCTTAGGAGGTAAGGGTCAAGGTTAGGTTAGGGCTACCCAATGGATAAAGATTCTACCCAAAGGATAAACTCTTGTGCAAGGGTTAAAGGAAATAACCAAGGGTAAAGCCATGAGTGCTTGATGAGACCCTTGGGTTAGATGAAGGTTGAGTTAGGCAAAAAGTCTCTAACCACGCCAAAAGGGCGAGTTAACCATTAATGGTTTGGAAGACTTTGGGGACAAATTTGTAAGAGTCCTTCCAAATTTGGGGGAACTCAACAAGTTAGCTTGTTGAAGACATAAAGGCTTTAATGCTTTTGGAAGACTTTCCTCCAAATTTGAGAAGTGACATCCTCAAATTTAGGGAAAAGGGATGATTGAAGGGTTTAGGCTAATTTATTAGGATTAGATGGGTTCTAGAAGAATTTAGAAAGGGGATTAGGAGGCAAGTGGGAGATGTAGGATTTTGCAAGTGGGTGGAGAAAATAAAATTTAATTAAAATAAAATTAATTTATTTGAATTATGGTTGCAACTTGCATTTGTAGGATTTTGCAAGTGGGGGGATTTAATTAAATGCAACTTTAATTAAATGGGCTAGAAGGGGGATTTAATTAAATGTATAGAAGAAGGGTATATTAATCAAATATTAATTTAATTAATAGGCGATTAGAAAAATATGGATATTAATTAAATCTTAATTTAATTAATTGGAAGAATTAAGAATAATTAAATGAATAAAATTCACTTAATTCATTATGCAACGTTTAGGTGTCTACAAAAGGAACCATAGTATTAAAGAAAGAAATGCATCCTACTCATTTTTCAACATCACTATGTAACTTTGTAAATGCTTCTACATTGTATGTCTTGTTACTATGTTGAATTTGAGTGAGCGATTAATCCTCATATTAATATCATCATCATGTCATATAAGTTTGAGTTAGTGATTAATCCTCATCTTAATATCATCATCATGCCATGTTTATCATCAAGATCATTATCAACACATCATATTAAGTGTAGACATTAACACTAAGACGGTGGACATCCACAACATAGAGTATGTGCAACTAATAACTATATGTTCCTTATCTCAATGACAACAATTGACAATCATCTACCAACAATCTCCTCATACTCTAAAAATGCATAACTTTATTATCGCAATATCCTCATACTCTGACAACATATAGCGTCATCATCACTACCTCAACAATTGCAATAATTCTCTGTCCAACCAATCACCATATTATCAATGAAAAATAATAACGAAAATGCATATTGTCAAACATCATGTTGACATCAATGACAACACATATTTCCAACATCTATCATGTTACCTAGATTTTAAAATGAGATGTCTTGGGGATCAAAAGCTATGGATGCGAGAATTCTATCAACATATGGTTATGCAAGGTTAGTTTAATGGGATAGTAAAGGGTTGGTAAATATTTGCAAGTTTTGGTTTGGAGGTATTATAGATTTATTTCCTTTGTCATTCATGCTTGTAACCTAAATAATGTTAGAGTCTACAAGGTCATGCACTTGATGCTTAAGATGCATACATTACTTAGTATCATGCCTAGGTGCTTGATGATATTTACAATAGGCGTTTGAGTCAGAGTGAGGTAAATTTTTTATGGTATCTATGGGATGAATGGGAGGAAGTTGGATCAAGTTATTGCTAAGAAAATATAGCATAATGGAATGTAAGAATTTGGAAATATTAGAAAACTATTGAGCCCTTAATCTAGATTGAAAGGGGACCACAACAAAAGGTGTTGCAACCAAAATTTATGATTGGATGTTAATAGAAGGAGAATTAATCTTTTTAATTTTTTTTTTCTAAATGATTGATAGTTTGGAGTAGTAGCTTCAGATTGACAAACAAGAGTTGATGAGTAAGATCCCTCACATTGGCTAACAAATAGTTGGTAATTACAAAGAGCCATGCAAAGATGTGTGAATGTGGGATATCACATCAATAATAGCTTATCTTGAATATGTGGCTATAGATTTCCAATGAAAACCCTATACACATCAAAATCCAGAAGAGAATATGGGTTTTGAGAGAAAAGGGCTTGGTAGCACCCTATAAATTCAATCACTTTCTCCTTTACCCCTTGATTACAATAAACCAAATCAGTCGATGTGACCTAATGTCAAATTATTAGCTTGATAATGTTGGAGAAAATTATTAGCTAGATGCAAAAAAGAATGGACTAAATTGTTAAGGAAAATGAACAAAACCAATCCAAGGCTATGTCTTTTACTAGTTGACTCAAAAAACACTTAGCTAGAAGAGAATATTTGAATAGAAAATCATTGCATAATAGAGTAAAGGTTGACACATAGTTATTATGATTTCCTTTCCCATTGTACTCAAAATGGGGTGTTACAATGTTTGACGGTATTGGAGTTTTTAGGATGGTATTTGACAATGAGCTACAAGTGCAATATAATAAAAGGTTAAGCTGATACTAGCTTTGATTCATATTCGCTAATTATTGTTGTGAAGAGGTCACATTTTGGAATAGTTGGTTAATGAAAAAATCAATGGGTGAGGTGGTAGAATATGATGGAATGAGCTAACCATAGAGTGACTAGCATATTGGAAAGTGAAATGAGGATGTGATTGGCTAACAAAAGGATGGGTATTTTGAGAATTAATGAGGAGGGTAGAGGATGGTGGGACAAAGTTATATTTATATATAGGATTCCCACATGTAACACTAGAAGTAATGTGAGAACTATTACTAGACTATGTAATAGTGGTTATGCCATAAGAAGGTTTGAATAAGAGATGCCAACATGGGTATTGACACTTGAGACCCTACATGGTTTTGAAGGGACATGTTATTGAGAATCTCTACATAGGTAGTTGATGATATAACATTTGTGTCTACTATGTGAGATAGATTATGTAGGAATATTGAACACATAAGAGGACTGAGAGAGGGGGGTGAATCAATCTGCATTTGTAATAATTTTTTTTTTTTTTTTTAATGTATAATTCAAACCATCTAGCTAGTATATTACTTTAATGAAATCATGAAAGCATAAAACATAATCAACTCATGAACAACAGATTTATGTGGAAAACCCAACAAGGGAAAAACCATGATGAGAATCACATTCACAATATAGATATAAATGATTATAATGACTAGGCCATAGGCTAGCGAACTCACTACCTAAGGCGCATAACCTTAGGGCAAGATACAAAAAACTTGCATAATAGAAACTCACTACTTAAAGGAAAGATACAAAGAGTTGCCAAGAGAGACACACTGTCTTTTGGTAGGAATAGTTGAATTAAAAATGAAAAGGATATCTTGATCATGAAATTAACCTCGAACCTCTATGTCAAGTGTCCAATATCATGATAAATACATCCAATCTCAAACTCTATCAAAACTCTTCTCAGCTACTTTTGCACACCTTTCCCATCAAATCTATTTTCATATAATTCATATCCACATCACATCATTTCAAACACATCCAACTGCTCTATACACATCAAAACATACATTTACTCATCCTTATAACAAAAAAACTCACTAAAAATCTCAACTAAGTTAGCCAAAAATAAAGTATATAAAATTTCACAGGCTAGGTCATCTAGACTAATAATATAAAATGAAGTCCACTCTAGAAGAAAGACGAGACCCAAAATCAACACCATGCATCCTCTAAATTGATTCCAATGAACCACATACCCTAACACATCTTCCAAAGTTGGTTCCAAATGAAACATGTAGATAAATAATAAAACTCAACAACTACTCGACTCAAAAGCATCTTCTAGGGTAAATTACCTAATGCGGATCTCCACACATGATGGTGAGATCCAAAACACTATTCTAGCTCAACATCCAATCCATATCCAAACCAAAAGGCATGATCCAAACAAGATAATCCATTTGGGAACACTAAGACCCAACACAACTAACCATACAAAAAACATACCAACATAACTCACTTGTGAAACATAAACAACACCAGATATTCAAACTGGAAAACTACACAAACCAAATAAGCATATCTTCCAAACTGTAACACTTGAATTCACATATTCAAAAGCCACCAAATAAATTCTAAACCAATTGGAAAGACACTCCCATTGTCATAAAATAACAACTAATCTCATCATTGAAGAAACAAGAGGATATGCAAACTTGTTTGTACACCTTTCAAAAAACATTAATATTATATCCAAGTCCACAACATACTCTTCACAATCCAAAGCAAATCATCCTTCCACTTGGGCATTAAATAATCTTTCTTGCATATTGACATTTTTGCTACATTGATCTTTCAAAAACTCCTCATGTAAGCACAACATATTCACCAGGCAATATGACAATATCTGAACACTCATTACCAAACCAAAAATACCATTGAACATATTCTACAATTTTATATAACTTACTCTAACATCAATGCCAACACAACCTCAACTAAGATATCAATCAAACTCAACATCAAAATCAAGCAACACATATTAACATTATACATCTTTGATCATCTTCCACAACAAAATTAACTAAGACTACAATAAAACTCAACAACAATACCAATTTCTGACACCCTTAATCAATAATACAAAATGGAAAAAGCTTTGTATACTTGCATGACAACATAATAACAACTCACGTATCACCAACTATACATCCTGAATCAATAGTAAATAACCAAGAAACCTTCATATACTTGCATGACAACATAATAATTGTTGGCATTTGGCATAACTAATACAAATGAGGTGATGTAGTTGAAGACGGATGACTGCACCAGTAAAGGATAGAAGTCTATTTGTGATGAAGAGATTGAGATTTTGTGATTAGATGACTTCATCAGTTATTTGTGTCGTCATTGATGGCAACTGATGTCAAATGATGATTGTTGATGTTCTTGATGTTTTGTTTTTTCATCTAAGTGATTTGGTTTACCGGAAGACAGGGTTTACTAGCAGAGAACTGAAGTATGCAAAATAGGACTTTAACCGATAAAGAAGAGATATTTTGATTGAATTAGATGATTGACAATGATTGGTGATTTGCGGTTTGGAAGGTGATCTTATATCATGGAAAGGAGTATATGACTAGAACCAGAACTTGTGATGTCTACCAGAAAGCATGTTTCAAATTTTTGATGAAGTTTTGCTAAGGTTTTAGTAGGGTTTAAGAACGGTGAAGAAACCATCAAACCGGTAATAATTTTTCTTAAGGCGGTGATCGACGATGAGTCTACATGAAGGTGGTAACACGACACAACCTGTGTGAATGATTTAATTATTGTTTTGGCATGATTCAAGGAAGAATTTCTTGGAAAATAGTGAAATTCTTAGTGGAGTGTTTTGAGGGTTTGACTTTGGTATAGATCATTTTTTCGTGATGGGTTACGATCGACCAATGGTTGATATTGTATTGTAATTTGATGAAATCATATGTATATTGATCCAAGATGATCTCTTATGATTTGTATTGTAAATTCATGATGCAATTAGGTTTTAGTGGATGACCTAGTTGAGATGGCTATTTAGGATGGCACAGTTGATGTTTATTATGTCAGTGGTCTAAAAGAATGTGTTGATCCGTCCAAGTGAAGTGTGAGATCTTCCTGAGAGTTGTAGAGTATTGAGCATAACTAGATCTAATAGAGCAAGCAGAGAAGTGCAAGTTATATATCACTTTTTCACTGTTGTCCCCTAACAGTTACAGGTCAAATCCCTTAACTGGGTAGGTCCTAATAGGCCTTAAAAATTTAAGTCCCCTAGCTAGAAAGCTCTCAAAAGAGTGTTAAATCCTCTCATGAGGTTGATCCTAACATATCATCAAGCTCCTAACCGGGTTGCAAATCCCTTAACCGGGTGACTCCTAATAGGGTCTGCTCCTAACAGGGTGTATTGTAAGCTCCTAATAGGGCATACTTTAAAAGAGTACAAATATTTGTGGGTACCAACTCCCACTGTGGTTTTTCCCTATTTGGGTTTCCATGTCAAAAATTATGGTGTTCATGTTTGGAATATTTTTCATGTGATGTTCTTGTTTATGTTACATTTCATGCACTATTTCTGAGTACATCAGCTATGATGTTTTATCAGAGGTTTAGCTAAGGTTACCAAGACTGAGAAGAGTTGTTAGAGAAAGTGTTTGGTTTGATAGATGAGGTTAATGAGTTGGTAAATGATCATATTTATATGTCTTCTTAAGTGGTGAAAGAATTGATAGATGTGGTAAATGATCTGATTGTTGTGTTAGCAAATTTGATAAAGAGGTTGTTAGATCTGATAAAAGAAGTTGAGATATTCTAATAAATGATTTCAGATTTGGTATAAGTTTGTTTTTAGTTTAAAGTTTCAATTGGTATTAATACCGATTCACCCCCGCTCCCCTCTCAGTATTAACCGGATCCTCATAGGATTAACAATAACAACTCACTTGTCAACAACTATCACCAACTATAGTTTGCTCAACACAAGACTATATCCTTCCTTCAAAGATCTCTCCCCCTTTGTAATATTTCGTTGAACTCTTATCTTGTCACATTCTCTTTCTCTAATACATGGAATACTCCCCCTAATAGGGACAACTCTCATTTGCAACCACTTTATTGACATCAAGAAAACATACACTACACCATTCCCCTTGAGAGCAACTACCACACCAATCTAGGAGACATAAGATAAGCTTTGAGTATCCTCCTTAATGATTTCTAGATTTTAATTCATCTAATGATCTAAGAACCATTGGGAACTTCCACAAAGTATTTTGCTTATATAGAAGATAATCATACTGAATTCTTCTCCAAGAAATCAATCTACCACCATCTAAACTTCTATTATCTACAATTTAGATTGATTCCATATTTGGATCACCTCTTCACATCTTCATCTAAAACTTGCATTGGGAGATCAAGCTTCCTAAGCACTCTTTTTCAATCAACAATACTGAAGACAATTCAACACACAAATCTTTGAGGGGGTTCATAATATTTTTAGGTAGATATTCCCCAAAACACAATATTGTGCTTAGTTCCTAGAAGAATCAACACCAACTAAGGGTGTAGATCTATTCATAAATGTATCTTCATCTGATTTCTTCATCCCCTATCTTCAAATTCTCTTTAAGATCAATCTTCTTTTCTGCATCAATAGACTTCTCATTTCTTTCTCTGCAATACTTCGCAATGCCTAATATTGTTAGAGTTATAGTATAACGAACCTTGCTAGAGTCTACTTCCATTCACTTTGCCATCACAAGTCCTTCTGAATGTTCCATTAGACCTACACTCAATGGCCTTGTGCCCATACACACTGCAAGTATAGCAATATCCATTGAAAGACTGAATATTCCTACCATACCTTGTAATAACCCACTATACTTTGCCCAACAAAATTTTGACCTCTTTTTTTTTTTAATATTTAATTTAATCATTTGTGTTTAATTCAATCACATACTCTGGGCATCCATCCATTTGGATTAAGCATTCATCCATCCAGGATGAGCATCTAACCATACGGGTTAGGTATCTGTACATACAGAACAAAAGGTTTCATCTATCCAATATGGGATAGGCATCTACCCATATAGGGTAGGCATCTATCCAATTGGGATAGGAGGTGCTCTAGCCAGAGACTTAGACTCATCAGGACCATTCGGGTCCTAAGCCACTCACTAAGCACTACACTCCTCTGATAGGAGTGCACCAAGGTTGTCGTCCTTAGGAGAAATCAAAATAACATAATGCAAGCTTGAATTCCGCCTCGGAATTTGGCTTAAAGCCTCAGGAAGTCAAGCAAATCCATACGGGATTCCTTCCGAGTATGCATTGAATTACTTTTTCTTTTATTACACTTATATTTCAAATTAGGATTCTTCGCAATCCTTCTTCTTACCAAACCTAGACCCCATCCACGAATGCCTGAGTACTAGGGACAACTTCATCCCTAGGTTGCCTACATACCCGTTTCAGCACGGGATCAAGGTGTAAAGTATGTAGTTCTATTTTCTAATCTATGGTTTAATGTAAACTGTTTGGTTTATTTAATGCAAAAAAATATTTTTCGAAACTACTTTATTTTATTTTATATATATTTTTCTTATCGTACAAAATAAATATTGCAATATATATATATATATATATATATATATATATATATATATATATATATATATATATATATATATATATATACGGTTTTATTCCAATTCTATTAACAATTTAAGAGGGGTATATATATATATATATAAATGTTATTATAAAAATAAAATAAGAATCTACTCACAGGTATGAAAAATAATAGAGAAAATTATTTCAGATGATTTCACAGGAGACCAAAAAGATACATTGTGCTTGAAATTGAAGCAACAATACAATAGAGAGCTAAATTACCTCAAAGATAGATAAATGTATAAATTTCGATTTCACAGTGACCATATTCAACAAATTTTCCTTACGTTGAGATAAACATAAATTTTTATGATGAGTTTGTCAAGAAATTAATATTCATAGAAGGAGAGAGATTTTTGAAAAAAAATAAATTAACAAAGATAATATTTTCATAGAGAGTTTATACAACAATATTGAGAAAAAAAGTTCATATTTGAAATACTATTTCACATAGCGAGATTTCTCAATACAAATGATTATATGCATAGAGAAAGAAACTATTTATAGAGATAAAAGAATTTTGAGTTTTCAAAAAGGGGTAGAGATGTTGAAAAGCACGATTTTTCTAGATTCAAGATTTTCTCTAGATTTCAAAAAGCAGAAAAAAAAGTAGAGATTCTGATTTCTTTCTTTTCTCTAAACAAATTAACAAATAAAAAGAAATCTGCATTTGCACATTTGAAAAGTACTTTTATCAATGCATTTCTTTAATGAAAAATAGATTTTCCTTTCTAATTAACCTATCTAACAATTAAGAAATAATTTCCTTCAGAAAATTATATTCAAATAAAAGAATCTAAGAGGAGATATTTCGTTTTGAAAATATAAAATTTACATAAACAATTAGCAAATGCAAAGGAGGAGGGGAACCTGGAGAAGCCTTTTGATGTTGAATCCTCTTCAAATCTTCAAGCTAGCCTTCTTGATCCTTCCTTGCAAGCTTGGTGAAATTTCTTCAAACAAACTTATCAATTCTACAAATGAAAAATGTGACTACCAGAAAAAAAAAAAAAAAACTACAACTTGAGAAAACTTTTCTTCAAAAAAATAATCAACTCCCTCTTTTTGAAAATTGCATACAATATATAGGAAAAACCCCTTAACTTCACTATCTAGAGAAATTAATTGAAAATGAGATTCTTTTTCCAATATTGGATCCATGCAAAATTGATTAATATCCTAGTGGGGGAGTTACATGCAAGGGAATTAAAGAATGAAGATTCCTCTAGAAGCTTCTAATTCCTCCTACAACATGTGCCATAATTGGGAATGGGAAAAATAAATAATGCCTATTTAAATTATATTCTCCAAGTGTGTACATGGGTCCATTATTTAACCTTTTATAATATTTATTCAACCACATTCAATAGTTCAACCAAAAGAAGATATAATAGAAATTGCATCAAATTAAAAGTGATAAGGAAGGGTTATGACATCCTTCCCCCCTTAAAATTTGCATCGTCCCGATGCACTTATTGAATGTATCCAAACAGAGTCTATAGTTCATGATTAGTTTCAAACAAAAAAGGAAACAACTGTTGCATTTCCCTAGTATCTTCCCATGTGGCATTCTTTTCATCATACTGATTCCATTGTACTTTGCATTGATCAACCTCTCTTTTGCGCAATTGGCACTGGTGCCTCTCCAAGATTTTGAATGGCTCTATCATTATTCCCCCCATTTCTTGGACCTGTAAAGCATCCCAATTCAAGATATGTTTCTCATCAGGTACATACTTTTTAAGAAGAGATACATGGAAGACATCATGGATTCGGCTCAACTAGGGAGGTAAGGCCAACCGGTATGCAACTGGATTAATCCTTTCCAATATCTCAAAAGGCCCAACATAACGAGGTGCAAGCTTAGTCTTTTCCCAAACCTTATGGAACTCTTGTGTGGCCTAACCCTTAGGAAGACTTTCTCTCCCACCTCAAACTCCCTCAGTGTCCTGTTCTTGTTTGCATAACTTTTCTGCCTATCTGAGGCTTCCTTCAATCTTTGCCTAGTTTCCTTAGTTTTCCTTTCCATTTCCTTGAACATATCTGGTCCAACAATTACTCTATCTTCAAGACTATCCCAACTCAAATGTGTTCGACATGGCCTACCATACAATGGTTCGAAAGGTGCCATCCCCAAAGATGTTTGATATGTATTATTGTAAGCAAACTCTACCAGAGGTAGGTAATCTTCCCATTTCTTCTGTTGGTCTATGCAGTACATGCAAAGTAGGTCTTCCAAAATCTAATTTGTCCTCTTTGTTTGACCATCAGTTTCAGGATGGTATGCAGTAATAAAATTTAGTTGAGCTCCCAGAGCTGATTGAATAGTTGTCCAAAACCTTGAAGTGAATCTAGCATCTCTATCTAATATGATTTTCTTTGGTATTCCATGCAACCTAAATATTTCCTTAACAAAGCGCCTTGCCAAGGTAGGTGCATCATCCGTCAGATTCCCTAGTATAAAGTGTGCCACCTTAGTGAGTTTGTCAATTACCACCATTATTGTATCATGCCTAGAAGGTGACATGAGCAACCCTTGCACAAAATCCATGCTAATAACTTGTCATTTGTGTTGAAGTGCATCATGTAACTGTAATAATCCAGCTGGATGTCTATGCTCTGCCTTTACCCTTTGACACTCCAAACATTTAGCCACACACTTGACTATGTCATTCTACATCCCTTGCCAAAAGTATAGCTTCTTTAGATCTGCATAAAGTTTGTTAACCCCTGGGTGCCCTGAGTAAGGGGCATTATGAGCCTCCGACAAGAATACCTTCCTTAAGTCCCCTAAACTAGGAACATAAATTCTATTATTATATCTGAGCAACCCATCTTCATCTAATGTATAACCTTCAACCATAGGATCTGTTGGATCGTATTCTAAAGTCAATTTGACTTTCTCATACCATGGGTCATGTCCCTACTCATCCATTACTTGCCTTTTGAAATAAGTTTTGAATGTTTCTATAGTCATCAAGTGTCTCCTCCTACTTAAAGCATCTGCCACCCTCTTTTCCTTCCCCTTAATATATTTAATTTCAAAATCATATTCACTTAGAAACTCTAGCTACCTTCTTTGTCTAGCATTTAAGTGGGGTTGGGTAAAGATGTACTTTAGTCCTTGGTTATCTGACTTTAACTCAAAGGGATTCCCTAGTAAGAAGTGTCTCCATTTGTGTAGGGCATGCACAATCACTACTAACTCTAAGTCATGGGGTGCATAATTAACTTCATGAGTCTTCAGCTTCTTGGATTCATAAGCTACTACCCCTTCATCTTGGATAAGTACTCCTCTTAAACCTTCAATAGAAGCATCAGTTACGACTGTGAAGTGTCCATTCAGATTTTGTACCTTTAAAATGGGTGCTGAAGTTATTTTTCCCTTCAAGATTTGAAATGCCTTATCACTTTGCTCTGTCCACACAAAATTTTTAACCTTCCTCTACAATGAGGTGATGGGGTTTGCTATCTTAGAGAATCCCTCCACAAACCTCCTATAGTACCTTGCTAGCCCCATAAAGCTTCTTACCTCTGAAACATTTTTTAGGGATCGACCATTCTTTTATTGCCTTTATCTTATCTGGATCAACTGCTATTACTTCCTTTGATATTATATGCCCAAGGTAGTGAATCTTTTCCTCAAAGAAGGCACATTTTGACAGTTTCTCATATAACTTATGTTCCCTCAACCTTTGCAAAACCATTTGTAGGTGTACTAAATGTTCCTCCTCATTCCTAGAGTAAATCAAGATGTCATCCAGAAATACCAAAACAAATTTGTCCAAGTAGTCATGGAGTACACTATTCATTAGGTTCATAAATGCAGGTGGGGCATTGGTTACACCAAAAGGTACTACTGTGAATTCATAATGCCCATATCTAGTCCTGAAAGTTGTCTTCGAAATGTCCTCCTCTTTAATTTTGAGTTGATGATATCCTGATTGGAGGTCTATCTTTGAGAAAACTGCTGCTCCTTTCATTTGGTCAAAAAGATCCTCTATTCGAGGTAAGGGATACCTATTCTTTATTGTGACCTTGTTCAACATCCTATAGTCGATGCATAGTCTTAAGGTTCCATCCTTCTTCTTAACGAATAAGACTGGTGCTCCCCATGGTGATACACTGGGCCTTATTAATCCTTTAGCTAAGAGTTCCTCTAATTGCATTTTGAGTTCTTGTAATTCAGTTGTGTTCATTCGGTAAGGTGCCCTTGATACTAGTTCAGCTCCTGGTAGTAAGTCGATAGAAAAGTCAAACTTTCTTTTAGGGGGTAAGCCAGGTAATTCTTCTAGAAATACACCCTTGAATTCTCGTAAGAAAGGGGTATTTTCAAAGGTTGGGGTATTTTCCCCTTCTCCATCAATTTCAACCATATAGATTAGGCCTCCTCTTCTTCTTTCCTTCGTTAATTGCATGGCTGATATGGTTTCTATGTTAATGGGGTTAAACTTTCCTTGGATTTTGACCCTTTTCCCCCCATCATCCAAACATTCAACAACTTTGTTATAGCAATCTACATTAGCTTGATGATTTGTTAACTAACTCATTCCAATAATTACATCATATAACCCTAGGGGTGCCACATAGAGATCTACCCTTGTTTCAAACTCAGGAAATTGTACCCTTTCCCTCGGCAAACACTTAGTTACTTCCCTAGTTGCCTTATCCCCATATTGAACCGTCCATGATGACTCCATTTGATTAAGTTTTAATGCATATTTTCTTACTAATTCAGGTGAGATGAAACATTCAGATGACCCAGTGTCAATTGGAATTGAAATTGGTTGTTCAAATAGTGTACATGTAGTTTCCATGGGAACATTCTGGAATCTTGCTCTTTGGTTCCTAATTGCTGCATGAATCCTTTGTTGAGGCCCTTGTTGTGGTTGATTGGCCCTAATCTGACCTTGCATCCTGGGACATTCTCTAGCAAAATGGTTTCCCCCACACATAAAACATCCACCTGGAGGACCCCTCCTGCTTTGATTCCTAGGGGGATCATTCCTTGTTTCATTGGCCCTGGGTGGATAAGTTATCCTGTTTTGTTGGTCATTCCTATTATAATTTCCCCTGTTATTATTGCCCCTGTTATTACTATTATTTCCATTCCTCTGATATTGATTAGGGGGTGGCCTTCTTTCGGAAGAATTGTTCCTTTGACTTTTGTTGAAGTTAGTGTTCCCCTTGAATTCCTGCTTCCTTTTAAATGAGTGGTTCCCATTATAGTTTTGCCTTGTTGTTGTTAGGGCTTGGATCTTTCTCTCCTGCCTTAGGGACTTTTCAAGTACTTCGTTCATGTTTTTGGGTCCATGCATGTCAACCTCTGCCCCTATGTTGGTATTTAGTCCCAAAATGAACTTCCTCGCTTGACCTTCTTCATCTTTCTAGTACATAGGTACATACTTAAGCAATTTGGTGAACTTATTGTTAGCATTATGTGAACCAACATGAAGACATAATGATATTGTATGTTGTCATTGATGTCAATGTGAGACATGGTGTGAACCGACACATGTGATAGGTGAAAAGAGAGAGGAACTGACATATGTATGAACCGGTTTATATGCCAAAGTGAAGCGACATATTTGTTCAAGGTGAACTAGCATGTAGTTATGGGAACCGACACATGGAAGCATTGCATGACTATGGGTTGGTAGGTAGCTTCCATTTCAGGATTTTCGGTTGGAGTACCTCAAGTCTGTGTGACTCAATCGGTGATCTTAGTGTGATGAGTTAGCAGTATAATGGAGGACAGATCATGTTGCCACGTAAGCTCTGTGCGCGTGAAGGATCTTGCATGAAGAAGACTATTCCTATCTACCTCGGGAATGAGCGAAGTCTGTCAAATGGTGATAATGTGTGATGGGTTATCAGCCGCTAAGAAATCGATGGATAATGGACAATGGAGAATGTCTTGAGATCAATTCAAGATTGTTGCATTTAATGCAGTATGATTCAATGGTTAGGATTGAACCGCTTGAATTGCTTAACCTAACAGGTTTAGGGTTTAGGTTTTTTTTGCTACCGACTTGTATGTTTCCTATAAGGTCAATGTTGTGTTTCTTTCTAAGGTTGTTGGCAAAAGTTGTGAGTGTGTATCCAAGGGAAGTGATACGTAATTCTTGCCAGACCAAAGGAGAGAAGTGATACCTACAAAGTGAATGTGCAGAAGGTAAAGAGGAGCCTAAACAGATCTGCATTAGCATTGAGTGTTGTTAACAGATCATTGTAATACCTGTTGATCTCTAACCACTTCAACAGTTGTAAAATCCCCTAACAGGTTAGCCTTAACTGGCTTGATTCAAAATCCCTTAAATTGGGTAGTCTTAACTAGCTTGACTCAAATCCCTTAATCGGGTAACTCGAGGCTAATGAGTTCTGAGAAGCTATAGATCTTAGGAGATCCTTTCAGCTATTGAGTTCTTGAAATCCTCTAACAAGGTGACCCTACTAGGTTTAACCCTTAACCGGGTGATCCCTAACAGGATCGGTTCCTACCAGAACCTATTGTAATGTCCTTAACCGGACAAGGCTCCTAACAGAGCAAACTTCTAAAGAGTTCAAAAAGCAACTTGTGGGTATTCATCCCCACCGTGGTTTTTCCCAGTTGGGTTTCCACGTGAAAAATATGTGTGTCATGTGAAATGATTTTGTCTTGTGATGCTTTGTTTTAACTGTTAAGCATATGAAGGTTCTGTGTTTTATGCCTGTCTATAAGACATATTGAACTCACCGTTGTGAAGATTTGATGATTAAGTTTACCTATTTATGCATGAGAATATAATGATACTATAGTATTGAGCTAAGAGGGAAGCTTATTGAGTGATCGGTTCATGACTGATTGAGCTGTACTGGATGTTACCGGTTGCACTATGTTTTACCAATATCCCTGTTTGTCAGTCATTTGGAGTATTTGCTGCCAAACCGGTTTTGGACTACATTTATGTTTGTACTGATTCACCCCCCCTCTTAGTACCGGTTTGGTACTTGTGGTTCATCATTGAGTTATCACTTATCCCAATATTGTTGGACTTATAGGGGCCCTTGTCATTGATTATGGAACTCTATCACCTTCTCATCAAAGAACAATTGAGGGAGCCACCTTTTTCGGAAGTGGTGAACAAATTTATCCCATGTGATCGTATCCCTACTATACCCATTTTGCTCCTTGGTGTTGGTCCACCAACTAGCTACCTCCCCCGTGAGTTGATAGGAACCCCATAAGGCCTTGGTTGTTTCACTAAAATCTCTTAGTTCAAAATACTTTTCCATTTCATTTAACAATTTTCAGCTCCTTCACCGATTTGCCTCCCATCGAACTTAGGGGGGGTGATTTTCTTCAAATTCTTAGAGAGTTCCAATATGTTATTTTCTTTTCTATTGTCCATAACATTCCCTTGATTGCTACCAGGGTTCCCATTTTCAACTCCACTTCATTTTTCAATGTCATTCTGCCTTGCCCTAAGGTCTTGCATTGATTGCTCCAAGAAGTTGATCTTATCCCTTTGTTCGGTTAGCAGGTTGATTATAGCCTCAATCCCATCTTCGTTATTCCCTTGGTTTTGTTGATTCCCTTCAGGATTTTCCTCATGTTTTTCTTCATGGTTTTCTTAATGATTTTCCTCATGGTTAGCTTCCCTTTGTCTCCTAGTGGTAGCACGCCTTTCATTTCCCCTTCCTCTTCCTCTTCCTCTAGCCATCTAGGGTTTTGCCTGAAAATTAAATTATGTAGTTAATTCTTCATTTTAAGATTTTATAATTTAATCTCTACCATTGTAAGACACTCCCTTAGTTGTGTAAATTGAACTGAGCACAAGGCCTAGATTTGAATCTTTGCTCTAATACCACATGTAATAACCCACTATACTTTGCCCAACAAAATTTTACATCTTTTTTTTTTTAATATTTAATTTAATCATTTGTGTTTGATTCAATCGCATACTCTGGGCATCCATCCATTTGGATTAGGCATTCATCCATCCGGGATGAGCATCTAACCATACAGGTTAGGCATCTATCCATATGGAACATAAGGTTTCATCTATCCAATACGGGATAGGCATCTACCCATACGGGGTAGGCATCTATCTAATTGGGATAGGAGGTGCTCTAGCCAGAGACTTAGACTCATCGGGACCATTCGGATCCCAAGCCACTCACTAAGCACTACACTCCTCTAATAGGAGTGCACCGAGGTCACCGTCCTTAGGAGAAATCAAAATAACATAATGCAAGCTTGAATTCTGCCTCGAAATTTGGCTTAAAGCCTCGGGAAGTCAAGCGAATCCATACGGGATTCCTTCCAAGTATGTATTGAATTACTTTTTCTTTTATTACACTTATATTTTGAATTAGGATTCTTCGCAATCCTTCTTCTTACCAAACCTAGACCCCATCCACGAATGCCTGAGTACTAGGGACAACTTCATCCCTAGACTACCTACATACCCGTTTTGGCATGGGATCAAGGCGTAAAGTATGTAGTTCTATTTTCTAATCTATGGTTTAATGTAAACCATTTGGTTTATTTAGTGCCAAAAAATATTTTTCGAAACTACTTTATTTTATTTTATATATATACTTTCTTATCATACAAAATAAATATTGCAATATATATATATATATATTTATATATACGGTTTTATTCTATTTCTATTAACAATTTAAGAGGGGTATATATATAAAAATGTTATTATAGAAATAAAATAAGAATCTTCTCATAGGTATGAAAAATAATAGAGAAAATTATTTTAGATGATTTCACAGAAGACCAAAAAGATACATTGTGCTTGAAATTGAGGCAACAATACAACAAAGAGATAAATTACCTCAGAGATAGATAAATGTATAAATTTCAATTTCACAGTGACCATATTCAACAAATTTTCCTTACGTTGAGATAAACATAAATTTTTATGATGAGTTTGTTAGGAAATTAATATTCACAAAGGGAGAGAGATTTCTGAAAAAAAAATTAACAAAGATAATATTTTCATAGGGAGTTTATACAACAATATTGAGAAAAAAAATTCATATTTGAACTACTATTTCACATAGTGAGATTTCTCAATACAAATGATTATATGCATAGAGAAAGAACTATTTACAGAGATAAAAGAATTTTGAGTTTTCAAAAAGGGGTAGAGATGTTGAAAAGCGCGATTTTTCTAGATTCAAGATTTTCTCTAGATTTCAAAAAGCAAAAAAAAAAGTAGAGTCTGATTTCTTTCTTTTCTCTAAACAAATTAACAAATAAAAAGAAATCTGCATTTGCATGTTTGAAAAGTACTTTTATCAATGCATTTCTTTAATGAAAAATAGATTTTCCTTTCTAATTAACCTATCTAACAATTAAGAAATAATTTCCTTCAGAAAATTATATTCAAATAAAAGAATCTAGGAGGAGATATTTCGTTTTGAAAATATAAAATTTAAATAAGCAATTAGCAAATGCAAAGGAGGAGGGGAACCTGGAGAAGCCTTTTGATGTTGAATCCTCTTCAAATCTTCAAGCTAGCCTTCTTGATCCTTCCTTGCAAGCTTGGTGAAATTTCTTCAAACAAACTTATCAATTCTACAAATGAAAAATGTGACTACCAAAAAAAAAAAAAAACTACTACTTGAGAAAATTTTCTTCAAAAAAATAATCAACTCCCTCTTTTTGAAAATTGCATACAATATATAGGAAAAACCCCTTAACTCCACTATCTAGAGAAATTAATTGAAAATGAGATTCTTTTTCCAATATTGGATCCATGCAAAATTGATTAATATCTTAGTGGGGGAGTTACATGCAAGGGAATTAAAGAATGAAGATTCCTCTAGAAGCTTCTAATTCCTCCTACAACATGTGCCATAATTGGGAATGAGAAAAATAAATAATGCCTATTTAAATTATATTCTCCAAGTGTGTATGTGGGTCCATTATTTAACCTTTTATAATATTTATTCAACCATATTCAACAGTTCAACCAAAAGAAGATCTAATAGAAATTGCATCAAATTAAAAGTGATAAGGGAGGGTTATGACATACCTTGCATTCATATTTCAATTCCATATTATTCCGTGTCTACACACATTAGCTTTATGACCAAATTTATTAAAAGCATAACATTTTTTATTGAATGAATGTGATCCCTTTTGACTTCTGTACTCACTTATTTTATGTCCAAATTTATTGCATGCAAAACAATTACCATTGAAATATCATGACTACTTGGTTTGAGTAGGAAGAGTAGAAGACTTCCTAAACTTCCTTTTGTTCCAGACCATAGTAAGTTCATTTTGATTTAATTTATTTTTTGATCTTTTCTTTTTCTTTACCATCTTTATTCAACCTACTCGTGAACATCCTCTTGGTTTACATCTCACTCTTGTTTACTACTCCAAGTATGTATTTTAATGTCTAACTTTCCTCTATTTGATTAAGATCCTCTTCAACCATCTTTATCCAACTTTTAACTTCTAGATCTTGCTTTTCTACTACATCAACAAGAATAACCTCATTGTCAAGTTTAGGTGTAGTCTCAATCTAATTCCATTCTCTACAAACTTGCGCCAACAAACAATTGCTTCCACAATTATCCTTCACATAGTAGACACTACCATCAGTTCTCATACCTTCTACAACTAATCTCCCTATACTCCATTTTTTTATCACACATCCAAACTCTTTAAATATGACCTCATAACCTTTATTGCACATCTGACTTACACTTAATAAATTTTGTCTCAAAGCTTTGACACAGTAAACATCATCAGTTTTATGCTTACCAACAATTGTAATGCTTCATTTTCCACAAATAGGTGCAACTTCCTCCCCTATGAATTTCACTAATCCTTCATCATACTTCTCATTTATCATCTATCCTATGGTTTGAGCAAGTGAAGTCAATAATCCAAGCCTTTAGTTCCACTTTAGTATCCATAGTAGCTTTTCCTTTTACAAGGTTTCCACTCTTCTTCATATTTTATTGTCTTCCAGACTTTCATTTATCCTTCTCCTTTATAGTCAAGAACAAGAAGTCTTCATTTAAACCATCATCATATTCATCTTCAGATAAGTGTGTTTCCATTGAACAAAAGCCTCTTTTTCCTTTATCTCTATCATCTATCTTCTTATTTATGTCACTATTTTTGTATCTATCCTTCATTTCATCATCACCAAATCTTTTGTAATCTTCCTTATACATACATCTAGAAGCATAATGACCAATTCTACGATAATTAAAGAATCTTATAGGTAACTTACATTTATACTTTTTGGTTTATCTTTTCAGTCTTCTTACAAAGTTTGCTTCAAAATCATACATATCTTCACTTGCTTCCAATTCATCTTTATGCTTATTTGAAACATTGAATTTCGCTTCTCTCCTTTCATTTTTAATATCATTCATTTTATAAATATCAAAAGTAGATAGTGAACCAAGAAGTTGGTCCAGTTTGTACTTTTCCAAATCATGACTCTCCTCAATAACAAACCTCTTGGTCTTGTAGGGTTTAGGCAATGCCAGCAACACTTTTCCCACGACATCTATTTCTTCTATTTTTCCACTAGCACCTTTGATAACATTTACAACTTCATTTACCCTATGTATATAGCCTTCAATGAGCTCATCATCAGACATCCTTAGGTTCTCAAATTTGTGCCTCAAATTTTTCATTTCAGCTTGCTTTTTCTTTAGATCGCCTTCATATACACTTCTCATCTTGTCTCAAAAATCTTTAGCAGTCTTCAACCCCACAACCTTGCCAAACAATTCATCACTTAAGCAACTGACAATAGAAACCTTAGCCTTTGTATTATTCACAAAATCTTTTATCTCATTCAAAGTCTATGGAGAAGTATAGCCATTTTTGATAATTTCCCATATTCCCTTCAATAGAGACTCCAAGTGAAATTCTATTCTCTCTTTCCAATGAGAGTAATTTGTACCTTCAAACTTTGATTCTTTGAAATTCAAATCTTGCACAATTCCATATCTTTGTCAAGTGGCTAAGCTTCTCAAGAAGTGACTAAGCTCTGATACCAATCGTTGAACACACAATAAGACTGATATGTGAGGTGAATCAGTTCAAATATATAACACAAATTTATTTTGAACTATTAAAATTCAAACCATAGCTATCATATTAATTTAATGAAATTATGAAAGCACAAATCATAGTCAAATCATGAACACTGGATTTAAGAAGAAAACACAAGAAGGGAATAACCATGGTGAAAATCACACTCACAATATACATATAAATGATAACAATGATTAGGTCGCAAGACAAGGAGCTCACTTCCCCCAACTTGCTAGCTAAGACACACGATCTTATGGCAAGATACAAAGGACTTGCACAACTGAATAGGGCAAGATACAAAGAGCTACCAAGAGAGACACATTATCTTCTGATAGGAGTAGCTAAACTAAAAATGAATAGAATCTCTTGATCACGAAATTCACCTTGAAATTTTGTGTCAAGTTTCCAATATCAAGATAAATATGTCTGAATTCAAATTCTATTATCAAGCACTACCAAAGCTCTTCTCAACTAGTTTTCGCACACCTTTCCATCAAATCTATCTGCATATCATTCACATACACATCACATCATTTAAAACACACCTGACTCTTGTGTACACATCAAAACATACATTTAATCATCCTTGCATACAAATATATTCATTAAAACTCTCAACTAGGTTGGCCCAAAATAGAGTATATAAAATTACATAAACTAGGTCATCCAAACCAATAATATCTAATGCGGTCTACTTTAGGATAAAGAGGGGACCCAAAATCAGTACCACACATCCTTCTAAGTTTATTCCAACAAACAACATACCCTAACACATGTTCCAAAATTGATTCCGAATGAAACGTGTAGATAAACAATAAAATTCAGCTACCAGTTAGCCCAAAAGCATCTTCCAATGCAAATTACCTAATGTGGATCTCCACACACCACAATGGGATTCTAACTCAACCTCCAATTCATATCGCAACAAAAAAATGTGATCCAAACAAGATAATCCATCTGAGCACAATGAGATCCTACACAACTGACCATACTAAGCACAAACTGACATAGGTCACTTGTGGAATGTAAACAACACTAGAGATTCAAACCGTAAAACTACACAAACCAAATAATCATGTCATCTAGACTACAACACCTGAATTCACATATCTGAAAGTCACCAAGCAAATTTCAGACTAATCTGATAAACACTCTCACCGTCAAAGAATGACAACAACTAATCTCATCATCTAAGCAACCAAAGGACATAATAGTCCACCATTCACAAAATATTAACATTATATCCAAGTCCACATACCATACTCTTCACGATATGGAACAAAACATTCTTCCATTGGGGCATTAAATACTCTTTCCTGCATATTAAAATTTCTACTACACTAATATTTCAAAAATTCCTCACAACATCTTCACCATGCAATATGACAACATCTGAACACTCAATACCAGACCGAATATACCCCTAAACATCCGATACAACTTTATATAACTTACTGTAACATCAATGACAACACAATCTCAACTAAGGTACCAATCAAACTCAACAACATCACCAAGTAGCACAAATTGATATCATAATCTTTGATCATCTTCCACAACAAACTCAATTGAGATATCGGTTAAAATCAACAGAAACACCAATTTTTGACACCCTTAATCAATGGTAAAAGATGGATAACATTCATATACTTGCATGAAAACATAATAAAAACTCACCTATCGCATGAAAACATAATAACAGCTCACTTGTCACCAACTGTACACCCTTAATCAACACTAAAAAATGGAGAAACCTTCATATACTTGCATGACAACATAATAACAACTCACCTATCACCAAATTTCACCAACAATAGTTTGTACAACACAAGACCATATCCAGACGACCAAATTTTTTGACATTAATGACAACATAACTTAGATTTCCAACAAGGGCTTCCATGCCTTGTGAATCGATTAACAATCTATTGATATTCTCTATAAGAGTGACATTTTCCTTCGCACAGTGTTTTATGATCAATAATTTATGGAAACTAGCCAATTCCTTGTCTAGCTTTTCAATTTGAGCCTTACGAACCTAAAGCGTATAGTGGTCTATCTCAAGAGAATCATGGAATGATCATGACTTAGATACCACTAACAAGGTATAAATTGTATCTAAATATGATTGTTTTCCAAAACTTCATGGGGCAAATAAGTTAATGAACTTGGGCTCAACACTAGAGCTATTTAAAGCATGGGAAACAATAATTTGATAAATTCCCCTAGCATGAATTTTAGATTCAGAGAAATAGGTCATGAAAATCATAAAGGAAGTACACTTTTTAGGAGACACACATGCTCCTAGGAAGTGATATATAGAATAAAGTGATGATAAGATAGATATGCTAATGAAATGTTAGAAGACAGGCGTGTTTTTATTTTCTAACTAAACACACGATGTTTTTATAAATGTTAACTAAGATATTCAATGGAACCATGTAGTTAATTAGCCAACTAATCAAATGCAATAAGATATTAAAGTAAATTAGAATGTTTGCAAATGTAATATATGTTGAGTTCTACAAAATGTAATATGAGAGAAGAGACCCTAGACTAATCAATGTGTTAATCTAGACCAATCCTTCTCCCATATGGCATTGGAACATGAACATGCCAAAGGCGTGGCACTTGGATACTATCCTAAAGGAAGAGCCAACTTGCTTAGGTTTAATACATTTATTATAAGCTATAAGAACTGTGAAGTTTATGTAATAAATTATGCTAATGATAACCAAATTAAATGAACTTAATAGATTGTAGATTCTATAGAACATGAGGACAAAAGAAAAATGCAAATAGGTGAAGGCGATACAAAGAAGAACTTGGTGCCAAAAATTGGGGTTGATTGTACAAGATGCCATTGTGGGGTTATAGTGTCTAGATGCTATAAAAATATTGAATTGTGAACTGGTATAGATTCAACAAAGGTTTGAAAAGTTGTCATTGAAAACTGGGGCAAAACGATAAGACAATAATGCTTGGCCCTAATGTCTTTAGGGTTTGTGTAATTCAACGTCTAATAATCTCTATCATAGTTCACTCTATCTTTTTGTAACTCATAATGAGTAGAATATTCTAGATATGTACTTGTACATATAAAGGAGGGAAAATGCTTTTATTGTATAGCGGCTTGCCTCAATCAAATCTTATGTTGGTATTCCCACCACTGCAATAATGATGATGATTATGATGATGATAAAAAGTCTATACTCTTAAGGGACAAAGCACAAACCAAATAACACAAATTGTAATGAACAAAGTTACCTTAGATGTGACACCTTTTCTAGGAATCCCCATACAAGGTGATAATTTAGTGCTATTTGAAGTCTCGAGAGAGTTAGCACATATCATGATAATAATAAAAAATAAGAAACAATACTTTAATCTAGTTTTATTGCAATGAAGATTGCAAATAATAGTGTGCTTGATAATTGCTCTTTTATGTTTATATATAATTTATATAGTTGTCTATCTATACTTTATAATGGAGAAGGGAATTGCATTTATAAGCAACTAACACCTTTTCACAATAACCATTCCGACATTCAAATTCAGATTTTTTGCATGGTCTGTCCAAGATGCTAGCATTGGGTGCTAGTGTATTGACACAAATCATGCCTCAAAGGACCCCAACAATAGAGGATTTGAACAGTTTTTCAAAACATAACTTGGAACATGTATTTTAAAACATAATCAAACACATGTTAAAACAAGTGCTAAACCTAGAAAGGTATTATAAGAAAAAATAATTTATGACACTACACATCCCCCCTTCATATTCATATTAATGTCACATCATATTTTCCCCTTGTTGATGTCATTGAAGGTTGAAATTTTGTCATTCCTCATCCTTCCATCATTCATCAACAAGCATGATGATATATATTTAATGTTTAATTCTCAAGAAGGGGTTATCTCATCAAGCCATCAGGTGTTTCCATGCTCTTGTTCTAATTTAAACAATAGGTGGCATGTGGAAGGCTTGAGGCTTGATGCCCGATCATCTCTCTAAGAGTGAAAAATATTTAATGTTTCTCCTTAACACTGATATTCCTAAGCTTGAAACTCTGAAGATATGCTCTAAATGATGTGTTTTCAACATAGAAGCGTCATAATTCTCAACAAATCCCACAAACACCAAACCTCAATTGGAAGGGAGCTATAGAGGGGTTTTAAATACTTTTGGCATAAATTCTAGGAGGGAAAATGATGTCCATACCTCATTTATTTATTGCAAGCACCTCTTTTGTTAGGGCTCCAACCCTAGATCACAAATTTTATGTGCAATCTTCATCCTTTCCATACTTAGACTTAGAAATCATCAATGCTAGTATATGGTAGAGTCCCATAGATTCCCTATCATTCCTCAATCATCCAAATTAGATCAGAGCATACACATGTTTGCACTTCTTTTTGTTGTTGTTAGTGGTTAGGGTTTTCCTCTTTTTGACCATATTTTGGCACATCTTCTAATTTAATAAAAGTTACTTTTATGCCTATTGTAATGGTTCTTTTTATTTTCTTCATGAGAGCTCTACATCTTAGCAACTCTAATTTGGAAAATATGCTCCACGACTCTAGTTCTAATAAACCACCATTTTTACCTCTCTTTGCTTTCTTCACTCTGTGTGAACTATTTACCTATGTGCATTGATAAATTTATAATAATTATATTTATATGTTGTGTTAATCTATTTATAATTTCTTATTATAAATATTCTTCTTCCCTTTGATTGTATATCAAATCCTAACCTACATACAACTCCTAAGAGAAATCATAATAGAAGGTTGTCTAAGTCTTTCGGACATTTTATTAAATTTTGTGTCCATTAGTGGACAAGAAAAAGCACTTTTAATCTAGGTTCATCACTGCCCTTTCTCTTTCATCCATTCCTTATTACCCTTTTCTCTAGCAATTGGTAGAATAGGATTAGTTGTAGGTTTATTTATTATTAGGTTGAACCAATATTGTTACATTTAGGTTAGTGGGGAATTTGACCTTCTCTAGAGATTTGATCCCATATCCAAGGTCTCACACCTTAAGATCATTCCCACATTTCAGTATAATGTTGAACAATAGGTTTAGAAGGGTATGATTCTAATTGACAATAGGTAACTGTGTCGACTTAAATTTTATCATCTAAATACTACCTGCAACATATTAGTTTCACAAAATACAAAAGAAATACTAAAGGAAATCCAAACTCAACCAATGAAACTACATGAAATACATATAAAATAAAAATACTATGATTACCTTCATGATTTATGTCTCATTATGTCCTAACTCCATTGTTCCTAGTTGTAAATGGTGTGCTCTCAGACACACACTGATAGCTTCTAAGCTGGCATATGAAGAATGGATTGATAACTAATAGTTAACTAATGCTATGATATGCAATGCTAAATTACTATGCTAAATGATTATGCTATTTTCTTCAAGATTAAAACTCACAGATGCATAAGTTTCACAAATGATCAGCTTGAAAAATCACTTGAAGACTAACTCTCTCTCAACTCAAACTCCTGATTTTATAGACCTTGAGAGGATAAGATGATGTGGCCTGGATCAACGGTCATGATCAGATCTGTAGGTTCAGATGGCTGTGAGAAAAGGTGAAGGTTGAGAGAAAGGGGGAAGGAGAAGACAAGTGTCACTCATCTCACCTTGACTGGGTTGCTGACTGAGGAAATCTAGGGATGGTTGGAGAAAATTTAGGCATGAGAGGACAGTGGACTCAAGTCCTTCCTAACATGTACGGATGTTGGAGAGAATATAGAAGAAGGTTATGAAATATGTTTACATACACAATATTTCATTAAATTTGGAGGTTGAAGATAAGTGGCTAATAAATGTTTTATTTATTTTAATTTGTTGAATTAATTTAGCCACATGATGGATGAGTTGGCAAAGGAAAGATGAAGTGGAGATGGAAGGTGAGTTGGAAATGAAATTAAATAATTTAAGAAATCATTTAATATTTGAGACTATAGGATAGAAGAATAACCATTAGATATTAGATATTCAAATGATTGGAGGAAATAATTAAATATTAGATATTTAATTAATTGATCAAAAGAATAATTAAATATTGGATATTTAATTAATTAGAGGAATAGGATAGATGAATTAATTAATAATTTTTTTAAATTAAATTAATTAATAGAAAGACACGAAATGCATTAAATAAATTAATCTTTTCAAATTAATTGTTTAATAGAAGAATAAACATTAAATAAATATAAAATATTTATTTAATCGCTCATAGCCATTTATATGTGTATACATTTTGCCCCTCTTTGAAATGATGTCAAGACAACATTGTTTCAAAGATTAAATCAAGTCTCGATAATGTGCCTGATGAAGATTGAAAATCCTGATTGTGTGCCCCCTCGGGAGATTGATCGTGAATTTGTTGAACAATTTGAATAAGTGAATGATCTCACGATAATTGAAAAGGTCCCTCAATTAAATTTATTCATGAAAAATAAATATAATTGGCCCATTGAAAAACATCAATCACCCTTCCAAATAGGAAATATAAAATTAACCAAAGCTAATTTTATTTTCATTTGCATCCTTGTCAACTTTGTGAAGAAATTGTCTTGGTGAGGTGGCAAAATGGTGATCCTATTGGAGAGCCATTGATTTGAGCACATTTGATGATATTAGCAACCTCCTGAGTATGGGTATCCGGTATGTATCTTATCCCAAGCCTGTTTGCAACTTATCATTTGATTTTTCATATTTCTTTAGCGTGTTTTTGGTTGTTTGAATTTTTTTAAATTTTCGGCAAGTATGTTTAGCGTTTTTCCTTTCTGTTTTAGCGCTTTTGCATTTAAAGTTAGCACATGTGCTCATTTTGTTAGCGCATGTGCTCATTTTGTTGGTAGTGATTTTTCCTGGTCAGTGCTTTTGCTCTCAATGTTTGCACTTTTGATGCTTAAAACAACACTTTTGATTGTTTCACACATATGCTCGAAGGTTTAGCGCTTTTGTTAAAAAGGTTCATGCATATGTATGATTTAGCGCCTACATTCAATAGAATAGCACTTTTATGAAAAGGGTCTAGCGCTTTTGCTTCTGATGAACGTGTTTGATGTTTTGCATAGTAAAAAAAATCACTTTGATTATTAGATTTAGACATTTTGATGTGCAATTGTGATGAATAGGTACTTGATCGTTTGATTTGATAATGTTGATTGATAGGATAAAGGATTGATTGATTTGATGTGGTTGGATAGATTAGCTCTAAGAAACCGATTTAGTTTCTGATGAAGAGCATAGTAGAGTTTGATTGAATTCAGTGATTGATAGAAAACCATGATTGATAGGTTTAAATTGATTTGATAGCTTGATTTGCTTCATGTGAAAAGATTTATTAATTGTTGATGTTAGAGATTAGCTATCTCTTTGATTTGATAGATAGATGATTGATGATCAAATTCTCTTGGTAAACAGAAGAAACTTGATGTTCTCCAGTGTCAGGAGAAATTCCCGGTGATGTGGTACTTAGTTCCAGAGCTTACACAGGTAGAGGTGAGACATATAGATGCTTGCAGATTATGCCACTTGTTATACATGCCTGATATTACACATTATAGGGGATTGTTGACAGTGTTAGCCGAGAGATGGCATAGTGAGCATAACACTTTCCACCTGCCCACGTGTGAGATTAGTGTGACACTTGAGGATGTTTATATGATTCTCCACATCCCAGTGACCGGTGAGTTAGTTCAATATGATTTTTCAAGATCATGGAGGGACAGAGGCGTGCAGAGCCATATTTAGTGATGAGAGCATTTCGAGAGAAGAGATTCGATGGGAGGATATGATTATGTATTACTTGACTCTCCCTGTGATTCTTCCAGGTTTGATTGGGGAATTCATCTGTCCAAATAGGAGATCTCAAGGTTTTACTGTTGGTTGGGGTGAGATTCTTCAGAGCATGATGCAACGTCGGACTCGATATGCGTGGGGTGTTTGTATGCTTTCTCATTTGTATCGTGATCTTCATCAGGTTTTTTTCGATGAGGGTGCTAGTCTGTTGACATGATACACACTTTTGCAGATCTGGTGCTGGGAGCACATTGCTATTACTCAGCCTATTCATCATAGAGTTTATGGTGAGAGACAACCATATGTTTATCTATATGCAGGTATCCTTACTCAACATAAGCTGGGTAAGATGGAGTATTGGCATTAGGTTCTTGATTCACTGGATAGTGTTATTTGGAGACCTTATATTGATTGTGAGCCATGGATGGATGCTGCATAAACATTACCATTTATTATGCAGAGTAGATATCTCATTGGTTAGACTCCATTCATTCTTGAGAGATTGTTGATTGGTCACATTTGGAGACAGTTTGGTATCATTTAGCCTATGCTTATTGGTGTCACGATATGGCAAGATTGGGGACCTTCTTTGTCATTTGAGTTAGCACATGCAGAGTTTCTGGCTACTCCTAGGGTAGCTTATGATATGAGATTGCACATTCTAGATCCTAGGGTTACTGCAAATTATGCTCAGTACATATTGGCACACCCCTTTCCTCATATTACCGATCCAACAAATCCTCCTCCTAGCTCAGGAGATGAGAATGACGATTCTAATGATCTAGTTATCAGGAGATAGAGACAGAGACAATAGCTTAGAGCTGCTTAGGAGGCTGGAGGGGATGGAGATGAGGGAGGAGATGGAGGTGGTGGTGGTAGGAGACCTAGACAGAGAGGAGGTCGATTTAGAGTCCATGAAGGACCGTTTGGACCAGTTGGCAAGATTGGGAGACCGCTTCCTATGGGTGGGAGAGAGGTTGGACAAATTGGGAGGGATATTAGCAGGGCAGGGATGAGATCACTGAGAGGGTTGCCATTGACATGAGAAGGCATGATGACTGGACTAGATGGGGGTTGCAGGAGAGGCATTGATTTTGGTCAGATTCAACCATACCCTATGGTTATTGCAACACATGGTGGAGAGGATGAGGATCCAGAGGATCATGTTCCACTTATTAGACGATGGGTTTTGAGAGCTACTTAGATTGATATTTCAACAAGTGGATAGGGAGGTGGAGATGAGGGTATTGGGGTTCATGTGCCACAACAAGAGACCATGGATAGTCTCAGAGCATAGATAGATCAACTTAGAGCACATGTATAGACACTCATGACAGAGAGAGACACAACTGTAAGGAGACAACATGATACTAGTTCGGGCCGGGAAGGAGACTTCCCATTAGCAATGACTATATGAGGATTTAGTTGCAGAGAGCTAGAGAGCAGGTAGTTATCATACCACTGCGAGGATGGATACTAGCAGTGGTGGAGTCATGGGACCTCCTCAGAGGAGTGGTGATCATGTGAGATAGGCATTTGGAGGATCTTCTCGCCCACAGCCACAGAGATGGACAGAGTCATGTGGTAGTGGTACATGACAACCTTGACTTGACTTTGTATTGATGAGGCATTTGTACTTTTGATCTGATATCATTGTATACTTGGAATTTTTATTATTTTATGATGATCTATATGCAGACATGGACTCTATATGATGATGATCTCTATTATGTATGTTACTCTATTTTATGATGATCTATATGCATTGATTATATGGATGCAATGATTAGATGGATGATGTTATGATCTTTTCTCTTCATTATGATGATGTTTTATATGATGATGCAATGATAAATGTTTTTGATTTTTGATTTTGATGACCTTTGATGCAAATGAAAATTATTACTAACTTAAATGATATGTTGTACTTAAATGATGCAAATGCAATGATTTATATGAAAATGCAAATGAATGATTATGTAATATGTTATTCAAATGTTTTTGATTTCTTTTGTTGTAATGCTTATAATGATTATGAATCTAAATGCAAAGATGTAACTAAATGATCTTTAATGAAATGATAATGCAAATAATAATGATGATACACTACATGATTAACGAAATGCGCTTAATTGAATGCAAACTAATGCAATGATCTAAATGCAACTAAATGAAATGGATGATGATTAAAATGATTCTAAAAATGAATGCACCTACAATGATCAAATGCAAATTGTTTTTGTTTGTCCAAGTATACTCAATTTTTATTTTTTTGACTTTTACTGATTTCTTCAGGACTTTATATGCTTTTTATTAATTTTTTCAAGGACTTTATATCTCAAGCATAGAATTTCTTGAGATGGATGGAATTGATAGGTTCATCAAACCAATCACCTTCAAGGGTAGATAACCTGTATGCTCCTGGGCCATATGCTGCTACTATGGCAAAATCTTAGCCAATTTGGTTAAAATTTACCCTTCTTTTCTCAGTCTTGTTGATTTCTTAGATTCTCCCTTAGAAGTATATCTCCAATCTGAAAAATGCGTGGCTTGACTCTGTGATTATAACTTCTTTCCATTCTTTGTTGATACACTTTCAAATGGTATGTTGCATTTTGGCACCATTCCTAGATCAGTTCAAGTTCTTGGAGTCTAGAGACTCGTTCTTCTTCTTCTTCTGGTATAAGACCTTTCAAGGAAACTCGTAGAGAAGGTATCTCTACTTCTACTAGTAATATCGCTTCTAATCCATAGATTAAGCAATATGGAGTTGCCCCCGTTGGTGTGCGGATGATGGTTTGGTATGCCCAAAGAGTAGGATTTAGCTGAATGTGCCAATCTTTTCCAGCTTCATTGACTGTTTTCTTCAAGATTTTCAAGATAGTTTTGTTTGATGCCTCAACTTGACCATTTCCTTATGGATAATATAGAGTAGAAAACCTATGTTGGTTATGAAATTGCTCACATAGTTCCTTCATATCTTGATTCTTAAATGGTCGTCCATTGTCAATGATACTGGTCATAGGAACTCCATTGCGACATATTATATAATTCAAAATGAATGATGATATTTGTTTTCCTGTCACTTTTGTCAGAGGTACTGATTCAATCCATTTAGGGAAATATTTAGTAGTAGTCAAAATGAACATATGTCTATTAGAAGATGATGGATTTATCTTTCCTACCAAATCAAGGCCCAATTGAGAAAATGGCCATGATCTGGCCATAGAATACAATTCTTGTGCTGGTGCGTGAATGAGATTCCCATTGATCTGACATTGTTTGCATTTTTGGCATATGTGAATGAATCTCTCTCCATAGTAGGCCAATAGTAACCCATACAAAGAAGTTTCTTAGCCAGTGTTAATCCACTTGAGTGTGTGCCACAAATACCTATGTGAACTTCGTTAAGAACTTTTTCAAATTCTTCTTGTTCAAGACATCTTAATAAAGTACTATCTAGACCTCGCCTATATAAGGTATCAACAATAATAGTATAGCGGGATGACTGACAGATAAAATTTCTTCTTTGATTGCAGGATAGGTCAGGAGGAAGGATATTCTCTTTTAAGTACTAATAGGTTTGGTCGTATAAGGATTGACTGATCCCTGATATTTGACAAATCATGTAGGTATGCTGAGATTGAATGGTAGGGGTTAAGATATATTCCACAAGGAATTCATAACGCTGTTGATTCTCTCGATTCTACAAGAGAGATGCTATTGTAGCTGTAGACACCTAAAATTGTCATGTCTAATTAAATAAATATTTTATTTATTTAATTAATTCATTTATCCTCTTCTAGCCTTATTTCTCATTTAAATAAATACATTTATTTATTTAAATTATCCTTTTCCTAAATTAAATAAATATCTTATTTATTTAATTGACCCCACTTCTTCTATTAATTAAATAAATCTTTATTTATTTAATTAATTAATTAACCTTTTCTACCCATGACACATGTCATTCATCTCTTAATTCATACACTACCTACCCCTTTCATTATTTTATTATTTCTTTTACCTACGCTCTAATCATAGCTGACCTCCTTTTACACCTCTCAATCTTATCCATCCATTTCATATAGTATCTTCTATATAAGGGGATGCTTCCTTCATTATCAAACCCTAATCAATCATTCTAACTACTTGATCAATTGACTACTTGGCATATGCGATCCTACTTGCAATCACATTCTGTTATTTGTTGAGCTCTTGTGCACATAAAATCTGAGAGCAAAAATATCAAGCAATATCAATGGAGATAGGAAGAATGGAGATTCAAAACCCTATTGGACATGTGATGGTATAATCTTTGTGATTTCATTTGATTTGCATTGTCCTAGGTAATCTTCATATGTTATGGTGGATCTTTGTTGTTGTTAGGCTAGGGTTTTTGTGGTTGAATTCATTTAGCCTTTCAATATCGTTATTATTGTTATCCATTTTCACCATATACATTTTGGCACGCCCGGTGGGACTCTTGTCCCTTTTGCGTTTAACATCCTTGTTGCAGATTTTGTGTTTTGAAGTTGCAGATCTGACATTTTCGGCAGCATTTTGATATTTTCGCGTCTGCATACTTTCGGATCGCGTTTTTGATTTTCTGGCGCATCTGTGACATCTGGAATCGCGTCTATGTTATCGACAATATTTTATTTTTGCAGATTTCGGAAATCGCGTTTGCATTCCTCAGTCGCGTCTGCGGTATTTTTAGCCATGTCTATGTCTAGAATGTTAGGGTTTCAAGCAGATCCGAAGCAAATATGAACTAACAATTATATGCAGATTTAAATACAAAAGATAAAGAAATAAGACAGGACACAGATAACATAGATATTTAACGTGGTTCACCCAGAATGGGTTACGTCCACCATACACAGTCGTCCAATCTTTCTTATTATCCAGCAAAAATAGTACATCAACCTTACAATGCCTTAAGCATCCCAGCTGCTTATAACATGTGTTTTTAGGGCAACAAACAAAGTCGGCCTTTTTTAGGGTTTTATTACAATGTCGGTTTTCATCAACAAAAAACGACAAAAATAATTTCTCGGGGGCTACCGCCCTCGAACCCCCGCTTTTCTCGGGGGCTGGCGCCCCCGAACCCCTGCCCGGGGCCCGGCCCGGCCCCGAATCCCGGCGGGGATACGTGCTGAGTGTACAGTACTTTGCTGATCAGTCACCACATTTCAACATAGAAGTTGCGTCTGCGTTCTGGAGCCGCGTCTGTGTTCTGGAGCCGCGTCTGCATCGCACAGAACTGCGTCTGCGTCAGTAAGCTGCGTCTGTGTTGAGGGTAATCGCGTCTGTGTTCACCGATTTCAAATTTTGAGTTATTGATTTAGTTTTGGGTTTTTGCATTTAATGTTTCAGATCCAGTTTATTTTGAGCTAACATTTTCAGATCTAGCTAACGGAATTGGTGCAGCTTGTCTTGAAAGCAAAATCGTTTGGTTGAAGGCCCCTATTTTCACAAAGTCTTTTGGATTTAAAATTTACCTAACTTGTGTGCTTGCAGGAAGGGGTGATTATTTGAAACAATCCAAACTACTAACAACTCTTTGTTGCAGGTCCTTGGCAAGGGTTTTGATTTTATTATGTGCCTTGTTTTCATAGACTAGCAAACACTTCAATTGGTGCACTAAAATTGAATCATTGTCTTTTGTGTCTTGAGCAATAGGCTCTTTTTGTTTAATCTATAGAGGGCTTGTCTTCCCATGTGGTCATTAGGACTACTAGTGAGAAGAGAACGACCCAAGTGGTAGCGAGGAAAACCCACCTCTTCCAAACCACTATAAACAACTGTATTCATGGTGAAAACTATGGATAACGTGTGCTGATTAGTTCATACCGACACTATGTCTCCCCATAAACCCATTTGATCAAATTTATTTGATCAGTTGTAGGGCGTAACCCCTACCGGCTGGGAGCCTTTTGTATTTACAGAGCTGAAAGTGCCGCATGTATGGCCACACGAGCGGATCCTTACTAGCACCTTTTTGTTTTAGAAGCCCAAATCCTTCTAGTTGTTGGGGCAGGAGGTCGGACCTCTGGTAGCGGCCCACACACATACGGTTCTTAGTAGAGATACAAAGTTTGCCACGGGGAGTTTTCGTGGGGACTGATGCTTGGCTGATCCGAGAAGTGAGTGCCGAGGGTGGAGCCAGTGAGGTCAAGCATCTAAGTATCCGCTCTGAATAGTGTAGCCTCGGGGGTAAAACCCCATGTGGGATCAACAACTATTGTCTTGGCCAGCCATAAGAATTGTGCTTGACTTATTTTAAACATTCAAAACATTCAAGACCAAACAGCAAAACATTGTGTCTTTTGTGTCTTCAAGTGTATGCAAAACATTTTTACATCAAACAACACACTTTTTATTGGAGTCATTTTGGAGTCTCAACACTTGCAAACATTAGGTCTTCAATAACACTGTGTCCTCTTGTCACGAAAAATAGTCAAACAGTCAGATTTGGTCACAACAGAACGACTTCACAGATTGGAAAAAATTACACAAATTTTACAGAAACGCGTCTGTGTCTGACATAATAGCATCTGTGTTGTATAACCGCGTCTGTGAAGGGTAGAAACGTGTCTTTGTTTACATAATCAACATTACACTTTGCAAAATAATCTCGAGAAGTGCGTCTGTGTTGAACAGAGCCACGTCTGTGTCAGGAAATCGCGTCTGTGAAGTATACAGGCGCGTTTGTGTTCAGAATTGAAAAACTTTTACAGTCCAGCAAACAAACACAGTCAGTTTCAGAATTCTTGAGCTTCCTAGGTCATTTCTCCAGGTTTCATTTAGCAGTCAACCTGTCCTCGGGTCTCACACAGTCCATCATTGCTTTACACCTTACATTACATTCACATTTGTCTAAACTTGAGTCAAAAGGTCACTTGCTTGTCCTCACTATACTTTGTCAACACACTACATACAACAACACTTTGCTAAGTGGTCCCTCATCAAGGTTTCTTACCTTTGGGTCTCATTTGGTCTTACTTAGAGTCAAGGTTAACTTACCTCATCAAGAGAAACTATCCTCTCTTTGGAAGTCACACCTACTCTACTACATACATACTTGGTCTTACACTTTGGACATTGCAAGTACACCTCAGATTCATTTACATTCCATCCAACTCTTGGTCTTCCATACTTTTTCCATTTTTCATCTAGTCTCACACATCTCGGTCAATACCTAGTTCATGGTTGAAACCCGTCTTCAAAAATCTAGGAGAGAAACTAAAGAGGCTCAAGAGTCCGCAAACATGAGTTCTTATGAGTATGACAATGATATCTTTTTCAATTCTGATCATAACACATTACCTGACATGGATGCCTATAGAAACATTCCAAATGTTGAGAACATGGACACTACAAACAACAATGATACACATAATGACAATATGGACAACTTTTCTGTACATTCAGCAGATGTGGAAGAATCCATTATGAATCCCCATTTCAATCGATTGGTTGAGGAAATAATGAGGAGGGATAGACAATAATTTTTACAAATGATGGCACAAAGTGGAGCCAAGATACCTCATGATTTTGACATGTCTCAAATAATGGAAACTCGGCCTTTGCAACAAACTCACTCCAACATGGATCAAAGAAGGCCTAATAGTGGAGGCAATAGAGGACCACATATGGTACCTAAATCACCATCATCTTTGTTTCAAAAACTAGAGGTCCCATACACACATGGTCAAGCATATGATACTCACCTTCGCAGACCATTATGGAAGTCTTATGCAGAGAAATATGCTCAATCACATATCAATGCTAAGGATCAACCACCAAAGCAATTGGATATTCAAAGACATGCTCAAAATTTGGATACAACGAAACCCCGTGTCAAATTTGGGGGCAACACATTAGAACATGACATGCCTATAGAGTATGGTATACATGGACAAAATAGATATGGTGTTCCTCAACATGAATCTATACCAAGTGGTCCATATACGCAGCACCATTATAGACCTCCTCCATATGAACATGTGTAAGATCAATATCATCCATATATGCAACATGCTCCTCCTCCAATTGGTGCCTCAAGCATGGGGTATGGTCCAAGAAGTCGATCTCCACCTAAGAACAATTTGGAGAAACAAATCAGGGACTTGCAAAAGAAAATGGAGGACATAAATACACCAAAGCCAACATACACAATGAGAGACATATGTCCTTATCCATTTGACAAAAGCATTCCAATGCCTCCTTTTCCTACACACTTTGTGACTCCTAAATTTGATAAGTATAGAGGAAAAGGGGATCCTAAGGCACACATAAGACAATTTTTCACAACTTGCATTGAGGTAGCAGCAGAAGAGACATATTTGATGAGATTATTCCCACAAAGCCTAGGTGATCAAGCTATGGAATGGTTCTCCCAACTCCCACTTGGTATTAAGTCATGGGGTGATCTAGCAGAGGCATTTATCCAACATTTCTCCTACAACATAGAGACAGACATATCAGTCACTACTTTGTGCAACACCAAGCAAAGGGATGGAGAATCTTTTTCATCATTTTTACAAAGATGGAGGAATCTAGCCAGCAGATGCTCTTGTAAAATTCCACAAAAACAAATGGTAGAAATGTTCACCCAAAACGTTAACAAAGACATTGGCTATGATCTAAGGAAAGCTTGTTTGTCCACCTTCAAGGACATCATTGAAAAAGGCTTAGCAACAGAGAAGGTCCTAATTGAACAAGGAGTCATTAAGATATTCAAGGAAAACAAAGATGACTTTAAGGGAAAAGACAAGCCGAGATTTTGGAACAAAAACAAGAACACAATCAATGATGGTGTTGTTGACACCAACATAGTGCGACCCAAATTCATCTTTTCGGGATCAAGTTCTACAAACAATCAAGTGAATACTCAAACAACTTCCAGATCACGAAGGAAGTACACTCCCTTGGGAGAACCACTTGAGTCAGTTTTCAAAAAGTAGTTGCAAACAAGGTAATCACAGTTCCAGATTTTCCTCCATATGAACCAAAGGTCAAACCAAATTGGTGGAATGATGATGAGTATTGTGAATTTCATAAGAGCAAGGGTCATAAGACAGGAAATTGTCATCGACTGAAGAACATCATACAAGATCTCATTGATAGAGGTGACATTGAAATTGAGGGACACTCATCCAATCAAGAACATGAGATGTTCAAGGAACCATTCCCAAAGCATGACAAGGGAAAAGCTAAAGCCACAGATGACCAAACCAACTATACTAGAGCAACCTATAACTATGATTCAACCATCAATCACATCGCAATGGACAATTATGTCTCTACCATTATTATCAAGGACAAAACCCCTGAGAATTCTACCCGGAGACCCAGGATTGTCCTAAAAGGTGTTGGATCTTCTTTCGAATCTACCTCTGAATGTAATGTCACAACCCGCCGAGGTAAATTCACTTTGCAAGGTGCTCCAGCCAAGAACACCGCTTCCTCATCAACCAAACCTGAGTATGACCTTGTAGAACAATTAGGGAAGACACCTGCGCTCATCTCCATCCTTGAGCTCTTGCGCATATCCCCCGCACATAAAGCTATTCTTGACAAAATCTTGAGAGACACTGTCGTTCCTACTAATCTGAACGTGGAGCAGTTTCAAGCCATGGTGGGATACCTTTCCATTCCACATTCACTTACATTCATAGAAGCCGATGACGCCTCCGTAAGTCAGCCACATAATGCACCGCTACACGTTGAAGCCTTCATACACAAACATCGAATAAAATGAGTCCTGATAGATGGAGGAGCTGGTCTAAACATTTGTACATTGAGCATAATTAAACAATTGGGATATCATGATAAAGCTGTGAATTCTACAAATCAAATCACCATCAAGGCATATGTTGCTGAAGAACGTTCGTCCAAGGGCACAGTCACCTTGCCTCTCAGAGTTGGGCCAGTTACAAAGGATGTGGTTTGTCAAGTCTTGGATCTAGATCTCACTTATAACATATTGCTAGGACGTCCTTGGATTCATGAAATGAGGGCAATCCCATCCACATATCATCAATGCATTAAGTTTCCTCACAATGGAGTGGAGGTAACAGTTAATGGCGATCCTAATCCGTTCATATACTGCAATAACCTGAGATAAAAAACTGAGACCATCATTCCCAGTAATCGTGAAGCTGTTCCTTCCTCGACATACATTGATCCTGAGTCATTAAAACCTTCGACATCAAAACAAGGTGAGCTTAAAGGCAAGTTTCAAGACAAAGGCATGGGGGAATACACTTTAAATCAGACCATGTACCTACGACAAGTCATGAGTTCCCCAAAAGAATATGGAAGACCACATCCTAACAAGCAAGTATCCATCATGATACTCAAATGGGACCCTACTACCTTTCAAAGATGGGGTGAACTGGAAGAGGAAGATTTATACAAAATGCTTTACAAAGACATTGAAGATGACACACAAGATCACATCAGTCTACCATGTGAGAAATATGGCAAAGGCTTCAAGATTCTACAAAAATTCGGGTATGATGGAAAAAGCCCTCTTGGGTTATGAAAGGAAGGCATCATTGAACCTTTACAACCTGAATTGACTTTCAAAAAGGAACGCTCGAAGGGACTTGGTTTCTCGACTTCCAAGGTCCACACTCAAAGGGTAGAAGAAGCCTTACAAATCAAAGCTGCCAAAATTCAACAAGAGGATCGCTATTCCACAGACTCCAATGAATGGGAATGGGGTTCAGACAAATCTTCTAGTGACTACGAGCTCACCGAGATATTCAGAGAACCAGATGAACCCACAGAAGAAGAGGAATTTTATAAAAGATTCAAAGTTGGTCAAGAAACAACCCATGAGGATTCCATACAGTCCTTGTCTCAAGGTCCTAGGTTGAAATCACATAGGATGAGAACCCCTATCCCAGACTGCGCTACTAGTGATGATAATTTGGATTCGCTCGTGATCGAGACTGATGAGGAGAGTGCCATCGATGATCTCGATAATTACCTTGACATACTCGAATATAACTACATCTTCACTCTTAGCCCCGCTAACTTCGAAGACATTGAAGGCCTTCCCCTTGTTCACCACCAACTCATTGACTGGGATCATGAAGGACCTGCACAGTTTGACACATTCCAAAATGATGAAGCTTTTATTGACTATCTGAGCATACAAGATGATCTTCCTCCTGGGGACCATAGAGCGGGATACACTATAGAACTCAATAGCGTGGCATATTTTGGTGAGGGTGTCGGACCTTCCAGTCGCAAAAATGTGAAAATAAGAACAAACCAAGGGTCTTATGGCGAAAACCACACTGTGGCGCTGTCTGACCCCAAAAAAGTAAAAAGAAAGGACGTATCTGAGGGTGAAAACCTCTCTGAGGCACCCGAAGATGGAAGGCTCGACATTCTCCCAGCATCATATGAGGAAAAGTCATCCATGTTGGTAGAGGAGACTATCAAAACAAACATTGGTACAGAAGAGGTTTCACACAACATATTCCTAGCTCAATCGTTGACGGAGTCAGAAAGGTCAAAATTCATAAGTTTCTTCAAAGAACGACAAATCAACTTTGCATGGTCATACACTGATATGCCTAGATTGGATCCGGATTTGGTAATGCATCATTTGATAGTTAAATCGGGGGCAAAACCAGTGAAACAAAAATTAAGAAAGATGCATCCACAAGTGGCATTACTAGTCAAAGTAGAACTTGAGAAATTATTGGATGTCAGATTCATACGCCCAATTGATTATCCTGAATAGATCTCCAACTTAGTGCCTGTCAGTAAACCAGATCGCAACATCAAAATATGTACAGATTTCAGAGACATCAACAAAGCTTGTCCAAAGGATGACTTCCCATTACCAAATATTGACTTGATTGTTGATCTCATAGCAGGTCATGAAATGTTATCATTAATGGATGGATTCTCTGGTTATAATCACATAAAGATCGTGCCTGTGGATCAACACAAAACATCATTCACTTGTCCGTGGGGAACTTTCTATTGGAATGTCATGCCCTTCGGGCTAAAAAATGCAGCTGCTACATATCAAAGAGCCATGACTACTATCTTTCATGATCTCATGCACGTAACCGTGGAAGATTATGTCGATGACCTCTTGGGAAAATCAATAGACAGAAATACACATTTGGACATACTTTTAGTTGTCTTTGATCGGTTGAAAAAATACAAAGTCAGATTAAACCCCAAGAAATGTGTCTTTGGAGTAACCTCCGGGAAGCTCCTAGGATTCATTGTATCCAAAAGAGGAATCGAAGTTGATCCAGCAAAAGTCAAGGCCATCTTGGAAATGCAACCACCAAGAAATATCAGTCAACTTCGATCCTTACAAGGCAGACTCCAGTCCATATGAAGATTCAAAGCACAACTTGCAGATAAGTGTAATCCTTTTCAGCACCTGCTACATAAAAACATCAAATTCAAATGGGATGATAACTGTCAACAGGCTTTCCAGATGCTCAAAGATTATCTTCTAAATCCACTAGTTCTGATGCCACCAGTTCTAGATCAACCTCTGTTACTATACATATCAGCTACTTCAACAGCACTGGGGGCACTCTTAGCACAACAAATTGCTGAGGGCAAGGAAAAAGCAGTATACTATATCAGTCGCACATTGGTAGGATATGAGCTAAATTACACACCAATTGAGCGTGCATGTCTTGCTGTGGTCTTTGCTTCGCAAAAATTACGACATTACATGCTCACTCATAAGACCAAGTTGGTTGCAAGGATAGACCCATTGAAATACCTTCTTAATAAAGCAACACTTACTGGGTGACTAGCCAAATGGGTAATGATCCTGAGTGAATTTGACATCGAGTATGTGGACAAAAAAGCAATAAAAGGACAAGCCATCACAGATCAATTAGCAGATGCTCCCATGATAGATGATGTTCCTCTAAGTTCAGAATTTCCAGATGAATCCATTTTAACAATGTCATATGTGAAGCCATGGCAACTGTACTTCGATGGCTCATACACATAGCATGGGGCAGGAGCTGGCATCCTCTTTATAACTCCTCAAGGGGATTCTATACCAAAATCATACCTCTTATCATTTCCTTGCACTAACAATATAGCAGAATATGAGGCCTTAACAATTGGATTACAGATTGCAGTTCAGTGGAAGATCCAAGAACTTCGTGTTTTTGGGGACTCTCAACTTGTAATCCGTCAAGCAACTGATGATTACCAAACAAAAGATGAAAAATTAATGCCTTACAAACAAATGGTGGATGACCTGAAACAACACTTCACAAAGATAGACTTTGAGCAGATACCAAGAGAGCAGAATCGCGCCGCAGATGCCATGGCTACAATTGCTTCACTAATTGATCTACCTCCAAATGAGACCCGCTATGAGTTCTTGGTGGATAACCTTTTGGTTCCTTCATATGAGATCATGCCTACTGAGACAATATGTGTTGTCGGTCCTGAGTCCCAGTTATATGGTTCCATTTTCACATACCTTCGTGACAATACCCTACCTCCTGATCTATCAAATAACCAACGTTGCACTTTCATTCGCCAATCCTCTCGATATGTCATTTTAGCTGATATCCTATACCGGCGAGGTCTAGATGACACTCTTCTTAGATGTTTAGAAAGTGACGAAGCTCAGATTGCATTACGGGAAGTGCATGAAGGGATATGTGGTCCACATGCTAGTGGTCCTACCTTGGCCAAGAAACTCATCAGGACTGGATATTACTGCCCCAATATGGAAAAAGACTCATATCAGTTTGTCAAGAAATGTAAGCAATGTCAAATTCATGGAGACCTCATACATGCGCCAACACAAGAACTTCAACCAATTGCGTCTCCTTGGCCCTTTTGTCAGTGGGGATTCAATCTCATAGGCAAGATTCACCCTCCTTCTTCCAATGGTCATAAATTCATTACCACTGCCACAAAATATTTTACAAAATGGATTGAAGCTATGCCTCTCACACAAGTCATTGGAAAACAGATTGCTACATTCATCCTCAACTATATCATTTGCCGATACGGTATTCCTGTTTCCATTATCACTGATAACAGGCGTCTCTTCAAAAATTAGGATGTTCGTGAACTCTGTGACCGCTTCCATATTTCCCATCATTTCTCCACACCATATTATCCCTAAGGTAACGGTCAAGCTAAGGCGTCTAATAAAACAATCCTTAAAATCCTAAAGAAGACAGTCGACAACGCTGGCCGTAATTGGCATATCCAACTTAATCCTACACTTTGGGCCTACTACACAAGTGTCCGCACACCTACAGGAGCTACACCCTATTCACTTGTCTACGGCGCTGAAGCCATCTTGCCTATTGAGGTTGAGCTACCCTCTTTACGGGTCTCTTTGCAAAACATCATCACTGATGAAGACTATAAGGTCTCTCGCTTACAAGAGCTGGAACTACTGGATGAACGAAGACAAACTGCTTTTAATCATCTCAAGGCTTACCAACAACGAATGAGTCGCAGCTACAATCACAAGGTCAAGCCTCGCACATTTGAGGTAGGTGATTTGGTTCTCAGAGAAAACCCCAAAAATTAGCAAGACAGAGAGAAGAAGGGCAAGTTCAAACCAAATTGGCTTGGTCCTTACATCATTACCGCAACATATGGATTTGGGGCATATCAGCTCTCAACTATAGAAGGTGAACCTTTGGAGGATCCTATCAACAACATGCACCTTCGCAGGTTTTACACATAGCTCTTCAAAGTATCCTAATTCAAAAAATACAAAAAAAAAAAAAAAAATTCAAAAAAAATACAAAAAAAATCATAAAAACATAAAAAATCGTTACTTGGTGAAAACCTGGCAAACAAGTGCCTCGTGACACAAAAAACATTGAAAAATAAAAAAAAGTAAGAAAAACATTTCGTCCAACGGTGAAAACCACTTCGGTGGTGCCTTGGGCAAGTACCATGGTGAAAACTGGGTCATCAGCGCCATGTGTAGAGACATTGCTCCTCCCTCCTTCAGGATTCACTTTCATCCTTTCAGTTTGCACACACTCACGACCAATTCATCCATAATAAACTTACCCATTCCCATCATGGCTTGTTATTGATCTACCCAAGATTGGTTCGCCATTCATAATAAACCTTCCTTTTCACTCCTTTCCATCCATAATAAATCAGCTCCTATCTGTGGCCAAGGCAAATCCTACATCTAGTGATGGGTGTGGAACTGAAAACATCACATGTTTCGAGGAGTACAGTTTCTTCCAGCTTCCTTCAGTCTATCCGCGCACAATCCGCAATAAAGCAGCACTTGCATCGCCAGATCCGCAATAAAGTTTCGTCTTCTCCACAATAAAGTATTAGTTTCATGGATTCAGTTAGTTTCAGATGAGACAACAGCAACAATGGGCTTCAACAAATCAAATCTTTCAACAGACTCAGACAACATTATGGTTCAGTGCTATCTATCCTTTCTGTGAAAGTAAACATTGTGACCACAATCAAATAAGACTTATACAAGTGACAAGAGACACTAAACTTGAGGACTACAGTGGATGTTGGTGTCAAGTCTTGGTGTTATTTTGATTTTATCTTTTGGTGATATGTCTTTTAGCTTTTCCAGGATGTCTCTGACTAGAGATTCTATCTCCAAGATGTCTTTGACTAGAAAGGCAAGGATGGGGTATCGTCACCTATTTTTATTTGATGTTTGTGGATTGTCTCTTAGTAATGCTATGACTTGTCCAAGGATATGAGGACACTGTGAGTCTAGTGTGAACTGGGGCATTCCTTGTTTGTGACTATCTTATCTCCATGCAAACAGGTACAATGACTTTCTGGGTCGAACATATGCCTCGATTGTCATAACCTACTTGCCATAATAAAGCTCAATGATGATAACACACAAGAAGCTCTTTCACTTTCATATCTTCTATCTTTCATCCCCCGTTCTTGATTGACTTCCATCATCCTTCTCGAGTCCGCGTAGCCTGCTATCACATGACTGAGTATAATGACACACCAAAAACATCTGCATTTCATGTAGTTTCACCTGCATTACCACATATTAAGCATTTCATACATATAATATAGATATCACAACTGCATCACATCCTGCACACAACACTTGTTAGCACAATTTACATTTGCATTATCATATTCATTTGCATTTCATACATTCACATTTGCATCATGCATACACATATAAAACATAAAAGAACAAAAAAAAGTATATATTGCATTGCATCATGTACATATTTGCATCCATATCATAAAACATACATCATAAGAACATCTCATCACTTAGGTACACATGCATATAGCTTCCGCAAAGATGAATCATCTCATATATATATATCATAAGTGTCATAATACAATGAGGTCAAAAAAATCATATGGCTACAATCACCCGAAGGTGTCTACATCATCATACAAAAATGGTACAATACTGATACATAGGGATCCCTCTATGGCTATGATGAACTCCCTCCCTCGGAGCCACCTGGCCTCGATGGAATCTGAGCCCCTGAAGGACCCACCCCAAGATCATCCCTCCTGTCCCCTCTATCTGGTGGTGGTGGAGGACCCATAACCCCACCACTAGATGCCTATCTCCTCTGGCTCCCTCCCGTAGCTGTCGTTGTCCGCGATGGTCTATGGAAGCTCCTCGCTCGTTGATCCACTGACACTGCACCATAATAGAGATCCTGCCAGTAGGCAATCTCCTCCCCGGCCTGCAGAACATAGGCATATCCGGCCCCTGTGTCCTCTGCTGCCTACCTCCCAGCCCTTAGTGCTGTCTCAGCCTCTGTGTAGCGCTGAATGACCTGGTCTCGCTCCCGCTCAGTATCTCGGAGCTGCCTCCTGAGCCTATCCCTCTCCCTCTCCAACTCCTGGATCTCATCTGTCTGTCCCTGGCAGATCTCCCTTAGCTCCATCAGCTCATCCTCCTCTGCCTCAGCCCCCTGTGGCTCTGCTTGTGGCTCCCCCTGTACGGGCGCCTGCCCTTGTGCCTATGCCTGTACTAGTACCTGTACTGGTGCCTGTACTAGTACCTGTCCCTGTATCTATCCCTGTACCTATCCCTGTACCTGCACTTGTCTGGGACCCTGTGCTGCTGGCACCTGTAGTGGCAATCCACCGCGACCCCTCACCACCCGAGCCTGCCTATCCTCTCCACCCTCCCTCCACAGTGCAACCCTCCTCTCTCCAACTGCCCCCCTCCTCCTCCGTCGGCCTCTGCCCCCATCAGCTCCATCATCATCATCATCCCCACCACCATCTCCATCTAATAGCTCTCCCGAATCCGTTAGGCGTGGGAATGGATGCTCGGCCCAGTATGCTGTGTACTCAACATCCACGCCGACATCCTTAATCTCTGGCCACATGTCCTAGGGTAGGGGCATCATCTCTACCAGCTGCGTAACAGCCTGATCATATGATAATAGGGGCCCAAACTGTACCTGATCTCTCACAGTCCGTGCATACATGCCTGAACCCCGTGGCATCCGCTGAATCCTGCCAAACTGCCTGCCAACCCTGTCCACTAGCTGCCTCTCTAGCACATAGGGCATCCGCCCAATCAAGTACCTGCTTCGGAAGGTGTAGGGAAGCTCTACTACATCGTCCTCCCACTGCTCGCATCCCAGGTATGGCCTCCATATGACCATATCGATGTCATCAATCACCCGTTGCCAATGCTCCAACCTGCCAATCCATGGCTGCGACGTGATCATGTCATATAAATGTACAAAACTGCGTCCATGACCTCTGCCTCTGAAGTGTATCGGTCTCGTCACTGGCAGATGCTCATAGGCCCACACCTGTAACAATGTCACCCCGCAGCCCAATCCCACTGATCTGTGGTACACGAACTGATGCAGCTCATAGTAGAGGTGTGCCAGCACACACAGTCCCCAAGCATATCTGGTGTGTTGTGTCACCAGTGTCTCCAGTGCACCTCCCCAGCCCACAGCCAACCCTCGTGTCGCTCTATCAGGACACAGGAACCCACTGATCGCTCCTCCTATCACTGCTGGCAGCGCCAATCCTGTAGCTGTCATAGTGTCCCAAGCCACATGCCCTGCCCTCATCTCCAGTCCTGGGTCTTGGAACACTAGTCTCATGGCCTCCCTATCTCCATCTCAATCATAGGGAATCAGCTCCCCGTCGATCGGTATCCGCAAAATCCTATATACATCCTCCAGGGTGATTGTCATCTCACCCATCGACAAATGGAATGTACAAGTCTCGGAGTGCCACCTCTCCCCCAGTGTAGTCAGCAGTCCCATGTTCACCCGAAACTCAGGCACATACAGAATATGTCTCAATCCCATAGCCTCAATCGCAGCTCGGTCCTCAGCTGTCAACTCAGGTCGCAATCTCTGTGTTGATGGGAATCTCTCCCGTGACTCCAACATAGGTAGATACTCCTGCAGTCAAACAAATCAATCATGTCAATCATAGTGGCATTCACTATTCATCACAAAATGCTATTTTTTATCTAAGTGCATATGGCTATCTATCCTAGTGACACTCATTGTTCATCATAAAGTGTTGCTTTTGCCCTAGTGACACTCCCTGTTCATCACAAAGTGTTGCTTCTATCCTAGTGGTGCTCCCTGTTCATCACAAAGTGCTCCTCACATTTGCACTCCCTGTTCATCACAAAGTTCTCCTCACATTTGCACTCACTGTTCATCACAAAGTGCTGCTCATATTTTAGTACTCCCTGTTCATCACAAAGTACTATATCTTGGTACTCACTATTCGTCACAAAGTGCCTTGATTTATCCTAGTCTTCCCTAGAGGACCTGCTTGAGTGTATCCTCTCAGCAGCTTATCCAATCAACAACGTATGTTCATCACAGAACTGCCGATTTGACCTAGAAGACACAAATTCACATTTTTGGACACAAATGCGCTTTCCTGACATAAACGCGCTGAAAGACTGCACAGACGCACCTAAAAAACATAGACACGCCTGAAAAACATAGACGTGCATATGCTCTGCACAGACGCGCTTGGGTGACATAGACGTGCCTTCTTGGCACAGACGCACCTACACATCACAAACGCGGCCGCATTTGGCACAGACGCAGTTTCCATCACAGATGCGCTTGGCACAAACACAAACGCGCCTCGTGAGCATAAATGCGTCTAGCACCAACGCAGACGCGCCTGGACGTTTTTTTTGACATTTTTGGACCCTAACCTAAAGCGCATTTATTGCCCTATCTACCATGCATTAATGACAACAATACATGCATCAAAGTACAAGGAGGTTTCGCGGTACTTACCGGCTTTCCTGCCTCTGCTGGCCTCTGAAATCGGCGAACGCGGTCAAATCTATGAATGAAAGCCATCGCTGCTGACTGCTGCTGCTCTATTTTCGCTCTACACTCTGTTCTCGTGGATGTGTAGATGACAATGAGGATGTATTTTCCCCCATGGTCTATCTTATAGACTACCCCTAGCCCTCGTTTCCCGAGTCAGTCTTCATTATCCCGTGACTCTGTCACTTTATCCGGTCAGTCCATTCTAGCCTTTCTTTTCGAGAGATTGTCTGCGATCTTTTCAGACATTTTCATCCAATCTCTCGAGGGGGCATATCATTCCCATCTTGGGGCAACTTTGTATCAGTTCATCTTATCTTCTTTGAAACAACGCGACAAGCCACATTGTCTCAAAGAGGGGCAAAATGTAGACACCTAAAATTGTCATGTCTAATTAAATAAATATTTTATTTATTTAATTATCTAAGCTTAATTCTTCTATTAATTAAATAAATCTTTATTTATTTAATTAATTCATTTATCCTCTTCTAGCCTTATTTCTCATTTAAATAAATACATTTATTTATTTAAATTATCCTTTTCCTAAATTAAATAAATATCTTATTTATTTAATTGATCCCACTTCTTCTATTAATTAAATAAATCTTTATTTATTTAATTAATTCATTAACCTTTTCTACCCATGACACATGTCATTCATCTCTTAATTCATACACTACCTACCCCTTTCATTATTTTATTATTTCTTTTACCTACCCTCTAATCATAGCCGACCTCCTTTTACACCTCTCAATCTTATCCATCCATTTCATATAGTGTCTTCTATATAAGGGGATGCTTCCTTCATTATCAAACCCTAATCAATCATTCTAACTACTTGATCAATTGACTACTTGGCATATGCGATCCTACTTGCAACCACATTCCGTTCTTTGTTGAGCTCTTGTGCACATAAAATCTGAGAGCAAATATATCAAGCAAGATCAATGGAGATAGGAAGAATGGAGATTCAAAACCCTATTGGACATGTGATGGTATAATCTTTGTGATTTCATTTGATTTGCATTGTCTTAGGTAATCTTCATATGTTATGGTGGATCTTTGTTGTTGTTAGGCTAGGGTTTTTGTGGTTGAATTCATTTAGCCTTTCAATATCGTTATTATTGTTATCCATTTTCACCATATACAATAGCCATTGCATCTGCTGCTTTATTCTCATTTCTTGGGATGTGAGTAAATGATATTTCTACAAAGTGTTCTTTAAACTCTTCTACCAACTATTTGTAGGGCACGAGCTTGTCATCCTTAGTTTGATAATCATCATCTATTTGGTTGATGATAAGATGTGAATCACCATAAACATGTAATTCCTTGATATTCCATTCAATAGCCATTTTGAGCCCAATAGTCAATGTTTCATATTCTGTAGTATTGTTTGTGCATGGAAACCGTAGTCTATATGATTTTGGAATTGTGTGTCCCTGAGGTGTGATGAATAAAATTCCTACGCTTGATCCATATTGTGTATAAGAACCATCAAATTACAATTCCCAAAATTTTGTACTTATTGTCAGAATGTCTGCATTAGGAAATTCAATGTGCAATGGTATGCTATTTTGTAAAGGAGCTTCAACTAATTGATCAACAATGACCTATCCTTTGATAGTTTTTCGATCAACATACTCTATATCAAATTCACTTAGTATCATAACACATTTGGCTAATCAACCTGTCAACGTTGACTTGTTCGACAAATACTTTAGTGGATCTATCTTTGCTATTAGCTTCACAGAATGAGTCAGCATAGAATGTCGCAGCTTCTGAGTTGCAAATACAACTGCTAGACATGTCTTCTCTATTGATGTATAATTCAGTTCATAGCTGACAAGTGTTCTACTGATGTAATACACTGCTCTTTCTTTTCCTTCTTCATGATGTTGAGCTAGGAGAAAGCCTAATGATACGTTTGTCACCAAGATATAGAGAAACAATGGTTTCTCTTTGATTGGTGATACCAGTACTGGAGGATTCATGAGATATTCTTTGATTTGCATAAAAGATTCTTCACATTTTTGATCCCATTTGAATGGAACATTCTTATTTAAAAGATGAGTGAATAGATGACATCTATCTGCTAATTGAGAGACAAATATTCTGATTGATTGCAATCTTCCTTGTAAAGATTACAATTGACTTATGTTCCTAGGTGACTCCATCTCCATGATGGATTTTCCCTTTTCAGGATCTACTTCAATTCCACGGGTTGATATAATGTACCCAAGAAGTTTTCTAGAGGTTACTCCAAATGCACATTTCTTTGGATTTAATCTAAACTGATATCTTTCCAGCCTATCGAAGATCTTGCTTAAAATGCTCAAATGTTCTGGTCTTGTATGAGATTTTGCAAGTATATCATGTTAGAGCAATCGGGTCTTTGATTAATTAAACAACATTTGTTTAATTATTTAAGTTCCCTTTATCTCTTTTACACTTAAGCTAACTTTAGGTGCATAATAATTAATTCTTTTATTAATTATTATGTGCAAGCCTAGGGTTTTCCCTTTTAGGGTTTCTTGACCTATTAGAGGTTAATTATTTTCTTTGTATCAATGGATTGTTAGATTATCACATTACATATTTTGTGAATATTGAGCTCTCATCTTTTGAGCATATTTTTTGTGTATTTGTTTTTCTGTTATTGATTCCTTGCTTCTCCTTGTAACAGGTTTATTTCAGCTGGCAGAGATATTTTGGGCTCCTGTGGTATTGTATTTCTCAACTCTCACATGGTATCAGAGCTTCAAATCTGCAGCTATCTGTTCTTGTTTTGAGATTTTTTATATTGGAAGCAGATCTGGGGTTTTTTCAAAAGTTTTTTTTATCCACCTAGGGATAGGCCTTTTTTGCTGAGCACTTTGGGCCTAAACGGACCTCACCATCGTGCTCAGAAGGCCCAAAAATCCATATGGTCATATAAAACTTGACCATTTTTGGCTCCTGAGCCTCTAGCGGTATTTTTTCTCCAATACTAGGCCGTACGACTCTGGCACAGAGTTTGAGAATTTTTTTTTCAAAAAAATAAAATTAAAAAATGCCTTTTTATGCCATGCAGGTCAAATGATTTTTATTTGAACAATTTTTTTTTCAAAAATAAAAAAATCTCACGGCAAAGGCTTTTTTCAAAAAAATAAAAAATCACTTTGGGGTTTCCTCACGTTACGTAGGGTACCGTGGGCCCCCTGGCTGCCGCTGTCAGAGTGGGCCCCATCGATGCCTATCCTCTGGCTCCCACTAGCCCCTGTGCTCATTGCCGCAGATCCACCATCGCTGACCTTCTCCCTGCTGGCCCTTGCGCACGCTATCGCCGGGCCCCGTCGACCTGCCTGCTCCTTGCCCGCGACCTACCTACGCTTCCCATCGCCGCTGAGCTCTCCCCTCTGCCGCCAACCACCGTAGATCCGCCAGCCACCACAGCTCCACTCGTTGCCACTTCTTTGCTCGCTAGCCACTGCTGCGCCACCCGTCCGCCACCGGAGTGTCGCCCACGTGCCACCTCCACCCGCCTACCACCAGACAACCACCCTTTTTGCCTCTTTTAGGGGGGGTTGATTTTTTTGTCATAAATTGGGCAAACGGAGTTGTTTTTTCGAAAACGAATAGGCGCCGGAAAGCTGGTTCTGAGTTGGACCTCATGGTGCTAGATTTTTTTTCCCAATTTTTCTGTTTGACTGTCCTTTTTTCTAGTCAAAGCGGGGTCTCTTTTTTGCATTTCCGGGGCCGTAGAATGAGCATTCGAACTTCATTTTTTGAAAACTTTATATCGTTGGAAATCTTGTTATGTGTACTTTCCATCCATATGGTTTTTCTTTCTAGATTCTTCTCCAGGAATATTTTATTCATTTTTTTTTTGCTTTTCAACACTCTGGTAAATATCTTGGTTGTTTCAGGTCCTGGGATCTCTTCTTTGAGTAGGATGTCTTGGTTTTGGCTGTCCTTTCTATTCCTAGTATTCTTATCATTGTAGCTTCTTTTATATAAACATACTGAGATAAAGTGCCATCATGCATTGTTTACTTGGGATCTTGCACATCTTGTGCCTTATTGTACATGCACTATTTATAAAGTGACACGAGGGGGTTGATGTTTGCCTTTTGTTTGCCATCTACCTTTGTCCAGTGAGTGATCCTTCCATGACATTCGCCTCATGATGTGTGTCAAATGAGTGTTCCTTCCACAATACTATGTACTTTCTCTGTGCCTTCGATATTCTTGGTTCTTCGTCGTGCAGTTTTTGTTGGTTGTTCTTTTCAGTGTATCTATACCTCTCCCTTTTCAACATTATGGGGAGGTTTGTCCCGTTGGTTCTAATGCTTCCTTGGTTCAATTGATCAACTCTTCAGGCTTTGGTTTCTCATGCCATATGTATCTTCGAGTTCAGTTGCTTGCCTTTGTTTGCCATCTAATTCGAGTAGTGTCATTTGAGGGCACTCATACAGATTATAGTCTTGTCTACCTGGTCATGTTCTATTTCAGTGGAGGTTCTTCAGATCATCAGTTATTATTCGACAGTGTTTGGAGGTTCTTCATGCTTTAGTGATTCTTCTGATCTTCTCTTGTTCCTATCTTTTTGGAACATTCTTGTTTGGAGGCTTTTTCAATCCTTCACTTGCCTTTTCCTTCTTTGTTTGGAGTAGAGTTTTTTTCCCATGTGGTTTTCTCTATTTCTCCAGTTCATGGAGATTTGGTTGTATTTGGGTACCTGATCAGGACTTGTTGTTGGGACCCATCTTTCTTGCTTTCAGTAGTTATTCTAGGTTTTAGCTTCTCCCTAAGTCTAGCTTAAGGGGGGGGTGTTAGAGTAATCGGGTCTTTACTTGATTAATTAAATAACATTTGTTTAATTATTTAAGTTCCCTTTATCTCTTTTACATTTAAGCTAACTTTAGGTGCATAATAATTAATTTTTTTATTAATTATTATGTGCAAGCCTAGGGTTTTCACTTTTAGGGTTTCTTGACCTATTAGAGGTTAATTCTTTTCTTTGTATCAATGGATTGTTAGATTATCACATTACACATTTTTTGAATATTGAGCTCTCATCTTTTGAGCATATTTTCCGTGTATTTGTTTTTCTGTTATTGCTTCCTTGCTTTTCCTTGTAACAAGTTTATTTCAGCTGGCAGAGATCTTTTGGGCTCCTGTGGTGTTGTATTTAATCTCAACTGATATCTTTCCAGCCTATCAAATATCTTGCTTAAGATGTTCAAATGTTCTTGTCTTGTATGAGATTTTACAAGTATATCATCTACATAATCTTCTGTAAATGTATGCATCATATCATGGAAAATTGTCATCATAGCCCTTTGATAAGTCACTCCTGCATTCTTAAGCCCAAATGACATAACATTCCAAATATAAGTACCCCATACATAGGTGAATATTGTATTTTCTTGATCTTTAGGGGCGATTCTTATTTGATTGCATCCTGAGAAGCCATCTATTAATGAAAATATCTCATGCCCTGCTGATAAGTCCATAATTATATCAATGTTGGGTAGTGGGAAATCATCTTTGGGACATGCTTTGTTCAAATCTCTGAAATCAATGCAGACTCTTACGCTTTTATCCGACTTTGACACTGGTACAATGCTTGAAACCCATTTTGGATAGGCAACAGGTCTTATGAAACCCACATCTAATAGTTTCTTTAGCTCGACTTTTACAAGAAGAGCAATGTGTGGATACATATTCCTTATCTTTTGCTTAACTGGTTTTGCTTTTAAATCCATATTGAGATGATGCATTATAAGATCTAGATTAAGTCTCGGCATGTCAACATAGGACCAAGAAAAATTTATTTGTCTTTGTCTGAAGAATCCAATGTATTCTTTCCTCTCTTTATCTAATAATCAGGCAGCGGAATGAAGTATCTTGGGATCCTTTGATGTTCCAATGTTTATTGCTTTTGTTGGTTCTATTAGAATGGTAGATCTCTCCTAAAAATATGTAGGGAGGATGTAAAACTTTCCGTCTTCGGGCACCTCCAAGAGGTTTTCACCATCAGATACATCCTTTATTTTCCCTTTTGATTGATCTAGTGTTGCCATGAAATGGTTTTCAACAGTAGGTCTCTTTCCTTGTTTTATTTCAATTTTGTGACTGAAAAGTTTGGCATTCTCCTGTCTGCAAGAAACGTTACTTGATGCCGCAATGGAAGATATCTTAGGTGTTATGGGTTCGACAACATTAAGATAGACAACTAAGTCATGATAATTGGAAAAGACATCTAATTCAAGGTTTTCTAGATTAACTTAATGAATTAATTCAGGATGAAGAATCATTGTCATCGTTAGGTGCTTCAAAGTTCATGACATAATGGTCATAACTTGGCATAGAGTAGGTAATGTCGTAGATAGAATGATCTTGAGGATTATCTCTCCCAAGTATTCTCCAGTTAGTTCTAACAAAATTAGTATTAGCATTTTGTGGTTCACACTCAAATGGATCTTCATCTGATGTTTGTCCCTTAAACAAATGGATTATATTAACACACACGTCTTTAGTACTACAAGTTCCTTCTTGATTATTTTCAATAAATTCATTTGCATTTTTTAGTTGACATACTGGTGCACATGATATAGAGAATTCTTTTGCTAGCTTTTGTCTTCTTTCAAACCCTGCTTCTTTTGGACTAATAGTCAATTCTACTTGACTATCTCTTAGTTCTTCTATGGTTCTGCCATACCTTGGTACATCTTGCTCTTTATTTGATATAAATCTGATATTTCCAGATGCTTGATCTATAGCTATTTTTTCTTCTTGTGGTGTTATTTCTTTGTCTTTGTCATCCCCTTTCTTTTATTGTCTTGTATATGCCTCTTTTCTCTGGATTCTGAGTTCTTCTTGTCTTTTTTCTAACTCCATCTTTTGTTTTGTAATAAACAAGTCTTCCTTTGTGATAGTTGCCTTCTCTTCACTTGATATACTAGATGAGACATCTGGACCCCATTCATATTCATTTGAATCTGTCTTTGAACCATTGTCTAGGACTATACCACTATACCACACAGGAATGTTGTATGGTACAAAAAGTTCTCTGATTTCTGCCATCTCGATTTTCACAGCTTCTAGAATATCTTGTTCAGCTTTTGCACTTGCTCGTATTCCTTGAACTTGTTGACAAGATTCTTCTTTTCTTTTGATTGCAATCTCTTCTTCTTGTTTCTCATGTTCTTCTTGTTTCTTCTTATTGGCTACTATTTCTGCAGCTTGATGTAGCTTTTCTTGCCATTGTTCTTCTTTAGATACTGATTTCTTTCTCCACTTTGGTTGTTTATGATTATGTTGTTTTTTATTTGATTTTAGATATCCAAGCCCTGATTTATTTTCTTTAGATTGTGAGTGGGGACAAATAGGTTCTGAAATACCTTGATGTCGCTTACCAATTGGTCATTTCCCTTCATATCCCATTTTTTGCATGATTTTGTAACCATTGCCATATTGTTCTATGGGAATAATGATTTCTGTAGTTGTTTCTATAGTTTCATTTTCATCTTTGTACAACCAACCAAGAATGTCCTTGTCTTAGGTTTCCTCTTCAAGGGTTCCGCTCTAACAAATGCTCTATTAAACATATCTTTTGATTTCTCTAAGGTCTTTGATTGGATATTTGTAGGCTTTCCATATGACTTAGGTGAAAGTGGACAATTATGCAAAGAATATTTTCCCATTCCTTCATTCAATTTGAGTTTTTTCTCAAAGGTTTCCCATAACTTTTCTTGAATTTATTTGGTAGGATATATTGATTCTTTGTTATGTGGAACTCTTGTATCTTGTGTTGGCTTCAGATTATTGCAATATTGGCTAGAGTCTACAATTATAGTGACCTCTTGTCGTTCATGAGGAAATTTTACACATTGATGATATGTAGAAGGAATTGCTTGCATGGTGTGAATCCACGGTCTTCCCAAAAGAATGTTGTAAGAGAGGTTCAAATATAAAACCTAACATAATGTATTCCTTTCCACAGGTCCTATTTTGATTGGCAACACCACAGTTCCTTTAGAAGAACGCTCTGCTTCATCATAAGCCTTAATAGTTATTTTCTTCTTTGGATCTACTACATTTTCTGAATATCCCAAAGCTTTTATTAAACTTAATGCACAAATGTTTAAGCCTGCTCCACCATCTATGAGTATGCATTTGACACGAGTTTTATTAATGGTGACCTCAACATGTAAAGGAGCATTGTGAGGATGTTGCAAGGACGCGTCATCATTTTCAGAAAATGATAAGCAATGAGCGGCTATAAGGTATCCCACCATGTTTTGGAATTGATCTACATCCAAGTCTTTCGAAACTGTTGTTTCCACTAAATATTTTTCCAAAATTTCCTTATGCATAGGTGAAACTTTGAGAAGTTCCAAAATTGATATTTGAGTAGGTATTATTTGTAATTTCTCTACTAAATTGTATTGTTGTGAAGTGGATGTTTAGTCTTTTATTATACCCGGAAAGGTGACCTTTTCTTTGCTTCTCATAATGACATTGATTGGCTCTGAAGGTGCATTATCTTTAACAATGATGACATTTACCACATCATCATATGTATAAGTGTATTTCACTTTGGCTTTTCCTTTGTCATCTTTTAATTGGGATGGTTCACCTTTGTCATAATTCAGAAGTGGAATTTTGAAATCTAGGTGTGATTCGTTTGTCTTATGGCTATCCACTGTGATAGTTCCATTATCGATTAGATCCTGGATAAGGTGTTTCAATCTCTGACAATCATTTGTTTGGTGTCCTTTATCCGATGGTAATTACAAAAATAATTGTCATTCCACCAATTAGGCTTGACTTGTGGTTCATAACTTCTTGCTTCTGGTAAAACAATTAGTTTGTTTACAAGAAGAGTTTTTAAAGCTGATCCCAATGGTTCTCCAATGTTTGTGAATTTCCTACGAGGATTGGAGAAGAATGACTTGGTTTTATTTCTTTCTTGATTGTTACTATTTGGGATTTGACTTGATAGATTAAAATTTGGTTGTTGTTTTGTAGCACTTTGTCATTTCCTCCATTGATGACATTCCTATTCTTTGACTAGAATTTGGGTTTGTCATTGTTGCTGTTGTAAGAATTATTGTAAAGTTTTAGCTCTCCTTTCTTTACCATCGCATCTTCTATTTTCAGACCATTCTCAATCATCTTGGCGAAGGAGGGAAGACATTGCATTTTTAGTCGATAAATCATTTCACTTATAAGATTATCAATGAATATGTCCATCTTTTCTTGATCAGGTACATCTCTTGGATACCTATTAAACATCCGTTTCCATCGCTACAAGAAGATCATAAAAGATTCACCATTATTTTGTTGAACATTGCATAAATCCAACATTGTTATCTCATTCCTTACATTGTAGGAATACTATGAAATAAATCTATTAATGAGTTCTTCAAAAGATTTGATTCAAGATGGTATTCTTGAAAACCATTCCATTGATTTCCCATTTAAACTCTTAGGGAAAAGACACGTCAGGTAAGTTTCATCGTGCGCAAATTCCATACTCATAGTACAAAACTCCCTAATGTAATCCCGATGATCAGATTTTCCATCGTATTTGTCATATTTAGGCATATTGCAATGTTGTGGAAATGGTGCCATATTCAAATTTTTATCGAAAGGATATGGGCAGATATCTTCTAATGAATACTTCTTGGAGCTTGTTCCATTTTGCATATCTTGTATCTATTGTTGTAGAGTTTGCATTTGTTGAGTGAGGTTTAATAACAGATTATCCATATAGTTTCTCCTTATTTCTTCATAAGTTCTTTTATCACTACGCTCTTTTCTTGTGTCATCCTATTCTTTTCTTGTCTCTTCATGACTTTCTTAGTTTACATCTTCGTTGTTTGGATCATCTGTGTTTTGGGTGTTACTTGCCTTTGCATCTTGTTTCAAGATTTCTATGTTAAAGTCTTGTGGTAATTTAGCTCCTGATTTTGCCAACATCAAAAGATATTTCTCTTTTTGTTTTGCCAATAATTTTTCCATTAGTCTATCAAATTTGAAATCTTGTTCAAGGTCCCTAATGGTGCTATTGACTGCTATTTCGTCAACAACAGTATACCCAAAAGTTTGAAATATCAGATTATCTTCTTCCTCCATTTGTTTTTGTCATTTTCTAAGTTGTTCGTATTGAGCTCTAGTCCAAACTGGCATGTGATTGTTTCAAAAATTTTGAAGTTTTTCAAAGGACAAGTCAATAGGTGATTATTGGTTTTGGAAGATATGCTTTGTTGATTTTACCACTATTGTTTGTTCATTGTGATAAATCATCTCTTTGTTGAAAAGAACGTCCTTGCAAAATTTCTCCATCAAATTCTATCTCGCAACACGTAAATAGTGACGAAAATGGTGTAGGAATGTCCTATGTTTTTGTTGGTGTAAATAATTATTCATCATGGATATTATTACACTTTACTTAAGTTTACTTAGGAAATGCATTTCATAGTAGTTTGGGTATGAGAGACTTGGGTGTTTGTCCCACATTGGGATAGTGTGTGTAGGAGAATTTCCACCTTTTATGGTGTTGATCTTGTTGTTACACTCCACATTCAGTGGGTGATCCACCTCATATGGACTATTATATTGTTTCTCCTACCTACCCACACCTATTTCCTACCTACCCTTGTTTCTGATTGAGCCACATGTCATATTTGTGTGCTCACATATCACTAGCCTTGCCTATATAAGCAGGCTCATCTACATTGTATGAAAATGGAACAATTGATCATTTATCTATTGATGAGAATACAATTTATTCTTATCCTATATTTTGTCTCTCTATTGTACTTTTCATTGAGCTCTTGATCTTGGCAAAATCTCACAGTTTTAATAAAATCTTGCGATTGATATACAAGAATCTTATTATTTTCTGGGTAGATTTATAACTGGGTTTTCTTTTCTTAAGGCAATACTTAAAAGTCATATAAGCATCTGATAGTTTACAAGTTTGTTTGATTCCAAAGTTGGTGCAATTCTAATTTTGATATGACCTAGGTTCACAATATGAAAGATATATCCAAGATAATGAACACAAGATGAATTGATCAAGCTTCGTGATAGAGGATTTGACATATCTTGATGAGAGACTTGACAATGATGTTGATTTTTTGTACTTAAAATGTTTGAATCAATAGCTTGTTGAATCTTTATGCTTATGAAAACCTTTCAAAAATAGCCTGTTGGATTAGTGACCTAGTTGTTGAACTAGTTTGAAAATGTGTGATAGTTTAGAGACAAATCTACTCAAGAAGTGTTTTGATATTGATTTTGAAATTTTGGTTTGATATGCTTTTTAGATGTGAAAAATATTTTGTGCTAACTCTTGTTGCAAAGAGTGTTAACTTATGGGATACAAGCACTGTTTTGTTGTTTGAAAGCGTTATTCTAATTATGTTTCAAGGATTCTTCTCAAATCCTTCAGCAAGTTGTTGGATTTTCGCTCTTTTTTTTTTTAGATGATGATTTTCTCAAATTTTTGACCATTTTGAACATGTCATAGATATAGAAGACACAATGTTTTTGAAAAACAAAATGCATAAGCAATTACAAATCTTATGGCAGGCTGAGACAATAATTGTTGAATCTCACATGGGGTTTCCCTTGAGGCTATGCTATTCAAAGCGGATATTTAGATGCTTGACCCCACTGACTTCACCCTCAACACTCTCTTCTCTGGGGCAACCAAGCACCAGTTTCCATGAAAAATCCCCATGGCAAACTTTATATCTCTACTAAGAACCGTATGTGTGTGAGCCGCTTCAGAGGTCTGACCTCCTGCACCAACAACTAGAAGGATTTTGACAACTAGTACAAGTGGTTTTTAGTAAAGGCTTCCAGTCATGTGGCCATACATGCGACACTTTCAGCCTTGTAAATACAGAAGGTTCCCAGCCTATAGAGGTTACACTCCATAGGGTTTATGGGGAAACAATGTCGGTATGAACTTATCAGCACATGTTGCTTGTGACTTTCATCACAAACACAATTTATTTAGAGTGGATTGGAAGGACTCGATATTAGCTCGCTTCCACTTTGGGTCGTTCCCCTCTCACTGGCCCCCTCAAGGCAGCTTGGGAAGGCAGACCCTCTAAAGGTTATACAGAAAAGAAAGTAGGTCTGGTTTTCTGATCACCGTATGATGGTGAGAGCATACTTACCTACTACTTCATCAAGCACAGAAAACACAAATCTATTTTAGCTTTTTTAAAATCTACGTACAACTATTTTAAAGAAGTCACTCAAAATGCAAGTTGCATGATGTTAATTTATCCCCCTTAGTTAAGCTAAATGAGCATGACATGATGTGTTACTTTTCAATTTTAGAACTCTTAATTTAACTAGGTGAGGAAATGCATAAAATTTGTTTTAAAAATAACCCTACACATGCATGTCAATAGTTTGAAAAATTTAAGTTCTTGGACATTCAGAACTGCAAGAAAATTCTATCAGTTGCAAATAAAAGTGCTATCCTAACAAATGCGTTGTCTTTCACCTCAAAAGTGCTAACCTAAAGGACAAAAGTGCTATCTTGGAACACAAAAAACGCTGCTCTGTGGACTAAGAAGCAAGAATTCTCTAACAAAAGCGTTAACCAAACTAACAAATGTGCGAACCTGAAGGACAAAAGTGATGTTCTGAAGATTAAATGTGTCGATTTATAGACAAAAGCGATAACCTAAATGACAAATGTGCTAACCTGAAGGAAAAAAGTGCTAACCTATCAAATAAAGACGTTGTCAGAACTCACACAAGCGTGAATTTGTATTACAAATGCGTTAAATTTTCTTTTTTCCATAATTAGATAGGATATTAGAAAGAATATGCGAGGCTCTGAGCCCCACGGTAGGTGCCAAAATGGAGTCGACTTGAATTTCATCATCAGAATACTACCTGCAACATATTAGTTTCACAAAATACAAAAGAAATACTACATGAAATCCAAACTCAACCAATGAAACTACATGAAATACATATAAAATAAAAATACTATTATTACCTTCATGATTTATGTCTCATTGTGTCCTAACTCCACTATACCTGGTTGCAGATGGTGTGCTTTCAGACATGCACTAATAGCTTCCAAGATGACATATGCAGAATGGACTGATAACTAATAGTTAACTAATGCTATGACATGCAATGTTAAATGACTATGCTAAATGATTATGCTATTTGCTTCAAGATTAAAACTCACAGATGCATAAGTTTCACAAATGATTAGCTTGAAAAATCACTTGAAGACTAACTCTCTCTCAACTCAAACTCCTGATTTTATAGACCTTGAGAGGATAAGATGATACTGCCTGGATCAACGGTCATGATCAGATCTACAGATTTGGATGGTTGTGAGAAAAGGTGAAGGTTGAGAGAAAGGGGGAAGGAGAAGACAAGTGTCACTCATCTCACCTTGACTGGGTTGTTGACTGAGGAAATCTAGGGATGGTTGGAGAAAATGTAGGCATGAGAGGACAAGTGGACTCAAGTCCTTCCTAACATGTAGGGATGTTGGAGAGAATATAGAAGAATGCTATGAAATATGTGTACGTACACAATATTTCATTAAATTTGGAGGTTGAAGATAAGTGGCTAATAAATGTTTTATTTATTTTAATTTGTTGAATTAATTTAGCCACATGATGGATGAGTTGGCAAAGGAAAGATGAAGTGGAGATGGAAGGCGAGTTGGAAATTAAATTAAATAATTTAAGAAATCATTTAATATTTGAGACTATAGGATAGAAGAATAACCATTAGATATTAGAGATTCAAATGATTGGAGGAAATAATTAAATATTAGATGTTTAATTAATTGTTCAGAAGAATAATTAAATATTGGATATTTAATTAATTAGAGGAATAGGATAGATAAATTAATTAATAAAATGTTTCAATTAAATTAATTAATAGAAAGACACGAAATCAATTAAATAAATTAATCTTTTCAAATTAACTATTTAATAGAAGAATAAATATAAAATATTTATTTAATCGCTCATAGCCATTTTTATGTGTATATGGTAACTATTGCACTATTTTCAACATCTTTTTGGAGAAAATATTTGTAATTACCACCCCCAAAATCTAACAATTAAGGACTTGATTTTTCTTTCAATAATTTCCATATGTATTTATTTTATGATGGAGAAATAATGTGTGTTGAATATTTGCTTAGATCCCATTCTTTTCTTGCATATATTTTATAAGCATATTTGTGTTTCTGTTTACCATGTGTATTACCCTAGTTTAATTTTGATGGTCTACAATGACTACTATTCTTCAAATAGGTATACGTGTAATAATGAAGATTGAGAACTAAGTTGAAGAGTAGTTTCTCTTCATTGGTAAAAGTATCTTTTATATGTTATATTACATAAATGTTTGATACACCCTTACTTTAGTAGCCTTTCTCCCTTTAGCTTATAATTAAACTATTAAAATGAGGATAAAATGCAATAACATAAGTGCACACTCTTTAACTTTTATTATTATGGTTTTTGCACTTATTTTAGTTCATATCCCATTTTACATGTTTTGACCTTGTTTTCACCACTGTGACATTCTCTTTAATTCAAATTTATTTTCTCTCATTCTTTTAATTTATTTCCTATTATTATTCTCATTTTCCTAAGCCATCTCCTTTATTAATATCCCTCCTACCCTCATTAGTATTCAATTAAACCCCCTAATTAACACCTCATCCCATATTTAACCCCTCCTTCCTCTCATTTCAACACACAAGCTGACAAAATACTTCATTCTCTTCTTTTGGAGTCATCTTGAAGTAATTTAGGAGATTAAAAATACTTTGAAAAAAAATTATTCTTTGGAAGTTTGATATAGTATTGGTGAATCCTTCTCTCTTTTCTTGTTTTATAATCTTTTTTCCCAATTTCTTTCCCATGAATCATATTCATATTTTTTTTCTAGTTTTTTTTACTTCTTTAATTTGTTTTTGCATCTAACCTAATTAATTTAAACTTAATATTTTATAATCTTTATTTTATTATTCTTCAAATGCCTATAAAATTCATTGTATTTGGATTATATTTGGTTAATTTCCCCTTTGTCTATATTCACTTTTTCTTCTAAGAAAAAATTTCCCCCAACTTTTCCCTCCCCTTCAATTAATATTTAGCTTTAATTTCTTCTAATTTATATATTTTATTTTATTACTCTTTATATCTATATCATAGTTTTTACATTCAGACATCATTTGATTATTTTTTTCTTGCCATACATTCACTTTTTCCTCTCGAAAACTTAGTTTTTACCCTAACTTTGCCTCCCTTTTTTAATTATTTTTCTTATTCCAACAAATAACTTCACTCCTTTTCACATATATACCAAAATTTTCATTTGACTGATTTTTTCACTTCTCCTATGCTCAACTTTTCCCTTACAATCCTATTTTTATCTAATTTCTCTTGTCCTCTTTCATTCCTTTTTGATTTGAAACAATCTTTTTTCCTTATTTATATCTCCCATTACAACCATCTAGACCAATATAACCATACCTTTAATTTTTTACCATCTATATTTCCTTTAACCTCACCCACTTTATCATCTACCTTCTAAAGCCTCAGTTTTGATTTTTTCTTCAATTTCCTTTTATTTTTAAATTTGTTTTTTCAACTTATTTTCATAATTCTTTTTATATCCACATTAACCCACTTTTTAAATTTTCCTATGTTGTCTTCCTTTTTTTTTTTTCAACCCCTCTCTCTTTTCCTTTTACTCTTTAAACTTTTCAAATTTATGCTTTCAATTTGAATTATTTCTTATTATTATGTATTTTTTAGTTTCTTATTCATCAACATCAATGTATTTTTTTTTTTGAAATTACAAAGGGGAATAACCAGTTTAGTTAATGTTTCTATGTATTTTTAGTGTTTCAAGTCAAATAAAGAAAATTGGTAAATAACATCAAATCAAGATAAAATTGATTTTAAATCACATAATGACTTTTTGTCTAAAATCTTAGTCAATTTCTCAAAGCCTTGACGGACATTTGGACTTGACTAAGTCATCTAGGAGGGCCTTTTTATTCTAAATGGTTTGAAATTTTAGATTTTTGGACTCAATATTCATGATAAATGTATCACAATATCTAACCCTCTACTATTCTAATGTGTCATACAACAATAGTCATCCTCCAGCTTCACTTCAGCAAAGCACAATTGGGACACAATCATATTAAATGCATTCATATGCATGGCTACAGATCCATCATTCTTCATCTTGAGCATATGAAACAATTATACCAAAAAATATTCTTAAACAAGAATTTAGCTTGATAAATTTCTCCTCACTTGTTCTAAAGAGCTTGTGTAGTGGCTTCTTCATGTAGTTTCAACAATATAGAATTTTCCAGTTAGAACCTAAGGAGACCGTTTACTTTTTTGTCCAATATGTCCTAGTTGACTTAAGACATTGCTATGGGTTTGTATCTAGATACAATCTACCATATATCTCTATCTATAAGCATATCCTCCATATTAAGCTTCCATAACTAATATTTAATGTATATCAATATCCTCATCTCTATATTTGATGTGTTTGATATTTTTTCATGCAACAATATTTTCTTTTTGCACAAGCTCTCACTTAATCCAAGAATAGTATAAAAAGTTGTCTCTAACATGTATGACCTAAGATTATTAGGCTTTAATACCTATAAAAAGAAGGAAATTGTGTGAAATATACTTTTGAGCCTTAACATCTTTTGATCATCAAAATCCTAATATAGACATGGTGAAAGCATGGAATGAAAGGGGTTAGGTTGATATTATAAATAAATTCTTAGTGGTGACAAGCAACACAACACACTCGATATTGAAACTATTACAAAATATGGAAGTATGAAATATTTATTATAGTCGCAAGCCTTCGAGATTAAACTAAAAATTAAGGTAATTGAAGCTAGTTTTGGCAGATAGCCTTCCCAAATAAATTACTAAATATTAAATCTGGCAGTGAACCACACAAATTAACATTAGAATACTAATTAGCAATTGCACCTTAGTGTGGAATGGGAATGCCAATGAGGTGTGGAAGCTCAATTAGGGAAAATTTGTCAGTGTGGAAGGTAAATTAGGAAAACTTTTGATATATTTTTTTGCATACATTTTTGCAACACATGAGGTCAATGGGTAGGCCATCTAGAAAATTATGATGTTTGTGTAACAAAGGTCTTAATGGATAAGTGATATCTTCAAATCAAATATGCATCCACTTACATGGATCCAAACACGGTCCCGAAATAATACCTTTGAATCGGGAAGATAATAATGTTACATTACCAACAAGATTAGGTTATGTTTGCAATAGGAAGAGGATGAGAGAGAGAGGGGGGGATAAAGATAGATACATAGATAGATAGGTATATACAAGTACAAAGAGGGAGGGAGATAGATGAATAGAGAAATAGAGATAGATCAAGAAAGATGGATTGAATAAGAGAGAGAGAGAGAGAGAGAGAGAGAGAGAGAGAGAGAGAGAGAGAGAGAGAGAGAGAGAGAGAGAGAGAGAGAGAGAGAGAGAGAGAGAGAGAGAGAGAGAGAGAGAGAGGTGTACATGATGAGACAAAGATAGCTCAAGGGGGAGGGAGATATGTGTTGATACAGATAGAGGGGGTAAGAGTGAGAGAGAAAGAAGGTGATAGAGACAAGTAATAGAGAGGTATAGAGAGACAAAGTGAAAGATAGAGGAGAAGATAGAGACAAGAAAGGAGAAATAGGGTGTGTGTGTGGGAGAGAGAGAGATATGGAGAGGGAGATGGATATATAAAAATAGAGAGGGAGGGAGAGGGAGGAAGAGTAATAGACAGAAGAGAGAGAGGTAAATAGATATAGAAAGAGGGAGTGATGGGGGGATAAGGAAGGGGAGAGATAGAGGGATAGGTATGGTGGAAAAGATAGAGGGAGAAGAGAGATGTAGAGAGAGGTAAGGAGATCGAGATAGGCAATAGAGATAGATAGGAAGATGGAGATGAAGATGGACAAACAAAGAGAGATAAATGTATGGAGAGAAGGAAATGTAGGAATATCTCTTTTTATCTCCCCATCTCTCTCTCTCTCTCTCTCTCTCTCTCTCTCTCTCTATCACACAGACACAGACACACACACACACACACACACACACACACACACACACACACACATCATGGGGGCTTCACTGGCTAGGCAATATTATATCGCGTGCATTCATATTGGGGGGTTTAAAATCCAAAAAAAAGGGTACAATATATTGTCTATTAGTGAAAATAGGGGGGTTTTTAATTCGGGCTATGAAAAAATACAATATCTAGTGAAAATAGTGGGGCTTTTAATTTAGGTTGTGTATTAAGAGGGGGTGACAAAAAAGGAGTTTAGGGCAATATTTTTTTAAAATAAGGGGATTATTTAGTATGCCATGAACACACATACATGCATTCATATTGGGGGGTTTAATATCCCAAAAATGAGGGTACAATATATTGCCTATCGATGAAAATAGGGGGGTTTTTTATTTGGGCTATGAAAAAATACTATATCCAGTGAAAATAAGGAGGCTTTTAATTTAGGTTGTATATTAGAAAGGGGTGACAAAAAAAGAATTTAAGAAAATATTTTTTGAAAATAGAGAAATTCTTTAATATGCCATAAATATATATATATATATATATATATATATATATATATATATATATATATATATATATATATATATATGATCAATAATTATTAATTATATTTAGAATAAAAAAGCTTCAACCCATCTTCATAAGAGTGAAATAGATAAGCAGTAACATAATAGTCCCCAAAAAGTTTCCTTACCCATTTTAACTTTGGTGCTAGGATTCTCAAAATCCATTTGGAAATAATTTCTAGAAAGTCTACTGACGTAGGAAAGCCAATATTTTGGCATAGATTGATAGCCCCAATTCATAAATGGCAAACTCAACACTATAAATATTTTAATCCATTTGAGAATTTTCTTTTCTTACTGAAGGGTTTTTAGTTGTTAAATTCCTCTTTAATTTCTTTGCATACAGGGTTTTAGCCAATCCATGTTACTTGTTTTTTTCTTTTTTTTTTCGTTGGTAAGGTCTAGGGCTTGAAATTCAAGAAATCAAAGTATTTCTATGAGACTATGTGGAATGAAAATTAGTCTAAGAAAATTTCTTATTTACATTGCAAATATCTTACACAGTTGCTTGCAGTGTTTAACAACTAGTTCAATAGTAATTGATGTTACAAAGTAATGTGTGTGATAAAGATAACAATATTTTGTAGGAGCAAAAAGGGAATGCAAGGAAGAAAATTGGACTAATATTCATTTATTAGTCATATAATATCTGTGGGCTATGATTGACGTCACCATAAATATTTTAGTAGGAAAAAGACCCCTTGAGAATAGAGCAATACCATTTTTCATAAACAACACAAATCACGAATACCATTTTCCTCGTACAACAAATGGCAAAGCTTTTTAACCTCTCACTCGTGAAACAAGACATGGGAAGTACTCTTAAGAATTAATGCGTGAATAGTAAAGATAAAAGAATAAAATGAATGAACGAGATTCTTATATCGTTTTGCAAGGTTAAAGGAGCATTTTAAACCATCGATTCTTCAAAGCAAGTCGTCCATTTCAAATAAGAAAACGCCTTGGACATGAAAACAAAACTAAGTCATGGTTATCATGGCAACACAACCATCCAACTTACAATACTAAGATTATTAGTAGTTTGAATATTTTTGGTGGTAAACCACAAAAAAATGACAAGACGATTAGAAGAAAGATTATTTTATTATTGTTGAACATAATAAGCAATATAAAAAAATAATAATATCAATTGAAAATAATTACACATCCCAATGACTACATAGAAGTGAGTAAATCATTAAATGTAAATGTTGGAGCTCTAGAACCATCTAATCAATCACAATACCTTATGGTAGGCCCAACAACCTAGCAATATTAATTGACAAATAGCAACAATGGTTACAATCCTTTTCTTTGCAAGCACGCTAGTGTAAACTAACATTTATATCATATAAGAGTTGTTCTTAAGGTATCGATTAGGTATAGCATAGAATTATTTAAAGTTAAGATTAGCAAAAAATGTGATATGGCAATTCTTAATATTGTAGTCATGTCTTTACAAACTATATTAGTAATATTTATTAATATCAAATAGTATAGATGTGAAATAGGTACAACCAACCATGGTAAATGAACAATAATAGTGATTCAACACTAAGATTTCATCAAAATAAGTACTTTAAAATCATATCCATGTAATACATGAAAACTTCTCACAAGCCAAAATTTAGAAACTCCACACACAAATTTTTTAATTTCACACTAAACTAAAATATATTATGAAAATCTCATACAACCAAAATAATTAAAGCTGAAAGAACTCTATGACTATTCAACATAAGGATGATTAATGGATGAAATTATTCAAATGAATAAGTAGGTTAGAAAAGATTATCATTGTTCAATCTCGGGATAAATGAATTTGATAATATGAAATAGTAATCCTCTCCATTCCTCATCTCCTTATATAAGCTTGTCAAGAAAAACCAATATCATTATGTTTTTCTTTGTTTCCTTCACACTTAATTTTTGGAAAGTGACTTAACGAACAAATAAATTTTTAACTAAGATAGAAAATCTTAAGGGTTGAGGTCCAACGATTAGTATTATGAAGTTGAGCATGATCGACAAATGTTCTAAGCATAATTTGATGCCCATTCCCCCAACAATCACAAGTATAAGGACTTGATGAACAAGTAATTTTTTTAACTAAGAAGAAAATTTGTAGGGTTGAGGTCCAATGATAAATATTACGAAGTTGAGCATGATTGACATATGTTCTAAGCACAATTTGACGCCCAAAAAATAAATAAATGGGAAAGAGCCTAAACATAAGTTCAAAATGCTTGAGCTTGCAATATTTTACATAATGTGTGCATATTGTTGTGTAAATGCTTCTTAAGATATATAAATGGAAAAGATAGTTTTTCAAGTCACAACCAAGTAACACACCAATTGGTTTATGAGACATCCATCAGTGTACTCTACATAGAGATTTTTTCCTAAGATGCAAAGAGTACATAACCAAGCTATTGTACAATTGACATCAACAGTACAAACATGTTATGTTAACCCTACAAATTTGTGTTTGCCTCTTGTTAGCAAGGAAATACACACCATTAACCAAAAAATAATAATCTCAATTGCTTGAGTAATAGTTTTGATCAAATTGAGTATTCCACCCACTACATTGACTGATTGACTAAATAAATATAAAATGAATAAATAGGTCAATGATTTAGACCAAACAATATTATAAATAGTGTGGTGTTGTAAAAGTTACAATACAAGTCATGAACAAATTTTATGTTCACTATCATAACGAAATTCAAACCTAATAGTCAATAGGTCCTTGGTCTACTAGTGAAGTTGAAAGGTTCTTATGAACCCATCAAGGATCAGTTCTTATTGAATGCTTGACTTTGACATGTTAAAGGGATAAGAGTAGGTGCCCCAAGCAAATTTGGTGGAATGGATACCCCTCACTCCTTGGTTCTTAGCCAAAGAGGTTCTTGTGCTCCCGTATCGAATAACAAAAATGAATTTGTGGATGACATCCCAAAAAAAATAATAAAAATTCAAACCTAATATTTAATATCTCAAAATGATCACAATAGCACTTTTGATCTTTCCAAAAGATCAAATTCCTTTGTCTCAAAAATAAGTTGTTTACCAATATATCTCATATCTTAAATATGACCTAATTAAAATAGTGTTAATTTTGATATATAATGTATAAAGAGATATCCAATTCGATAGTAACCCACATTTCTAGATAAAACCCAACTCTATTTTTGTCTTGCATGACTACCATTATATCTATCATTTGAGGCTCATACCTAAGTTCATCTCCTTGTACAAGACGAACCTCTTTATCTTGAGATAGAAAGCTCATAATTAGCTATAAATTCCTTGTTCTAGGTGGATCTAAGTCTAGTCTTGAAAATCCTTGTCCAAGATAAACATTTAAGCTCTTTTGACTTACCAAAGACGTGCGAGATTAGATTGTTATAATTTCCTTTTATATTTGACGGTTAACCTTGGCATACTGTATTTGATTAGTAATACGGTTAGTATAAGTGTAATAATAATTGTCTTCTTTTTATTGGTTTGTTTGCATGTGTCCTGTAAGGCAAGGAGTGGCATGCACTCTTGGCTCCTTCTAACATGTACTCTTAGATTCTTTGACAGGTCAAACATCACAGGGATACAAAAGTGTCCTTATTTTATTTGCATTTTCACCTTAAAATCTTGAAAACTGTCAAAAGGTATCAAATAGTTTTACAATAGTTGTTAATGTTTTGTTTTCTCATCAACCAACGTGTCTTGCTTTACCCAAAAATTAATAAAAGCTAATAAAAAGGGGCCAATCTAGAATTCTGTCGTAACATGCAAGTTATACATCTTTTGAAAACAAAGTTTTTAAAAATTCTTCTAGTCAGAGAAGATAGAAAAAATAAAGCAGATTGTTCATGATAAATTGATATCATATACAAAACTATACTAAAATACCTGTGTTTAGAAAAATTTATGTAAAAAATGATCTAGAAAATCATTTGATTTTTTTTTATTCCATTCAAATTATATTATTCAATTCATAGCTTTCTTTCCATCAATCTCTTCTTATTTTCAATGGGGGCTGAATTGTTAAATAGAGAATGAAATCCAAACCAAATAAGAAAAGAAAATTGCAGATAAGGATCTTTGAAATTGCATTTTCAATTTTTATATTTTTATCCTTGCTTTCTGTTTTTCTTTCATGGATTCTTGCTGAATAGTGGTAGCTACCAATGTAGATGCCTATAGGCATAATTAATATTTCCCATTGTCACAACCTAAATTAATTCATCCCAACCTGGTTTCTATGGCTATCTCTAGTATTCAATCTCTTTCACTATATAAATGCTTTACTTCTGTTTAACAAGTATTGGATATTATTTTTTTGCAGGCATACACGAGTATGGGAACAGCTTTGTTTTACAATTCTCGCTAATAGAATATATACATAATGCAGCTGACTTTCGATATATTTTAGTTTCTTAATAGCAAAATATGTTGTGATGATTTCGTTGGCCTAGTCATATATTCTAAAATTGTTTAGTGATGCAACATATTTTAGTTGTAGGAACCTTTAGTACACGCATCGGTGTCAAACCAAAATATGATTATTATGAACATACAAAACGATCATAGAAAAAATGACTACTCATAGGAAACAAATCATCCTTCAAGCATTAAATGCTACAATTTTCTTTTAAATTCCACAAAATTAAAATATATAAACAAAATGTTGCCAATACACATTGCTCATGTGAAATACCATACAGGCAAGAAAGGCATGTGAATAGCTTAAATCAAATGGGCAAAGAATCCCAAGCTGTCTCACTGGAAGAAGGATGAAATCTTATTATCGGTTAAATGAAACTTGAAAATCTGATGATGAATTGTTTAGTCAAGAATCTGTGCAACCATGCAGAATAACATGAACAAGATACCCAAACCAACAATTCTATTTATCACATATCTTGTTTGCTTGACAAAAATTTAACCTCAAAATAAAGTGTAACATTTCACCAAAACGTAACAGTCGGCTCCATTTAGACTTCGTACATATTGAAGAGAGTTGGCGATTGCTGGCATCCTGAAAAACAGTGTATTAAGACATTTTAGCTTCAATTGTGAGTTTTTAAAATTTTCTTACAAATCATGTTGCAAGAGGTTGTGCTTAATGAGAGATGAGCATACTTACTGCAATCAAAGATTTGCTGGAAGAACCTTCCCAGAACATGCACCAAAGCCAACCTTATACCCATCACCCTGTACATAAAAAAAATGTCACCAAATGAAACTACATAGAAACATCAATCAATAAAAAATTTCCCAAAGTCTAGTCTCCATTCATATCTACATTTGCACTGACATCTATGTTCAGCGTAATAATTCTGAATTTGCTGTAGCAAACTTGGATTTTAAAGTTTGACAGTTAGAAACATTGAAAAGTAGATGACTACCATATTCACTGTCTATTTGTGGAAAGGATACTTCCATTTAGAAACTTACTGATAAAATGTGTTATGTACTCCATACTGCCACAGTACTACATTATTTGTCTGGACCAAAGCACTTTAACTGTAGAGTTCCAAATTCAACTAGCTTCTGTAGCCTCATCAAAACCAGAATATGGCATACCATTAAATTGATCTTAAATTTCAACTTCAACGAATGAAGCACAATTCTTATGAAAGTAGGTCTGTAGAATGCCATTGGCTAGTAGAAGACATACAAATAGCAAGGACCTTGTGCGACCAAGAATGACACGATACCCTAGCCACTTCCTCACTTTGCAAAGCATTCTGGCCGCAAGTCCTTATCTCAAGAAAATACTTGTGTTTGATGTTTAATTGGAGTCTCCATTTTCTCAAAAAGTTTAAGGGGAGAAGATTGCAAGAATAATTTTGTATGACACATTCATCAAAAATGGAGAGTTAATAAGGGTAAGTAACAAATAAAAACATAAACTTTATACAAAATAATCTATTTGCTGTTTTTTTTTGAGGGTTTAATTTTGTAATAACTTAAAATTTGTTTTCAATTTTTTAGGTGATAGAACCTTTGGTCAGAGTTCTTATCATGGATGGAGAGGGTATGGCAATGGGTTTCCTTTATGAGGCCATGGATAGAGCCAAAGAGGCCATATTGCATTACTATGGCAGAAAAAAAAAATGAAATCATTTGGCATATCAGTGATCATAGATGGACAAACCAACTCTACCAACTAATACATGTCTTGGCCTACTCCTTGAACCCAAAATTTCTACATCTCTAATACATTTAATGCCGATGAGGAGGTCATGGCAAGTGTTATTACATGCATGGAAAAGATAGTGCCAAATTGTGAGCTGAGGGGCAAAGTTCACGATGGGTTAGAGGTGAGATTTGATATATCTTATTTATGAATTTGGCAATGTTGACTCTCTAGAAACAACCGTTTTACATGCATAATAATTAATTTTCTATATTTTATCTATCTATTCAAGGTCTACAAGGGTGCGGAGGGGAGACTCCTTTCTTCAGCTCAAGCAATTAATAGGAGAGAAAAACAACTAGATAAAAAGTTAGTTCAATAATACAAGCAAAAATTAGAAACTTGATTCTTATATTTTTTTTATTTTATTCTTATAAAAAAATGTTTTTTTTGTAGATTTATGGTGGGAGAATTATTATGTTGGTATGCCAAATCTTCAAAAGCTAGCCATCCGTATTTTCTCCCAGCCATGTAATGCTTCTAGGTGTGAACACAATTGAAGTTATTTGAGAACATTCAAACAGGTTAACCCAACGACGCCTCAATGATCTTGTCTTCGTTCGATACAACCTCCACCTTCGAACTAGAAAGGTGGAGGGCATTTCTCATGAACCCATCGACTTGGATGATATTGATCCTTATGGTGAATGGAATGTCGATGAACAAAATGTTGATGATGTCCTCCATATAGATGAAGATCTTGCAGAATTGGAGAGAGGAGCAGCAAAAGAAGCAGAAGTGATAGAATTGGATGGAATGGAGGAGAACAAAAACACTTTTGAACAAACAATCCATCATCATTTTGATACTGTAGAACCTTCTAGTTAGAGGCCTGAAAAATTAAATTACATTAGGAGGAGAAACAAGAAGATGTAGATTGTATTTGGTTGTTTTTTCTCATTTTGACATATCATCATATGTAAACATTTATAAACTTATGATGCTGTTATAGATTTGAAAGTTTGAAACTTGAAAGTTTGAAACTATGAATTATGAAAATTTAAAATTTGAGAGTTTGAAGATCATATAACATGTGTAATTCTTGAATTATGATAAATTGATAGTCAAATTAGGCTTTCATGTTCTCTAAATGCCTTAATATCATTTTTTTGAGTAATTATATATATTTTTTTTGCTGATTCTGTGACGAGTCTTGAATCTGAGTCAAAATTTGCGCTGCTGAGTCAAGTCTGAGTTTGAGTCCTCAAACTTTGATATGCATTGAGGCTGAGGAAATTCAACACTTTCTCGAATTTGTAGATGTTGTAGGTAAATTTAATTTATGCCATATTTACTTTCATTTTAATGTGTTTTTTGAGATGACTTGTGAAGGTGCAGCCAAGGGACATGTCTATTTAGGGGATATCTCAAACACATCCCAAAAATTTCAAAAAAATGGGGACAAGGTTGGGCTACGTTACCAAGAGATGTGTTTCCTACCCCTTGAGACGCATATCGAAGACAGAGACCCGTTTCCGATACCAGAAACTTCCCGATGCATAGGCCATTTACATCAGCTATGGTACCAACAATTTTTATATCAACCTTTGTTCAATTTTAAATTTAACATTAAATTTTACCACTGTTCTTGTTTTCAAAGTTCTATGTCATGATATTTTCTACAAATTATTAAATTATATTAAAAAAATTGGCATCTCAAAGTACCCCCCGTCTCTTATTTTTGAAAATTAGCCGTACCAGTACCGGTACCAATCTCTAGCATCTCCAAGTACCCTAGTCTTGGGGTAACCTTGACGTTGGGACATCCCTTCTAAGTTCCTAAGTCCCCAAGACATCACTAAGATCCCAAGGGACACATCGCCATGGAACATTGGCTTTAACACAATTTCCAAGAAAAGCAATAGTTCATCATATATAATGCTAAACACAATACACTATAATTGAAAAATATGACACTATCTTAGGAATAATCATGACTAATTTTGTAATTTTCATGATAGCAGCAATGTTACTGCATAAACATAGTTTGAATCCAAACATGTATCTAAACTTGTTCCCATAAAATAAGTTAACAAAGAAAACACCCATGACACTACCTTAGGAAGAATCATGATTACTTTTGTCATTTTCATGACAGCAGCAATGTTCCTGCATAAGCATAATTTGAATCCAAACGTGTATCTAAATTTGTTCCCATAAAATAAGTTAACAAAGAAAAAGCCCATCACATCACCTGCTATTGGTCCAGAAGATAAGAGTCATGGACATTAAATAAATTTCTTTCCTAAAACAAGTTCAGTTATGTTACACCATGGTTTATTTAAGGAGAAGCAAAGACATAAACTATTTCCCCCTTGACACAAGGAACTCACTTTACCTACATTTAAGCATATGATGATACAGTGTCCAAGTGGTTCAAATAAATCAGGGACACCGGACAATTAATGAGTGAATATGATAGTTGTGAATTTGAGCCCATGCAGTCATCATCCTTACCATTTACTCATAAGAACAAACCATGCTGAGCACATTAAGTAATGGAGGACATTGGGAGCACATGGCAGCCTGTTTAGCAGTATGGGGAAAAAGACATCCTTTTAATGCTCCACTACAAATATGTCACCATTGACAGAAATGGATGGATTTAATCCCCATTTGTCTATTAACATGGAAAGAATTCAAGCAAGAGAAAATTTATATTTGATCCTCCATGCATTGATTTTTTCATATTGATATTGAAATGTTCACCCTTGATTTTTTTTGTGTTTGTTTGATAGAATAAGACAAGAATGCGGAAAGTGTTTTTATTTGAAGTTCATTCAGCATATTTGTTGCACATATAGAATAAGCATTGCAATGAAAGAGAATGGACAATTCATTTGCATTTAAACCACATATATCATCATTACAAAATCAATAAGCATTCAGTAACAAACTGAAATCAGTTTGTTTTACAATTTCAGACATGGGAGTAGTCTCAATTAGAATGCTCAGAAAGTGACCAGCACCAAACTAGGCACCAAAATGGGACGAAGGCGATTCTCAAGAAGATATTCCATGCCTCCAAACTCAGTCAAATCTGCTCCAGCATTTTCAATCTTCAATTACCAATATTAAACTCCAATACTATTAGTTTTCAACACCCCAAATGCAGACTTAAACCAATTTCCAAAACCCACGTGCTGAAAGGAGTGTACAGCGTTCTAGGAAGGGTGATTTGCCTTAGTAAATCAGCTCTCCACCAAAAACCACAAATGAATGCTCAAAAGGTAGTGCCCAGCTATGAGGAATGCAATGAAACAATATCCAGAATGAAAACTATCACCCCCACTGAGTTATGAGCAGAAATTTGATATCCAATATCTCTGAAAAAGCTCGCCAGCACACAGAAAAAAAGCACAAAAACACTACCAAATACGAACAACACTCCAAGAAAGCTCACACCACCAAAAACTAAATACCCATATCAAAAAACTTCATAAATCTTCGTTATCTTCAAACCTAAATCACCAAACCAAGCCAAAATCACTCTTAATCTCAAACCAAGTACACCAACCAGCTGATGTGGATGTTCCACCGACGAAACCATAAACCAAGAAGAGGGTTTTCGTCCTCAACCCAGCAAAGAAGAACTCTCAAAGCTCATTCTAGTAGCATCTCCTTAAGTTTTCAAACCGATAATATGCAAATGAGAGCTCAAACTCATATTTATATGAAGAGGGAAGAATTAGGGCAGCACACATTTGAATTTGAATCTATTCCCTCTCATTTAACTTTTTGAAATAACATGAAATTACCCCCATATAGTTCGACCCCTTTTGAGCTCACAAAATAGTCTTTTTGAAACACTTTATTCAATCCCATGTCTTTGCATCACTTTTGGAGGCATAATATAAATCTTTTAAATTATTAAAACCCCACCTTGCCTTGGCGTCACTTTAGAAGTCTAACTTGCTTTTTAAAAACAACTTAAAGTGATGCATTTCCCTAGGCATAGGAATACGGGGAACACTTTATGAACACGTCACCCTTCACTTAAGTTATTGACTTTATAAAAGAACACTTAAGTGAAATAAATAAAAAATTATCTTGTTAACCTTAGAACTCACCAAGGCACTAAACTAGAAAGCATTGCACTTTGAACTGAGAGGAGATAGAAGCCAAGACCAAGTGCTAAAAATAGCACTTATAAAAATTAGCCATGTGCTAAAATACATCCACTTAGCCTACGGGAACCTGAGGAATGGCTAATGGAAACCTCGAACTAACTAGATGCAAGAAGGGGACATTACACATATTTTATATCTTCATAATAATAAAAGCATCTACTTGTTCATTACCCATATAATTTGCACGTTGATGCGTGTTCTATGCATGTTGAATAAGAATAATTCCATGCAGATTTTGTTCTTGGTTACCTTGAGCTTGAAGGTAAAACTTGAAGAAAAAATAATAGTATAATACAAAACCATCTCTAAATTTTGTGCTAGGAATGGAATAACTAGGTGGCAAATGCACCTATAAGAAAATTTTTGTAAGGAGATAACCACTAGCATATATATCTTTAAGAAATGTATACACAAATCATCCTTTCTTTAAAAAGAATTTTAATTTGTTATTATTTTTTATTTAATATTTCTTTTTCTAAATTTTTTTAAACAATTATTAATTTTATCTTTTTTTAATATATATAAAATTATAAATTACCTTAAACTAATTATATTTATATTTTAAAATCTATTTATATAGAATTAATTTAAATTTATTATGAAGACGAGTTTTTACCATTAATTTTCTTTCATAGAATATAGGTTTAGTAAAATAATCTTAACAAATTTTAAAATAAAAAATATTATATAATAAAAACAATCAAAATCAATCTCAATACTTTGGAGATGTTGCACTCTACCCTTTCTTCGTCTTCTGCAACCAGCAACATCAACCCCTGCAGTCATGGCACTGCTTTTGATGTCAAGTGTCTCGAGGGCCAAGTGCCATTGAATGTGCGTGCCCTACGTACTGCCTCATGCACAAATTTCAAACACAAACCGGAGTTGAGTTTTGCAGATGCCTTGCGGAGTGCCAATAGGGTTTCTCGTGCTGCCCTGTGCCCTTCTATCCCTCGCTTCAAATAGGGCTCGCTTGTCGGTTCCAACTCAAGGGGTTCAGCGTCCCTTCCTCCCCAGCCTCACAACAAGCTAGCGGATTGGGGTTTGAAAAAACGATAAAGTGGAGACTCGAGTTTGGCTTCAATTGGGCTCTCTAGGACATCGGCCTCTGAGAAAATGGATGGCCATGACTCGCACATGGTTAAGATGGAGCGCTTGACCTGGGATGCACGTCTCAGGCGACAAAAGATGATGCCCTCTCCCCTGGTCAATGATGTTTCCCACCCTTCCAACAACCCCACTCTCAAACCCGCCACTTCTTCTATTGTGCTAGAGTTTACAAGGGAGTTGATAGAGGAATCCTCTGAGTGCGAAGCCTTCTATGCCACAAGGGGTTTGATTGGGCAATTTAATCAATTACGGCCTGGGCTCCCTAAATTGCACAAATGGATCTCTTTTGTGTGGCAACCCTAGATGAAAGGCAATCTGGAAATTTATCCATGCACACGAGGATTCTTCATCGCAGTGGTTGATAATGTTAAGAATCCAAATGTTGTCATCTACAAACACTGGTTATGGGGGCAACATGTTCTTTTGCTCAAATCCTAGTCCCCGGACTTTAATCCCTTCACCGAGACTTCCAAGGTGAAGACTATCTGGGTCAAGCTACCAAATCTCGCATTGCACTTCTGGTTTGAGGCCTGTGAGGCCCGTTTTAAAACAATTGGTGATAACCTGGGCAATTGATTTTGAGACAAAAAAATTTACTCACACAACCTTTGCCCAGATTCTTCTTGAGTTGGATAGATCGAGAGATCTTCCAGCCAATATCTCCTTCAAGTAAGATGGTCAGTGCTCGTCACAAGTACTAGATTATGAAGTTTCACTGTTTCGGTGCAGGCAATGCTTTGATACAGGTCACACAACCAATGTGTTCCCTAAACCCAAATTTGGTGATTGCTCAGGCTCTTGGTGGAATGGCTCTCTTCCACATCATTATACCGTGCATGCTCCCTCTGAGCACATGACAAAGAAAGCTATGGAAAAGTCCATATCTTCTCCAAGCGGTGCAAGTACCTATCTGGGAGCTGCAAATTCAAAGATTATCAACAAATCTTCTTCTACTCCAAAATCTCCTAGGTTGACTATAGAAAGATCTGCAGTTGTCTACCAAGATATCTGCTATGTGGCTCAAGGTTCCATGAAAGCGGTCTCATTACTCCTGATCCTTCCTTGTTCCACGTAGATGATGGCAGTAATGATGATTGGAAGGAGGTGAAAAAGAAAAAGAAGTCTCACTTAGGGGGATTGGATAAAGGCGGACATCATTTGTTGCCCCGTCCTCACACCAAAGGTGTGACTAATTAGTAGAATGAAGTTTTGGATTTTATCTTTGAAATTTGTTCGGCACCCTGATGGGTTGCACTTTATTTTATGGCCCTCCATCTTGGAACTGCCCAAATCAGATTTGTATTCATTTTATATATTTCCGCAGCCTTGGCTGCACATTATCTATAAAAAAAAAAAAATACAATCAAAAGCATCTCATTATAAAAACCAAAAAAGATAAGGAACTTTTTATGGTGTAAAACATCAGCGTTTGGAAAAAAAGATTCCATTGAAATTGTGGAGCGAAATTATAAAAGGAAAACCGAACCGCCTGCTTTAATAACAATGGATACACCATTAATGATTCCGTCATACCAAGTCTGAATTAAATAGATTTTTACGGCAGCGATTTACAGATTCTGACAGCAGTGGCCGGATGTTTTTTTAATTAATATTTTATATATTAAATTACTGTGATTTACAGATTTTGACGAGATTTACGGCAGTGTTTTTATGTACACGGATTGTATGACCCCTATATGCCACTGTAGAATGTCTATCGATGTTAATAAATGGATAACATACAAGACCAACATCTGAAACATGAAAAAGATAAACACACATCAGCGTGAAATAGGAAAAGTTCAGTTAAACCCTACAAAAACGATCAATTGAACATCATCATAAAACCATTTGGACCAATTAAGAACACTATGAAAATAGCTCTCAAAAACTGAGTCTCTTTCTAGTTTCTACAATAGAAAAATGAACCCTAAATAATTCAAATTTTGTCTTAAACTTATTTAAGAATAAGTTTAAATTCATACTAGCAACTCCATGTAGGAACGCAACCAAATTAGTACAAGATGTAAAAGGCAGCAGAATAGCTGAGAAAAATTAATCAGATGATGATTAGCATTTTATCCCCCTTTCCATGTCTCCGTATGGAAGAAAGCATAATCTATGTTGAGTGTTTTTCTTTATAGTGGTCTCACTATGGCATGGGCCAACTCAACAAATTCTGAACATTAGCTTTTGCAATGGCTACTAAAAAGCCTCCATACATGGAAGTTACAAGCACCCAACTCATACTTATTTAATGTCCTCTATTAATTTGCTTCTTCTCATGGATGGGCAGGAACAAGAAGTTGGAGTGAAAGAAGCATTCCTTGTTGTTTAATCATAACATTATCATACAATGTCCATAATCATCAACTGCTCATTTAAAAGCACATCACTGGGCCTATAAAAGGAGAATTAACTCAAACAAGAAATATGATATTCACATCAACTTATCTTGTTCAATTCATTGTTTCCCAGATACTACATTCATGCCCATATTGCGAACGGTGTACTCAATTAACTTATTTGGCTATTCTAGAAATATAGATCAATACCATCATGAACAGAATGGCCTCTGAGTGAATCTGCCCACCAGTATCATCTTATCAGGGGAGATAGTTCACCATAAATCAACTTATGTGTGATATATTTCCTCCCCACTCCAAAACAAAATGGGATGAAATCAAGTACAACAAAGACAGAAGATATCAATACAATATACTTCATATGAACAAAAATAGTAATATACTGTGAGCTCATTTGATCATGACTCAATAGCAGGGGATGTTAGACAAAAAAGCACCGTTAATAAAAAACAAATAGTATCATTATAAAATGGAGCAATCCTGTAATCAAATTTATCTTTACATCATATTTCAAGAGATGGAGAAAAGAAAGAAAAATTCAAAGTATGAAGAAAATTTGAATACCTGACAGCATGCTGTTAAAATGACTTCATCACCATCTCCCAAAAATGTACGATTCAAATTATTTCCAATCTTCAGTTGCTTCTTCCCATCACATGTAAGCTCCAATAGAGAACCTAAGTTTTCAGGATTCTGTAACATCCAATGGCTAAGTAACTGTGTTTGCACTACCAAAATTGAGTTCCCTAAGTTGCAATTGCTTGTGTTCTTCCACTCAATGTTTCTTGCTATTCTACTGGAATTTAAAATTTAAGTCGAATATTACAACACAGACAATTTTATTCTTGTTTTCACTACCTCAATTCTGCCAAGAATAAATCAAATTTTGAAAGTGATTGTAGAAAATTACTTACAGGTCCACTTATAGTTCCAGATCCGAGTAAATCACCAGACCTCAGATTACAACCATTAATAGTATGATGTGCAATCTGTTGCTCAAGCGTCCAATATCTGACATGTCAAAAAATGTTCATATTAAGGAGATATAAAGAAACTTAGTCTTAACAAGAAACGCAATGCATCCAATGGCCTCCAAATCTATTTAGAAAACAAAAAAATGGAGTTCAGACAATGAAACATCTTGAGATCACAAAGAAGGTTACCAAATACTTCTTAATCTGCTAGAATAATTTATTCAGATTGTTCACTTAGACTATAGCAAGAGTACGCTGCATGTGAAATGATAATAGTGTATGCTAGGATATCATACTCACACGAGTTTCTTCAATTTTACATGATTCATTGCGATAGGGTTTGGATACACAAGCTGCTTGGCTTATAGTCAATTTACATTTCTATTCAACCAAAGATATCAAATTTCCACAGTTCATGATGTATTATACTTGAAGTTTCTGGATTCAACTGTGTATATTTTGTTAGCATCAACGTTTCGGATCACACTCCATGATCCACCATCAGGATGAGAGAGAACAAATGAGAGAAAACTGCCTAGTCAAGTCAAACTGCCTATTTAAGACTTCCAATAAAAGTGATCCATCATTACTTATGGACACTTGTTATTTTCTAGATTTATAATTTCTTTTGGCAAATGCTATCCATTTGCACTCTTATAAAGTCATTGTATGCCATTAATGCAAGATGTATAGTGTTTGTGTGCGCAAATTACTTTGGGTAAGCAAAAAAAAATTATCAGCGTAAAGGCAAAAGATCCATAAAAGTTAAAAAAATGCAGATTTGTCCAGACAAAGTTATAAGATTTCCAGCACAGCAAAACTTGCTGTCAACTCAAATAAACAATGCTAGCAAAATGCAGAATTGTATGACAAAAGCTTTAAGGTCCAAAGAACAAATATAATAGCTAACAACAAGTGTTCTAGAGAAAACAGCAAATGAGGATTGGCATGCATAAGTTTTACAAAAACAAAGAGCAAAGAATCTCATCAAGAAATCAAAAAGAACATGAAAGAAAAGAAAAAAGAAAATAACTTATATTAATGTCTAAAGATGACCAAAAGTAGGTCAACTGGACTAGAGTTTACAGAAGTTAACGATAGAAGGTTATAGGAAAAGAGAATCCTAGAACCAAAATAATAAAAGCACATAAGACAAAATAAAGCATTGTACCACTAACAAATAGAAATGAAGGGCAATTAAGAGCACCAAAAGCATGTGTTGTTGAAAACTGGAAGAAAATCTCATCAAATATCCATGCTACATCTGAAATGGAGATGTCTAAGCCATCATTGGTCACTATAAAAGATAATGCTCACCAAGGAGTATCCAAGGTTAGAAGGCCACTCTAGGGTACCCTAGGGGGAACCAAAGCACTTCCGCTAGAAACTCCCTTGACATCCAAGGCTAGTGTATCCTCCAAAGTAGAAAAGAAGCATGTAATGTGAGTCCACCCCAATGGTTTGGGTGGTGGCTAGTAAGTAGTAGATCCATGTCACCATATTGGGGTTGAGTCATGCCAACAATAATGAATAGGGCCGTGATGCCAAGGGAGAGTAGATTGGGAAATTTGAGTAAAATGAGTAGAAATAGTGGGCTAAGAGAAGCACCACCTAACTGATCTATCAACTTTGACATGTGAAGCATTGGTATCCGAAGGCCATTTTGTGTTGCCTATCGCCCAAGTGGATTGGGAAAAAGAGGTGGTCAACATGGGGCTCTAGAGCCTCTAGACTCCCTTGTATAGAGATCTCCATTGTAGGGTTACAGCTCACAAAAAAAAAAGAGCCAAGCACCACTGGTCTAAATATCTAAAGAAAGTAAATAGATTATTGCATGAGTCCTTGTAGAGGCAATGAAATCTTCCAATCTCAAAGTAAATGGGGCATTTGAAAATAAAGTGCTTCTTGGTCTTCAACTCCTAGAGGAGGAAAAACTATAGATCTAATCCTGACATTCTATGATTAGTTTAAAGTTAAACCCATAACTAGTGAGAGCACATTTCCAACAGCGAGGGGAAATCTCAAGTCGTGGGACCACTGATACTAGAGAAAGTGAGGGCAATGAATAAATCCATCCGCCATCTATAAGAAATGCTTGCCAAGAAAGCCAACTTAGGGTTTAGTAGTTCTTGGGAGAAGACCTAGGTGGTCTAAATATATTGTCTCTAGATCTCATGTGGATGGTCTCTCTACAGCTCCAATGATGATGTGCCTCACGGGAAGGAGCTAGGGGAGCATCCAAGGAGTACATTAAGTTTATCATGGAGGTGAGGAAGAACAAATGTCGGTGAATATATTTAAATGAAAATACACTTAAAAATAATCCTGAATGTTTTGATGAGATTCTTTATGTGTACCTAGTAATAAACGTGAAAATATATCCATTGATTTTACAAACTATTTACCAAGAATTTCCCATTCAAATGATCAAATGATGATATTACTAGATGGTGTAACTAAAACATCAAAATTTATTCAATTCCAAACAATTGAATTGGTATACAAACTTGAAATGATCATTAAGATAAATAATTTCTCAAATATGAAATATCTAAGAATATTGTCTACAGTAAAGATTTAATTTTGCATGGAACCTTAAAATAATTATATTCCAATATTTAGCAACTGAATTAAACTTGTGGTGGATACCAGCCCAAAATACATAGGTAGACAGAAAGAGGTAATCATTATAGATATGAAATGCAATAAAAAAACCTTCCCAAGTTAGCCCTACACACTCTATTTCCTATGGAATTCCAATTTCCCCCTCAACACCAAAGGTTTTTTTTGACACAATTATACTAAAGGAGTCAAAATAAATAAACTTCAAAGGTTCCTCTCTTGATTTGTCTCTCTTTAGCCTTTCTCTTTTATTTTCTTCTTCTATGACAAATCTGAATATTTCTTACCTAGCAATCAAGAATTGGTTTCAAGTATGCTAAATAGCTAGTCTTGTCCTAAAAAGTAAGATCATTTATTTCCTTCTATATAAGCCATGGTAGGAGATATTTACTAATTTCTCATCTTAAGGAGTCCTCTCCCACTCAACCAACCCCAATCCTTAGGGAGGGGAGAGGCTGGCACCACCAACCAAGGAAAGGCTAGTTCAACAAGTCCAACAAGAGAGATTCCTTTGCTCAATTAGCCTATCTTCATTTGAAGTAGCTTACTATCAATGTTAATACAAGACTTAATCTACCTATGAGTCCCTTAATTCTAACAAGAGATGATCCATGCTTTCATGCTCCTTCTCACAAAGATAATATTTGGGAGGCTCATGAACACCTCATTTTAAGAGATTGTTGTGTGTAAGAATTTTACAATATAAAAAAACTACAAGAAAACCCTTTACTTGGGCAAAGCTTTACCACTCAATATTGTTTACCAACCAAATTGCATTTACTCACAATATCAAGCTTTAGGACTCCAGGATTTGGCCCTCTCCCATCTCAGCTTCATCTTCTCCAAGATTTTTTTGATTGCAAAGAACAAATCTGTTGAAAATCTAGGAAGGGATTGAGGGAGAAAATATCACATAGAATCAAGGTGTACACCTATGAAAAAGAACTAGGATAATAGAATCAAAGCATGATCTTGCCATCTTTTAGGGTAAACATGAATCAATGAATCATTCTAGTCAACAAGAAGAAATCTAACAATATGAGTATTTGAGTGTATGCCCCGCCCGTGTCTTCATACATTCATGTGTATACTCAGTGTTTTCAAGTGTATGCTCCATGTTTGGCTCTATGTTTTTGAGTTAATGTAGAATACGTGAATAACAAGAAGAAATAAAAAAGGATATGAATTTATCTAGAGAACATTGCATTTGAGGTCATAGATGTGTGCCATGTTTCTAATCCTCATGCATAAGTTCTTGCCTTAACGTAAGAGATATCTATGATGAGAGAGAACTCGTCTTAAGTTAAACTTCGCCAAGTTTCTATTGTCAAATCACAATTCCGTTCAAAAAAAGGGAGAAAATATATATGATAATATCAGAGTAGCGCAGCGGAAGGAGCATTACGGATAAGTCTCTATGATCATTCAATCATTACTTGAGGACAGGCAATCCTCAGTGGGAGGGACTGTAATGTCCTATATATATATTCTATTGATTTCTTCATTCATTTTTGTACAATAATATTGTTAAAAGATTATTGTATTAGTTACAACTAATATAAATTTATTATTATTAATGTTGTCTAATTAATATGTGCATTACATATTATTATTAATAGAATTATGAATGGTGTGATTACCGAAAGACATGAGACATGTCTTTACCAATGCAAAGAAAGGCACGATTATTACTTATTTGAGGAAGCGATTCTAGTTAGGACTTAAACCTTGCTTAGAGACATTAAGACACATCGTTTCAAGGAAGGGACACAATTAACTAAGCAAAGAAAGGATACGTCTCATCCAACATAGCCCTTTGTTTGAAAATACTAGTATAAGAGGACCAGCGGTCATTTTGGGAAGGATGTGGGCAAGGAAGAAAAGGAAATAAGTTAATAACGGAAGACAAAAAAGGAGGCAGCAGTCACCACTGCCTGGGAAATACGTATGGTAGGAATATGAGGATATTAGATTACTGTTAATACAATATGATGCTGTCAACATAATATAATACTGTTAATACAGTATAATACTATCAATATAATTTAATACTGCTCATACAATTTAATACGGTTAATGTGACATAGGAGGGGAATGTTAAATACTGTTAATATAATAAAACATAATGATGTAAATATAACATAATGTTATTAATGTAATTTGAGGCTAGTGCTGAGAATAGAAATCTGATATAATATTACCAAGATAGTACAATAATATTAACATAATATAAGGGGTTCAATAGTAACTAATTACTGTTTTAATGAACATGAATATTAGTTCTTCATCACTTATGATATATCAAAGTCATGATGAAGGAGGGTGTGAGAGGATTACAAGAGGGGTACAATGTATGAGCATTCTTCTAGATATGCCACCTCAAAGTGGGACAAGATGAGCCCATAGAGGCCAAAGGAGTACAAAGGGTACGGTCTTTGGGTCTAGAAAGAGATGGTTTTGGGGGCACTCTCCACTCCCGTCTTCTCCACAACGGCTCACAAATGCAAGAGGATCAATCATAAAGAAATTAGGATGATGACAAGATGAGAGGAATGGTTATAGGACACCTCACTAGGTACACCACCTCATATGGATGGCATGGGCCACATGAGGCCAAGACGTATGATATATCCACTCTTGGGCTTAGGGTAGAGGAACTCTAGAGCACCCTATCAAGTCACCTTATTCTAGCTTCCCTATGGTTGGATTTTCCTAATAAATTAGATATATCTTATGATTAAGTTTATGTTCCTAACCCTAGTAGGAAAGTTAGTTGGAATTGTGATTTTAGGACAAAAACCTAGGGCATTTACAAAAAGGGACATTAAAGCCAACCAAATTGCATTTTTTCTAATATCAAGCTTTAGGACTCCAAGATTTAGCCCTCTCCCATCTCAACTCCATCTTCTCCAAGATTTTTTTGATTACAAAGAACAGTTCTGTTGAAAATCTAGGAAGGGATTGAGGGAGAAAATATCACATAGAATCAAGGTGTACACCTATGAAAATGAACTACGATAATAGTTGCTATTATTAAAGTGCCAAAACCAAATGGATTAGTATGTTTATTGATTTAGATAGATAACAAAAAGAATAAAAAACAATTTTTAGTACATACAAAGCAGATAGTACTTCAATTTAGAAGTAGGAAGTTTTCTTCGTTGACGGAAAGTGCAAACAAGAATAGAATCTTTAATTTATATTTTCCACTCCAAGGTGGCACCCTCCTATTAAAATGCCACTTTGAGGGAGCAATCTCTTATCCTAATGATGCTCAAATGCTAGGCATCCTTCCTTGAATACAAATAACTTATCTATGGGAGATAATAACAGTCACGTTCTACCTAATGCATGTGAGAAAAAGAAATGAAGAATCAAGAGAGAGCAGGAACAAAGAAGAATAAGAGAGGGGAGACAATAAACGAAATGGAAGGAAGGAGATTGGGAATATGACATGGCCTCCTTGTTGGTAAAAACTTGACCTAAAGGCTTTGCTAATTTTGGATGTTGATGAATAAAACCCTTTGTTTCCCACATTGGCATTCTCAATAGGGAAATTCGACCATTTGGCAATGTAATCTGAAATAACACAATGATGAAGCTAATGAGTGTACTAGTCCAAAATATGTTCTACTTCCACGATTAGCCTACCTTCTTCATCCAAGATCTATAGTTCAATTCGGATGGTAATATTTTGGCAGAGACCACCTTCATGAAGTGAGGCATGGAATACATTATTGTAATGTCCCTACTAGTTAGAGACCACTGTCCTGCAAAACAAACTGTTAGAATGCAACAAATATATATATATAGATAACTAATCTAATTTGCAATTAAACTTCAATTACTTAATTAAAACTAGTTTCACATCTTATTTAATAAAAAGGATATGAATTCAGTGTTGGGTCATTTCCTTAGGTGGTTATATTGCCCACCTTCTTGGAACCCATCATGGTTCCAAGCCTTACCAGGAAATCGAAGGATATTTCAATTCATGTCTTGGATGTAGCATCTTACATCCAAGCCTACCAACGAAGATCCTCATATATGATCAATTCCTTGCCTTGGATGATACATCTTATCATCCAAGTCTACCAGAGAGGACCAACTAGATCCGTCTCTTCTTGGGTGAACTTTGACACCCAAGCCTTAACATATATGCATATAAATACTCAGTATATACTACCTACCAGGGATTATCATAATCCCTGAATTAGGCTAAGGGAATTTCCTCCCAATAGCCTCCATCATATAGCCACATTATTCATATAACATTCTACATTTCATTATCATTTTTCAATCCATAATTTATGCCTACATTTACATATCCCTTAATTCCCATTATTGATCCTATATACATATAAATATTCTGCATACATACATATATCCATTGCTACATACACATGAGATAATATCATTACCCTACTATAACTCTGTTAAAGGAATTGGTATATCATTATGTATGATAGAACCATCATTAATATATGTGTGTGTGTGTGGAACACATGTCCACACACATATATACCCCTGTGGCCAGTAAGTACCGCTTACCTGTTCGCAGTCTGCAGTCCTCCCGTCTTCCCCTCTTCCGTCCCACTCCCTTTGCTGTGGTTGCCTTCCTTATACCCCGTGGAGGGGAAGTGTTGTGTCCCTCCACGGGTCCCTTCCGCGGGAAGGGGTGTGATGGCCACCACTTCCCGCGAGGGGTGTAACCGCGATGTATTCACAACCTTTTATAAGTAACATATAACATCTTAATTTCATTAATTAACATTATTCACTTAATATATTTCTTTATTATTTAATATATTAAATACATTAACATGGTTTAATCATTTATTTATATTAACCTTATTTAATATATTAACAATATTTAATGATTTATTTCTTTTTGCAATATATTAACATTATCTAATCTATTAACATTATTTTAATAATTGCTTTCTTCATATTATATATTTCTACTGGACCCCATAATATATGTTATTATTATTATTGGTGTGTTTAATAAAATGTACATCAGGTGATACAGTAGGGGTTATCACAATTATGCATATGAGTGGTGGAAGATAACTACAAAGCATATGCAACTTAACCAATATTTCCTAGGATCCTTCAAGGATCATAGGATTTAGGGGAAACTTTTTGTTTCCCTTTCAAATTGAGATAAAACTACTTGTAAATTTGGAATCTATGGCATATCCAATCTCCAAAAACAAAATGTACATTTCCACATAGTTCTAAGCAAGTTAGATCCTTGAGAACAACATAGGTCTCACATAGTTTTCAAAAGTGATCAATGACATACAACTAAGAGGAAACCAAATTATAATAGTCAATCTTAGAAAAGGGATACCAATAAAGAGCCTCAAAAAGAGTCATTTTGGTGATTGTGCAGTAGGCATTGTTATGCCAACCTTCTCTACTAGTAGTAGCCACTTAACTTATTGGAAGTGCTTGTCTCCCATAGAGCATTGAAGACACCCCTTCAAACATGCATTCACTAACTCAATCTGATCATTCATCTATGGATGATAGGAAGAATTCACTATAATTTGAGTTCCCTAGACCGGAAAAAGTCCTTCCAAAAGTCACTAGTAAATTTGGATCACAATCACACACAATGAATGATTTTTCAACAACCATGAAGTTTGTGGACATCTACAAGAAAGATCTCTACAACTTGGTATGCCTTAGAGATGGAGGAAACAACTAAGGAATGGGTGTATTTGTCATTATTCTCCCACCACAAAGTTAGTGTTTTTGCCACTAAAGCACACCAATCCTATAATAACTCCCATTACAATTTCTTCCCAATGGCAAACAATAACCAAGTATTGAAGTAGATGAAGAGGGGTTAACAGTTTTCCCCTTGGTACACCAATAAATTTCATATTCAACCACAAACTATGGACATTAGCTTTCATACCATGCCAAAAGGAAAAGTATTTGATTCGATAATAAGTTTAAAGGAAGCTTTTATGCCCTCTTGTTGAAGAAGAATGTAAGCTGCTAGAATGGACTACATTAACAAATAATTTGAAAATAGAAAACACAATTTTTATAAGATCTATAAAAAGTGGTCTGTGAGAATGCATTTGATACAATGTTCTCCTTGCAAGGTTCGCACTCCTTGTATATAATTTTTAAATCATACCCTTGCATCTTTATATTCCATTTGTGTAAGAAACACACTATTCCAATAAGTACAGAAAATTGGCAAGGTCTATTTTGATCTTGAAATGATACCTAAACAATATTGCTTCCATTTCTTTACTACATGACAAGTAGGCAACATTTCTTTTTTCCAAGGTGATTGAACTAAATGTGAATTGGAAAATTTGCAAGGCAGTGGGGTCGCCATCCTACAATTATTTCAAGGTCAAAATAGACTATTCCAAGTGATGTATGTGACTATCCCAATCAATACTATGGACAAGAAAATCATCAAAAAATACCAAAATTGAATGCCACGAGTATGGTGAAAAATATTGTATGTAGGGTTTTGGAAAGAGGATGGCATAACCAAGAATCCATAATGTCCCTCACATGTTTGGATAGCATTTTTAGGTATGTCCTTTTCACGTACCTAGCTAATAATTCATTTTACCAAAAACAAATGTAATGTCCCCTACTGGGTTTAGGCCTGTTTTAACCATAATCAACCTATTCCAATGTACTTATGACTTAAACTAAATTGATTAGGAGACAATTCTATCATAACATGAATCAAATTAGTTATTTTCCATTAATTTATTAATAAGTAATTTGCTCATCTATCTTACATCCATAATTCTTAATGCAAGTGTCAAACTTTGTTACTACTTCAGTTTTAAGGAAGAAGAGGATGTGAATGTTACCCAAGCACTTAGATACCAAATACAATAGGTTCCCTCAAAGTTTACAGATACAAGCCCTTACCCTATCTTGGGACCCTGTCTCTCAAGGTTCTCGGGACGCTAATCCCCACCCTCTCTTGGGAATCACCCTAGTGTCTGGATTTAGACTGCCCCTCTTGGAAACAACTCGATCCCATCTTCTTAAATACTGACAGTAATAGCATGATTTAGACTATAAGTATACTAACTTCTTATGTATTATGAATATATATGAAATTAAGTATGACTGTCATACATATTGCAGTCCATATTAATATTACTATTAATTCTGCATAAGAAAGTTATCAGGCTTAATATATTAAGCATACTTATTAAACACATCCCCATGCATACCACCAAGAACAAGGATGTTACTGCCTGTAACTTAATAACAGTTCAGATCTGATCTGATCGATAATATATATCGGTCTTTTGTAGTTTTAAACTTATATCTTTTGTGATGGATATCTCCCATAATCCTTAACGAGTATGCGACTCTTATTAAATATATATTCGAATGGTTGAATTGTTGCACCCTTTTGTTTGGTGACGGATATAACCTTTCCTTGATCGCACCTTTCCCTTTAGACAAATCGTACCTCTTCATTGATGTGTTGACTAACAACTAATATTTTCAACATTCACATCGCTGCATAAATTAGTGATCTATTTAATTGTTGGAAAGGCAGACAGATCTGACATGCGTCAGATCTGGTCTGCCACTACTATTAATACCTGTTTATTACTTTATGACAATTAATCCAATTTATCTTTCAAACGGTTGATTTAAAAGAAATATTAAATACTACTGTTGTCAGGTTCGCATATACATTATCACCTTAGGATGTGTATGATGTGTATGGTTTTGCTTATTAATCTAATTTGTTAATAAAAAATCGGGGCATGACAACAAACATCAAGGTTGGAGAAGTATTTTTGTCCATGAAGTTCATCCGAAAGCTCATTGACAATTGGAAAAGGAAAATTATCCTTAAGGGTGATTCAATTCAACACCCAACAATCAATACATAGCTGCCATGACATGTTCTTTTGGATTAAAATGATCCAAGTGCAATAAGCACTAGTACTTGATTCGATGACTCAACAACAAGAAGCTAGCAAATGAGTTGCTCAATTTCATTCTTCTACAAGTGTAGGTACCTATATGGCTTAATGTTGGATGGTAAACTCACATGATTTAAAATGATAGCATTTTCATGATTTTGAATCAATGGCAAGGTCAACGGAAACATTTGAAAGCTTATCCAATACTCAACATAACTCAAATTGCATTTGGGTGGGATTTCTTGTGGCTTAGATACAACCAAGCTAAGCAATGATTCATTGACTGTCCTTTCATGACAATTTAAGCACACAATGGGACGCATACATGCCTATAAGCTAGTGAGTCTTATGATTCTTAAATTTGATAATTAATTCCTCAAAGTTCATGGAGAAGATGCCCAAGGCTTTTAACCACTAAACCCCCTAGTACAATGTTGATTCTATCAAAGCGTGCATAGATGTGGCTAGATGGTACATGCGCATTGCTAGTTTGAAGTTGTGACAAATCCCTCCACATAAAAATATGCCTCCACTAACAATCACATGAAAATTTCTTCAAAAGATAACGGACGCAATCAAACTACCTAGCTAGCTTCTTGTCAATAGAAATATAACTATTTCCTAATTCAGTGAGGTAATTGGGAATTTAGTAAGGTAAAAAAATGACAAAAAGGACATGCACAAAAATGGTGGCCAAATTTGGACCTCTTCATTTGGAATATCAAAAATTTCCTCAACTTCATTGATGTCATTAGGTGTATCTTCTAAGATAAACAATGTGTTTGTGGTACACTAAAACCCTTTGGACTACTTCTTGTTATATTTGTAAGAAAAACTCTTTGCTCAACATTATTCAAATTTCAAGGAAGTCCTAATAGTGGGGGAAGAAAAGAATACTTGTGCCCTTACCTTTTACCTATTTTTGTGACACAAAACTAGTCTTTTGGGAGTTCATTGCTAGGCCTCGTACTAACACATCAAGGAAATGGCCTCAAATATCTACAGAGGACAAAGGGTATTTTCATCATGCCTAATGTCCTTGTTGATGCTCAGATTTTCATCCAAATACCAACAATGGGAAATCTCATGAACATGATTCATGATCCGGGTTTCTAAGAAGCTGACTCTTCCTTGAGTTTTCAAAAGTTAGGAGGAACGGGAAGAATTACTTCAAAATCAAAACTAAACTAACACACTAACTCTATGGCAATATGTTGAAAGATGATATTGTTGGTGTTGGAAATAAGCCACACCCAGACTGACGACATTCCAGCAGCGTATGGAAGGTCCTAGGTTCAAGTCCTAGCTGGTCCATGTCTCAACATGGTATCAAAGCCATGGTATCAAAGCCAGGTCCAGGTTAGGAGCCCCAAGCACACAAGAGGTGTGGCTTAAGGGGGGGTGTTGGTGTTGGAAATAAGCCACACCCAGACCGACGACACTCCAGCAGCGTATGGAAGGTCCTAGGTTCAAGTCCTAGCTGGTCCATGTCTCAACAGATACCATGCTCTAATAATCAAAAGGTAAAATGCATCCATTTAACAGTAACGCATCGATTCACAACTTTCAAAAGAGCATAACGCATGATTTTTAAGCAGTTTTGAATATTATAACTATAAATGAATCGCATAGGTAAGAATGCATCATATTAATTTAAGATTCTGAAATAATATAGCACAAAACACCACAAAATCTTTATTGTTGAGTGGAGAACAAAGTACACAAGGCAAGAAATTGCACCAAAATAAAAAATTCAAATCCCCTCTTGAGAAGCACTCGTTAAGGCCTTTTTCAGAATACAAAATACTAACCCCTTTTAGAGATACTATATCTCATATTCAAGCTCGGTTCATCCCTCATCACGGAAATCTTTTCAGCTTTTACTCAGAGAAGAAAAGTGATGGTATCAGACCAAGTCAACAATGATCATTGGAGAACAAACTCAGAGGGAAAGATGAACTGCCCATATACCATGTCTAGAGGACTACAAAATTTTCTGAATATTACAACATTATCTTGTGAAAAGAATAGAAGTGTTCCACTTTAACCCTATAAATAATTATGGTTGTTAATCATAGTACAGTTGAAGGAGAAATGGTCTTCCATAATCAATGCAACAGTGTTTGTCATGAAGTTCAAACTCAACACATCATTTATCTCATATTTATAGGGAAGAAAATTCAATCATTATCTTTAAGGAGAAAAAATATAGTGTTCGATATTTTTTAAAAAGGAGAGGCAGTGACAAAATCAGGAAAGTGACTAAAAAGTAAAAAAGGAACAATAATGATAGATGTTTCTCTCTTACAAGTGATTGAAATTGCTCCTGGAAACAACAAATGTTTTGTCCTCTCCTGCTGGTTTTATGGAAACCTTTACAAAAGCCACAAGCCAAGATGTTGTAAAATTAGAAGAAGATTGGCATAGAAAGCAAAGCAGACATTGCAAAAATTCAACATCCGAAAATCTTAAAATGATATCTATGCTATATTTTTAAAGATGCCCAAATTTTAGTTAAAAGTTCAAATTATATCTAAAAGAAGTTTAAGAAATTCCCGTGTCAAATGAAACAGACCCCCAATAAGAATAGTTATGCCTTAACTTGGTAAAAGAGTAAATCCTTTCATACCTCTAAGGGGATGTCATAGCTATGACTACTTTTAGCAGCCAAATAAGGAAGAGGAGGTGGGTCCTGCAATAAAAGTCATATATATGAGTCATTAAAACAGTATATGAAAAAATCCCAAATATATAAGCCTGAGAAAGTACAGTTTCAACATCTGGTATCAATCATAACTCAAGGCAACGTTTGTTGATTACTAAAATAATTATAGTACAGATATCATCTCATTAAAGATATTGCAAACTTGGCTGATCAACATGGATAGACAAGATTTAAGGTTCGCAATTGCTGTCAATAGTTGCTATTGAGGTTATAATTGGAAATGAATAATAGTATAAGCAATATTCACAAAATTGATGAGCAATTGTGACTTTTTTCAATTAATGATGATTTAGTGGTACCAATTGAAAATTTCTTTCTATAAAATATCACACACAGCATTTTCTGCTTCTCAATCCACTAGTGACAAGCCATAGGACCATGCTTCATGTTTCTACAAAATTCTCTCATAGTTGTAAACTCAGACTTGAGAATTACTTTGTGAGGCCAAAAGTTTTAAAAACTCAGCAATAACTCAGCAATTTTATCGAACATTTTAAAATACATAAAAAAATTTAGATATTCTTCAAAACAAACATAATACAAAATTCGTAGAACATATTACTGAATTCCATCATATATAAATCAAAATCAAAGTTTAGTACATATCATAGACCAAAAAATGACTTCAACATCTAAATGAGTTACAATGCCACATCTATTAGCCATGTCATATGTAGAAGTTGTCTTCTCTAAAGAGATTTTTGGCAAATGTGATAATAACATCTAAGTCAACTGACTCAAGAGTTAAAACCCAATTACTCATCACCACTATGTCACAAGAGATGCCAATAACTAGTAGGGATTTGGGAGTGAAGATCCCAATGGGGTTGAGGCGCAATGCCTCTTGTAGGGGTCAAGGGGCAACGCCTCTAATGGGGTCAAGGGGCAACACCCCTTGTGGAGGTCTAGGGGCAACACCAAAGTAAAGCCTTTGAAACCACACAAACTTTTATGGCACATGCCATTTTCAGAATTGTATCACTTAAGGGCGAAAATAGGTGTTTGGTGCTTTTTTGTTTATAAAAATGTTTAAAAAATCATATAAAATTTTTAAACATTCGGTGGAAAAACGAAGTTATACTCATTCAAGTGAGTTTTTGTATAGTTATCATGTGCCCTAAATCGCCAATCGTGTGTCGGACGAAGGTGGAAATGAAATGAAAAACAGTGAATTTTTTAAACTGCAGGCCAAAAAAAGTCTTCATAGCAATTTCGACAAATTTCTCACTAAAAATCACCACAAACTTTTCAAAAACCCTTCACCGAGTAACTCGTCGAGCTAGCTCACTTGCGAGTTTTGCAACTATGGTTCTCTTCACCTCATTGCAATTTTGATTGAAGAAAAAAAAGAATCAAATTATAAAATTCTCAAATTTATTACAACTAGATTATTCCTTCTCTCTTTTGTAACTAACAACGAATGCATTTTTTAAGTTGATGGACATTTTGTAAAGTCTAGGGGCATATTTAATAATAAGATATGTCAAAGGGATTTTTTTAAAACTTATTTTTTAAATCAAATGTAAGCGCTTGGAATACTATAATTTTTTTTTAAAGTTTCTATAGGCCTCCAAAGGCTTCCTTTGCAGCAAGAAGGGGTCTCAATGGTGAGACCTTAGAGTTATTTTCTAGGGATTTTCTTCATAATTCGTTTGTTGCTATTTCACTGTTAAAATAAAATCCATAAAATGCCTTATTCTTGGGGTATTGTCTTGTCTTAACTATTTTCTTGCACTTTTTGTTAAATTTCTAATAAAATTTAAAAAGTTCACAATATTGAAAGTCAAAACAATGCATCAAGCATAAACTTAAATTTTGAAATTTTGACGGTCAAAACAATTCATCAAGCATAAACTTAAAATTTTGATTCAGTTCAACTAAGTGCAAAAGCATTTCATGACCGACAAGAAAAGCATTGTGTTGCAAGGTTCATCGAAACCCCTTTCCCTCCCCTATACCCATATGGGTGCAATATGGGGTTCGAATGGCCTAGAGTTCACCCAAGGTCCACCCCAGTCATCTTGTGGGTCCTTCACAAAAAAGACTCACAGGGTATCCAAGGTCTACACTTTTTTTGTCTGATTTCAAAGAGAGAAGTGAAAGAATCAAAATTTCCCTCCAAGCTGCCATTCCTGATTTTCTAAGGTTGTATTTTTCTTCAAAGCACTTTGTGAGAGAAATACCTACACCAATAGGAAAGAAAAAGCTGCACAAGGAAGATTTCTCTATCAATGGTGATTTAATTCAATAGTGGATAATTCATATGGGAAATTTTTTTGGACATGTTTCATCCACTCTCTCAACTTGATATTGCAAAAGATTGGTACAAAGATTGAGTGGGTCAAAAAAACCTACATAAAGGCTGAGGAGATTCAAATTTTTGTGAGAAATCATCATACATCAAAAGCCATCTTCAAGACCTTCTCCAACTTCAAGTTTTTTTAGTAAATTTATTATTTAAAAAAAAAATGTTATACTTTTTAATTTTTTAATTTGTTTTACTTTTTACGCTATGATAGATTGTCAGGACTCAATTCATAGCGCACACAATCATTTTGAGACAGCTAGTGAAGTTGCAAGAGGCATTGAACACTCTAGACATCAACACTCTTTGGAGTGTATGGAGGCAATTACAAATAGAAAGAACCCAAAATGTCATAGCAATGATCCTAGATGATGAGTGGTGGGCTCATGTGGAATATGTTTAGAGTATCATTGAGCCTATCATGAGTAGGCTTAGGTGTGTTGATATAGATCAACCATGTTTGGGTGAAATTTATGATGGCATAGACTCCATAGTTGAAAAATGTAACGTCCCCTTCTCCGCAGTGATTAGTTCAATTGGCCATTAGCCTATTTCGGAGGCCCGTAGGCTAGTCGGGAACAAAAATTAGGGTTTCCTATTTTCTAGGAGGATTCTTTGGTGTTTTCAGGGGGTGTATGTGGGAGTTTGACAATTTGGATTCTAGATTCCTTCTGGGTTTTCAGAGAGCTTCAAGATGGTTCAACATGCATCTGCATCGGGTGACTTTTTCTGAACTTACTATTTTTAGTAAGTGCGACGGCTGCTCAGAATGTGGTTAAAATCACTTTGGAAACACTTATTATTTTTAGCAATATGCTATTTTTAGCAGGATGTCAGCAAGCCTATTCAGATGACTATTTCCGGCAGGTCAGTTTGAGCAGTTGGTCTTCCAAACATTTTTTGGTGCTATTCTTGGCAAGGGTTCTTCAGCTCAGTTCAGTGACTATTTCTAGCGGGGCAATTCTCTCAACTTGTTTCCCCATATCCTTGGAGCTTGTTTTGGCAGGTACAGTATTTGATGAAAAATGGTCTTTTAAATTAAATTATAACTTAAGGCAAAGGTTGGACGATTTATTTTAAAGGGATTGCTTAAGTTATATTGATATCTAAGTCATTTCCTTAATTATATATTGGGCGATTTATTGTTGAGGAAAAATACTTTATAAAGTGAAATATTAATAAGGCAAGATGGACGCCTTATGGAGAAATAAGTTAATTTTATAATATATTTCACTTATCTACCTTGGATGCCACATTATGATTTTATTGTCATTTTTATAAAGTATATTTGCTCCTATGAGAAGGTCGATTTGGAGAAAGGAGAAATGAAATGTAATTTCAAAATAATGTGAAGTGAATGTGCATTTGGGTTTGGCGTTCATTTGGAGGGAATGTGAATTTGAATTTGGAGACACAAAGTCTATAAATAAGAGCGTTGGGCTCTTGGTTTTGGTATCCAAGAATTTTTATAATGAAATGCTGCCGAAATGTAGAGTGAAAGCTTCAGGGAACGCTTACCTCCTAGCCATAGCTTGATTTCTTGCTTGCAATACAACAACTGGTCGAGCCAGAGACTTCTCTTCATTCAGAGGAGTGGATTGAAGATAATGTTACAGATTTATATATCAGATTTCTGATTTTTGGGAATGCTGTAGTGTGTTCTTGTTGCTAGTCGCGGAGTGTGCTGAAGTGGATTTTGGATCGCAGGTCTCAGTGTGTCATTCTCCTCTTTCTAGTTATTTCGTCTATCTTTCTTTATGGTTTAGGTGATTCTTTTTGCAAGTTAATAGAGCTTAGAATGGTGTTTAGGATTTTATTTTTGCAAAATCGTACCTTAGCTGGCCGTACCATGTGGCTGAGCGCTTTGGAATGCGTGCATATATATATATATATATATATATATATATATATATATATATATATATATTATTGGGGTCAGTTTGCCATGTTTTGTTGTCCTAGGAATGATCACCTACCTCCTAGTGATCATTTGCTTTCAATTTTATGTCATTTGGTTAAGAATTGGGTGACTTATAAGTGTTTTAGTGTGATTTGGTGTTTCTGGTCTGTGTGTTTTCAGCGTGCTGGAAGTATGTCAGAATTAGAGTTTTTGGTGTTTGGAGTTGGTTTTGGGGTGTGTGAGTTCATTGGTGTGAAGAGAAAGGACTTGGTTTCATTTACAGCTGTTGGTCATGTTATTGCACTTGGTTCATCACTCTTATATGCTATGATTCATATTGTAATGTCGGTAGTAGTACTAACAACAATTTCTATTGTTCTTTCTTGTCCCACTGCATAAGTGGAAGAGGTTGGCCTTGCCGCCTATCTTTGGAATGGTGATTTCTCTTAAATTGTAATCCATATTGTGCATTGTAAAGCTGGTTAGTAGTACTAATAGCTATCTAATTGGATTATTGCTCTTAGCCCCACTGCATAAGTGGAAGAGACTGGCTTTGCCGCCTATTTTGAATATCGTAATACTATCCCCCAGCTGCATAAACGGTAGAGTTGATTGTAATTTCATTTCTAGTCCTCCCGCTGAACAAGCGGTTGAGTGATTGCATTATTCACTTCTTTAGCTTGTCCTTGGCTGGTTTACTGCCAAGTGATTGCATTGTTTTCATTATCCCGCTATATAAGCGGAAGGGGCTGGCCTGCCGCCCGAAGATTGTAATCATTTTCAATTATTGGCATCTAACGATCCCCTCGACACTGTATGCTCTCACCCTCTCAGATTGGGCTCTCGGTGATCAGAAAGTGGAGGGTTACTTTCAGCAACATTTGGTTTTCATTTCCTAACCATAACAAGTGTTGTGTTGAATATAATTGTGGAAAAAATTTGGGAAAAATTAAGGGAGATATTACAAAAAAATAAGGACTATAATAGAAGCCTAGAGCATGACTACACAAAACCATTTTCCAAAAAAGTACAAATGACCATACTGTTGGAACAAGATGACCATGCCCTTGCATCTCCTAGCATTTGCTTTGTCCCAAGAGTATTATAGCACAAAGATACTTTTCTTGCTTAGGATGGTGGCACCATGTAGAGATGAAGAGGTTGATATTTGATACAGGACTGCATTCAAAAGAATATTTCCAAATGTACATATACAAAGTTTTGTCTCAACTGAGTTTGGCCACTTCCTATCTTCTAAGAATCATGATGTTTGCGCTCTTCAACACAAGCACATAAAAACAATCATGAATGGTTGTACCTACATGGCCAAGACTATTTTCTTGCAACCTCTTGCAATAAAATTCTACCTCAAGAATGTATAACCCTCATTTTTCTTTCAGTGCTATATATTATAATTTTTGTTTTATAAATATAAATGTTGTATGTAAATTAAATAGGTTGCAACTTCTTCTTCAATTGAACGAAATTGGATTATATACTCCTTTATCTACTTAGCTAGACGCCAAGATATTCCTTCCCCATTTGGACAGCACAATCAATGGGGACAAATTTGAAGCTTGGATTTGCAAGTAGGAGGTTCACCTCAAAATGGATTTGAACCATGCTAACCCAAATAAATTATGATCAATGTAGTTCATACAAACAATTAAGTCATTGCTTGGTGTCAATATCATTTATCACTTCTAGCTGCAACAAAGCAACATATCATCCAAAGCTGTAATTTTTTTAATAAGGCTATCAAGAAGGCAACTTTATCCCTTGAACAAAGAAGAGTTATTGGTATCTTCATGAGGCATCCAAACACCCTTCTCGAGGCTGCTTTCATTGGCCTTGTATGGCAAGAAGATTGGGGTTTTCATCCGTTGGGGCTTGCTTTGCAATCAATTCAAGACTTCCAATAGAAGGCTGGTCTTCTAACAGTCATTATTTGTCTTTTCACAACCATGAGAATAAATTATCATAGACTTCAATATTTCTTTCCCAATACTACATGTCAACATCATTGTGTCTTTGTTTCTGTTTTTTGATTCTCTCTGATGACTGTCATGTTTTGAAAAAGTTAATCAATGATCTCAAAGCTGCATGCTTGATCTTTAAGCATGTATTTGGCTTGACCCTCACTATCATTTTCAGTCATGATTCGCCCTTTAAGAGTCACTTTTCGCAATTGGTGTGAAAGATACTTAGCTGTCGCCATACTCCACTTCTTTTCATCTGTAGAATGAAGTTAAAAATAGTACCTTAGTCCATGTTCTTTGATTCTATTAGCAAAATCAATAGCTATCTACCTACATATCCTTCAATATGGCTGCAACCAAGTGACAAATATTCCTACGGAGAAAGCGTCTTTTGCAGCCCATCATGTCTTTCACTCCCCTTGGTATATTAAAAATCTTCATTCATCTTCCAATTCCATTAAATGACTACAAATAAGAAAGCTTCTTCTTCTGTGCAAAATATGAACCAAATTTTGGGAAAGTCTCCAACCAATGGCCAAATTCAGAAGAATCTCCAACCTCAGGCCAGATTCAATGTCATGCCTCCGCCTTAATAGCATTTTCCACACCGTCCTTAGGATAAGTTCAAATAGAGATATTCAGAAAATCATTGTATTAATAAGACTTCACAATTTACAGTAGAAATTAATACACTAAGCCAATGGTAATCTTCATAAGAAAGATGAGAAAGCAAACTAATATAAATAGCAGTGATTAATAAATATAATTATACAATGCAGCAGCCAAATCCAGGTGTTAGTCACTAAGACCGACTAGTATAATAAATAGACATAATTATAATAATGGTTAATAAAGGGCCGACCCAGCCTAGGAGTATAAATAATTATTGATTATTCTAAGACACCGACCTGGCTAGGAAGAAACTAGGCCAAGGGATTAAGCAACTTTGAAAATAAATTCTTTAAGGCCAACTAAGTAGTTAGCAGAGGTAACGGTTATTATTACAAAGAGGCACCAATAAGAGACACAATCCCTTATGGAAGGACAGCCACTTCCAAAGAACAAATATCTTCAAGGAAACATTAAGATATATATATATATATATATATATATATATAGAGAGAGAGAGAGAGAGAGAGAGAGAAGGCCACGATGGGGAGAAGGGAGAAAAGGGAACTAAATAAGGATCGGTCTCATAAAGAGCAGAACAGTTATGAAAACTTTAGTGAATCAGACATATAGATCAGTCCTGAAACCATTACTTATTGCGGGCTGTAGCATTACTATTTATCTATTGTATGCATGAGATACTTAATAATATGCAGGAATGATAAGCAATTAACATATTATTGTTAGTATGTATATATATGCAAAATTAATTATCATAAATATTCATCTAAGGCTCATGGAGGGGAGAAGGATATGAGAGATGCAAGTAGCTAGGGATCCATTTAGGTAGAGACACCCCAAGTGGGGCTGGGAGGCTGAATGGCGAGTGTCATTTTGTGCTCCTAGGCCTGATGGAACAGTTCAAGGCACCTTGTATGATCTTCCAAGGGGCTCCATAATGAGGATGGGTTGTTGGGAAAAGCCTTAAAGGAATCCAAATGCACATTTTGTAAACTACAATGATGATTAAGACAATGTTTTTAACCCAAATAGGAAAGATCAATTTCATATCTAACATGATTGAGGAGTCTCAATCAAGATCTAATTGGTAAATGATATCTCTATTTCATTTCTTAGTTTACTTGGGATTAAGATTTAGGGAAAAAACTAGGGAGTTTACAAAAGGGGACATTACATTCAAGAAATTTTATGCTATCATTAAACACCTTACTCTTTCCATATTCCTAGTAACGTTCGACTTCAATTGGATAAGTATATGTTTCACATCACAAAGTGAATCCTATCCAATATGGTACACAAACAATCCTACAAGCAAAAGGCCCTAACAATTTGTGTTTTGATATCTTACTTTAGCTTGCCATGTTTGATGTGATGAATGTTGCTATCTTAGTCAAACCTAAATATTTCCATAACTAATCCTGTAGTTATTATTGTAGCTTTTCAATCTCCATTAACAAAAATATTTGCCTGATACTAACACCCAACACCATGTAGAAGCAAACCACTACCTGTCTGCTTAGATATGTAATGTCCCTTCCTTAGGCATCTCGAAGTTTTGTGGAGGTTGACCTACTATTCAGGGTCCCGTAGGTCAGCAGGGTGGTTTGGGACCCAACCCGAGGTTGTGGGATTCAGTTTGGAGCTTCACAGGCCTTTCAATTTGATATTTGGGAGTTGTATCTGTGATTAAAATTAAAATTCTAATGTTGGCCTTATGTGAATAGTGAAAAGTGAATAGTAACTGTGTTTGCCCTCTCGGGTGAATACTTAAAGCAGGAAGTACGTAATGCAAAACAATACCATAGATATCAGACAAGTATCAGATATGTTATTCTATTCATAATTCGTGTCCTTTACAAGTTACAATGAGGAGTATATAAAGATACCGAGGGGGTGCGAGCGCCAACCGCCGCATCGCAACTGCCACCCCTTGGGTGCCAACTAACAAACCCAATTACGACTTAATTAACTATTCGTATTCCCGTATACAATAATGCAGCTAACATCATCCCCCCCAAAAAGAAAAGTCGTCTCCAAGCGACTTACAACAAAATGGAGAATACATGGAGCTCGCAAAATCTAGAAGAAGAAAAAAACTAAGTGCAGAAGGCGTCCCTGATGAAGAAGGCACCGGTGGTGGTGTAGCAGTGGACGCCAAGCGCCCACGGAGCTCATACACCTGCTCCATCCTCCTCTTGAGATCCCGTTCCGCGACCATCTGCCGCTCCATAGCAGTCTTTACCATGTAGGCTGCCTCAAGCACCTCCTTATCCTTCTTGTCCACATTTTCCAGGGCACTGACCAACCGAGTCTCCAACAGCTCCCTCGAGGCCCTCTCCTCCTCCAACTGTGCCAGCAAGGCGGACTTCTCTGCTACTAAGATGTCCACCGCTGCCTAGTTCTGTGCCATGGTAGCCTTGAGCTCGTGGAACCTGGTAGCCAGCTCCTCCCGAGCTGTGACTGCTGCCACCCTCAAAGCCTCAATTGTAGTTGCCATCTGTTGTGACCTCCGAAGCTCCAGATAACCTTCCCGGAAAGCCTGCTCTACCTCTCTCACCAACGACTGCATCCGGGTCTCGCCAACCCCCTCAGTGAGGCGCCAAGCCTCCAACATTGCTAGGCTCTCCGTGTCCGGCCACCTAGCACACTCAAAACACCTCTCAAACTCAGCTCGGCATCTCGTGCGGGCAAAGGTCAACAACCCTTCCATCCGCTCAACCATGGTCGCATCGGCCTGGAGCGTGGCAGATGACACAAGCCGCTGTGCTCCCAAAGTCATCTCAGTAATAAACTACTCCAACTCTGCACCTTGCTGACTTCCCACTGGCACCTCCTCGGCTCTGTATGAACTGGTTACTACCACAGCAGGGGGTGAAGCAACCCTCTGAACTACCCTGTTGCTCGGGGAACTCCCTTCCTCGAGATCAATGATATCCAAAGAATACGCGGTCCGCCCTGGGGATAGAGTGGCCTCTCCCGGTGCCATGGGTGCCATCGGGTAACGGCTCAACCAGCTAGTGAGGTCATCATGAAGAGTGCCTGCTGTCGTCATTGCCTCCTGCATATATCCAGGTAACCCTGGCACATTCTGTCCTGTCACATCCGGCACTTCGTGCACCATGGAAGCCTTTGCACTTGCCAAGGTCTCCACCTGTGGTGGTGTCATGGCTATCGTCGCCCGAGACTACCCGAAACTAGGAACTGGTACCGTGGTAACTACACTCACTATCCCGAAGGACCGCAGCACCGCCAACGAACAAGTCTCTGGTAAGCGGGCTGGTGTAAAGTGGACCTACACCTCTGATGCTACAGTAGACCCTACTGTACCTGCAGACTCCACTACCCCTTCTTCAGGCAACTGGTCGCCCCTTCTCCCTGTCAGTCGAAAACTCCCTCCGCTTACCTAGGAGGTGTCTGTTGATTCCTCCCTGCCGCCGTCTGCATCCTCAGCCTTAGACTCTTCCGTGTCGGACTCCATATCGGACATGGCGGCCTTCTTTCGTTTTGTGCCCAAACGTGCCTTCGTGCCATGTGCCAAGACGTCTAAGTGTGACCAGTAGAATATGGGCGGCTGGTTTGGTGCAACACGGCCCTGTGGCTCCAATGGCTGTGAGCCCGAGGTGATCTGTGTGCGAACTGCGTCCAAGAATAATCCAATGGCGTGATGCGGCATGTAGAACTTCTTGTATTGCAGCGTCATGAACTCGTCCATCCTATCCGCCAATAGTGACGCCCAATTGTATACCACTCCATTGTGCAGCCCGTTCATCAGTACTATCTGTGCAGTGGCTATGTCCGACGCGTGGGTGGCACTTGTGAGGCGACTCTTCACCACCGACAACAGGCATCGCCATACTCCCTTGGCGAAAAATTGTTTCTTCACTCCCCGACTCTTGCCTGCACTCTTGAGGCTATCTTTCTCGGCCTGGGTAAGGTTATCGCGCAACATCAGCTAGAGCAGTGTAGCACGATTCTCGGGGGATATTTTCTGGGAGGTGTCTATTTTCTTTCCTTTTATCCCTGGTATGCCAAATACCCTAGTGAACTCGCCTGTCGTGAATGACACTGTTATCCGCTGACGTTGATAATCAAATACCAACTGGTGGCGATGTCTGTCATAGCTACCAATCATGGCACGCAAAACCACCTCAAAGTCTTTTATCGAAAAAACTGGCATCTGGACCGCCCAGTTTACTTGTGCCTGGTGAAGGCTCTTCTTTATTAAATCATCCGGAGGTGTCTTTGCCCACCAGTTCCGACAGTCGATTCCATTCAAACCCTCGAACATAACATTATCTGCCGTTATTTCATCTCTGTCCTTTGTCGCCAAGGGTTTGGGACGATGTTTCTTGCTTTTTTAACTGGTGCTCATACCGAGACTACCTGCAATGCGCACCCCAGATGGTAGAATCCGTTTGCCTGTGTCTGCACTGGTTCCTTTTTGCCCTCCCTGCAACTTGTCTTCTAACGGCTGCAACCGCTTCCGCCAATCTGTCTTGTTCCTGTTTGTGTCCATTAGTACAGATTACTTCTTCAATTCTGCTTTTATAACCCCCTTTGTTTTTTTGTTTTTTTGTTTTTTTTTCCAAAATAAAAAACCGTCTACCCGTAATCGGCACAGACTCGTGCGGCTTGGTGCGTGCGGGCTTGTGCCGACTGCAGCTGCGCGGTTGTGCGGCTGCGCGCTATGGTTGTGCGGCTTCGCGGTTGCGCGTTGTGCAGCTGTGGGTGGAAGCTGTGCGGGCTGCACATGGAGGCGGTGGGAGTGTGCGGCTTCGGTGTTGTGCAAGCGGGGTTTTATTGGCGGTTGGCGTTGGCGGTTAGCGGTTGGCGTGTGCGGTGACCACCGCACGGTGGCATCCACCGCCGATGGTGTCACCGTCGGTGGTTCCACCGTACGGTGGGCCCACTTTTTTTTCTTTTTTCTTTTCATACATTCGTCATGGTCCGGGCTCCCTCCGTTCGTGGTAGATTTTTAATTTCGACCAATTGACGGCATCTGGTATCTCTTCCCCGTCCAGTGTCCACAACTTAATTGCCCCGTTGGTATTGACCTCGCGTACCTTGAATGGTCCTAGCCAACGCACTTTGAATTTCCCAGGTTTAATTTCGTTCCTTCCGTTGAATTTCAATACCAATTGCCCAGGAGTAAACTTCATTCGTCGGAGATGCTTGTCGTGCCAAACCTTCCGTCTTTGTTGGGCCGTCTCTGTCACCCATTGAGCCATCATCCTTCGTTCGTCCAATTTGTTCAAAGCATACAGTCTCTCCCTCAAGCTTTCCATGTCGCCAAGTCGATTATCGATGGCGATCCAAAGACTCGACACCATGAATTCAACTGGCACCACCACTTCTTGTCCATACATTAGCTGGAAGGGAGTCTGTCCAGTAGTTACCTTGTAAGTTGTTCGGTATGCCCAAAGTACTGACGGTAGGCGCTCCTCCCAGTCATCCTTCTCCACTCCGCAAGACTTATATATCACCGACATTATTATTTTATTGGTCGCCTCGGCCTGCCCGTTCGCCCGTGGATAGTAGGGGCTTGATAAGGAGTGGAAGATTTTAAACTCGATTGTTAGCAATCGGATTATGTGATTTACAAAATGGCCTCCTCTGTCACTCGTTAGTTGGACTGGAATCCCATACCACGTAATGATGTGTTCATAGATGAATTTTGCTGTATTGACCGCCGAATTGTCGGGTAAGGCCCATGCCTCCACCCACTTGGTCAAGTATTTTGTTGCCACTACAATGTATCTGCATCGTCGAGCTCTACTTGGTTTTAATGGTCCGACGAAATCGAATCCCCATCTCTCAAACAGTTCCTGGGCATTCGATGGGTTGAAGGGCATAAAATCCCTTTTTAATGGTCGTCCGGCCCGTTGGCATGTATCACAGCTTGTTACCCACTCCCTGGCATCATTATGTAGTGTCGGCCAATACAGTCCTGCCAACAGGACTTTCCTCGCTGTGGTGTCAGGCCCCATGTGTCTACCTAAGGGCCCTTCATGTGCTTCTCTTAAGACGCCCGGGATTTCCTCTTCTAGGAAGCCATTAATGAGTTGGAATGTCCTGGTCCTTAGTACCAGTTTCCTTCTTTCTCCTGGTGGCATCTCCCTCGGAAATTTTGATGTCGACAAATATTCCCCCACGCTTACGTACCAGGCAGGGAGAACCACGATGCGAAATAAGTGAGCGTCTGGAAAATCTTCGTTCACTCCTTCGACTGGTTCTCCTAACTGGATTCTCGACAGTTGGTCAGCTATCACATGGCTCTTCCCAGGTCTTACTATAATGTTGAATGTAAATTCTTGCAGCAATAGCAGCCATCGACTGATTCGTCCTTGGATAATTGGCTTATGTACCAGATACATTAAAGCCTGGTGGTCCACGTAAAATGTGAACGGGGTGGCGAGCAAGTAATGTCGAAATTTCTGGACGGAGTACACCATCCCGAGGGCTTCCCTTTCTGTGGTGCTATAATTTTTCTCTACCTTCGACAGGAGTCTGCTTGCAAAGTAGACCGGGTGATCTAGCCCGTGGTCACCAACCTGCGCTAGTGTGGCCCCTATGGAAAAGTTGGATGCGTCAACGTGTACGTGGAACTCTTTGTCCCAGTCAGGATAGGCTAGGATTGGCACACCCACCAACCGTGACTTCAGTTCTTGGAAGGCCTCCTCCTGAGCCGTTCCCCATATATACCATTCACCTTTCCTTGTCAGCTTGTCCAAAGGGCAAGATACTCTAGCAAAATTTTTGATAAATCATCTGTAATACCCTATGTGTCCTAGGAAGGATTTGACTCCCATGACATCTGTGGGTGCCTCCATTTCCACTATCACCCGAATCTTGTCTGGGTCAGTCTTGAGTCCAGCCTTACACACTATGTGTCCTAACAACTTCCCTTGAGGCACCATGAATCTACATTTTGGGGGGTTGAGTGCTAGGCGAGCTCGCCTGCATCTCTCCATGCATTCGCCCAGTGCGGCCAAATGTGTATCTTGGTTACTGTAGATGGACTAGTCGTCCAGGAACGCCCTGAAGTTCCCTACTGACATCTTTTCAAATATGTGAAGGATTATCCGTTGAAAGGTCGTTGGTGCGTTGCATAATCCAAACGGCATTCGATTATATGCGTACACGCCATCCTCCACTATGAAGGTGGTTTTTAATATGTCTTCTTCGGCGATGGCTATCTGGTTATACCCAGAAAATCCATCCATGAATGAATAAATTTCATGACTGGCCACTTCTTCCAAGATGCTATCCGTGAATGGTATTGGAAACGGGTCTTTTATGGTGACTGCGTTAAGGCATCTGAAATCCACGCAGATTCGTATCTGGTTTGCCTCTTTTTTAAGGGATATCACTATGGGCGATACCCACTCGCTGGTCTGCACTTTAAAAATAATCCCGGCTTCGAGCATATGTTCAATTTCATCATTCACTCTTGCCGCATAGTTTTTATTCATTCTACATGGCCTCTTCCGTACAGGTACGGCCCCAGGTACGAGTGAAATTTTGTGTACGCACAGTTTTGGCGGCACCCCTTTGAGGTCCTTATACGTCCAAGCGAATACATCCTTGTATTCCATGAATATTTTAAACGCAGCGGCTTTCAGGACTAGGTTCCAATTGTCGCCAACCAGGATGTTTTCTGGCTCTGCTTCCGTGCCGAGGTTTGTAGGTTTTACCGATTCTTCGTACCGGATTGGTTTTGTCATGTCGAACCTGTGTGCTGGTACTTCATTGATTGGGGCATCCCCTTCGGTGTATTCCCCGTACGCCGGCGGAAATTCGTTCTCGTCCCGATCCTCGTCCACCTGCAACATGTTACACCCATACAGCAACTCGTAGTCCTCCATTTGCTAGTGAAAAAGCCCATTAAGGGAATCGGTCTCGTCCTCAGAACATCCTTAGATTCCGAGAACGCCTTCCTTGTTCGGTTCCCTTCCGTACTTTCCTCCATCAACTCCGCCTTCGCCATCTGATTCCAACTCTGACACGAGTTCTTCACTCACAAGTTGTGTCTTCAGGTCGATAATAAATTTTCTCCCGGCTTTTTCCATTGACAACGTGTTACGCTTCCAGTTGTGATTCACTCTGGCTGCCACCAACCACCCTCTGCCCAGAATGGCATCGTATCCTTTCTTGGCTAGCGGAATCACCACGAAGTCGAGGACAAATGGTTGTGTCCCGATGGTCACTTGTTGCACCATGAGCGTTCCAAGGGGTTTGATACCATGTTGATCCGCTCCCAGTAAGTTAAAGGTTGACGGCCATAGTGTTGGTTTGCCAAGCTGCTTCCAGGTTTCTTCCGGAAGCACATTCACTCCGGACCCGCCGTCGACGATAGCGTCAGTCAAAATGGTTCCCAGTATTCCCATTTCTACCACCGCTGGGTGTCAGCCACTGTATAATGTCAGGACCAATGGGTCTATAGGTGTTTTGCCGGTACCATCCGTATTCCGGGTTGCCCGACTGTGCGGGGTTACTTGGACCGTACGTAGGAGTGTCGTACGTAATTGCGGCATCGTTTCTAGGAGGTCCTTCATTTTTACCGGCACTTCAATCTGCAGCATTTGCTTCAGGATATTCTCCTCTGCCTCAGATCGGGAGGTACTTACCGCTTCCTGGGTGCTCCTTTGTGCCAACATTTCCTTCGCCACTTCCGCCTTGGCCTCCAGCACTCGCTGCTTCTCCGTGCGAGGGTCCGGGTATGTGGCCTTCTTTGCCTGCGACCGTGTGATTGCCAATACCCGTTCCTCCATCCTGTCGATGTTGAGCAGGTTTACTCCAGACTTTGGGCACGTTTCATCATCGTGGTCTCCAAGCCCACACCATTTGCATAATTTTTGTGGAGTTTCTTCTGAGGTGCATTCTCTAGCAAAGTGGCCCCATTGATTGCAGGCTCGGCACTGGATCATTGGCCGTCCCTTTGCATCATATTGGATTCGGCTCCTATTATTATTATTGGTCCTCCCCCCTCGCCGGTTGTTCCGATATCCGATGATGCATTATTGTTGGCGGTTTGCGAAGTTCCGACGGCCGGCTGCTCTTGCGTGAAGAGAACTTGTTGGTTCCTGGTTTTCATATTGTAGGGACATTCCTTTGTCAAATGTCCCGCAATCTGGCAAATGTCACAGAAAGCCTTCTTGGGACAGGACCCCTTGGTGTGTCCGTCACTCCTACAGTCGGTACACCACACTTCATTTTCTTCCGTCTTACTTGTACTCCCTTTCATGGCTTTGAATTCTTTCAGCATTCGTTCCATGTCCTTTTGGAGCGCGTGTACCTTTTTACTCGATTCACCACCGTTGCTGCTTTCCCCGTCAAAATCTTCATCATCCTTAGATGAATATTTATTACTTTTCTTCTTCCTTGATGTTTTGTATTCGCTCTCTAGGTCCATCGCCCTATTATAGGCGTTGTCATATGACATAGGGGGTACAATTTTCATTTTTTTCCGTAGGGAGGATTTCAATCCTTCCACAAACCATCATTTTTTCAAGCCCTCAGCCGATTGGCTCTCCATTTTACCCAACAATTCCTTTAGTCTCCTGCTGTATGCTCGTACTGTCTCCTTAGTACCTTGCTTGGTACTATATATCTCTGTTACAATTTCGTTGTCATCACAGAGCAACCGAAACTCCTCCTTGAATTCCTTCTGTAGGTTGACCCACGTGGCCACTTTTTGCTTATGTACATCGGAGTACCAATCTATGGCGACTCCACGTAATGTGGCTGGGAACTGCTGCACCCAGTCATTCTGGTCTGTTACTCCGTTGGCAAACCAAATGGTTTCACATGTACGGCAGTGCCGTAGGGGGTCTTCCTTGCCGTCCCCTGTGAACTTTGGTAATTTTTGTTTACTCGCCATCCCGGGTCGTCTTCCTGGGGCCGGTTGTGCCTCTGTCTGTGGCCATGCACTGCTTCCTCCGATGGCGTTGGTGGTGTGTCCTACGTGGACGACTGGAGGTACGGTGTTTTGCCTGTCCTGTGTGGCACCTACACCCGTACGGTTTCCCTCCCCTTCGCTCTCACACGTGCCCACTCCTGCTTCCCGTTGGTGATCTTCACTCCGTGGCATAAGGGATAAGTTTCTAAACTGATCCTGAGTCTCCTCGATTAGATTTCGCCGTAACCTTGTTTCTTCCAGAAGCTCTTCGTGGCTCCGCATCCTACGATGATCTGGCGACGCGTAGAAATTTCCGTCACCCTCTGCACCCTTCGTGACACCTCCTTGGTTCCCCTCGGGCCCCCCTTCGGCAGGTCGTCCTTCGGCAAGTTGCCTCAACCTCCGTCTACGTTCTATTTGCTGCTCCAGAATCAAGGCCCTCTGCGCAGCCTCCCACTCGTTCGTTTCTGGTTTTTTATTTCTATCTTTATTCAATAGGTTTGGCATTAATTGTCGCACATTTCCATAACTCTCAATTCATAAATCAAAACATGTCTTTATTAATTCATCTACTCAAGTACAACTCGTGTCAATGACACTTTTATTTGGAAATAAAAAGTTCAACGTTCAATTTCCTCTTGGCCTAGCGCCATCTCGTTCTGTTTCCCGTCGGCTGTTTTCTTCGTAGTTGCGAAGGATCTGTTGGCGTCGCTCTTCCTAGGCAATCTCCTCCAAGTGCGCCTGTTGTGCTAGCGATGCTTGTGCAAGTAACCGGGGGAGGTGGTTCATTAACCAGTTCACTGCCGGGCTAGCCTCCAGAGCTGTCCACACGGCACTTGGTGGGATTTCCGCCTCCGCCGCCTCTCATCGGACGTAGGTCTGGATGGCTACCTGGAGTAGAATTGAAAATTCTCTCGTTGCCGTGTCTTCGCCTGTGTAAAGTTCCGTTTGCGCGTCGTCCACCTCTGGGTTTATTTCACCAACTAGTAGGCCCATTGTGTCTGTGCGCCATCCGTGTCTTCCGTTCCCAAGTACGTCTAGGCAACGGCGCCAAATGTTTGCCCTCTCGGGTGAATACTTAAAGCAGGAAGTACGTAATGCAGAACAATGCCATAGATATTAGACAAGTATCAGATATGTTATTCTATTCATAATTTGTGTCCTTTACAAGTTCCAATGAGGAGTATATAAAGATACCGAGGGGGTGCGAGCGCCAACCGCCGCATCGCAACTGCCACCCCTCGGGTGCCAACTAACAAACCCAATTACGACTTAATTAACTATTCGTATTCCCGTATACAATAATGCGGCTAACAAACTGAAAAACATAAAGATGAATGGTAAAAAGTGACCCCCATCCTAGTAATTCTAGTTGTTTTTAAAGGGGGGGCCAAATTCTCAATGAGGAAATAGACCCTCAAGATTATTTTATGTTTTAAAAGGCCAAATGGTAACTCCCAAATGGATCGAACTTCTTGGTAGAGGTTAAAAAGCAACTTTCTCATCTTTTATTCTCATTCTTATGACTTCCAAAATTGAGAACAGCAGCAGGCTTAAGGGTTTTAGCAGCTTGGGCTTCCAGGAATGCAAACTTCTGGAAGGATTCGGAGACTTGGACGAAAACCCACCTCTCCTAGTGTCAAGTTTCAGCAGTTTCAGCAGTTTCTAACTTCAGGGTGAAGTTGCCAGCCTTCTTTTGAGTTTAGAGTGCAGATTTTTTAGTTGGAGGGCAGTTTTTCCTCAGTTATCAGCAGGGCAAACCTTCTAGAGGTCAATTCCATCCATTTCCAGCTTATTCTCCACTAGCCGCTCCATTGTGAAAAGATGGACATCAAACCCTAGAGTGCATTTAGGGTTTTAGCAAATTATTGGAGCTGATTTCTATATTCCGTCAGCTGGAAATTCATATCAGACTTGTGGGATCCTATTAATGGTATGTACATCATTCTAATTAAGCAGAAGAAAGTTTCCTCAATTGTTTTTTTATGTGTTCTGCCTTATATTAGTTTACATCACCAATTTCTTTTATATTGCATTCAATAATCTCTCATAAAACATCAAAAAACCAATCAAAACAAGAAAATCTAGTAAAACCCCTTCCAACATACACTGGCCAAAGACTTATTAGCAAACAAATTGTTGCACATAACCTCAAATTTTGGATCAGACTGGGTAAAAATTGGATAGGGGATCTTTCAATGGTATCAGAGCCATGACCTGCCAGCCTGAGGGGTTTGTGGCTTATTACATGCATCGCAAACAATTTGGATCTTACAAATACTATACCCACAGGAGAGGACCCCGTCATTTGGCCATTAATATCGATGGTCTCGCAGGTGCAAACATGGGTGATCATCAAGAGGGTAGTAGGAGTCCTAATCACAAACAGAACCGACTAGATCCTGATGAGCTACTTAGAACTCTTGCAGAGTCTCAGCCTAGGATCGTGCAGGCTCTTGACCAATTACAGGACACATTAGACAGATTGGACTTGGGATGCCATAGAGATAGGTGTGACAAGCATGACAGGTCGGTATCTACAGCTGGCAGACGTGGTAGTAGTAGAGCCCCATCATCCTTTGACAGTGCTTGTGGTTCCCATAGACACGAGAGCGCTCACACTTGGACAGTAGACAAACCCCTACAACCTCATTTCCCTCCTAGAGATGAGCCACTTCCAAATGACCCACACGAGGGTGTTGCATTTCAGGATATGGTGATGGCGGCTAGTGATGAGTGGACCCGCCTACCTTCTCAAGTGAGAGAGGCATTCTTTCTTCCCCAATATTGTTCACAATGCAGAGATAGCATTAGACGGGATGATAGATGCCTGACAACGAGGGAACGGTGACCTGCAGAGGGCTACCAACAAGCTCTCTTTGTCTACTTTTGATGGTAGTGGGACGATGAGTGCACGTGCTTGGGTGCACAAATTGGATATATACTTGTTGCTTAAGCCTATGCCCGAGGACGAGGCCATACAGTTCGCAGTGTTGCATCCTGAGGGTGTGGCTTACAATTGTTGGCACCATGGTTTGGTCACCCAAAACCATGGACTTACACTCCTATACTAAATTTACCGAGTGGTTGATTTCTAGATTTGATCGCAAGGATGTGGAGTTGTATTACAAGGATCTAGCACTATTGAGACAGACATGCCACGTTGAAACTTACATCAATGAGTTTCAACACATTGTTGTGATGTTCCTGAGATGCCAGTCAGACATGTGGTGATGTTATTTGTGGAGGGATTACATGACAGACTACAGGGATTGGTCAAGGCTCTAGTACCCTGCAGGAGGCTATACAGATTACTTTGGACCTAGACACCACCCACTTCTTATCACTCAGATAGGAAGTTTTCCAGAGGCTCTAAGCCTAATCAAAGGTCTTCTACTCAGCACAGGGGTACACCACCTCCTCCTAGGATGGATCAAGAGACACAGAATGAGTTGAGGAGGAAGAAGCTTTGCTTCTCCTGTAAGGAACCTTGGGAGCCTAGACACACATGCCTTGGTAAAGGCAAAGCACTTCTCATAGAGGTTTATTCAGATGTAGATGATGAGCATGCACAGGATACATCTAAGGGAAGCCATAGTGATGATGAGCAGGAGGTTCCATAGGTAGAGCTTGGAGAGGATGAGACTTTGGATACATCCAAGGTCACTATTGCCACCCTTTTGGGAGTCCCTAGGATCCATCCCTTTTGGTTAAAGGGAGTTATCAATGGGCAGCATGTGATTTGCCTCGTAGACAGTGGTGCCATGCATAATTTTGTTGATGAGGGCTTGGTTGTTAAGCATGGACTACAGGAAGAGGATTTTTCGGGTTTTCGTGTGACAGTTGCAGATGGATTTTCTATGCATTGCACTAGGAGGGTCTGACAACTCAGTATTCAGATGAGTGATTACACTTTGATCGATGACTTTTATGTTGTGGGTCTTGGTGAGATTAACACAGTGCTTGGTATCCAGTGGCTTTAGTCGCTTGGCAGATATGTTCAGGATTGTAGGCAAATGGAATTAGAGTTCCTAGCGGATGGTAAGAAGGTTGTACTGAAGGATCTCTCTGATGGTGGACCTATTGTAGTCTCAACACACCGGATGGAGTCTATTTTTAGGCATAGGGATGTTGCTTGGGCAACACAGTGTTTCATCTCATCCAAGTCACCTTCTTCGGATGATAGGCCAACATTGCATGGAGATATCCAGATGATATTGGACGAACACAACATCCTGTTTGGAGACCTTCCTTCTGATAGGCCTCTTGATCGTGGGTTTGAGCATGTGATAGAGCTAGAGAAGGGCACCAAACCAGTGATTATTGTCCCTTATCGTCATCCTAAGGAGTTTAAGGATGAGATAGAGAAGACCATCTGGGAGTTATTGGACATGGGATTCATCAGGCCTAGTTCTAGCCCCTTCGCTTCTTTTGTGGTGTTGGTGAAGAAGGATGGTACTATGCGCATGTGCATTAACTACCATGCACTCAATAAGAAAACAATTAAGAATAGGTATCCAATCTCGCGCATAGATGAGTTACTACATGGGGCAGTATATTTTTCGAAGATTGATCTTCGATCAGGATACCATCAAATTCGTATTCGTGAGGAGGACATTAATAAGACCGCATTCAGATGCCACTATGGACATTATGAGTTTTTAATGATGCCATTCAATCTCACTAACGCACCTGCTACGTTTCAATCATGCATGAATCATGTGTTGAATAAGCAGTTGCGTAAGTATGTGCTTGTATTCTTTGATGACATTTTGATATACAGTAGAACCTGGGAGGAATGCATGAGACATTTGGATGAGGTTCTTGGTATTATGGAGGCTCGGTCTTTGTTTGCCAAGATGTCCAAATGTGAATTTGGACTTACAAAGATATTATACTTGGGTCACGTGATTTGTGCAAATGGAGTGAAGGTTAGCTAGGAAAAGATACAGGCAACACTAGATTGGCCGCCACCTAGGAATGTTTCAGAGTTGTGGGGTTTCCTAGGACTATGTGCATATTATAGGAGGTTTGTGAAGGGGTATTCACAGCCAGCGGCCCCTTTGACAGATCTTACACGGAAGGGTGCCTTTTGTTGGATAGGTGAGGCTCAAAGTATATTTGACAGGCTTAAGCAAGTTATGAGCATATACCCTGTCCTGGCTCTTCCAATTTTCTCTCAACCCTTTGTTCTAGAGTGTGATGCTTCAGGAGGTGGTACAGAGGCGATACTTATGCAGTTTCACCATCCCATTGCATACGAGAGCAAGAAATTGAGGAACAATGAGATAATGTACTCTAACTACGATAAGGAGATGCTCGCCATCATGCATTCTTTGACAAAGTTTCAAGAATACTTAGTGGGTGGGAAGTTTGTGGTGAGAACCAACCACAACAGTTCAAAATAATTCCTTGAACAGAAGGAACTTAATGAGCGCCAACAAAAATGGGTCAGAAAGATTCAGGCATATGATTTTGACATTGAGTTTGTCAAGCGAAAGAAAAATGTTGTTGCTAATGCACTTTCCAGGAAGCCTTCAGTTGATGCCCTTTGTTCCATGAGTGAGATTTCAGCTGATTGGAAGTCTCAACTATTAGTTGAGTATTCCAAAAATCAGTTTGCATGTGAGGTTATAGATGGACAGGTCCAAGATGACAGGTACACAGTGATTGGTGATGTGAAAGATCCCCAATCCAATTTTCACCCAATCTAATGCAAATTAGGAGGTTATGTGCAATGTGTATTTGCTGATAAGTCTTTGCCTAGCGTATATTTGGACGGGGTCTGTCTGGTTTTTTATTTTGTTTTGATTGGTTTTGAAGTTTTATGCAAGATTCTTGAATATCACATAAAGAAATTTCTGATTTAATCTAACATAATGCATAACACATATGGAAGGCAATCAAGAAACTTTATTTTGCTTAAAAGAGTGATGTACATACCATAATCATGATCCCATAAGTTTGATATAAGTTTCCAACCAATAGAAATATAGAAATCAGCTCCAATAATTGCTAGAACCCTAATTACACCCTAGGGTTTGATGCTCTTCTTCCCAAAATGGAGCGGCTAGTTGGAATTGAGCTGGAAATAGATGGCAATGACCTCTAGAAGGCTGCCCTGCAACTAATTGTAGAAAACCTGCCCTCAAACTGATAGAACTGCTCAAAACTCCCCAAAGAAGATTGCCACAAGCACACTGAAGCTGAATACTGATGAAAATTGTCACCCGAAGAGATGGGTTTTCGTCCAAATCCCCCAATTCTTCCAAAAGTTGGCGTTCCTAGAAGTTCCAAGCTGCTAAAACCCTCATGCAAGCTGCTGATCTGAAAATTGAGGCATAAGAATAAGAGCAAATGATATGAAAATTGCTTTTTATGAGCTCCCAAGAAGTTCACTCTATTTGGGAGTTACTATTTGGCCTTTTAAAACTTAAAATAACCTTGAGGGTCTATTTCCTCATTGAAAATTTGGCCCCCTTTTAAAAACAACTTGAATTGCTAGGATGGGGCGTACTTTTCACTATTCATCTTTATGTTTTTCAGTTACTGTTCACTTTTCACTATTCACATAAGGGCCAACATTAGAATTTCAATTTTAATCATAGATATAACTCCCAAATACCAAACTGGAAGACCTGTAAAGCTCCCAAACTGAATCCCACAACCCCGGGTTGGGTCCCAAACCACCCTGCTGACCTACGAGACCCCAATAGTAGGTCAACCTCCACCAAAATCTGAGAGGCCTAAGGAAGGGACAGTACAGTCCTCCCTTTCTGGGATTGCTTTCCCTCAAGCAAACACCAAACAACTTGCTGCTCCACTTTGATTAAAATGCTCAAGCACCACAAACCATGAAGCAACATATTGGAATCCATGTGGAATAATGTACCAAGCAAATCAATAACTGGATCCCATATCAAAATGAAAAATCTGTTGCAGAAGATGAAGTAGGCGAATGTCAAATGATCACCATGAAGTAACCATACAAGCATGTAGAATATCAAAACAATGTGAAAGCGAACCCCCACATCCCAACGAACCAACATAAATGGCCACCTAGCTTTTCTGTTATAACTCTGATCAGCAATATATGTGATATCAAACATGTCAACAAACCAATGCCAATCAACGAAAATCACTCCACACTTCAACTCTATCCCAAAGGTATACCTCCAAACACTCCCATACTGCTGGGAAACTGATGTAGACAATGAAAAGTTTGGATATTCCATATGATTCCAACTAGGACAGCCACTAGTCCATAGGGAATCGAAGAATATGGAGTCACCAATCAACAAAGATATCGCTGCCATATCAAGTGAAATAGGCGACAAACTCAGGAATGAAGTATCTATGTCATCACTACTCCACACAGACAACTCTCGAGTGGCTGGCCCACTAAGAAAGTCATCAACCAAATCATTGTCATCACCGAGAGAATGATCAAATACATCAGCAGGAAATTCTGAATTACACAATTCATGTCTCTCATCATCAAATGAATGGTGAACATCACGAACATGTTGAAGATTGATCTTGGCTTGTTGAGCCAATAACTTGCCTTGCCTTGCCCTTTCTAGCCAATCATCATTCATCATTTGGGACTGAGTTATATCAGCTGCTCCAAAGTGTCTAAACCCAGTCCTAAAATGAGATATACCATGTGACTTATCATGACCAAAGCATGCTTCATGAGTTGGTATGTTCTTGCCTTGAGAGGGAGTTGGATGCTTTGGAAGATCAATATTTTAGCCTAAAAGAGAATTTCGCTCCTGACAGCGAAATTCATTATAAACCTCATTTGCTACCTTGTTTGGGCTTCAAACCTTGTTCCTTAGATGGAAAATGATCTATGTTTGCCTCCCAGTGAAGATTGAAGTTGGAAAAATGAGCAATCAAACCCAAATCATGATTTTTGCTCCTGACCCTTCCAAAGGGTCCAGAGCGAAAATCCATCTAGAACTCATTTCCTCCCTTGTTTGACCAAATTTTGATGTCCAAGGCATGTTGAAAGGGAGAATGGACATGTTGTTGCCTTTGGGACTGTTTGAAAGCGTTGAAGAGTGAGGATTTTAGCCAAGAAAGGAAATTTCACTCCTGACCCTTCCAAAGGGTCCAGAGCGAAATTCCTTGCAAACCTATTCTTTTAACCTTGCTTGAGCTTAAGACTTTGTTCCTTAGGTGAGAAGTGATGAAATTTATCTTGTAAAGAAGAATGAGATTGAAAAAATGAAGGATCAAGTCAAGAATGAAAAAATTCGCTCCTGACCCTTCCAAAGGGTCTAGGGCGAAATTTCACTAAAACTACCTTTTTTCCCAATTTTGTACCAAGGCAAATATGGATCAAGATGAATTGAGATAGGAGAGGTCCCTAGGAATGACTTCAAGTTGCTAAGAAATCATTGAATTGAAGGAATTGAGCTAAACCAAGATTTTCGCTCCTGACCCTTCCAAAGGGTCCAGAGCGAAAATCCTACAATCACCTACTTTCCTTGCAAGACTAGTCAAACTTTAGGTTTTTATAGCTTGGATGGGTGCGAGGAGACATGTTCTTGCCTTTTGAAGTTAATTGATGTTGAAAGAATGGAGGAAGAAGCTTTAAAAAGGATTTTCACTCCTGACCCTTCCAAAGGGTCCAGAGCGAAAAACCCTAAAACCATCCTTTTCTCCAAATTTTGGGTGAAGTCAGGCCTAGACTAGGGTGAAAGAAGCCATTTGGAATGCCTTGGAAAGATTTTTGACCATTTAAAATGTAAATTTTGAGCTAAAAAGAGAATTTTGCTCCTGACCCTTCCAAAGGGTCTAGAGTGAAATTCTTCAATCTACCTATTTCCTCCTTGTGTCAAGTCGGGACTTTGAGTCCTAAGGCGTGGTTGAGGTTGAAATGATGTTACTTTGCCCTGCAAGATGAATTGAAGTGAAGGAAATGAAGAGTTGTGACCTAAAACCTGAATTTCGCTCCTGACCCTTCCAAAGGGTCCAGAGCGAAATTCCCAATTTCACTTAAATTGCTCATGATGAAGATCAAGAGATGGATTCCCAGACCTTGGTGGAGAGAAGACCAGTGTATGCTTGCCTTGGAAGACATTTTGGAGTAGAGGCATGATAGATTTTTCCCTAAAATGTAAATTTTGCTCCTGACCCTTCCAAAGGGTCCAGAGCGAAATTCTTAAAACCTCTATTTTTCCCCAAATTTGCATCAAGCTTGGTGTTGGTTGAGAAGGAGGGCATCCTTGGGCATGTATCTAAGCAAGTACGGTCGCAAAGTGAGAACAATTTGAGCCAGGAATGCAAAATTCGCTCCTGACCCTTCCAAAGGGTCCAAGGCGAAATTCTTATAGGGCCTATCCTTGGGGAGAATCTTGAGCAAGCTTCATTTTAATATCTTCTTGTTGATGATTTAAGGTGGAAAATGCTATGTTGAAATGAATTTGTTATATGACCTTAATCATCTTTTGGTTTGTTTTGCAGATGAAAGAAGTCCAGGCCAGAGCAAGGACGACCTCCTCTAGTCCAGCATCATCAAGGACGACCTCTTCCAGTCCAGCATCATCAAGGACGTTCCACAGGCAGAAGGGAAGACTCAAGGTGTTCAAGGAATTTGCCAGCTACCTCCAGAACCTTCACTTTGCCACACTAAAGAACCACAAGATGACAATGAAGGGTGTTGCCAGCATTTCAAGGAAAGGTACACCACCCATCCATCATGTCAAGGACAGAGGAGAATCAAACAAGGTCAGTGCAAGGGTCCGTTGAAGAAGCAGATAGTTTCAGAAGAGTTAATTAAAGTTAGCTTCTCAGCATCATCAAATTGAACACCTACCAAGTTACAAGTGTCAGACAAGGTGGCATCCCAGTCATCACTCCTCCAGTCGGATTGGTCCACCTCAGCGTGTCCAAATTCAATGTACCTGACTCATCAAAGATGACACTAACTTCAATGTACCTACCCCGGTTAGCCATTGGTCGAATATTCCAAAGAAGACGTGTCCAAATAATGCAATTATTTCATTGGCCAGAATTGAGTTTGTTGTAACAAACACTAATTAGGGTTTTCATTGTAAAATCTCGGCCATTGATCTCAAATTGATCTGAGCCATCGAATTGTATTGAGAGTATTATAAAAGGCTCAAGCTCTTCATTTTGTAAAGGTTAATAGTTGGTTAATAGTTAGTTGATAGAGGTTAGAATAGCCAATGATCGATAGTGAATAGAATAGAAATTGAAGTAGGAAGAGAAGGCAAGAAATTGTTGCCTTGATTTTAAATGAACCCTTTTTTCATTGAAGATATGGTGAAATGTGTCGTTTCTTTACAATACGCATGGTCTCTTGTTGAATCTTCATTGTAGATGGTAAATGATTAGATTGAATGAAGAAAATTGTTGAATGCACCTGTATGGAATCCGTCTAGTCCATACCACTAGCCTCTTACTGATTGTAAGTGCGCCCTGTGTGGTCAACTGGCATAAAATGAGCTTAATCTTAAGTCGTTACACGTCTATTGTTCATGCATTATCTTGAATGGTGATCATTGTTTGATGATGTACGATGTAAACGTATTGGAAGCATCCCTTAGAAGATCGCACTGAGTTGGTGTCAGATTGTTCAAGCCTGATGGTGAGACCCAGCCCAGTAGGACTCCACCTAGTCATTCATCCATCTTCTCGCATTCTAGGTAGTAGAGTAGACTTCCTAAATCCTGTATCTTTTGCCATTTGTTTATCTTCCAGTTAGTAAATAGGACTTGTGATTCCAGCGAATCAGACGTTCAGGTCATTGAGTGTAAGTCCCCTTGTGATTCCACCAAAATAACATCATACCACGAAGGGCTTATCCACACGTAGAGATCCTACATAACAGAACCTTGAAGCTTCTCCGATTGATCCTTCTGCAATATCTTCAGCATTCGGGAGCTTTATTCAAGAGAGGATAAGGTACCTTTAGGTATTTTATTCTGTGTTTGATCGTGTACAAAAAACACATCAACAGTAACCTTCAACACAATTTGTTTACTTCCATGGGTAAACTCAAGCTCCATGTTGTCTTCTTCCCTAACCAAATATGCCTTCCAAGTGTGATCAAGGAATATTATTGTTATGATTTATGAAACAAGGGCACAATGTCCAACCTTGCATGCAATGGGGTTCTTTAATTCTTATCACATGCTCTTGCATAACAAGATGAATGAAACCATGTTAAAATGGGAGATGGTTAATCATCAACATGAGACCCACCTTCATTTTGTACCTTCCAAGTTTGCTTTCATAGCCTGCTGTCCAAAGGTGTGTGACATACTGAAAACTCCCCTCATGAGCTATCAAATTTATCACCTCAAGGCTGCTGTTATAAACTAGACCAACAACTACTAAAGTGACGTCAATGATGTCCGTATACCCATGCATAAGAAAGAAACCCATCTCATACACCTTATCTATGGAGTAAATGTGTCTCCACACACTCCAATCCAACCCATAAACTCATGTAGATACAAACGATTCTGAAAATATAGTGAACAGCCATGTAGTACAACCACTTGTCACTAAATAACCCATGTCATTTGGCTCTAATGCCAACCAATAAGCAGTTGTACAGTCATAAGAATTAGGTGCCAACAGTAAATTTGCAATGTAGATGTCTTCCTTAACACCCAAAAGTAATTCATGAGTGGCTGATCCACTAAGAGTAACACCCATAAAATCACTATGCTCATTCATATTGTTGTCAACATCAACTATAAACTCGGAATCAGAGAAGTCTTGCTTCTCATTATGTATGGAAGGGTGTATGTCACGAACTTCTTTGCACTGATTTATTACTGTTGTTCTAAAATAAACAAATTCAATCCTCTCAGAAGAAGCATCATAAAAATAGCCATGCTTAGCCAATGCATCATGTATGCCAACATTTGAAAACTCAATTTCACTAATTACTCCATGAATAGGAGCTGGAAATTCATGTAAAGGAAAGAGTATAACACTGCTGTCCTTAATCAGAGATTTCGGACTGATTGTGCCCTTTCTTTCATTACCTTGGGAAACTTCAATGCATGAGCTCACTTGCATAGTCTTGGCACACCAATCGTGTAGCATATCAAGTCTTGAAACTATGACATCCTTATACTCAATCAAAGTGTCAACATCATAAAGGTGAGGCATCAACATACAAATTGATTTATGTTCTTCTCTAACTGTTGTTATAAAATTAGGCTGTTGGCAAGTAGAAATTCTCACTATTGCCTCATGCTCATTTATTCTCTCATGAATGTCTACCATGCTACATTTCTTGTCACCACCATCTAGCTTGGATTCATGCTCATGTGATGTCAAAAGATTGTTGACCCATCTTCTAATCCATACCATCACCTCCATGACTGATATGTTTTCCATTACTAGCTGATTCCAAGGTGTAGTATGCACAACAAACCAAACATTATCAAAATGCAAGATCTTCTTAGTAAGCAACCTCTTAGTTTCCTTGTTAAGCTTTTTAAAACAATATGCTTTATATGATCTTAACCATTGTCCTTCCATCGAAGATGATGCATAAGTAACCGAAATGAAATCAAATATGTTCCATTCCACACAAATGGATATATCACTTGTGGCTGGTCCATTGAGGGTGTATCTAATATCATCATTGTTTTGAGCCTTGAAAGGGCTCTCTAAATGAGGAAAGTCATAAACTTTATGATGCAAACTAGTCCAAACCGAATTTCCTAAATCATACCTCCTTACTTCTTCACACAACTCAACATGCTCTTCTTGTGGACTTGCCTCAAGAAGTTCTTCCCTTGTATGCTCATCATCTACCCATTCTTCCCTTGGAAGAAATAAGAACCTAATGTATGACTCTCTTTGTCCTCTTGTATTATCCAGCTGATTGCATCTTTCCTTGACCTCTTGCAAGTGTTGTCTTGCTTGGGCAGCATGCAACTTAGACTTCTTAGCTCTTAGTGACCACCCATCACACAACCTTTGTGTCCTTTTAACATCTTCCATAGTATGGTGAACAAAATCAGGCCCTTTGTGGTTTAAATCCACAATATATATATCATGTGTAGCACTATCAACTTGAGTACCATCATAGGAAGACTCAACAACATTACTACCCTCATGGGAAATGGATGATGCTACACAATTAGAACTGCTGTTGCAAAAATCAGAATAGGTGTCAAGCCTTGGAGTCATGTTTTCAACACATCTAATGGGTTGGTCCAAGATTGTAATCTCTTCCACTATGTGATCAACATGCTGACTCAATGGTGTGCTATGTTTCTCCATATGATCCAAAGTTATTTCTACTTTAGGACTCCCACATGATGACTGATTTTCGAATTCATTGTGATCAATTGTAGGCTGCAAACTACAAACAAGTGATTCTTCTTCCTTTCCTTGTTCTTGCACATTAATTTCTTCACTTTCCCCAATGGATTCTTTACTGTATTTTGAAATTTCTTTCCTTTTCCGCTGCTAATATGAACTTGAAAACATCAAGTCATCTTCATCCTCATCTGGTATACCCAAGAATTGTGTGAAAGAAACATGTCTTGTATCTTTTGAGGAAGAGAGCGATACTGGTCATAGCTGGCCATAATTGCTTTATTTGTTAGCAAGGCACGAGGACTCTTAGCTGTTCTTGTAGATGGAGATGAACCATTAGTGTGCCTAATTTTCCTTAAAAGGGAATCTTCAACATGTTGCAATTTACGAATTATCTTTTGTTGTGAATGGTGAAAGTCTCTCATCATTTGTTCCCTACTAGGCAACTTTCCCCTAGTTCCCATTTCGCTGTCCACAATCACAACTCAAACCAAACTGAAGTGAAAACAACTGATTTTTATCCAACAGGTTGGCAAGATCATGGCTCTGATACCACTGAAAAATCCCCAATCCAATTTTGTTCAAATCTGATTCAAACCAACTGTTTGTTTTGCTGACAAAGTCTTTGGCCAGCGTATATTTGGACGGGGTTTGTCTGGTTTTTTCTTTTGTTTTGATTGGTTATGAAGTTTTATGCATGATTCTTGAATATTACATAAAGAAATTTCTGGTTTAATCTAACATAATGCATAACACATAAGGAAGGCAATCAAGAAACTGTATTTTGCTTAAAAGAGCAATGTACATACCATAATCATAATCCCATAAGTCTTATATAAATTTCCTGCCAATAGAAATATAGAAATCAGCTCCAATAATTGCTAGAACCCTAATTACACCATAGGGTTTGATGCCCTTCTTCCCAAAATGGAGCGGCTAGCTGGAATTGAGTTGGAAATAGATGGTAATGACCTCTAGAAGGTCTGCCCTGCAACTAATTGTAGAAAACCTGTCCTCAAACTGATAGAACTGCTCAAAAATCCCCAAAGAAGGCTGCCACAAGCACACTAAAGCTGAATATTGATGAAAATTGTCACCAGAGAGATGGGTTTTCGTCCAAATCCCCCAATTCTTCCAAAGTTGGCGTTCCTGGAAGTCCCAAGCTGCTGAAACCCTCATGCAAGCTGCTGATCTGAAAATAGAGGCATAAGAATGAGAGCAAATGATATGAAAATTGCTTTCTATGAGCTCCCAAGAAGTTTGCCCTATTTGGAAGTTACTATTTGGCCTTTTAAAACTTAAAATAACCTTGAGGGTCTATTTCCTCATTGAAAATTTGGCCCACTTTAAAAAACAACTTGAATTGGTAGAATAGGGTGCACTTTTCACTATTCATCTTTATGTTTTTCAGTTACTATTCACTTTTCACATAAGGCCAACATTAGAATTTCAATTTTAATCATAGATATAACTCCCAAATACCAAATTGGAAGACTTGTAAAGCTCCCAAACTGAAACCCACAACCCCGGGTTGGGTCCCAAACAACCCTGCTGACCTACGAGACCCCAATAGTAGGTCAACTTCCACCAAAAATCTGAGAGGCCTAAGGAAGGGACATTACATGATGTGATATACTACAAGGATAGAATCTACTTAGTTCCTGGATCGAAACTGAAGGAAAAGATTCTACGTGCCATTCATGATACTCCACTAGCAGGACATTTTGGGTACTTCAAGACATACAGGCAGTTCGCGAGAGATTCTCATGGAAGGGTCTCAACGTATTGTCCTACGCTATGTTCACGAGTGTGTGACTTGTCAGCAAAACAAGTCAGAGCATACTTTCCCAACTGGATTTCTGCAGCCATTGCCTATTCCAGAGCAAAAGTGGGAAGGTATATCGATGGATTTCATTACAGGTCTTCCAAGAGTTCAAGGGAAGGACTACATATATGTGGTTGTGGATAGATTGACAAAATATGCACATTTCTTTCCTATTGCAGTTGACTTCACAGCCTCACAAGTGGCAGAGTTATTCTTTTGTGAGGTATTCCGTCTTCATGGACTCCCCAAGACCATTGTCAGTGATCGAGATAGTCGATTTGTGAGTTTATTTTGGTAGGAACTATTCTGACTTACAAGTACCAAGTTGACTCCTAGTACCAGTTACCACCCTCAAACCGATGGGCAAACAGAGATTGTCAACAAGTAGATTGAGAGATATTTACGTCACTATGTTTCGAGCGAGCAAAGAGCATGGATGTGTTGGTTATTCTTAGGCGAGTATTGTTATAATACTACGCATCATATGTCTATTGGCATGACTCCCTTTCGAGCTTTATACAATTATGATGCTTTGTAATTTGTGGATTTGGCGTTGGGTGATAGCAAGGTGCCTAGAGCTTGAGAGTGGCTTCAAGACAGACAAGATAGCCTTAAGGCACTTAAGGATAACATTCAGCATGCACAGAATCAGCAGAAGCTTTATGTTGATCGACGCAGGATTGAGGACCTTTGAGGTTGGTGATATGGTTTTCTTGCGTTTACAGCCCTACAGGCAAAGTACACTCAAGAAGAGTGGGGTTGAAAAGCTTAGGCCTAGATTCTATGGTCCTTACTGTAATTTTGTGCCCTAGATTAGTAATCAGATTTATGTTCTTTAATTATGCCCTAGTTTGTTAATCAGATTTGTAACATTTTAGTAAATCATAATTCAGTAAACTCATAAATGAAGGAAGTAAACAAGAGACAAACACAAATACCCTGGGAAAACCTCCAAGGAGGAAAAACCCAGCATTAAAGACCCACAGGTCAGATTATATATTCTCCCTTAATATCACAAGTACAATACTTATCTTCCTTGTCAGATCTGATCCCTTCTTGTATGACAGATCTGCACTTCTAAGCTCTTCAAGTCTGCACCAAAGATTGCCTTTGTCCTCTTGGACAAGTTCGCATAAGTCTAGACAAGTTTGCACCCTCCTAGTGTAAATTCACACTTTTCATGCAGAGCTGATTTGCTAAATGCTTGAGAATGAATGATTGTGTTTGACTTGTGAAATGTCTTTTATTTATATGCACCTTTAACCCTTATTTGCAAGTCGGCCTCCTTTAAGTTTTGGCGCCAATATTATTATGGCGTGTGTATTTAGGATAGCGTGAGGAATAGGGCAGGGCCTAGACTTGGGGCACATTACCCTTTAGGGCCCAGACCTAAAAGGGTTCGGATGTTGCCTTAAGGCAATCCGAACCCTATATAGCCCTAGTTACAAACAACACTCCCTCTTAACTAGGGAAGAGGAGAATACATAATCTGAACCTTTAGAGTTCCATCTAGCACACAAGCATAGAATTACATCTTCCACCTAGCACACAAGCATAGGATGGTTCTAGCACACAAGCATAGAAAGTGTAATACACAAGTGGGTCTTTACATAATTACAATTATCCATCTAGCACACAAGCATAGATTGGACATAAATCATTCTTGCACACAAGCAAGGGATGATTCAAAGTGTTGCAGATAGAGTCACTGAGATTGAAGCTTCCTCTCAATCAGGGTTCCGTTTTCCACAACACCAAGTCTGTCTCTAAAGTATTCGAGCTTCACTCTGGATAAATGTTTGGTAAGGATGTCCACAATGTGTTCATCCGTGCTAATGTACTTTAGATGAATGGCGCCTCTTTGCATCATGTCTCGAATCAACACTCCCTCTTAACTAGGGAGAAAAATAATCTTACAACCAAGTTACGTGACTAGTGCCCAAGCCTAAGTAATACATTCAATGTTCAATTTGTAATCCGAACTTAGCTATCAACTTCAATACTCCTTAGAGAGGATCACAATAAGTAGCTTGTAATAACATCACATAATAATAGCCCATAGTATCCATCTTGCATTCCCTGTAGAGGATGAATCCAAACTTTAACATGCACGCCTGCAAGTCATGAATTCATACATAAGTATATTCATGCACATTGTGGACTCTTTCCATGATATCCATCATTCATTGCCTGCTAAGGATGAAGGTCAACTTTCAATTTTAATCTTCTCTCAGAGAAGATTGCAACACCATCTTTATTTCCATTTTGCACATAAGTATCCTCCTTAATCTTCTCCCAGAGAGGAATGCAATACCTTTACCTCAATCTTCTCCCAGAGAAGAATGTAACATCATAATCTTCCATCTTGCACACAAGCAAAGAATGGAATAAACATAATCAAAATATTGTGGTCTTCCATCTTGCACAAATGCATACAATGGAACTACATAATATAATCTCCCAGCTCGCACACAAGCATAGACTGGATCCACTTTATATTGCCAGCAAAGGGTGGAGAGGATCTTTTCTACCATCTTACATTGCCCGCAGAGGATGGTTAACAATTACTCTTCTCCCTGAGAAGATTACAATACCATCTTACATTGCTCGCAGAGGATGGTTAACAATTACTCTTCTCCCTGAGAAGATTACAATAACACCTTACATTGCCTGCAGAGGGTGGTTTGATACAACACAATGTATCACTGAGGTTGAGACTCCCTCTCAACCAAGGCGGTGTTCTTCACAGCTCCAAGTCTATCTCAAGCTTCAAGAGACTTGGTGAGAACATTTGCAACGCAGGATTGTCCTGCCATAAAACATTGAATTGTCAAATATTTATATACAATTTTGATAATAAATCAAATAACTTTAACAAGAATTTTGAGAAGCCACAGTGCTTCTCTTGAGGCAACACTTGCAACAGTGAATTAGCTTCAGCAGTACTCAATGCAACTGAGGACTGTTCACTGTAGGCCCAATGGATCATAGAGTATCCAAGTTGAAGGAAATGCTTGAACTGTCTTCCTTATCTGTAGCATTTCTTGTTCAATCAGAACCTGAGATAATCTTCAAAGGTGATTACAGCTTCAACTCACAATCATCTGTGCTTTGAAAAGTATTTCGGGGCATGCTTAGCAACAATCATGCTTAGCCTTGTTCATGAAGCACTCGCCAATCAACAGCCTGTCTTCAGATGAATCTGCAAAATCAGATTTAGCTACAGACATCCTCAACTTCTTCAAGTTAGTTTCCATATAAGTTTGCAATCTATCATTCTAAGTCTCAAGATATAATTAACTTAGAATAATTTCGTTGGATCCTTGACATAATTCTAACTTATATCCAATGTTTAGACTGTTGACATCAGTTAGAGTACACTCATCCATATATGAAATCAGAATTATCATTTCAAATACTTTAGACCTTTACAAAACCCTAGTCTTGTCAAATGATTGTCAATTCTTTCATACCAAGTAATCAATATAGGACTCCCTCTTAATCCTTACCATTTGACAATCAAATATAAGAATCAATAAAGAAAGCACTCATCATATAAATCTGAAGATACTAAATTTTCATTTCCCTTATTTTCACTTTTTGTGAAAGGTCCCTATGACGTACCTTTAGTCATCTTTTCAGTAAGGAGATGAGCTGGAGGTTTGTATAGGATTTCATAGCTATTTCAAGCTCCCTCTGAAACTTGAATCAAATATTAACTTGAAGAATTAAAATCAAATATAATTAATCATAAAAGAAGGCTTATCTCTTTCATTGGCTGTTAATCCTCTAGCATCCTTAAGCTATTCAAGCCCAAGAATCTCTGAAAGCTGAAAGGCCAACCTTACCCTTCACTTTTGACCTTGAGAGTTAAATGAGAGGCTGATGTACAAACTAGTCAACATCTGAATAGCCATGCCTGAAAGGAACCTTATATGCTGATCAGAAGAACAAATGTCAGTTTCAAGCAAGCGATGTACATAACCAAGTTATCTGAACAATGAAATTGATAAACCTTAGTGACTCAATCACAATATATAGTTGGCCACATACATATGATTGATAAATATCAAATGGAACGGAATCTTCATACTTAGCTGAACAAGATCCTAATTATATTCAGGTTTGATGGAAGTAGAATAAACTAACAAGTGAAATGCTTACCTCAACCTGTGGTGACCTCAATGCTAATCACAGGAGGAAGCCACTGTCTTATTGAATCATTCATCTTTCACTCTTCCTACATATGCTATTTACTACAGCACATACTAACCTCTACTATGGAGGACAGAACATCAAGGCATCATCATAACCAATTAACAATGATGTATCATTGTCTAGAGAAGCCCTATGAAGACATAGATCCAATCATCCAGCAATAAGAGACATACCTTGCCAGGGTGATGGAATGATCACAGCCAATTGGAAGAGGTACCTTTTGTGTCATCAAGTAACACAAAACAACAACAATGGGACAAGGGAAGATTGGCATTTCATGCCTAGCAACAACACCTAGGTCCAATAATAGAGTGTTGCATGTCTAGTAGCAAAATAAATCTACCATTCAATAAAAAAACTTCAGTCATCATTAATATTGGATCAGATCACATCAAGGGTTAAGAATCATGAAATATATATCAATGTAGGGTTTAGACCAAAATACTTGACACAAAGAAATTTAAGTAATTACAAAACCTAGAAAATATGCAAACCCTCGATAATACTCTTGATGTGATAGAAAATAAGTTAGAACATCCTTAGCTTTTAGATAAGACCCCAACTAGTGTTATAACAGCAAGGCACACCGATACAAATGCTCAAGAGAAGTGAACCCTTCTTGAGAGCAGGGGAATGAAGACACTTATTTGATTGAATCCTTCATACCTTTGATGTGGACCCGTCAATGTCCTTATTCTTCAATCTGATTCCCAAACATTTAGTAAGTCATTCCCCTCAAAGGGTACAAACTTTCCAGGAGGTAAAGTTGAGTGCCCATCAACTCTATCCTCTATCTTCAACCCTGCCATTATCTTAATCTGAAAAACGAAAAGCAACCAAAAGTAAAAGCTTACTGAAATCTGAATGTTAGTATAACCTTCGCTCTGATACCATGTAATTTTGTGCCCTAGATTAGTAATCAGGTTTTATGTCCTTTAATTATGCCCTAGTTTGTTAATCAGATTTGTAACATTTTAGTAAATCATAATTCAGTAAACTCAGAAATGAAGGAAGTAAACAAGAGACAAACACAAATACCCTGGGAAAACCTCCAAGGAGGAAAAACCCAGCATTAAAGACCCACAGGTCAGATTATATATTCTCCCTTAATATCACAAGTACAATACTTATCTTCCTTGTCAGATCTGGTCCCTTCTTGTATAACAGATCTGCACTTCTAAGCTCTTCAAGTCTGCACCAAAGATTGCCTTTGTCCTCTTGGACAAGTTCGCATAAGTCTAGACAAGTTCGCACAAGTTTGCACCCTCCTAGTGTAAATTCGCACTTTTCATGCAGAGCTGATTTGCTGAATGCTTGAGAATGAATGATTGTGTTTGACTTGTGAAATGTCTTTTATTTATATGCACCTTTAACCCTTATTTGCAAGTCGGCATCCTTTAAGTTTTGGCGCCAATATTATTATGGCGTGTGTATTTAGGATAGCGTGAGGAATAGGGCAAGGCCTAGACTTGGGGCACGTTACCCTTTAGGGCCCAGACCTAAAAGGGTTCGGATGTTGCCTTAAGGCAATCCGAACCCTATATAGCCCTAGTTACAAACAACACTTACAAAGTTCTCCGGAGGGTTGGAAAGGTTGCATACGAGCTTGAGTTACCTACAGAGAGCAAGATACATAATATTTTCCATGTGTCTTGTTTGAAGAAGGCTTTGGAGTAGAACGTTACCTCATCACCAGATTTGCCTCCCTTGGACGAAGAAGGCCGGTTGATACCGATTCCTGCTGAGATTCTTGAGATGAGAGAGAGAAGGCCGAGGAACAGAGTCATCTGGGAGTATTTAGTGCGGTGGAAGGTGAGAGGATACTTCAGCATCCAACTTTGCAATTGCTTGAGGGCAAGAAATCCTGGGAAGGGAGGACTGTAATGTCCCTTCCTTAGGCATCTCAGAGTTTTGTGGAGGTTGACCTACTATTCAAAGTCTCGTCGGTCAACAGTGTGGTTTGGGACCCAACCCGAGGTTGTGGGATTCAATTTGGAGCTTCACAGGCCTTTCAGTTTGGTATTTGGGAGTTGTATCTGTGATTAAAATTAAAATTCTAATGTTGGCTATATGTGAAATTGTGAATAGTGAAAAGTGAATAGTAACTGAAAAACATAAAGATGAATAGTAAAAAGTGACCCCCGTCCTAGTAATTCAAGTTATTTTTAAAGGGAGGGCCAAATTCTCAATGAGGAAATAGACCCTCAAGGTTATTTTATGTTTAAAAGGCCAAATGGTAACTCCCAAATGGATCAAACTTCTTGGGAGGGGTTAAAAAACAACTTTCTCATCTTTTATTCTCATTCTTATGACTTCCAAAATTGAGAACAGTAGCAGGCTTAAGGGTTTGAGCAGCTTGGGCTTCCAGGAACGCAAACTTCTGGAAGGATTCGAAGATTTGGACGAAAACCCACCTCTCCCAGTGTCATGTTTCAGCAGTTTCTAGCTTCAAGACGAAGTTGGCAGCCTTCTTTAGAGTTTAAAGTGCAGATTTTTCAGTTGGAGGGCAGTTTTTCTTCAGTTATCAGCAGGGCAGACCTTCTAGATGTCAATTCCATCCATTTCCAGCTTATTCTCCACTAGCCGCTCCATTGTGGAAAGATGGACATCAAACCCTAGGGTGCATTAGGGTTTTAGCACATTATTGGAGCTGATTTCTATATTCCATCAGTTGGAAATTCATATCAGACTTGTGGGATCCTATTAATGGTATGTACATCATTCTAGTTAAGCAAAAGAAAGTTTCCTTGATTGCCTTTTCTATGTGTTCTGCCTTATATTAGTTTGCATCAGCAATTTCTTTTATATTGCATTCAAGAATCTCTCATAAAACATCAAAAAACCAATCAAAACAAGAAAAATCAGTAAAACCCCTTCCAACATACGCTGGCCAAAGACTTATCAGCAAACAAACAGTTGCGCATAATCTCAAATTTTGGATTAGACAGGGTAAAAATTGGATTGGGGATCTTTCAAGATATAAGGATAAAATCTCATACACACAACTACATTACAAGAATATCTCATACGCATTGTAGGCATTTGGTACAGTATGGTAAGTACGTATTTTTCTTATGTACTTAGCTCACTCAAGAGTTATCATCAGGCTTAGTACTTGTGTCTATTACAAAATGCGGTTATCGTTCATTATCCAACCAACACACCTCTTAAGGAGTCTTCCAACACATGTCATGTTAAAGTACAAAGAACTCTCCCATGTGTTCTCCCTAGTTTCATTCCTGTACAAAATCTAGAGAATTTATCTCTGCATGTATGCTACTCTATATGAATAAAGTGGCAATTGTTTATTCCAATTTTTATTTATTACTTTTTTGGTTGATTGTGATTACTCATTTTCTATACTAAACTTTTTGCAATCTTGCCTCTAATTTGGAACTTTATTGTCAATTGCTTTAACAACAAAATCTAATAACAAAGTCAAAAGAAAGAAAGAAACTTGAGTGTAGTTTGTGTTGAGCTAAAGTGAGCACATTGGAGACTGTGTGTGTTAGATCTATGCCAAGTGTTTGTTCCAATTTCTACGCAATTATTTTAAGTTGCTTTGACTATTCATTTTCTATAGTGCAATTTGCAGAAGTTGCGTATAAATTATATGTCATTACATCAATCACCTTGACAACTGAGTCTGATAGAAATTTCAAAAGAAGATAAAATCTGAGTGTGGTCTGTATTGACCTAAATTGAAAACACTATAAAGAAGATGAAGTATGTTAGAGCTCTCTGTCTTCCCCTTCCTTACCGAGGTATTATAAGGTTTTTATTTTCAAAGATGTGCTTGCACTCCCCATGATTATTTTCCTTTGTACAGTTTCAAAATCTCACTGACCAATTTTAGCCACTAGTGGACATTAAAGCTCAAGATCAAATTAAATTTTAAAACAAAATTCAATCAAACTTTAAAACTTTAGACCTCAACTAATTTGGAAGTGCTATGGATTCTATTAAAGTGTTTCTTTGATGTATAATTCATCCCTGTTACAGTATTCAGTAGTATCCTCTGTTCATTGTCTTTCTTCCTACTTGGAACCTATTAGATTTATAACAATAGAAAATGAATGAACCTGTTAGATTTATAACATTAAAAAAATAAAGATACTTGATACACACATTTTACTTCTCATGGACTCCATAATCAAGCAAGAAGCAATTCCATGCAAAACAATTGATCACAAGGCAACAATAGAAAATCTAAATTGTTTGAAAGAAACAAACAGAAAATAGTTACTCTGTAAAAGATTTAAAGAAAATGAATATCTAGGTTACCTGTACTTGAGCTTCACAAGCAAATGGTTCTAAGGCCTCTAGAGTGACAATCCAAGGTGAGATGGATGTTCCTGAAATTAAGCATTAAGTTATAAGCAATTTGTAACATAGTGAACTAAGAAATCCTATTGATAAAGTAGTTATTCAGTTCTCATCATACAGTTGAGATATACGGTTGGCCCCACACTCCTTATGATAGCTAGGAGCCATTGTGGTAATATTTATAAGAACTGTTGTAGAAAGTATTATATTAATATTTTTTTATTTACAAGTTGCAAGGAAGCACAAGTTTTAACTAAATATTCCCACATCATAAAACACAAAAAGCAGAGAAAGAAATGATCTTCCATCAAGGTGTGTCCACCTAAAATCTTATGACAGTAGCTTATCTCTTCTTGATTTTGTATACTTCATACATATCTTAATTAGTTTCAATGGTGAAGAACCTAATGTCAATATTACTTGGGAAACAATTAAAAGCACATTTTCTAGTTTTCTCATAGCTAAGTACCTAATGCTTGTTCATTAGATTATATGTCCTTATAATTTATTCACTTTGATAGATAAACATGCTGCAATTATGTTTGCCACATTACAACTTTGTGTTGTCACTAAGATTGAACCTAGGAAAATGTTAAGGCGTAATAAAACGTTTAAATCAACATGTTTGCATTAGAAAGGCAAAGAAAACGAGAAATATAATTCAAATTGTGTATGCAATCATTCCTTAAATGGAAGTTGATAAGATTTTGCTATGATCTTTCTCATCTATCCCACTAAACACCGGCACTTGTACTCAATGGACAATCTAACATGGGTTTCCTTGATTTAGTCCAAGTTTATTGCTTGCATTAAAGAAGATAGTCCTATAGGATAGTTACCAAACCATCAAGCCAAAAAAAAAAAAAAAATATAAGCAAAAGACACACATAAGATAGTCAAGCAAGTCAAAGTAAATTTTAAATAGGATGAAAAATCAAGAGATGTGTAATGCATTTTCAAATGTTTGCTAGCAAAGAGCTTAAAGACCAGCCCAAGACAAGAAGTGAAAGCCAAATGAAGAAAATGATCTGGAATGGATCAGTCAATTGGAGATGCTATCACATCCAAAATTAAGACCTATAAACACAAATGATTCAATAGAATCACTAATAACACTTAACACAAAGCATAAGAGATGACACACAGAAGAAGCCATTGTTCTGAAACCAACAATTGTACATATTACATAGCAGAAAACCCATCATGTTGGGACCATTTGAGTTACAATATTTGTGGTATACCATTGCATTCTGTGTATAGTAACTAAATTTTGCATGCATTACTGAGTCTGCATGAGTTAACAGCCTACAATTATAACATGTGCTTGTTATTCTATTGGGATCAGAGCCTTCATACATTAGACTAAGTTATTTCAGTTATGGAGAGTTGTATAAATAGAGGCAATGCCTCCCACCTTATAAACCAATTTTGCATTGATTTTTTTCTTTGGTTTCTTTTGACAACATTCCTATTGGTCTTCTTCCATATGCTTGCAGGGATCATTTGATCAATTATGGACCCATCTCATTAATCTCACAAGGTATTGTTGTGCGTTGCACACACTCCCTATCGCCGACAGGGTCCCCCTCTCTTTTGAGTCTTTTCGCCTTCGCCCTAGTGAGTCCTGCGCAGGGGGTCTCACGTCCTTTTAAGCATGCCCATAATCAGTCCAGGAAATGATGATGTCATGAGCAGAAGCATGGGAATCCGCAAGATGAGTTTAACGTTCGGGCATTAAAATTCCAAGAAGATCGCTTAAAACTTGTAAGATTGACTAAGTTAGGTAAGGAATGGCGGAAGCTTGCAAGATCCCCCAAAAGATGAAACATCTAAAGGTCGCAGAAGGACCCCCAAAAGATGATCATATTGATGGCAATCATGTTAAGGATTGTGTTGTCACTTGTGAACAGACCTACTTCTCCCAAGGTTGGAGCATTGAGGCACACATGAAAGGAATTGGTGCAGAGCTGCTTCAAAATATGATTTATATTAGTGGTGAACTTGGCAAGAAAGGCCAAAATATTGTTCTCCCTTTACAAAATTTTCTACAAGGAAGATAAGGGATTGATTATTCAAAGAGTTCTTATCATTAGAAACCTACAGTTGATTGAAAGAAGGAATCAGCATCTTCAAATACCTATCACAACAATAGCTAGGAGAAGAAGGCATGTTACTATTCAAGCAAAATGGGGCATTTTGTGAGAAACTGCTTCAAAAGGAAAGAGACACTACAAAGGTTTTAGTTCATTGGTAAAAAGAGGTCATTGTGAGACCCAACCATCATATAGAGGACATAGGGGACATTCTTGGCCTCTATTCAGGACATATGGAGCATGCAAAGGCTCTCAAAGATGTGTAAATAAATCATCATTCAATTGGCTATGATTAGTCGCAGACACAAAGAACATCATCATGGCTCAATTTGTCCTTGGCCAAGAGATAGTATAAGGAGGTGCAATGTCCCCTTCCTTGTGATGATGCATTCAGTGGTCCATTGGCCTATTCCGGAGACCCGTAGGCTATGTGGAAAGGAGAATTAGGGTTTCCATCTTCTATGGAGTTATGATCGAGCTTCTCAGGGGTAGTCGGAGGGGAATTCTTCAGTCCTGTTTGTGGTTCCCTTCTAGGTTTTTCATGGACTCCAGTGTGGCATAACATGCAATTGACTCTTTGGTGGAATGTGGACTTACTATTTTTAGTAAGTTAGGGTTTGGCTGTCTGGATGGTGCAGTGTTACTAAGCTCGCCAAGCTCTTTCTCTGGGTGCAAAGATCACGATTTTCGGAGCAATATTTCATGACTTACTATTTTTAGTAAGTGGCAATTTGGACATCTCTATTTTTGGTAGTCCTGGATATGGTCCTGATCTAACACAATTCAGTAATTCTCATTGCTCAACCTCATATTGGATTTTGTTGATAATCAGTATTGGAGTCATAAGTGATTAATTAAATATTATTTCCTTATCCTAAGGTTTAATATTTATTTTATTACTGATTAATGATATTGGGAATTGTGCATAATGTGATTTTCTTCCTAAGTCTGCCTAGGCGAATTATTTGATGATTGAAGGGGGACGCAAAAGATGAAAGGAGACTTTATTTTATATTCACCAAAGTTTATTTTGTGCCAAAATCATGGTCCTCTCTCCTAGGCGCGATTTTTGACTTAGGAAGTGGGCGCCATACTTGGGTCCACCACTTGAGACGAAATACAATTTGGAAGAGGTGAATTTGGAAGAGGTGAATTTGGATTCCAAACTTGAAAATCTATATATACAGGTGTTTGGCTCCTCATTTGATTATCCAAAGAAAATATATTGTTATGCTATCGGAATGACTCCAGACTTCTTCGAGGGTGAAAACCTCCTAAATCTTTCTTTGTAGTTTCGAGTGTGAGACATCACTCCTAGCTATGGTTCGAATTTGTGAACTACTTGGTGTTACTTGGGATTGCATTGGGCGTGTTTTTGAAGAGTTATGTGCTGCTATGTTTATTGGAGTTGCTGGTGTGTGTTGGCTGGAAGTGTGTTTTGGTCGTAGCTATCTGCATGTTGGGTGCATCGTTCTGGGTGAAGGCTCATTAGAAGCGTATTGGAGAGACAATCGTTCTTCTACATTGGCGTTGCATTTGGTGAACTCTCCAATTTATGATTGCAAATCGAAGCATTAAGCTATAGCGCCATTTCCAGATTTGCATTGGGTTGCGTACATCACTCTTGTGGCTCCCAAGTTGCCGTTTTAAGGTATTCAATTGATTGCCTAAGTTATGCTATTCATTTACATTTGGTTTGACGTGATTTCATTTAGTTTTGGGAAAGTTACGAGCATTTTAGTGGATTATGGTGTGGCTAGTTCTGCGTATTATTGACTCTGATTCAGAACAGCAAGTAGTGATTTTGTTGTGTGAACTTGATATTGAATACTTGAGATATGTACTTAACTCTAACTTCTCTCGCATCTCTATCTTTGTAAGATTGTTTCAATAGTACTGATCAATCATATCAGTTGCATTATATGGTATTTCCCACTGAACAAGTGGAAGAGGATGGCTTAGCCGCCTTCTTGTTTTGTAATTCAGTTTTGTCCTCCCACTGAGAAAGTGGTTGAGTGATATTGTCCTCCCGCTGAAATATGCGGTTGAGTGATAGTTTTTATGTATAAGTCCTCCCGCTGCATAAGCGGTAGAGTGATTTGGTTTTGGTTATGCTCTTGTTTCCTTGGCTGGTTTACCGCCAAGTTCTTGGTCTTCATCCCGCTGAAAAGTGGAAGGGGTTAGCGTGCAGCCCGTTATTGTATTTCAGCAATTCAGCAATTCAGCATATTTTCACTAACGATCCCCTGCTACCGTATGCTCTCACCCTCCCCAGTCTAGGCTGTCTGTGACTAGAAAGTGTAGGGTTCTTTCCAGTTGTTGGGATTTTCTTTATTCTAACCCTAACAGGTGATTGGTGTAATTGTGAGATTGCTTTGAAAAAAAAAAAAAAAAAAATCAGTGGGAATATTACAGGAGGGTATTCATGGATCCACTTTGGCTCTAATTATTGATTCTATCTTGCATTCCTTTGATAGGTGCTGAAGGAGGTGATATGAGGCCACACTATGGTTGGGAAAACATTGTTTTGCATGTAGAGTATGACTTGTTCTTGAAATCTCTTCAAAAAATAATGAGATTATTTCAACTTTCACAATTGCAATGTCAACTAAGACTTATGGTGCTGGCTAGTTTGAAGCTTCTCCAATTATCTTGATTCAACCCAAGATACATAACGATTGGTGTGTTGGAGATGGAATTGTTGATCGGGACATCTAGATCTCATCATTGACGAGCTCTTTATTGCTTTTGACAAATGAGTGGTCTTGCATGTGAATATTCCCATTGAGAAAGAATTGCTATATTGATTTCATTTGTGTTTTCAAGGATTAGTTACAAGAGATGTTGGAGGTAATTTATTCAAAGATGGTTGATTTCACTTTTCCATGATGATTGTGGTCTTTTGAGGCATGACTTCTTGCAAACGAAGAACAAGATAATGGTTTATATAATTGATCATTCCACTATCAAAAAGTCTAGAGCTAGGGTCCTATGGCATTTAATCATGCTATTTTGGCTTTGTTATTTCAGCATTATAATGTTATGTTCCCTTATCAGGAGTGAGTCAAGAAGAAGACCCTTAGCCTATTTAATTCCAATTGACTAGCCGAGATGCTAGTAAGGGAATGTTTAATTGATTAAATATTGTTGCCTTAGGTCATTATTCTACAAACAACTTTAGTTAATTCATTATTTTATCTAAGTGACTTATTCTGGGACCCAAAAGAGAATTAAAATAAAGGATTCACCTTATGGAGGAATAAAATATAATTTCTCAAACTTTTGAAAGGAGACATAAAGGAGAATTTGACATCTTTGACTATTTTCATTTCTTATTGTGACATGTGGGCAATTCGCTCCAAAACAACCCTAAGGGTAAACTAGCTTTGAAGAAGTATTCTTCCTAGTCACTTCGAATGAATTCAATTAGAGTTCACCAATGTGGATTTGGCATTTCAAAAATTGTAATTGAATTTCAATTTTGGAAGGTTCATTTTCGTTATGATATTGTGTTGTAAATAGAGAGGGTTTCAAATTTATCTTCAAGCTATACTTCTAGTGCTATTAGGAACCATTTGGAAAAATTATTGGACAAAGATCTACAGCTAATTGATATCATAAGTAGGATATAACTCAATCACACCCCACAATAGAAATTAGCGACTAAGATATTTGACAAATATGATCAAGGTCAAATCAATGCAAGAGTTTGTGAGGAATTAAATTATTGGCAACCACTCTCATTGTTGGACGTGAATATCTTATAACCATCTGGCTATGCCCTAATCCATCCACCAAGAGTCGAACAACATTCAAAAGTGTCACCAAGCACTAGAGGACAGTCATGCTAGTTCTAGGAGGACATGAAAGGAGACTCCTATGACCATATTGGAAGATTGTGAACTCATTTTAAACCATCATCAGTTCCTAAGGTTGGACTTGGTATTCCAATAGGTGTTTAAATTTTAAATGGCTCATCATGGGTTTGTATCAAAGTCAACCGCTCTAGTTACAATCTCAGATTTAACCATATTGCAAACTTAGCTTCTTTGTGGGCTACAGCCTAAGAAAGGTGATTGCAAGAGAAAAATCCAGTCATTACTTTAGAGACAAATAATGGTCAGTGGAATTTTACAGTATCAAATCAGTGACATTTCATCAAACACTTGTCCAAATACAAGGAAAACTAGACCAAACCATTACATATAAGGTCCAGACCTAGAGTCCCATGGCAGATCCTATGCATGACTCCTTAGAATTTTGATTCAGATTATGCGGTTTTTTAAGGATACGCATATTGTATGGATCTTGGACTGATCAACTTATTGTTCAAATTCACGAGTTGCTTTAGCATTTAACCCCCATATTTTCCATGAGATCCCTCTTTATGAGGGATGAAGAAGGATATGACTATCATATGGTTCCTATGCATTATGAAGACCACATTTTCTCATGTGTGGACAGGAACTAGCTTTTATTACTTGATGAAGAATCAAGGTACGTATGACTTTGTGTTTTGTGAAGAGTAGAGAATTACTTATAGTTTGAAGCAATCCCAATACTTGGTTATGTATGCATCAGTTGTGTTGTTTACTTTTGAGGGAGAGCATAGAGAAGCATTGATTGGGTATTGGATATAGTATAAGCACATAAGTTCAATTTGTCTTCTAGATTGCCAATCCCTTGTTATAGGAATTGCACAGGATTTCCGAGTTGAATATATGATGAGCTGAGTTCATTTGAGGATACAACCTAGTGCATGGAGCCTCCTCTCTTAGATTATTAGAGTAGATTTGAGGATCACAATTCTAGTGTAGGTGTTCTTCAACTGTGTATTTTAATATCTTTAGGAGAAGAGATCCAAATGTTTCAAGAGATAACATGGCATTGAAGCTTCAAACAAATGAGAGAAGGCATAGAAGATGCTTAACTTCAGATTAAGTGCAAACAGATTCCAAATTATAAATTTGTTTGGACTACTGAAAGCTATTATTAAGGGTATGTTGCACCCTCTCCTTTTCAAAAGGATATAGTTAAATGCCACTTTCCCTGTCCGCTCCAAGTTGAGTTGGCATATTAGAGATTGGAAAGCCCATCTTCTCACATACCTTTTATTTACCTATACTTGCAGCATACCATCGGGTTGTGTAAGTTTGCATGTGTTGACGAGCCTACATAAATAACTTGCACATATTATAATATTGGAGTTAGAAACTTAGTGGATCCTAAAATGAACTTTCATGGTGTATATATAGAAGTAATGCCTCCAACCTCATCAATCACTACTGTATCAATTCATTTTATCATATAGTGAGATTTTCTTTGGTGTCTTTTGAAATCGCCAAATATTTTTGTTCTTTCTTATTCTTGTGGAGTTCATTATATCGTTTACTATGAACTTGTGTCACCAATCTAGCAGAACAACTTAAGGAAACACTTTGAGGATGTCAAAAATCTCAGGAAGTCAGCAAGCAAGTGCATCAATGTTGGTGAGGTCAAATAAACTCAGAAATGTAAGTTTAGTGCATTTTGAACATGACACTATTATAGAAATGTCAAACCTGTCAGAAAAGTAACCCATGTCCACAAGAGGCATAATAAAGTTGGTAGGTGTCCATATACAACCAAGTCTATTCGCACTAGTTTGGCACATGCCAACCTTATCTGAATGACCAAAAAGAGTTAAATCCATCTGGATAAAGCTTCATCTTGTATGATATGGTGGCAACAATGACATCTCACTCAAGCTTGTTCATGTTGCCTTCCCATAGCATATAAAATGTAAATTGCAACTATTTCTGTCTTTTGGAACTTGCAGATTCAAGCAATTATTACATAGCTAATCATCTAAAGGGATATCTAAGTATGAGCATATCTCATAGTCATCATTAAAGAATGTGGCAATGGAATTGGAAGCTCACAGAGGGAGAAAAGGCTCATTTGTTGAGTAAAGGTACTCTTGTAAACAATTCTTTTGAGAGAGAATTGAAAGGTTTCCCTACTATTGGGTCTCCCCAAGGTAAATTCTTTATCTCTTCTACAAATCCTCAGAGAAGGTTGTTCCTTGGCTAATAAGTTATCTTTGCAGGTTTATGCTTGCCAACAAAAGTAAACAATGAGAAGGCAATCATTTTCATCTGGTGCACCTAAGATTGAATCTAGGAAGTGGAAAGCAGAAGCCAGATTTCAGGTTTCAGGAATAAAATATTTTGGTTTGGATTCTAATCTAGCCCGATTCATGAGATTGGAAGCAAGAGTTGCAGCCCACACCAAAACCATAAGAAATTTGCAGTAGCCCTCTTGAGTTCATATGTATGACTTCAAACATTTCAGTGGGATTGATAATGAAGATCTAGATTAAGTGGGAGAGCCACAAGTTCAAATCCAAATGAGGGTAGAGTATATGAACCTAATGGTCTTGACTATAATCACAATCAGGTATATGACCCATACTCATTGTGTATTAAATGTAACATTGGCTCTAGTCAATTTAGCATTGTGGCTATGAATTATTAAGCGCGAGGCCAACCATAGATATCAATTTTATGCAAAGACTACACTTCTTACAACATCTGTGTAATGTCCCTTCTCCTTAGTGACCACGTGAGAGTTGATTAGACTATTTCATTTCATTCTGATAGGCAAATTTTGGAGATACAAGGGATGATATGATATGTTGGTCCTGTCAATTGATTCTATTGGTGGAGAAATAAAAAGGTGGAAAATTATTTTATGGGACTTTATATTATTATTTGGTGAGAAAAAGTCACTTTATGATATAAAATAAAATTATAAAATTAAAGTGACTTTATTTATAAAAATGAAAATAAAGTCATAAAGTGACTTTCTAAGGAGTAAATAAAATGAAAGTGGTTTTTTAATCCCACTTTGAGAGTGGGGGCTCACAAACAGTTTGGGAAGTCTTTATAAAGGAGCCATTTGATTCTTGAAATTTCTCCATAGTTGCTGGTGTGACAGTGACCACCATTTCCGAGGACAAAAACCCTTGGGAATTCGTAGGTTGGACGGAAACCCAACTCAACTTGAGAGGCGGATTCATTCGGAATTCACTACTGAGCTTATTCACAGAGATCTGGATTCAATGATGGAGCTAATGTGCAGATTGGAGATTGTATGAATCTATATGATCTTTCCTCGTTTGGGCTTATTTGCAGTGACATGAAGAGTGCTGTGAACAGTAACGTGAACAGTGTTTGTAGCAGAAATTTCAGACTTGGTGGAGTTCAGATTTGAGTTTGTTTCATTATCATAAGGTCTTCTACATTGCTCATTTCATTGCCATTGGAGTTATGCGTAATCCGGGTATGTTGTAATTGTTGAACACTCAAATACTTAGGGTTTGTACTTGCTGTTACAGTCTGATAAATGCCTGATTTATTTGTTGGTATTGTTAAGTTGTTTGTTATGTTCTCTCTTATTTGGTACATGTAATTGCAACACAATTAATCCAAAATTCAAACAACAAAACTCAAAAATTCATATCAGATCCACAAAAATCAGAATTCAGAGGTTTGCACGCCAAGTGTTTGACAAAATGCCAAACCATCAAAACTGAAAATAAAGGGCAGAATAAGCAGGGCTTCTTACAATCGACTACAAACTGTTTATTCAAATTCCAATCAATTGGAAATAAGAAAGATGAGAGAATATACTCACCAAAACTCTTCCCCAAAAATGGTCCAAGAGGTATAGATTCCCATGCCTGTATATCTCTTGCTGTCAATGACATCGTTAAATCATTTGCATTATGCATTTTCTAAATTCATGTTTTTCCTTCAATATATGTCAACTTCTGTGAACGACAGGATATTTACAAGCATGTGTGTGTGTGAATGTATGTGTATGTATTTAAAAAAGACATACCACTCCAATCATTCATTAAAACCAGCCCAAAGATATGGTCACTTGCATCATCCACGTTCACAGTTCTGCCCAAATCATTTCCAGGACCAACTATTGCAGCCTAAAAAGAAAAAACCACTTGCAAGTTATTATCAGTATGTTATTCATTTTTAAAAGTACTCTATAATAAACTGGGAAATATTGTATCTGTACAGTGGTGTCTAATCTAAAAAACAATATATTACGTTAATGTCAATATGGAATCTATTTAAAACTGAAAAAAGATTAGAGGATGAATCTTAACCAATGCCAAACATATAAAGTAAAATTTTCCCATGCATTGTCTACTCTTGTCTAGGACTAGATAAAAGTATTGCTGGGGAGTGGGATAAAAATTTGACATCTTTCATTTTCCTAGTACATGCAAGTTAAATAAAAACAAAAACCACTTCAAATATTTTACCACAAAGCATCATATACAATCCCTTTCCTGATCACGTGGAGATTGTCAAGAAATTTACCATTTCTAACTCAAAGTCAAGCTTTGCAGATGGTCCAAATCCTGGTAAAGGCTTGCCAGCAGGATGCAATTGCCCTCTGTGGAAATAGAAATTAGTGCCTTATGGAAAGGAACTTTTCAAATAAAAATGGCTAAATAGCATCCCATATAAACAAAAAAATCAGTATTTTGTTCACAATTAAAAAATGATCTAAGAAAAAGGAACCTTTTATACTGATTTAGTTCCAAAAATCAATCAACCTCACAGTATCTCCTTGCTAATAGGTAAATCCTATATTTTCTATTAAAACAAAAGATGTTTCTTCGAGCCTAACGAAATATATGTAAGCCACCTACAAGAAATTAAATTATCATTGTTCCCAATGGAAACCATGCAGTTGTTAGTAATGTAGACACCTAAATTCGTTCACATCCTAACTGCATCTTTAACCTCTTCTAGCGGTAATTAAATAAGAACAATTATTAATTAACCTTCCCAATTGCCCTTCTAGCATCAATTAAATGAATTCAAATCATTTATTTAATTAATTTATCATGTATCCCCCTTCCCTCTATAATCCACCCTTAATTAATTAAATAACATTTATTTAAATTCACCTTTCACATTCCTATCCTCAATAAATTAAAAAAATACGACTATTTATTTAATTCTCCCAAAAATCCCCCTCAATTAATTAGTTGACAAAAACCAATTACTTAACTAATTAGTCCACTTGCACATCCTAAAGCATGCTTAAGCTATGGTCAAACCTTACATGCATTTGTCCCATTTATCCCACTTCTCCAAAAATCCTCTCATCAATTCTTGTCCATCCATTTCTTCAAAAAAATCCTCAACCTTCACATGTCTCCAAAAAAATGACTTTTTGAATTTCATAAAGTAGCTTTTTGATTCTAACTCATCATCCTCTCCCAAAAACAATCTTGACCATTCAAATCTCTTCAATCTTAGCCTTCTTCACATGCACCAATCACAAGATGCCACTTTGAGGCTCCTCCTCTCTCCTATCTTCTCTATCAATTTCAACCATTGATCTCTTGGATCAATCTCAACCCTTGATCAGTCACCCATCCAATCTATAAATAGGCCTCATGATTGCAAATTCATGTTGTTGGTTTGAAGAGCAACCACATATCATCTAAAGCAAATCCACCCTAAACCTTGATGATGAACTTTTCGGTTTAGGGATTTGTTTTCATGTTTTTAAGGGATTTGTTTTGAGTTTAGGGATTTTGCAAATGGATTGGCTTTCAATGTTATTTCACTCACCAAAACAAGGTTGTCCATTGTTTTCAATTAATGGAAGGATTCTAAATTGGCCCTTGATCAATGCCATTGCAATGTCTCCTCATAATCCATCACTCCCAAAAAAATTGCCTCTTCCAAGGACATTGCTCACATTTACTTTTCATGTAGTTTTTTTCCCTCTCCTCCAATCCTTTGTGTCCTATAAATGCAACCAATTATAGGAGGCATATCCAATTGCTAAAACTTTCATAAAGAATTTTGTAGCAATTATAGGTGCTTATAGAGGGTCATCTCTAGTACGAAGAACACCTTACACTTAATGTGCCATGTCACCCATCAACCACCAATTGAGGTAGGCAAGTACCATTTTCAAGTACACGCAAAATTCCTCCTAGTGCCTTCCTCTCACCTTTTATGACTATTGATAATTACAGAAAGAATTGTAATTGCTCTTATTTAGGTTTGTGTCGCACAAGCTACTCATAGAATTTGTTCCCTCTATGTTGCAGATTTCATATGGAAAAAACAAGAAAAGAGGCAAAATCTACACAATGATACCTAATAGGATCCATTAGTTTATTAGGACCATAAAATTTCTTTTAATATCTAAATATTTTACATTACACGCACGTCTATGAGTGCTACATACTTTAAATGTATGATCACCAATAGGTCTAAATCTCAATGACTTGTCAACTTCTGCTACATTGTTTTAGACAACTGGAAACCAATGTATGACTAACACCCCTTGCTCATTATTGAGGACATCCATCCCCAGCATTACAAGCATGAGTAAACTTGACTGAACCAAGTCTTGTATCATCAAAGAGCATGAAAAACAGTAATTGAGTCCCATAATCAAATAATTAGTAAGGAGCAGTAGTAATCTCAATTGAACATCAAAACTAGCACTAAAACCAAGAGCGGTATTAAGTACAAAATAGACATATTTGAGCTAAGACCATGAGTTATATCAAGTACAAGATAGGCATATACCATTAGACAGCATGACCTTGTTGATTGAAAGATAGAAAAAAACATTCAAACAATGGGACCATAAAGAACCTCAATTGAGGAAGAGAGTAACATCAACGAAACCTTGTCTTTGTCACAAGGGATAAGTGATACGTGAGCATCTCAAGAGTCCAACCATTAGCATCAACCAAAAGCTTTTATTCCCCTTTAGTTTGTTGGCTCTAAATTTTTGTTTCTTAGATGTGGAAGAGGATATAATATTTGAACTTCTCCAATTGGCAAATTCAAATTCAAATCACTACCCTTGTTTGCATGCCTTGATCTCCAATTGATGCATCCAATAGAGCAGAGTCACAAGTAAGAAACATTTTCACATGACATACTTGAGTCTTGCATGTCCATAATTAATTTCCAGTTTGTCTCTAACTCTTCTTAGAGGATGGCACCACTCAAGACTTAATTGTTGGAGTTATATTCCTAATTTCTCTCTTGACATTGAAATTGGACACCACATTAATGGAGGAGTTACACTCCTAATAATTATATCCTAGTTTCTCTCTTGTTTCTTTTGAAATGTTCTCATTTTGGCAGCCTATTGAAGAGATTAATGGAAAGGGATGAAGGGAAGCTTATGAAGCTTGGCTTCCAGATCTTTTTGTTGCAGGTTGAAGGTGGAAATAGATTCTTGAAGTTCCATATGCAGGGCGAAGAGCTCAAGGGAAAAGATATGTCAGAATTGTCAATCCCTAGCACATAGTGTGCCAATAGTTGTGTTGTTTTGGAGTCTTGAATTATGTTTTTAGCCTGGGAATCATGTAGGGAGTTGGGGATCTGTCAAATATAATATTCCTATGGGGAGATGCTGTCCAAATGTCTCGAAGAAACTCTAATGTAATCTTGCAATCATATTGTTAATATAATCAGCAAATTCCCAATACGTTTATGTATTGAAATTGTCTCTTATTATTCCAGCTTGTGAGAACAGTTGATCTATGTCTTTTTGCTGTTAAAAATCAGCCATATGATGTGTCTCAAATGTGTCCAAGTTCTAAAATAAATCAGCAAGGTGGATACGTAAAATACTAACAATAAAGATAAAGATAAATTTATTAATGTCCAACAAGTGACCACAAATGGGTCAATGGAACTGAAGAGTACAAAGAAGGGGGCAGCCCTCAGCAGGGACACCAAACGGTGACCAAAGAAAAGCACAAACAACAACAAAGGCAACAACTGCAAACAAGAAGGCAGGAGGGCCGAGCAGGGAACCCAAAACCACCAAGCCAACACTAAGAAACCGGAGCAGCAGAGAAGAACCTCAAGACAGAAGAGTAAGCTGAAGGATGATGCCGCTGGGTATTCTAAGTCCAACTAGAAGAGGGGGACCGCTGTGTGTAACCTCTACGGGGCCTCATGGACTTGGAATGACTGGGAGAGGTAGTCGACTGCCTTTTGGTGCCGCGCATGGGGAGAGGCCCGGAGAAGGAGGAGATAATGAGCTAGCAAGACTGAGGGCACGAGGGGCACTGAAGTGAATGATCTCGGAGTCTAACGGCCTCCTGCAGGTAGAGAGCAAGGCATCTCTGATCCGTGAACCTGGAAAAGGTGGAGAGAGACTGGGTCCCTCTGAAAAGGCAGTAGAACCTCCCTCTGATCTCATAGTAAATAGGGCAGCGGAAGATAAAGTGCTCCTCCTTCTCAACCTCGCTGAGCTTGCAAAGGAAAACAGAGAAATCTTACCTCATAAAACAACTAATTTGACAACTAGTTTTGACCATTTTGTTATCCTAAGTTTCATCCAAGAATTGGGATCATATATTCAGTTTTAGAGTATTATCAGACCTTTGTAATCCCTGAGGAAGTTTTTTGTAAGGTGTCCCTGCAAGGGAAATGTCTCAATTTAATTCCATAGCATTGACTACATCAAAAGGCTACAGTAGTTAAATAACTAGACATCATAATCCAATGTAAATCATTGATAGCCTAACATCTCATGTATGATAACCCAGCTTGTCATTATTCTCAAGTACAATAACTAAAAATCAGGGTTAACAAAAATCAAATACTAAAATTGGTCAAACCATCCATACACCTTGTCAATTTTTGGTCAACAATAGAACTGTTCACTCGATGATATTTCCTAAAGCCAACATATGAGGTACAATAGTAAAGTTGAGTAGCAGATTGGGGTATAACAATCAAACCAATCACCATAGCAAAAGATTTTTGGTGAATACAACAAAAATTCCATAGTCAAAGCAACAAAACTAACTCAACAGCAATTTCCTTGGTTAATGCAACAAAAAAACAATGAACAAAGGGTTAAAATAGGTCAGACCGTCAGATGGTATCAGTCAACAATCTAGTCCTTTCTGGCATCAGTTATATGATCTTCCTTCAAGTCTGACTTCACTGCCATCAAAGTCAATCCCTTCAGGTCAGAATGGTATCAGTCGACAATCTACTCATTGCCGACATCATTTATATGATCTTCCTTCAAGTCTGATCTCTCTGTCATCAAAGTCAATGCTTGTCAAAGGGAGAGGGAGATGTGGGGATTTAGGGGTGCGGGAGGCACAGGGGTTCTGTCAGATATGCCTTTTGTTGTGAAGAATAATTATTGTTATCCGTAATATATCACTTAAGAAATTAATGTACTGACATGGCACTAATTGGCCTAATTCCCATTTCACCTCATTTAAATGTCAACTCAGCCAACAGAGAATATGATAGTTTACGCTCATAATTCAACACTTTCATGGAAAGTTTTAGGATTGTGTTGCAATGGAATCAACAATTGGCAACTGCTGATTTCATCCTCCTTTCTCACACCAAGTTCATTGTTCTATATCATCTTTTTTATCTCAGATTGTCCCCCAACAGATGGAGCATACAGTTTGATTGTCTCACTAAGTAATAAAGGCTTACTAGGGTTTGAAATAATGAGGAACACCCCGAAAAACAACATTGTTCTGTCCAAGAAATAATCCATTTCTTAGGTTGCTTCTTGACCATTTGAACCATTGCATTTAGACTCGGACTCAAATAGAACTCAACTGCCACATTATAAACTCGGGCTTGGACTCAGCAAAGAAACTCTGTGAAAACTAAAAAATGAGTACTAAGATGAAACAGCAGCACAAGAGAGCTACTAGCATTTGATTTAGCATTATAAGTTTTCCCTTCAACCAATAAAGTTTTACTATTTAGATTTGTATGTTTTAAATAACCCATTGCGACCATTTCACCATGCCGTTTAACCATAATTATCCAAGGTTTTATGATTTCTATTTTTATTTATTTTTTCAATATCATTTAAAGTTCTACCATTTTAACACACCAATTAACTAGAACTCTTCAAGCCTATAATTACTTACACTTTATTCTAGATATTATTTTTACAAGTGTTGTAATATTTTGGAAACCTTCTTGTTAAAATTTCAATCGGTTTTAAGTTCTAACTTTTAACGTGTCTCCTTGATAGTATAGAACCACCTTTAATAACAAAAGAAACTACTTAATAGAAAAATATATATTAAATTCATGAGAAATAACATTGGGAGAAGAACGGCCTATTAATGGGCTTGCTCGGGTTAATCCGGAATCCGAGAAGGTGAAGGTGGTGGAGTGGTCCAAACCGAGGGAAGGATGATAAAAAATTAACTTTGATAGGGCCTCAAAGGGCAACCCAGGACTGTCGAGAGTTAGATTCGTGGCTCGAGATTGGGAGGGCAATATTGTAGCTATTAAAGCTTGAAAACTTGCGGAGGGAATGAACAATGAAGCCAAGGCTCAGGCAGCTATTGAAGCGTTGAAAATGGGGAAAAAATTGGGGCACTTGAAAATATATCTTGAAGGAGATTCCTTGATTATTATTAATGCAATAAAAAAGGGTGAAATACATGCTTGGAATTTGAATAAATATATAACCATTGCCAAGCATTTATTAGAAACTTTGAGGAGAGATTAGGGAACAATGTGGTAGACAGGCTATCAAAATTGGCAGTGACACTTGATGATCGGCCGAATAGTACGATGGAAGATTTTCGAAATCTCGAGCTCAATCTCTGAGTCGGAATAGTACACCGCCGTTTTCAGAAGCTATTAATGAAAGGGTGTGGTGGCGGGGTGATGTGACATAGGTCGCCAAGGTGGTAATTAAAACCTACGGAGATAGCAGTTGGTGCTCACAATTTTGGACGAGTGGTGACTGCATTTCAATATGGAGGCCACCTTTTCCTTGATTACGCCAAGGCAATGATTAGCATTCATAAGCGAAGTCCCTAGAAAAGAATGAAAAATCTCTTCAAATTCGATGAAGAAATTTTTATTTAGATCATGGAAATTCTTCTAGGTGAAGAGTTTTTGATGATTGAACACGGGTACAGGGCGAATATAGACATCGTGTCAATGGTGGCAGCATGGGAGTTGGAGGTTGGACGGAAAGAAGATGTTGAATGGGTGTTGAAGGGTTGTGTGGAAAATGATTGGCCATATGGTTTGCAATCGGTGTTGGAAAGAGCAATTTTGAGGGCAAGGTTTATGCCTGTGGAGGTAGCCAAAGGCACAGATGAGGAGACTCCTCAACAGTTGATATCATTTATTCGCCAGACAAAGGACTAACAAGGATGAGCATCAGGCAAAAGCGTATATCGGCTGGGATTCGCTGATACATTACCTGCAAGTGAAGGAACGAGAGCAAGCCAAAGGAAAGAGGAAGGTGAGACCAAAGGAAGTACCAGAAGCAAGGTTCAAGCTGAAAGACTAATGGGTCAATGGGCCTTTGGAAGCAGTGAGGAAGAAAGAAAAAGAAAAACATTGTGTTTTTTGTTTAAAGCTTGTTTATGTAGTTACATTATCGACTGCTACATGTTTTAAACTATTAAATTGCATAAATTGGTGTATAGGGCAGAATATTAGTATGCGGGGGTAGGGTTTTGGTTGATGTTTTGTCAGACTATGGACATTGTTTTAGAGCAAATTTTGGCATTGTTTCTTTGTGATGTGGAATAGATGATACTACACCTTATGTACTTTGTTTCAAATATCAACAAAATACATATAATTACCAACAAACAAAAAAATTGGGAGAAGAGCTGCTTCTCTATAATTGATTTATCAAATGAAAGCTTGTCAAATTTATTTACTTCATGAGGAAAAGGTGAGGATGGAGGTCTGCATATGCACAAATCTATAACATGTTAGAATAATAAATTGTGCATGTTTCATGAATTGTAAATAATCCTTCAGTGCTGAAAGGGGAATTCCATTCAGTAATAGGATAAGGTTAATTGTTAAAAAAAGAACACATTTTATTTTAATAGGACGTGAGTCTAGAAGAACCGTGCAGATTCTCAATACTAAGCTTCAATGAGAAATTACTAACACCAGTGAAGGGGAAAAAATTAAAAACATTTAAAAGAAAATGAACAAACAAAAACATCTTTCAAGAGGGATGTTTCCTTAGTTTCCTCCAAAATGGCAAAGTATGACTAACTTTGTATAAATTTTATCCATTAATAGTACTAAGATCAATAGTTTAATGCCATAGAATCAAAACATAAAATGAAGTAGTACATATTCTTTTCCAGGCACGTATTAGGACACCAGAAACTTTGATAAATTCAGAAAAATAATATGCTACCAAGCATTACCTGGGTCTCACAATATCTGTTCCAGATATAACAACAGAAGATGCTCTTCCATGGTAAGCAACAGGAAGAGACAGCCTGCAAGATCACATCCTAGCAAATTAGATACATTTGAAATGCTATGATGTACAGCAAGGGAGATAAGGATAATACAATATCAAAATAAGGCTATAGAGACTATTTTAGATGAACAATGAAGTTCAAATAGAATCATGCCTTAATATAAAATTAAAATTTTAAACATAATTTGTCAAAACCACCTTCTTCATTTATATGCTTTTTGAAATGTGAGTGACATAGTTGAGAAGCCCACTTGGGAGAAAACCATAAAGCAATACTGAGGAAACAACCTGAGAGAATAGAAATAGAAATAAGGGAAAATGAAAACAACCAATAAGGTGATGACCAAACAGCAAGACCATACAGTTGAGGCCAAGGATACCAAAACATTGAGAATACATTTTTCCTTGCAACTAAATCACAACTACAAACACAAACCAGCAAAGTGGAAACATTGATAGGACATTCAAAGGTACACATGGAAATCACTTAGTGACAAAAGCTTAGATTTTAAACAACTGGGGCTCTTATAATTAGTAATTACAAATTCTTGCTTTCTGTTCTCTTCATATTCTCTGTGTCGTGATTGCTAGGCTTTTACACTGATATCTGATTGTTTTGGGCTATAATCTTGGAACTTAAATTTTGAATTCTCAATTCTCTGCGAAAATGCCACAGGTTAGAAGGCAGAGTAGTTATTGAGGCATATGCAAAAAAATGACAAAGACCAGTCTCAAAAGAAGAAACAATTAAAACTCCATGCCTAGAAAACCTCTTAACTTGCAAACATCCTATAGGTGACCAAAACCAACTTTGTTGGCCCTCAGGCATTAAAACGAGCTCATACATTAGACTGCAATATTTTATGTATGATTACAAATCTCAGTTTGTCAGCATATTTTATACATTTCTGGGAACATCTAAAATGGAGGATTTAACCTTTAGCACTACCTCCTCTTGAGCAAACAAACCTATCTTTATACGGTTACTCCTCTAAGAGATTCGATAATGCATAATTACTCAAAGCACATTCATTTTCTTAAAAATATTTCATGAGCTAAACTGTCTTCACTTTACTCGTGCTTCCTCTTGAATGCAAAATTGGTATTTCCAAAAATAGTTCTCATTCATTAGTTGACAGGCATAGAATCATCATAAACGTGTTGGTGACACACATAACCTAGGAATTTTTTTTCAAAAATTAGCAATAATGAATATTAACATTTCCAGTCATATACTAACAGACCACATTTACAAATGTTTCATGAAAAAGCCGTATGTGCGATTCAAGAGAGAGAGAAGGATAAAAAGATAAAACCGTAAGAACAAATGCCAACAACTTCCCAATAACATCCCTTTGCAAAATGCATCCTCACATCTGTGTATTATAGTTTTCAAATACTCATTTCATTTTTTCCTGGTAACTTCCACATCCATTAACAATCAAATCTCAGTCAAGAAAAATATCTCTGTTTTGATACCTGATTACACAAATTTGTCTTTGATAGGAAATGCAATTACCAGTTTGGAGGAATAGGAGCTTCAGGGCCAAATAATATAGCTAGACAGTTCTGTGTGTGATGCTTGGAGGAAAAAAAATCCGTATAGTCCCCAATTACAGCAGGAAGCACCATTTGGACCTGATTCTGTAATCAAATATATCATGCAATCATCAGTTATATGAACACACTAAAGCTGTTTATCAGCTCACTTGTTAAATTTGCAAAACACTCACCATTAGGAGCAATGCTTTCCTCCGTAATTCAGCATTATCTCGCAAGGTTGGATCATCAGCTGTGAGAATATGGCAGATGTATTAGTCTTGTTTATTGCACATGAAATAGCCAGTTTTGAAAGCTAGACAATAAGCATCATTGTGTTTTCAAGGCAAACTAGTAAACATTATTGTTGTTAAAAACATTCCCTCCAGATCTATTGCTTGCAAATTATTACACAAGTTAAAGTTTGAATCAAAATAAAAATTTAATGTAGGACAACCAGCATAAGAGTAATTTCAGATTAACAAAAATAGATGTCCATTCTTTCAACTTCTATCCTGCCAATTGCTGAGTGTAGTAATTCATTGAATGGTTGCAGATTGTAGAATTTAGAATTTGTTTACGTACAGCTTTCCATTCCTCTGCTCATTCTCCCGATGGGATCTGTACATTCAACAGTAACACCATGCCCCAAATCAACTTTATGTCCAGAGGCCAAATCCTCATGAGGCTCAGGTTACAGTTTTGCTGAAAGGATTTTATGATGCCATGCCTAAGTTCGTCATGCTCCAAAGAATGAAGAGGCTGACATTTTTCTTATTGTCTTTCAGCAATTGTGAAATATATGATAGCTATCACAGTTACAAGTAAATACCTACTAAACTCAAAAACATGATAATATCATACATTATAGGCATTCTAAATCTATAAAAAGCATATACACAATACACTAACAAAGTGCCATGCACACCTAAAGAGCACAAGATATGGTGCATAAGCCTGAAAACAAGGTTAGAAGTTAGAACATCTTGCCTCTTGAGGTTGTAGCAGCTGTACGAGTTATCCCAATCCACAACTAATCTCTAATTTGATTTTCATACTCGCCATGGGGGCAAATGGTTGCTTTAACCCTAAATAATTTTGCATAGATTTCTTCTACACAAAATTCATGTAGTTTTGCTAAATGTAGATACTACATAACATTTCAACCTATAAAGTATAAACATTCCTAAGCTATGAGCAACAGAAATCTACCTCAGGGTCTTATTATTTACTGGTTACAAATCACTAAGGTTCTGAGTTGTGGGCCAATATTGGACAGAAACAGATTGAGCATGTACATATAAAGCAATCATAAGAGGACCAAAACAAAATGGCACTGACTTTACTAACGGTAACATTAATGTAAAAAAGCAAATGGTAGATTACCAAAAGAATTGTTATAATAACCTGTTAAAAATTTAAAGATTAACTTTTAAGATAGATTAGCAGTTTTATGATGTTAAATTAGACTAAGAATTGGTCAAAACCTCAATACAAAGAGTCATGTCTGCTCTGAGGATGGTTTTGTCATGTGACCAGTTGTACATTTTATTCAAAAGAGAATTGGTTTTTATCTTCAAGAGAAAATGTCATCATGAAGAAATATATTGATATTCTCAAAAATGGAAGAAAATTGTTTCTTATCCAAGCTGTTTGGTTTATTTGTGCAGCTCTTGTTTGCACATGTAATTGGAAACATATTTGTGTGGGAAAGGTTTAAGTTGTTTACAAAAGAAATACACCTTCTTCATAGATTGAAAACAACATTGCCATGTGGATCACTAAACAGCCTATTCTATTCAGAAACATTTGTCGAAACTGCCATATATTGAAAAATTTATTTACTAAAGATGTGTTGTCCTCATTTTTGGATTCTCAAAAATGTGACAGCCCCTACAAATTTTTGCCTAAAAAGTGTCATTTTTGTCTCCAAGGCACGTTTTATGAGGTACAAAACTCACATTTGATAGTGTCAAATCATTGGGGGGGTGTATTTGCCATCATTGTCCAAGTTTTGGTGAGTTTTGGTCTTCCTTTTCCTAGCTTTCTGTGCAATTTCGGGTTTCAGAACAGTAACTGCAGGTTGAAGATTTTACTCTATGGCACACTTCTCAAGGCAGAATTTTGATTCGCCCTTGGACTGGCTTAATCCTCAGTCCATCCTCGAACCACGTTTCAAATTTCATCGCATTTTGGGTTCGTTTTCTATGTCTTTCCTTCAATTTCGGGTTTTTTCTCCCTGACTGCAGGTGGGAAATTTTCCTTGAATTGCAAGTTTTAATGATTTTCTTTGTTTTAGTCTTTGTAGAGAAATTTTTGGCTAATTACAAGTGCACTTTATTGAAAAAAGAACTTGTAACTTACTTTTTATTTCCCCCTTGATGCTTTTTGGCTTTTTAAGTCATAATAGGGATTTTTTGGATAAGTTACAAGTTAATTTTAAATTGCATATTTAAAAGTCACTTGTAATTATTTTCTAAAACCCCTATTTTAATGTCTTTTGCTTGTAATGGGGATTTTACTCCCCTATTACATGTGTTAAGTTATTAAAACTTGTTGTAGGGATTTTATTTTCCCTTTACAAGTTATTATAACTTGCATATCTCTCTCCAAAACCCAATTTTGCTTAGAAATGGAATAAAGTGACAATTTTAAACTTGCTATTGTGCCCAAAAAACCCGATTTACTCCATAAAGTGTAAATAGAGGAATTTTAAACTTGCAATTGGATTTCTAAAACCCGATTTTGCCTTGTTGAGAGAAAAGTAACATTTTAAACTTGTAATATGGGAATTAAAACCCGATTTTCACTATTACATGTAAAATGAAACTTGATATTCTTTCCGAAAAACCTGACCAGCAATATTGGAGGATTTTGTTGACAATTTCCACCGATTTTTGTGGAGAAATCTTAGGAGGAGGAAGGCGTTTTGCATTCCTTGCTATTTTCATGCATTTTCCAACTCTCTTCATGCCATTTGTAAGACATTATCGTTGGTTTTATGGTGTTTTAACAGCAAAAACATTTTTGAAAAATGCCACGATTTTCTTATTCAAGTGCCACGAATCTTGTCTTTCCTAAATCGTTTTGGCTTGTCTTGCCTAGACGTGGAGGTTGGGTGCTTTACTTGACCGATTCTTCATGCTTTTAATGGGCATTTTGATACATATGGCATTTTTTCAAAAACGTGGCTAAGGTTTGAATCTTCTTTTTTCTATAAGAGATTCTTTCTCTTCATGATAGTTGTTAGTTTTGTTTTGCTCTTTCCTAAAATCGGTTTTTGTGAGAGACTTTCCCCTTTGTTCCAAGTTTGCAAAGCAATTTGTGAATTGCATTGGTCTTCCCCATTTTCCCTCTTTACTTGTATTCGGGATTTTGAATCCCGATAACAAGTTGAATGAAAATAATTGATCTTCCCAAAATCCTTCCATTTTCATCCATGTTCATTGCCATCATCCGTACATACCTTTCCCACCATTTCATCCACTCATTTCACACCTTCATTCATTTTCCCCATTTAAAATCTACCTGCAGTCAGCCATCCAGAACTCGAAATTGGTCCAAAATGCACTCAAAAAACACTTGAAAACGAGTTTTAAAGGTCCAATTACAAGTGCAAACTTGTAGTTACCCATTACACATGAAGTTGCATGTTTGTTCCCCGCAATTGCAAGTTAATGCTCTTGTTTTCCCCACACATGTAATGCAACTTCCAAAACTCGAAATTCACTTGTGAGCCCATTTTTGCATCAATTTATCTCTTCCCTTGTCAGTCCGGTTTGCACACACGATCTACCAAATCAATGGATTAAGGCATGGGCCTGCCTTATTTTGCAAGCAGATTTCAAGAATGGAGGATGATACAAAGAAGAGACACAACAACAATTCATGGTTGAGAGCATAGAATGCTTTCAAAACAAAGATGGTCATGACATGAAAAGAGGAAGGCAACCCTTTCCCTCCTGAAAAGATAGTTCCTATTCCCGTTCCGGTTCAAGATGTCTTTACCAATCCAGAATACTTCAAGTTCTAGCATCCTGAAGCGACATGAAAACCATCACATACAAAGGATGATGCAGTTAGAGTCGCGTCTTTAGACACATGTAATAGTTTTAGTTATGCATTTGTAATTTTGTTTTGACAAGTTACATGTAAAAAAAAATAACTTTGTAATTGCAAATTAACTCATTACTTGCACTTTTGTAATTACATGTAAAGCAACTACAAGTTGTGTTCAATTAGGACTGTAGTTGGAATAAATCATAGTTAGTTATTGAATAAGTCTTGGTGGTTGAGAGAATCTCTCAAGTTAGTTAGGATCCTCCCACCTTTTTCTCAAGGCTCCTCTTCTATAAATACTTGAGGGGTCTATTGTAATCTTGATCTTTTTGAAAGCAAGCAAAAACTCTGCCAAATTTGCAGCAAAAAAGTCTTTGAGCTTTTATGTGTAAATTGAAGAATTGAAAGGAATAGAAGGAAATTGCTCAAGCTTTGAGCCTTTGTGCTACATTCTTGAGTTTGTGTTCCATATTTCCTTTCTTGCAAGTGTTTCTTTGAGAACTTAATCAAATCTGATTTGCAGTCTTTGAGCTGCAAGTATTGAAGATTAATATAGATTAGAATAAATATTGTTTTGAGAAAAGCCGTAAGTCTTTGTGCTTGCACTTATTCTTAAGAGGATTTAGGAGCAGATTTTGTGAGAAATAGTTGTGAGTCTTTGAGCTTGTACTACTTCTCACTATTTTATATAGGAAAGAATAAGATATTCCAGTCTTTGAGCTGTTATAATTTGTTCTTGATGGCATTAGTATAGAAAAAGGTAGACAGGACTTCACATAATCAAGTCTTTGAGCTTGATATTGTTGTCCCGTCCCGAAGGAAGTGACGGAAGTCTTTGAGCTTTCACGAAACTTCATTTCTTTTCTCTCATTTCATTTCAAAAGTTGTTATTGTTGTTTTATATTAAATCGCTATCACTTTTCTATGAAGAGAAAAGGATATTGTCTTTCTTGAAAGAAGAAGAAAGATTGTTGTCCCATCCTATTTTATTTTCAAAGTTGTAGTTAGATAGGGGGAGCCTTCCCTTAATTAGGAGAGTTTTACTCACACGACGTGGTTGAAACCACAATTTTGTATATTTCCCCAAGTGTACAAAATTTTCAACCAACAAGATGAAGCAATGCCAAGTAAGCCCAAAAGATTCACTTCATAGGCAAAAAGAAGCATCTTTCTGCCTCAGCAAACTAGTATGAAACACATTGTAAAATATTAAAGGTAAAAAATTAAAACTTGAGATGCTGAGAGAGTAATGTGGGTTCATCTGCTGGTGTGCTGATTAGAATTGCTTCTTGTGTTCTTGCATTCTGTTATGTTTTTATTCTTCAGAAGCATGTTATGGCCAGCATCAAAAAGTCCTACAACTGATGATGATTTGGGATAATAGGTCTATGGATTCTTGAGACGAAAGGACACGTGCTTCAAAGATTAAACCTTTTGATTGGACCAAATTTTATGCATTCACGTATGCTATGTTCTTGAAACTTTAGAAATTCAAGTAACAGTGTTTCAACATGCTACATGCAGGTGAGGTGAACAATGTCAAGATTGATTTATTCTTGTCCAACATTTTGTTGCCAACAACGCCGTTTGTTCATATTTTTGAGGTGTCATTACTTCAAAGGATGCTTGGGCATTATTTTGCCTACAGCTCACATGAACAAGGGGTGTGATGTGATTTTCACTCTTTTGGCACTCTCATGATGATGAGTTTTCTTGGGTGTTCAAAGATTTTGATAATAATTAAGTCCATATGCCATTCTTTACAATATATTTGCTTCTACTTCTTGCCAAATTAACATTCAGGGGGATGTCAAATTAAATATTTTAGACTAAAGGTGATTTGTGGCCAAAGAGCAGCCCTAATTCCCTTGACCTATATTTTAATCGAAGGTAAGTCAAGATCAGGTCGGCTTAATTAGAACATTAATGGAATATATTACATTATTTAATGCCCTATATATTGACTCATTTTTATCATATGAAACATTTGATCATCCAATACTGACCATTTACTCATATTCTTCATATCTCATGTTCCCTTGTTATCTGGCTTATTGCTATGAGATTGCTCCTAAATGTTTAACTTCCTTCTCTAGATTGAGGAATGTATATTATATGAGAAATGCACTAAACATAATGTCCCAACCACACAATTGTTTGCCCTCTCGGGTGAATAACTTAAGACATAAAGGACATAACGCAGAATAATGCCGTAAATATCAGACAAGTGTAGCAGATGTTCTATTCCTAAATAAGTCTGTTTTACAAGTTACATTCCGGAGTATAAAAGGGTACCGAGGGGGTGCGAGCGCCAACCGTCGCACCGCAACTTCCACCCCTCGGTTGCCAACTAACCAAAACAATTACACATAATTAACTAATGTTATTCCCGTGTACAATAATGCCGCCAACATCATCCCCCCCAAAAAGAAAAGTTGTCTCCAGGCGACTTACAAAAATGGAGATAATGCAACCTATACAAGATATCGGAAAGACTAGGGAGGGGGCTGAGAAAGCGTCCCTGAAGTAGAAGTGTGAGATGGCGGTGTCTGGGCTGCCAAGCGGGAACAAAGCTCATACACCTGCTGAGTGCGTGCAGCCACATCTCGTTCCGCCACGAGGACCTTCTCTAGAGCTGTCTTCACCATGTGTGCTGCCTCCAGTAACTCCTTCTCCTTGGTATCCACTGCCTCCGTCGCGCAGGCCAACCGTGTCTGCTCGACTGCCAGGCGGCCCTCTACCTCGGCCTTCGCTATCCAGATCTCAGCCGTCTCTGTGCGGGCCACCTCTAGCTGTGCCAACAACTGCGCCCTCTCGGCTGCCCATGAGGCCTGCTGACTGGCCACCTCGCTCTCCAACGCTACTCGGGAAGCCTCCCTGACTGCAGACTCCTGTTGTGTACGTCTCAATGTATAATAGGCATCCCAATAGACCTGCTCGATCTCGCGGACAACTGTCGTCACCCGACTCTCCACAACGAGCTGACGCAGCCTCCAGGCCTGGAGCATCTCCGCTGTCTCCGTAGTCAGCCACCCCTGAGACTCAAAGCAGGTAGCAAAGGCTGTCGGGCAGTCCACCCGCATAAACTGTAGGACCTGCTCTAGCTCCACCACCATCTGCTGCAATGCTTGCGTCTGGGCGGCGGCCACTACCCGCCTACCCCTCGTTACCATATCAGCCATGTCCGCGAGATAAGTCTCAACATCCTCTCCCACCTGTGCCGAAGACTGGGAAATCCCTGGTGGAGCGGTCACTACTGTATCCTGCTGCGAAGGTACCGCCTCCGCCATCGAAGGTGCACCATCTCCTAGTGCCTGCCCAGAGGCGACCTCCCCTGCCTCGTGCCCAACTGTGAGTCCATGTGCCTCCCCTAATGAGTCATCCAAGTGGACTACCTCCGCTCCAGTCTCTCGACGTGGTGAAAATACAACAGCTCCCTCCGGCTGTGCCAGTGTCATCTGAAACCGCTGTGTGAGCCAGCTCTGCATAGCCTCGAGGTCAGCACGCATCTCTGTGACTGGGGGATGGGTCGCTGTGGTCGGCTCCTCCAACAACGAAGCAAAAACAGTCACCACAGCATCACTACCCACGACCTCCAACCGCACGTGAGGCTCGATAGCCTCCACCTCCGTCGGCCCCTGCTCGACCACTACCCGGTGCGGTGACTCCTCCGTCCCTGACTCTGCCATGTCCTCGGTAAGTGCCGCTGTGGCTGGGCCCGACGGTGCTCCCTGTTGCTCGTGCTGGAGGGGACCCAATGTAACAGGCGTATGGCTCTGCCCGAAGGCCAGAATACAAGTGCTGCCTACTCCAGATGCTGGCACAGTCGTGCCCATCGGTAACAGAGGTGGGGCAAACCGGACGCGTACAGGCTCCTCCATTGCCTGACTGCTATCGTCCTCCTCATCTTCCTCCGAATCCTCCGTGCTGCTGGACTCCCTCCCGCTGTCAGGCTCCCCTAAGGCCGAGGCCGTATCCACCGCCCGTTTCTGCTTCGCGGAAGAGTGCCCAATGTCCAAGTGCCTCCAATACATTATTGGAGGCTCTCCCGCTGCCAACAGTCCCTGTGGCCGTACCTCCAACTCATCCTCTGGCACTACTTCCCGCGTGGCCTCCAGGAATAACCCTATAGCATAATGAGGCATGTAGAATGTGCAATGCTGGAGTGTCAGAAACTCATACATACGCTCTGCCAGTAATGCTGCCCAATCATACACGATGCCATTCATCAGCCCATTCATCAGCATAATCTGAGGGAGGGCAATGTCCGACGCCCTGCCCGACCCTGTCAATCTGCTCTTGATAACATCCATGATGCCCCTCCAGTGGCCCTCCGCAACAAAAGTCTTGCGGATTCCCCGACTCTTCGTGGCTCTAGCCACGCTGTCCAACTCCGCTGTGGTCAAATTCCGGGAGACTAATTTAATCCACCGCTCCTTCTCCTCCTGTGTCATCTTCTTGGCCTTCAGGTCTATTTTCTTGCCCTAGCTGCCCGGAATGCCGAATACCCTTGTGAAATCCCTTGCTTTGAAGGATATAGTGACATCCCTCCGGAGGTATTCAAACGTGCTGGTGCATGTATGTCTGTCGAAGGTGTCCACCATGAAGCATAGGGCACCCTTGTACTCCCGGATAGGGAACACGGGCATCCGGATAGCCCACTCTACTTGTGCCTTCCGAAGGTTTTGCTTTACCAGGTCATTATCGGAGGTATCCTGCCACCATTTGCGGCATTCCAATCCATTCAGGCCTTCGAAAGTAATATTCTGTGGCGTCACTGTGTTTTTCGCACTTGCGGCAACCTGTGGTGTTTTTTGTTTTTGTTTTTGCCGAGCGCTGACGTCCATGGTGCCGCCTGCAACACGCACTCCTGAAGCTAAAATCCCGATATTGCTACCTCTATCCTTCTGGCTGCTGCTGGAGGAAGCGTGCAGCTGTTTCTTCCAACTCCTCTTCCCTGCTGAATCCATCGTTGTCCTTGTAACTGATTTGTTTAGAAAAAATCTACCCTTCGTAACCGCCCTCTCTTTTTGGCTGCCGCCGTGCGACTGCTTGGTCTACCTGTGGCTCTTATTCTTCCCTTTGTGCCCGGCTGTGCGTAACCCTTACTGTTTGGTCTACCTGTGGCTGCGTGGGATTGCTGTAGTTTCTTTTCAATCTTATTGCTATTTATGCGTAACCAATCTGGATGTTCATACTGATAATGGATGCCAATATAAATGGATGAAGCCTGCGTTGGAAGTCGCAGGGCACAATCAACAATAAATTCCCTTGCTGTGCGTGGTGGCGCGGCGGTCTCCTTCATGCGGTGTCTCCTTGTTTCCCTTCGGCGGTGTCCGGCGTTTACACCCTTGGTTCCCTTCGGCAGTGTCTCCTTGTTTCCCTTCGGCGGTGTGCGGCGTTTACAACCTTGGTTCCCTTCGGCAGTGTTCCTTTCCTTGGCGTCGCGTGGTGGTCTTTCCTTGGCGTCGCGTGGCGTGCAATGAAACTCTTAAAAATTGGCGGTGTGGTGGTCTTTCCTTGGCGTTTATATTTCCGCGGCGTCGGTGGCTTCCACCGCACGGTGGCTCCACCGTCGGTGGTCCCACCGCACGATGGTGCCACCGTCGGTGGTTCCACCGCATGGTGGTCCCACCGTCGGTGGTTCCACCGCACGGTGGTGCCACCGTCGGTGGTTCCACCGCATGGTGGTTCCACCGCACGGTGGCCACCCTTTTTTTTTTTTTTTGGTTACATATATATATTTTTTTCCAATTTTCTTTTATATATATATTTTTTTCAATTTTCTTTTATATATATATTTTTTTCTAATTTTTAGCCGCGGCCGTTTGACTGGGGTTTCCTGGTTCCCTCCGTTTGTGATAGATCTTCAGTTTCGACCCGTTGACTACGTCTGGTATCTCCTTCCCATCCAGCGTCCATAACTTTATCACCCCGTTCGTGTTGACCTCACGTATCCGGAAGGGCCCTAACCATCGGACTTTGAATTTCCCCGGTTTAATTTCGTTCCTCTCGTTGAATTTTAACACCAGCTGTCTGGGAGTAAAATTCATTCGCCGGAGGTGCTTGTCGTGCCACACCTTCCGTCTTTGCTGGGCTGTTTCTGTCGCCCACTGAGCAATCATCCTTCGCTTGTCCAATTTGTTCAACGCGTACAGCCTCTCCCTCAGGCTTTCCATGTCGCCAAGGCGATTATCGATGGCAATCCGCAGACTTGGTACCATGAATTCAACTGGCACCACGGCTTCTTGCCCATACATCAGCTGGAAAGGAGTTTGTCCAGTAGTTACTTTGTAGGTGGTGTGGTATGCCCAAAGTACTGACGGCAAGCGCTCCTCCCAGTCATCCTTCTCCACTCTGCAAGACATATATTACCGACATCTTGAAGTCTGATGTCAACCGGTGTATGACATGGTTCACGAAGTGGCCTCCCTGGTCACTGGTCAACTGAATAGGTATACCATATCGCGTAATGATTTGTTCATATATAAACTTCGCTGTGCTTACTACCGAATTATCCTGGAGGGCCCTTGCCTCCACCCACTTGGTCAAGTATTCTGTCACAACTATAATGTATCGGCACCGTCGTGCGCGACTGGCCTTAAGAGGGCCCACAAAGTCGAGTCCCCATCGCTCAAAGAGTTCTTGTGCATGCGACGGGTTGAGGGGCATGAAGTCCCGCTTCAGAGGTTTGCTTGCCCGCTGGCAAGTGTCACACCGCACGACCCACTCCCTAGCCTCGTGATATACCGTTGGCCACCATAGTCCTGCGAGAAGCACCTTTCGGGCTGTGGTGTCTGGACCCATGTGTCCACCTGCGGGCCCTTTGTGTGCCTCCCTTAGTACACTCGAGACTTCTTCCTCCATGACACAACGCCTTAATATCTGGTCCGGCCCCATCTTGTAAAGTAACCCGTTGATGAGCGAAAAAGTCCTACTCCTTAATGCGAGTTTTCTTCGTTCCCCTGGAGGCATACCCTCCGGAAATCGGGACGTCGATAGGTACTCTCCAATCTTCTTGTACCACGAAGGGAGCACGGCTATTTGGAACAAGTGTGCATCCGGGAAATCATCATTTACTCCCTCTGGAGGTTCCCCCAACTTAATCCGCGACAGCTGGTCGGCTATGACATGGCTTCGCCCTGGTCTCACCACAATTAAAAATGTGAACTCCTGTAGTAGCAATAGCCAACGACTTATCCTCCCCTGGATAATGGGCTTGTTCACTAAATACATGAGTGCCTGGTGGTCTACGTAAAATGTGAATGGTGTGGCCAGGAGGTAATGACGGAATTTCTGTACGGCATAGACCATACGGAGTGCTTCACGTTCTGTGGTACTGTAGTTCTTCTCCGCCTTCGAGAGCAATCTGCTGGCAAAATAAATGGGGTGGTCCAGCCTGTGTCCTCCTACTTGGGCTAATGTAGCCCCGATGGCATAGTTTGAGGCATCTACGTGAATGTGGAATTCCTTATCCCAGTTCGGGTATGCCAGTATGGGCGCTGCCATCAACCTTGTCTTCAGCTCTTCGAAGGCCTTGCTCTGTGGCTCTGCCCAACTGTATGGTTCCCCTTTCCTTGTCAGTTGATCCAACGGGTGGGACACCTCCGCGAAGTTCTTGATAAACCTCCTGTAGTACCCCACATGACCAAGGAAGGACTTTACCCCCGTGACGTCCGTCGGAGGCTCCATTTCTACTATTACCCGAATCTTGTCCGGGTCCGTTTTCAATCCTTCTTTACACACAATGTGTCCCAGTAATCTCCCCTGTGGTACCATGAATCTACATTTCTTCGGGTTGAGGGCCAATCGTGCCCTCCGACACCTCTCTAAGCACTCTCCCAGAGTTTTTAAGTGGATGTCCTGTTCACTATAAATAGAACAATCATCCAGGAATGCTTTGAAGTTCCCCACCGACATCCTTTCGAAGATGTGCAGGATGATGCGCTGAAAGGTGGCAGGCGCATTGCATAGCCCGAAGGGCATTCGGTTGTACGCGTACACACCGTCCTCCACCACGAAGGTTGTTTTCAGCTTATCTTCCTCCGCAATGGATATCTGGTTGTAACCAGAGAACCCATCCATGAAGGAATAGATTTCGTGTCCAACTACTTCCTCCAAGATGCTGTCTGTGAAGGGTATGGGAAACGGGTCTTTAACGGTGACAGCGTTTAGGCATCAGAAATCTACACAGATCCGCATCTGATTGGCTTCTTTCTTGAGGGAAATCACAATGGGGGACACCCATTCGCTTGTCTGCACTCTAAAGATTATGCCCGCTTCCAACATCCGCTCAATTTCGTCGTTCACTCGTACAGCATAATTTTTGTTCATTCGGTACGGCCGCTTCCTCACTGGCTGGGCTCCTGGTACCAACGTTATTCGGTGCACACATAACTCTGGGGGCACGCCCTTCAAGTCCTTGTATGTCCATGCAAAGACATCCTTGTATTCCAGGAAAATTTTGAAGGCTGCGGCCTTCAACACTGGATTCCAATCATCTCCGACCAGGATGATCTTGGGGTCACTTGTCTCCCCGAGATTCATTTCCTTTAGCTTGGCTTCCTGATACTTAATGGGCTCCCCTTCCGGAAATTGGTGTGTCGGCGCCTCATTCACTGCTGCCTCCCCCTCCTTATACTCGCCATACTCTGGGGGAAATATATCTGGTTCTTCTTCGATGCTCAATACGTTGCACGATGGTGTAAATAGTTCATAATCTCCCATTTGCCAATGGAAGAGGCCATTCAAGGAGTCCCCATCGTCTCCTGAGCATGCCTTCAGTTCTAAAACCCCTTCATCACTGGGCTCCATGCGGCCTCTACTTCCACCCTCCGCTAACTGGAGTCCCTCGGACTCCGAGTCGGAGGAAGAGGCTAACTCCTCGCTCAGCATCTGCGTACGGAGATCGATTACGTACTTCCTCCTGACGTTTTCCAAAGAAAGGGTATTCCGCTTCCAGTTATGGTTGGCTTTTGCTGCAATGAGCCACCCCCGCCCCAGGATGGCGTCATATCCTTTCTGCTTTAAGGGGATTAACACAAAATCCAGCACGAATGGCTGCGTGCCAACCATCACCTGCTAGCCCATGAGGGTACCAATGGGTTTAATCCCATGTTGGTCTGCCCCTAGTAGGTTGAATGTAGGGGGCCATAACGTAGGCTTTCCCAACTTTTTCCATGTCGCTTCTGGGAGTACATTTACTCCTGACCCTCCATCCACAATCGTGTCTGTTAGGGTGGTCCCTAGTATACCCATTTCTACCACCACCGGGTGGCGTCCGCTGTTGACTACCAACAACATGGGGTCGACCGCGGGGTTCGTGACCTCCCTAAACGCGGAGTTGGTTGTGGGGCGCACGACCTCCTCCGTTTTTTCTTGTGAGGGTACAGAGTTTAAAATAGCCGTTTTTAGTTGCGGCATACTCTCCAGGAGGTCTTGAATTTTCACCGGTACCTCTACTTGCAAGATCTGCCGTAAGATTTCCTCTTCTCCCTTCGTCCGTGGTGGACTCGTTGTCTAGTAACTGTTTTGTCCTTGTGCGGCCATCTCCTTCGTGATCTCGTCTCTGGCCTCCCGGACTCTCTCAGTCTCCATGTGGGGATTTGGGTAGGCAATCTTTTTAGCCTGTGCCCTTGTGATTGCCAATACTTCTGCCTTCGTAGGTTCTATGTTTAGAAGGTGTACGCCAGGCTTCGGACAATTTGCGTCCTCATGGTCGCCTGGCCTGCACCATCAGCAGAGGTGCTAAGTGTTGGCTTCCTTCGTGCAATCGCGGGCGAAGTGTCCCCACTGATTGCAGGCCCTACATTGAATCATCGGCTTGCCCTTGGCATCGTATTGGATCCGGTTTTTGTTGTTGTTATTGTTATTGTTTCTTCCGCCGCCGCCGCGTCTATTATCCCGGTATCCTCCAGATGATGCCGTTGTGTTAGTCTGCTGGCCCGTACCCGCTGGTGCGGATGTTGTGGCCTGCTCTGTGAACAACACCTGGTTCGGGCTTCGGGTTTTCATATTGTATGGGCACTCCTTGGTAGAGTGTCCCATCATTTGGCAAATCTCACAGAATGCCTTCTTCGGGCAAGTACCCTTTGTGTGTCCATCACTCCTGCAGTCTGTACACCATACTTCAGTTTCTTCCATCTTACTTGTACTCCCTTTCATGGCCTTGAATTCTCTCAGCATTCGTTCCATGTCCTTCTGGAGCGCGTGTACCTTTTTACCTGATCCGCTACTACTACTGCTCTCTCCGTCAGAATCTTCGTCATCGTCAAATGAGTATCTATTACTCTTCTTCTTCCTTGATGTTTTGTATTCGCTTTCTAGATCCATCGCCCTGTTATAGGCGTCGTCGTATGATGTCGAGGGTACAATCTTCATTTTTTTCCGTAGGGAAGATTTCAGTCCTTCCACAAACCATCGTTTTTTTAAGCCCTCAGCAGGCTGGCTCTCCATTTTACCCAAAAGTTCTTTCAATCTCCTACTATATGCCCGTACTGTCTCCTTAGTACCTTGCTTGGTACTATATATCTCTGTCACAATTTCGTTGTCATCGCGAAGCAACCGGAACTCCTCCGTGAATTCCTTCTGTAGGGTAGCCCATGTGGCCACTTTTTGCTTATCTATATCGGAGTACCAATCTATGGCGACTCCTCGTAACGTGGCTGGGAACTGCTGTACCCAGTCATCATGGTCTGTTACTCCGTTGGCAGACCAAATGGTCTCACATGTACGGCAGTGCCGTAAGGGGTCTTCCTTGCCGTCCCCTGTGAACTTTGGTAACTTTTGTTTGCTCGCCATCCCTGGTCGTCTTCCTAGAGGCGGTTGTGTCTGTGTCTGTGGCTGTGTCTGTGGCCTTGCGTTGCTACCTCTGGTAGTGTTGGTGGTGTGTCCTGGAGGTACGGTGTTTTGCCTGTCCCGTGTGGCACCTACACCTGTACTGTTGCCCTCCCCTTCACTCGGACACGCTCCTACTCCTGCCTCCCGGTGGTGATCTTCACTCCGTGGTGTGAGGGATAAGTTCCTAAACTGATCCCGCGTCTCCTCGACTAGATTTCGCCTTAACCTTGTTTCTTCTAGAAATTCTTCGTGGCTCCGCGTCCTACGATGATCTGGTGACGGGTAGAAATTTCCGTCGGCCTCTGCACCTTCCGTGACACCTCCTTGGTTCCCCTCGGGCCCCCCTTCGGCAGGTCGTCCTTCGGCAAGTTGCCTTAGCCTTCGTCTACGTTCTACTTGCTGCTCCAGAATCAAAGCCCTCTGCGCGGCCTCCCACTCGTTCGTTTCCGGTTTTCTATTTCTATCTTTATTCAACAAGTTTGGCATTAATTGTAACACATCTCCTTAACTCTCAATTCTTTAAATCAAAAACATGTATTTATTAATTCATCTGCTCAAGTACAACTCGTGTCAATGAAACTTTTATTTGAAAATAAGAAGTTCACGGTTCAATTCCCTCCTGGCCTGCCGCCATCTCTTTCCGTGTCCTGTCAGTTGTTCTCTTCGTATCATTGCAGGATTTGTTGTCGTTGCTCTTCCTGGCCAATCTCCTCCAGGCGGGCCTGTTGCGCCAACGATGCCTGTGCAAGCAACCGGGGGAGGTGGTTCATTAACCGGTTCACTGCCGGGCTAACCTCCAGCGCTGTCCACACGGCACTTGGTGGGATTTCTGCCTCCGCCGCTTCTCGTCGAACGTATGTCTGAATGGCTACCTGGAGCAAAATTGAAAACTCCCGCATTGCCGCGTCTTCCCCTGTGTACAGTTCTGTCTGCACGTCGTCGGCCTCCGGGTTCACCTCACCAACGGGTAGGCCCATTGTGTCTGTGCGCCATCCGTGTCTTCTGTTCCCGAGTTCGTGTAGGCAACAGCGCCAAATGTTTGCCCTCTCGGGTGAATAACTTAAGACATAAAGGACATAACGCAGAATAATGCCGTAAATATCAGACAAGTGTAGCAGATGTTCTATTCCTAAATAAGTCTGTTTTACAAGTTACATTCCGGAGTATAAAAGGGTACCGAGGGGGTGCGAGCGCCAACCGTCGCACCGCAACTTCCACCCCTCGGTTGCCAACTAACCAAAACAATTACACATAATTAACTAATGTTATTCCTGTGTACAATAATGCCGCCAACAACAATGATGATATAATGTCATGGCACCATAATCACAACAACATTAAAAAACTAATGAAATGATAAGAGTCTTCACTTAAAGATACAAATATAACCACAAGAAAAAATAAAACAATAGCGAGATAATAGTGCTACCACCCAAATATTTCTTAATATAATATATGAAGTAGCCAATTTATTTGTAAAGGTAATCAAAGAAAGACTCAAAATCTCTTCTGAGTTGGAAGAGACTATGGAACAAAAGAAAAAAGAAGAAATTCGCCAAGAAGCCCATACCCTTTATAGTCTAATGGTTGAGTTAAAGATAGGAATATAATATGATATTATTTGGTCAAAAGATATTAAAACTGATCAAATTAGACTTGTGCATTTTAGGAGTCTTGATTTGATCCCGCACCAATCTATTGAATGATGTGAATCACACAAGCAGTGAGAGATAACATTTGTTAGTACAAAGATGAAGCCTTGATTGCACCATTGAAATTGATCATAAAAGTATATATTTCAGCATAAAGCTTGTTTCAAGAAGTTGGCACAAGGACCATGGTTGCCAAGAGATTGTATTGCCAATTTTCCATCAATACAGTAAGATAGTACCAAAGACTTATCCATCCATGGCAAAAAGTGATGTTTAAATTGTGGCATTGTTGTCCTTGCCAGCAAAACCCTAGTAGGCCATTGAGATCGCGGGATTTGAGACCCTGCTGAGCTATTAAGCTTGCAGGTTTGAATCATTCACACACCCTCGGTAAGTCACTAAGCTTGCAGGTTTGGACTATCATTTTAATGCAAAGCATTCATGCTGGGCAAAAAGGTCCCCCATTTGTGGCCACACCTAGCTCAGGCCAGGCTAAAAATTCCTGACATTCACAGATATATTAAAAAAACAAGATAGTAGAGAAGACTTAGAGGCACAAAAATATAATTGATTGTACAAGAGCTCAGTCCTTAGCACCATGGTAACAATGACAGGGCAAATGATATGCAAATGAGAAGCATTGACTGTGAGGGAATATATGCACCTTAATACGAAAATATTAAGTTGGACTTACTAGTTACAAAAGGACCAAATATAAATACCTTTCCAAACTACTAGCCAGCAAAAAATATCAAAATTGAAGCAACAAGTTGGCATGGTTGAATCTCAAACAAACCAGGATAACTCTATATCGGAATGTTAAGTAGAGTTTACCTAACTTTCAATATGGAAAGAAAACACCAACATCTCGAAGGACTTTGTAAAAAGCAGATCTTACTGAATAACTGAGTACCTAAAAATTATAGATACAAGTCTATCAATTGGGAATCAACTGCCAACAGATAGAAATGAAATGAAGGCATCATAAATAGCTATGAAGAAATGAAGAAATGTGGATCTTGATGGGATAAAATGGAATGTTACATGAAGCTTTCAGAATGTGGGATGTAGAAATGTATTCTCAGGCCAGCTAAAAAAAGTTGTTTGAGTTTGAAGGGTACATGGGTGTAAGACAATTGAAGATTAAAATCTAAATACAAATAAACAAAAAAATTAAGGTACGAGTATATTCAAGATAAAACTAAAAATAATCACATTGACTTCTACTTCTAACTTCTCAATCCCATCATTTGACACCAATTGATAATTCAAAATGGAACAAAATGAAAATAAAAGTTGATACCAATTGATGATTCATTATGTTACATTCAAAAGTTGATAATAAAAGTTAAAGGTTGAAAGTTACAATAATAAATTCAAGTGACAAAGCCGAATATTGGTCTCGTGTATCATCTATGTCTGAGAATTGTAAATCATATAAATAATTCATATCCCAAACATCAAATAGTAATAAATTCTAAAAACAAAATACTAATAGCAAGAAGTAAAATTTCTGCAATAATAAAAAATCTTAGAGCAAGCTTGGCACATGGCTCATTCTATGCTGTGAGAATTGCCCTACATCAACTTCCATGCACTTAAAATTTGCCTCAAACCTCAACATTATACCTGGCAACATTATTATCACTTTCAGTATCCTCTAGCTTATCAAACACACTCAATTGTACCCCAACAAATACATCTAACAATGTACTCCTTCCTCATCACCAACTTGTGCAGCATCCTTGAGATCACCAATAAGATCTTATGGCAAATCCCTACAAATTTTATGCAGTTTTTCTTTGATTCAAACAATAACTTCATTATGAACTTAAATCAGCTTCTTCACTCTCCTAGAAATTGATTGTCTCTTTAAAGAGCGGATGAAACCTTAACTAAAGCAGTTCCTGTTAGCCACAAAGGATCTAGAAGTCTGAAATCACAAGCAAACAGAAAGCTGCCTAAGTTCTGTGTTTTATTGCCATGCATCCTCCACCAGCCAATTGTGTTCCTTTTGCACAGCCTACTTTCTCTTTAGTTTTGTTGAGTTTGTTGACAAACTGCTCCAAAAGCTTTGCAGCCTCAGTGATACGCATCTTCTTAATAGCATCACCAAAACCTTATTTTACCTCCTGATCGTTATTGGAAGACACCCTCCAAGGCCTAACCAAACACCTTTTTGGTTTCAAAGCATAGGCTGCCATGTGCAGGAAAGTGTTTGTATGGTCCCACCTAGACTAAATAATGAGTTTAGCCTTCTCTTAGCTACGTTGAACAATAGGATTAATCTCATGGATCTTAGCCCTCCCTTGTTCAAAAATGCTATAACAATGTACATCATATTTGCATTTACATGATGTTGTTATCATTGTATCTTTCCTTAGGCTTTTATAGTTATCATTATTTTCACTCTATCAAGTTTCATTTTGCATGGGTAAAATGCCCTAAAATTTGGGGACAAGATTAATATAAAATGAAGACATGAGAAGTCTTCCCAGATTTCCCTTTTCAGGGGAACACATGTCAGAAATTGGGAACGATTCCCTTAAAGTCATCTCTTATTGGAGATGTCAGAGAAATTTAACACAAGTTTTCAAGTCCCCAAAATAGATTTGCCCCAAAAAACCCAGTCCTTGGTTAGCAAATATAGCCCCAAAATCACTGAAGAAAGGATTGCTGAGAAGCTAATTTTATGCAAGAGCATCAACATTGCTTCTAGGAACTAATGGCTTATAATGTATCAGATTATGATATGATAATTATTCGATGCAAGTTTGAATACCTAACTCGGTCATAAAAATGCAATAAAGGTAAACTGATACATCAGCTACAGTTCTACTTATGTCATCAATGGCTTGCAAGGGTCATAAAGGCGAGTTTATTCCTCTTCAACAATTTGACCTTTAAAAAAAAAATCTAAAAATAGATAATAAGTTTTGGAGAATGATGAATGCAAGTTACTAGATTATAAAGGCAAGATTTTCCTCACAAACGTAAGTGGTCCCCCACCTTTATGAGTTTGATTTTCCTTGAGATGCCAAAATCTAGTAAAAAGAGCAATCCAAAATCAGCTTAAGGGCAATAAAAGCATTAAAAAAATGAGAACTTTTTGTATGAGTACTTATAGGCACCCATACATGTCCTCGCCTCAAATCTTCTTTGTTTTCCAATTTCTCATGCTAGCTATATTTTCATTGTCATTTGCTGCATTCTAACATGAACTACAACTAACATGATAAAAAATGCTAAACTGTAAAAATGAGGAGCAGATACACCTCTATTATAGATCTACACTACTAAATCCAGTTAAAAACACATCAGAGATCACAAGATTGCTCTCTCTATTAGAATAGTTTCAAAATTACAAAAGATGCTTCACTTAGTGCTTTTTCCTCAACTTATACTTAGTGATAACAAAAACCTATGTACATTGACATAATCCATCAATAATCTAAACATAACGTAATGTAGTATTAATCCCACTTACCTAATGCACAGACCATGGGCCTAAGAACAAAATAGACCAAAGCATAGTCCCAACTCCCAATTCTATGTTGTATCAAGCTACATAACATGCCGTCCACCTCAAAGAGCTATGTCCTCAATGCTATAAGTACTCTTGAGTTGAGTGCACTTAAACAATAGTAATAGAATGTCCGACCTCACAAGATTATCCTGATTACACAACAGTATAAATTTTGAACTATAAAACTAGTACGAAAGAGGCATGTTATGAGAATGGAAGCTAAGATGTCTATATCACAAAATATAGCTCTATCAAACACGCCCTGTAAAACTACTTAACCAAAACCATGAATGAGAATGGGAGCTTCTTCATTTACTGTTTCAGTCTCTTTGCATTGTATGCCTCAATTGCATACAATCTTGGAAAGGATTGGATGCTTGCCCATGAATTGCTCAATCTACAACATGCACCCTCTTCCAATAGACCTTTCCACTTTATCCTAAAAATTCACAGTCCTAAACAATAAAATCTTCACCTCTTCAGCCAAAATTCCTTTGACATCTAACACAAGCTTTCCCTCCTCATTTGTCATAGACAGGCAGCTCTGTCTTTGGTACAGTGGTATTATGTGTGCCCTTTCCCTCTTCAAGAACAAAACATGAAACACATCATGTATCTTCCCTTTGTTAGAAATGGCCGATGCTTGTGTTATTTTTCCTACCTCTGCCCACACTCCATAGATCCCATTTGATTGCAGCTTCAACTTTATCTTGCCGATTCTGTGTTGGTGTACTTCTAATTTTATTGATTTGCACTTATTAGCCAAATAGCTTCATCAACAAACATACCATATTCTACACTTCCTGAAATGTGTGCTGCCCAAACCTTTTCCCTTTGGAGTAGCCAGTCCATGAGTGATGGTGATTTAGACCCATAGATTACCTTCAAAGGAGCCATCTCAAAAGCTAAGTGGTATGTAGTATTCTACCGGTTTTCTTCCAAATACAACAATTCCAGCCATTTGATCTCTTTGTCACTTGTGTGCACATCCTCAACTAGCCTTCGAGGCATTGGTTCATGGTTCAACACCTTAAAGGTGGTAGGCCATACTCATATTAAACGGCAACCCTGCTATCCTGAACAGTTCCTACCATAAATGAATTTGAAATATATGGTTCCAAGGAATCAATGATACATTGAGACATCTAAATGCAACTTAGAGATGTTTTCTAAATATAAGTTGGGAATTACAGGAACTCTGCATCCATCATTTCTCATAGGAATGAATGAGCATATTAGTCAGCCAATCAACTACAAAAAGCATTTGATCCTTAGACTTCTAATGATGGCATACATGAGAAAGTCCAACGACACTACCTGCCCACTTTTGATTAGGAATGGCATTGAGATGAATAAGTCTTAGTAATTAAATATTCCACTTTGTTGCATTGACAGGTATGACACTTGAACACAAACTTTAGCATGTTTGTTTTCATGATTTGCCAGTGGAAGGTTTTCCTTATACACAGCTTTCATAAAGGGACACACAAACATACTAAAACGTCTTCTAAATGAATCAGGAATCATTTGTAAAGCGATGCAATCCAAAAATAATAACTCCACATCTGATTGTTGAAGCCTCGCTTTTCCTTTGATCTGTAATGTTGTGTTTGAGCTGCAGTGTAGGAAGGTCAGCAATTTAGTCCTAATGAAGCTCCTATATTCAGACAAGTTTGCTAGCAGAGATTGCATGAAGGACAAGAGTCTCATTTTGACAAAAGAAAGCATTGGCCATAAAAAATTCTTTCCATCTTTTACATTATTTCAAAGTCATAGGCCTTTAGTCAATCAATCAATCCATTTCTGTTGCTCCTTTGTAAGTGCCCCAGGTCATACAACGATTCATGCTAAGGTGGTTAGTTTTAATGAACTTACTCACCAAAAGAAATTGATGCCTCTTGACCACCACGTGCAAGCTAGCTAAAGTCTCTTTGTTGTAAGTGGACATGCATATTGTATTATCATTCAACTTCCTATTTTTGGAGGCAATTAGATGATCACCTAGACAAAGCATTGCACCAATTCCCAATTTAGAAGCATTAAGTTCAAGTATAAAGGGCTTGTAAAAATCAGTGATAACTGATGCTGAAGCAGAAACATGCTTATTTATGATCTTTAAAGGCTTCCTGTGCTTCAATGGATCAACAGAAAGCTTCCTTTTTGGTGAAGTTTGTCAAAGGTGAGCTATCAGAGAGAAATTTCTTTCACACCTTTGACAGAACTAGTTATAAGAAACATTTAAGTTTCTAAGAGTCTTCAGCATGTGCCAATCACATTTGGATCAAATTTCTTGTTAGCATTCTGTTCTTGCTTTTGTTGTAAATTAGTATATTATCAAAGAAAACAATGAAAAACTTGCAGAGGTACTCACCAAGAATTGTATACATCAAATGTAATGTCCCTACTTTGAAATATAATTTAATAATAAATAATGAAAAAACTAAAATACAAAACAATAAATATAAAAATTAAAATTAAAATATAAAAGAATATAATTAAATGTAATTAAAATTTGATTAAAGCTAATGAAAGGTCAAAAGGCATGAAATGATAAGATGTGACACCCTCAAACGTGAGATATAAAAGGGAGAAGAGAAACCCATTTGAGGGGGGAAGAATTTGGAAATAAGAAGTGCACATCTGATTTAAATTAGAAGTGCATACCTGATTATGAAAGGTTATGTCCCTTTCAAAGGGAAACAATAATGAAGAGTTGCACTCTTTCAAAAGGTGCTAATGGTGAAAGGGTGTGTCTTTTTACAAAGGGCATGCATGATGAAGAGGTGTGACCTCTCCCTCACATTGAGAGATATAAAGGAAAGGAATCAAAGCATCCAGCAAGAGCACCATGCGTTGGATCGGATCAGAACTAGTATTAAGTTACAAGCAGTAGCATCTTTGTTCTTGGTGGTATGCATGGGGATGTGTTGAATATGTATGCTTAATATACGAAGCCTGATAATGTTGTTATGCAGAATTTAATAGTAATGCTAATATAAACTGCAATATGTACGACAATCATACTTAATTTCATATATATTTATTATACATGATAAGTTAGTATACTTGTAGTTTCATTCATGTTATTATTGTCAATATTTAAGAAGATGGGGATGAGATGTTCCAAAGAGGGGCAGTCTAAATCCAAGCAATAGGTTAAGTCCCAAGATAGGGTGGGGATCAGCAACCCATAAGCCTTGAGGGTATAGACCCAAGATAGGTAAGGGCTTGGATCTGTAAACTTTGAGGGAACCTATTGTATTTGGTCTCTAAGCGCTTTGGTAACATACATAGACCCTTCTCCCTTAAAACTGAAGTAGTAGCAGGGTTTGATATCTATATTAAGAACCATGAATAATGAAATTAATCATTTAATGAGGAAAATAAATAAGAACTTGCTAATAACTAATTGAAGAATATCAATCAATTTTAGTATATTGAAATAGATCAAGTAGGGGACATTACATCAAACCTTCGAAAGTTGCACAAGTATTGCATAACCCAATATGCATGACCCTAAACTAAAAGTGCTATTGATGAGTCTTGAAGGTTGCTTCTCCCAGTCTTAGATGCAGATTGGGAGATGAATTGGTAGTACTTGACTGTTGACACGGAACAAATTTTGAAAGAATACTTAGCCCCGCGTAGCTTATCCTACAAGTCGTTATTTTTGGGCATTGGGAATTGTTCTTAATCGTGATCCAATTGAGTGCTTTGTAATAAACGCAAATGTGATAGGACCCATGTTTCTTCTTGACCAAAATGATAGGTGTGAAAGAGGGCTCTTGCTAGGAAAAAAGATTCCCATCACTACAAGTCTCTCAATATTTTAGATTCAAAGTGTCCAAAAGGATGGCCATTTTAACAAATGACCCTTTGTAAAATCAAGCTCAAACATATGCTCCAATGCCTTATCTAGAAGATTACTCAATGGTGATTCTTACAATACTACACTATGTTTATGGAGCCATTGTAAAATCCCTAATAATTGAGCTTGCTAGTCAAAGGAGATAGAACCCATACAATATAAATGAGCCATAGAAACAAAACATCCTTTCTTCAAAATATTAGTCATCTGATAGGAGTTAGCAGTCTTGATTTTCCTCTAGTGGTAAGAATTTGATGGTTCACTCATGAAACCCTTGCTTAAATGAAAGAAGCCTTTCTAATTAGTGAATAGAAATTTACAATTTTGAACGAGAATGGAGCTTTGGAGTTCTAGCTTGTATGTAGGAGGATGAAGAATCCTCCTCCATGAAAGCATTTCTAAATTTTCCCATGAGTTTGCATGTCATCTCCTTATATTGGTCGCATTACTCTATCCCATTTTCTAGCTTTACTTTGTCAAGTTGGTTGTGTTTATTTGTCCTTTATTGTGTTTGGTCATTACTAGTTTTTCAATTGTATTCTCACCATTAAGCTTTTGGTCATATGTCGTTGGCTTTATCATTTCATTTTTGTTTTTGTGTTAGAGTGCATCCCAAGAATTCCATAGAAGTGTCTTTGAGAAGAGGTGTTTGCAAATGTTTAGAAGCGTAGGATACAAGATTTCCTAAGTGAATGAATGAAATCATAAAGGTATTGATGCTCAGCATAAAAGAGAAGTTATCGATATAAGTAAAGATAATATCCATCAAACGAGTAATTCTAATAATTCTGCTATTAATAATCCATATATGACAGTCTAGAAGACCATTTCAGGAAATTCTGCATGCAAAGGAAATTACAGTCAATACAAAAGGAGCAAGGTTTGAGCTTGGATGTGGATTTAGACAGAGAGAGTACAATAGAAGAAGAAATGGGAGGTGTGGAAGTCAGAGATTGGTCTAGTAAATACCTACCTTTTCTAAGAATGTAACTCTTCCTCCTAACTCAAAAATGACTGATGTCTTAAAAAAGGAAGAAACTAGATTGACGAATGTTGGTGTTTTCATTCTTCTCATGAATTAAAACCTAAGTTACGAGTGTGGATACAAGTACCAAAACCCAATATGATGATATGGCAATTTTTTTTCCCCTTGGGTGTATAAGTATATGTGTGTGCGTGTGTTCAAAATTATAAATTATAAAGACAGGGATACTCATAATTGCCAGTAAATAGAATATTTAAATACCTCATATCCATAATTTGCAAAAATGAAAATACATGTTGATCAGTCATATCATGTAAAAAATATAAAGTTTCAGTATGGGTTTACTTGCTGCCCTTATTAACAAGTGGTGATAGATAAGTAACATTTTTCCAGTAGGAGTTTGCTGGTTGTGGGTTACATAGCATTGTTGTAGCTGCTGATTGAAGGATGTTTCAGACTTCATAAACAGTGTTTTGGTTAGACATATTCCTATTGTTGATCTTAGTGATTTTTCTGTTTATATATGATTTATTTGCTACTACACCAGTTTGAAGTCCATTATTAACTCTTTGCCAGATGTGAATATCATATGAGAAGAAGTTTCCCTAACGCTTTCATATTCCAGTTGGTGCTTACTACTGCATGTTCAAAAGTGTTTATTTATTTCAGTATTTTATAAGATTCAAAAACCCAAATAATTGCATATATCAGTATAGGGTACGCCCAAGCAATACCATGGGAGTACCCAGGGACAAACCTGCACCGAACTGGTACCAAAACCAAACCCACATGCAAACCTTGGTGAAAATAGGAGGACCCGATAACATACATTAAAACAGACTACCTTCTAGATGTTTTTTGATAATTGGATTGAACTTGTACAAGGAAAAGACTTGGAGATTCATGTTAACTTACGTTCTATCGTCCAAAAGGGGCCTTTTTGGGTTTTTTCAAAAATTTTAACATTTAGAAAAAGGTAATGAACAAACCAATTTGGAATATGGATCACTTTAATTTTGGGGGTTTGCTTTGAAACCTGAATCTAGATGCAAGTATTAGTACCAATTAAAGACGTCCCTTCTCAATGTGGTATTTATTTCACACGCCATTGAAAACCTAAGGTTGAAGAACTAGGGTTACATTACCTCATCTCAATGATAAGGTTTTGAGACCCTTACAGCTTGTTGAGTTTATGTTGGATATCTTAATTTTCATTGAAAAAGGATTTTGTACTTGTAGGCTATTGGGTTTAGAAGGCCTCAATTCATTTTTTCTATAAAAAAGATTGTCATCTACAAAATCTTCCTGCAAATTGTGTAAAGATCCCTTCAAATATGCTATTTGTAAGCAAGTGATGACTATTGGTGTTGTTGACCAAGCTTACACATTCGATAACCAGAATTATTTGTCACACTCTTTTGTGGAGTTAGTACTCCACTTGGTAATGTTTCTCTAGATGTCCATATAGATAGGGTTTGCTCTTCTTCTTCGAAGAGGTTACTTTGGCTAAAGATCTCTTTATCAAAGACAATATAAGGGTTGTACTTTCTAATCCTCTTCATAATTATGAATCTGAACTAAATCAATTTGATTTGCTAGAAATAAGCTTAGTGTGAAGTCCTCATACCATGAAAAACCCTTGATGTATTATCCAGAGTCCTAAGATGGCTTAAGTTCCTTGATAGTGGAAGAGGTCGTTAGGGAGCCTATTAGTTTATCTCAAAGGAAACAACAAATTTTGGTTTTAAATAGAAAGTGCTAGCCTTGTGTTGTGTGTTATGCACACCTCACCCCTTTGCTTCATAGGGGACCCCCATTTTGTGTCTATCTACCCCGAGAGAGAGATGTTTGCAAAAAGAAACAAAGCGTAATCATGTTGAATCCTCAGAGACCCCGAAATCACTAAGGCAAGAGGGCGTCAAAACAAAATCGCACAAGTCGATGAAATAGTCTAAAATAGGAGAGGTACTTAAAATGAAAAGCACGTAAAATCGCACATTCCCTCTATTATGCCCGAAGTTTGCTTGCAGAAAGGGCAAATAAAAATCGCTCATACGCGAACTTGCAAAAGGTCTTCAAAGCCCGAAAATCGTCAGGCTTGCAAACGGCTCAATAAACCGAAATTTGGAGGCTTCCCAATTCGCACAATATCGTCTTTTGAGCTGAAAAACTCAAAGGAAAACTCGCACAATATCATTGGTTAGCCCGAAGTTAGCTAGGCGACACAAGTAAGGGCATTTTAACTTCAAGATCTAAATCGTGCATTCTGGATCAAATGGCCGAATTTTCTCAAAGGCACTTTGATATGCAAAACGAAATTCAAATTTTTCGGTTCGATTAGCCGAAATTTGAAGACAAAAGGTCACAGAATCAAAAGTCTCAAAAACCCAAAGTTCGCCAAATAACCTCCAATGCTGAAGATGAGAATAGAAGCTTCAAAGTCATTCAGGATATAAAATCGCGAATTCCCTCTCATTTGGCCGAAAATGGCATCAATCAAAATCACACAAACACTTCATTTAGGCCAAAAACCAAATCAAGTTCACAAAATCCTCCAAAGAGCCGAATATGAAATAAGGAGGTCAAGTCGCGCAATAACACTTATTAGGCCGCAATCATTTTCAAACTCACAAAACCCTCTTGTGAGCTGAAATTGAAGGAGAAAGCACTAAGTTTGCAAGTTCGCAAATGGCCCAATTAGCACGAAAATCACTAAGTAGTGAGGGGTGAAATCATTGTCGCCATAGTTCATACTTGCCAAAGTCATATTGAAGTTCGGCTTTATTCAAACTTTTAAATCTCGCATTTTCTTTAGAATTCCCGAAAATCACCAAGAGCTTTCAAATCGGCCTAAATGGCCGAAATGTGAGGAAAGCCTCCAAAGCACACAAAACACTTCCATAAGCCGAAAATTAGAGGAGGACTCGATCACACATTTTGGCTCAATAAGCCTAAAATCATAAAGAAAGTTAAAATCGCGCAGGAGAGAGCTGAACGGACAAATTCCCAAAACAAAAAAAAGGGTCGTTCATTTTAACTAAAATTGTCGAGTTTTATAAAGAGGAAAGTTTTAAAGTTTGGTTGTTTCATTAAAATCGTAAAGCGAAATGTAAGTCTTGCTTTCTTCTCTAGAGCATGAAATTTCACAAGGGTGTGTTGTGAAATATGGATCGAAGAATAATGACAGCGATTCTGGAAGACTGATTGCCGTGAGTTATTGATCGTCTCCATCATTGAATCCGGTTTAAATACAAGAGGAAAGGTTACCTACGTAGGGACATGTCCATACGTGGCAGTTGCCACGTATGGACATGTCCCTACGGAGGCAACCGTTCATAACAATTAGTTTGTTTATGTTTAATTTCCAAACTGTATGCTCTGTTAATATATCACTCTCCAGATAATAACCGATTTACCATCAATTAGATTCACGAGGGCTATATCTTAACACTCCCTCTTAGCAGGAGTGGATCTAAGTAATTTTCTTGGGAGCATATTCTGTCATGACTTCCGACACAATTCGGGACAACATTTAATATAGTCTTGTCATGACAATAAACTCAATATCATGATATCCGGCTCAGTCCGGGACAATAGTCCGGGACAATCACTTAAGAAGTCAATCATGAGATGATCACATACTTTAGGATCAAGATATCCAGCACAGTCTGGGACAACAACTTAATGTAGTCAATCTTGACACTTGGTCAACTATTGTCAAGATCGTCACCTTGAAATAGTAACCTTAAACATAAGAAGATCGTCATCTTCTTGAACACAGTTAGAATATTGCAATATACATTTTTTTTATTTATTCATGAACAAATTACACATGGTAGGAATTTCATCCTAATAATCTCAATTATAATCTAGTCATACCAAGTTTACTTTTGAAGTATTCTATCTTCAATCTTGCAAGTGGCTTGGTGAAGATATCAACATTTTGTTCTTCAGTACTGATGTACACTAGTTTTATGACGTTTCGATCTACCATATCTCTTATGTAGTGATAAGGGATCTCAATATGTTTGGATCGATTGTGAAAAACTGGATTTACTGAGAGCTTGATACAGCTCTGATTATCACAGTGAATTATTGTTGAATTCAAAGTTTTTCCAAATAATAACTTTCTTAGCCATACCGCTTCACGAGCTACCATGGAGGCTGCCATATATTCTGCTTCAGTGGAGCTTTGTGCAACTGCTGATTGTTTTCTGCTGAAGCAAGATATTCTAGCAGAACCAAGACTGAAGCAACACCCTGTAGTACTTTTCCGGTCAGTGGTACTTCCGGCCCAATCAGAATCAGAATATCCTTCAAGTTGAATCTCAACATTTTCATACTTTAAGCCAAGTCCGATTGTGCCTCGTAAATATCTTGTAATGTGTTTAGCAGCCATTAGATGTATCTTCTTAGGTTCACACATGAAGTGGCTTAATACATTTGTAACATAGCAGATATCAGGACGAGTATTTACCAAATACATGAGTGAACCGACGATTTGTCTGTAGAGTGTGGGATCTGTAGGTTCTGAATCTTCTGCCTCAATTTTCAGCTTGTGCAAATTAGTTTCCATTGGTGTAGCTAATGGCTTACACTCCATCATCCCAAATCTAGTTAGAATATCTGTGGTGTACTTTCCTTGATTTAGGAAGATGTAGTTTTTCTTCTGCCATACTTCTAATCCCAGAAAATAATGTAGAAGCCCTAGATCCTTCATATCGAATTCTACTGCCAGATCTTGCTTACATTTCTCAATGAGATTATCCTCTCCTGTTATCAAAAGATCATCCACGTAAAGGACCAATATAATCATATTGCCATTTGAAGCCTTGAAGTAGATGTTGGGATCTGCTAGGTTCTTGGAGTACCCTAGTTTGGAGAGATAGTTGTCTATCCTTGCATACCAGGCCCTAGGTGCTTGTTTTAACCCATAGAGAGCTTTCTTTAGTTTGCAAACATAGCAATTTTTATCACGTATGGTGAATCCTTCTGGTTGTTCTATATATACTTCTTCAATTGAACCATTTAGGAAGGCAGTCTTTACGTCCATTTGGTGAATTTTCCATCCTTTGGATGCTGCAATTGCAATTATTGTTCTTACTGACGTATACCAGGCAACTGGGGCAAATGTCTCTTCATAATCAATTCCTGTTTTTTGAGAGAATCCCCTGGCCACAAAGCGAGCTTTATGTTTTTCAATGCTGCCATCAGATGCATATTTGATCTTGAATAACCACTTGGGTGAGACAACTGATTTGTCTTTTGGTCTAGGCACTATATCCCAAACATCATTCTTTAGTATAGATTGATATTCTTCAACCATAGCATCTTTCCAAGCCTGTTTTGATAAGGCTTCTCTGACATTTGTTGGTTCAGAATTTGTGAGTTTGGTTAGAAGTGCAGCATAACATTTTAGAGTTCTTGTTCTCTTATTTTCTTTGGAAATTTCATTCGGTTCTACATTATTCTCTTCAATCATTTTCCTTGCCCATAGAGGTCTTTTCTTGTTATTGAGTGTTTCAATATTTTCATCAACAAGAGGTTCAGAAGCTCTTATGATGTCCTCCCTCTCAGTGTCTGAAGGTTTGGAATTTTCTATGATATTCTCCCTCTCAATCTCAGTTATGTGATCTTCTTCTTCTTTAGTAATGTTATCATCCTCAGGTTCTTTGAGTGTAGTGTTTTCTTCAAACTTTACATCTCTACTTCTCTCAACAGATTTTTTCCCTGGAATGTAAATGCGATATCCTTTAGTATTTTCACTATAGCCAATGAAGATACCTCTTTTTCTGGATGGTTCTAGTTTTGTCCTCTTTTCTTTAGGAACATGTATATATACGGGACAGCCAAATATCCTTAAATGACTTAAGTCTGGTTTGTTCCCTCTAAAAGCTTCTTCAGGAGTTATGTTTTCTAGAACTGAGTGCGGACATCTGTTTTGAATGTAGACTAATGTATTTGAAGCTTCTGCCCAGAATGAAGTGTGTAAGTTTTGGTCATGCATCATGGCTTTTGCTGCTTCAATTATGGTTCTGTTCTTTCTTTCTGCTACTCCATTCTGTTGTGGATTATATGGTACAGTATACTCCCTCTTAATCCCAACAGAATTACAAAAGTCTTTGAAGTTGTCAAATGTATATTCTCCCCCATTGTCGAATCTTAACACCTTAATTTTCTTCCCTGACTGGTTTTCTACTAGTGCCTTGAATTCTTTGAACTTAGATGGTACTTCATTTGAGTCTTTGCACTTTAGAAAATATATCCATGTTTTTCGAGAGTAGTCGTCAACAAAGATTATGTAGTATAAGGATCCAGTTAGGGATGGTGTTGACATGGGACAGCATAGGTCTGAGTGAATTAGTTCTAAAATAACTTATGATTTGTGCTCACTTGAGAGAAAAGAAACTTTCACATTCTTTCCCAAGGCACATCCTTTGCAAATGCCTATGTGTTCAGATTTTAGTTGGGGCAGTCCTGAAGTAATCTTCTTTATGTTGGATAGAGCACTATATCTTAGGTGTCCTAATCTTTTGTGCCATAATTCATTATTATTTGAAACTTCAAGATTTAGTGCTTCCTTTTGATCACTGCATAGTTTGTATAGGCTACCATCTCTTGAACCTACTGTTATGGCATTTTTGATATTTGTATTTTTAGGCCAGAGTAGAACTTTATCTTCATTGAAGGTAACCCAATATCCTTGATCAGCTAGGCCTGAGATTGAGACTAGATTTCTTTTTATTCCAGGTACAAACAGAACATCCTTTAATTGTAGAGATACTCCATTTCTTAGTTTGATAGTACAGGTCCCAATTCCTTTCACAGGATATGTGGAGTTATCTCCAATAGTAACCTCTTCACTTGAGTGCCCATTAAGTGTTTCAAACTGATTTCTGAATCCAGTTATATGCCTTGATGCTCCACTGTCTACGATCCAAGTGTTTTTATTTGTATTTATTTCGCTTGATAGGGCTAAGAAGAAAAGTGAGTTTTCTCCTTTGACTTCGGCTAGAGTAGCTTGTGTTTTCTTCCTTTCTGGACAATTCCTGTGAGTGTGCCCATATTTGTCGCATTTGTAACACTGAATTTTAGACATATCTCTTTTCTGATGGTTTTTATTTCCTCTCTTCCGTTTGGAGAACTTTTTATTTTTGTTGAAGGTATTTGTATTAAGTGCTTGGATTTCTCCTTCTTTATTTGTCCCTAATCCTCTTGAGATTAGTCAAGATTCCTCTTGAATGCACTCATTCTTAAGTTGTTCAAATTTGGGTAAGGGGGGTGTTCTGCTAATACATTGAATGTAGGATTCCCATGAAATTGGTAATCCTCTTAGGGCTATGAGAGAGATTTCTTGATCATCTACCTCATTTCCAATAGTTTGTAATTGGTCTTTTACTTCAGATATCCTTGAAAAGTATGTAGATATTGTATCATCTTTATTCATCTTTATGTTTAAAAGTTGTTGTGTCAAGGTTAACATTCTGCTCGCATTGTTAACTTCATATGTATTTTTAATGGTTTTAAATACTTCATATGCTTTAGGCAGTCTGGCTATAGATGGAAGAATATGATCTTTGACTGAGTCAATAATTATTTTCTTTGCTTTATTATTACGCCTTTTCCAGGTAGATTTCTCTGGTTCATCATTTGGCATGTCTATATTTTCTTCTATATAAGACTCTAATTCTAGTTCTTCAAGAATGGCAATGATTCGTATCTTCCAAGAAACGAAGTTGGAGGCTCCTTCGAGTCTATCTTCCACTCTCATATTACTTGACATTTTGAATATTTTCTTAGTCGGATATATCCTCTGCATATATAGCCTCTGCGTTGATTTGTTATTTACTTCCGATAAATGCTTATGAGTAATATGGCTGTCTAATTTATTCTCTTAATATGCTGGCTCTGATACCATGTTGTGAAATATGGATCGAAGAATAATGACAGCGATTCTGAAAGACTGATTGTCGTGAGTTATTGATCGTCTCCATCATTGAATCCGGTTTAAATACAAGAGGAAAGGTTGCCTACGTAGGGACATGTCCATACGTGGCAACTACGGAGGCAACCATTCATAACAATTAGTTTGTTTATGTTTAATTTCCAAACTGTATGCTCTGTTAATATATCACTCTCCAAATAATAACCGATTTACCATCAATTAGATTCACAAGGGCTATATCTTAACAGGGTGGTGTTAAAATGGAAAGCCAAAATCTCACAATTTAGGTGAAGCGTTCGAAATTGAACTTAACATCTCGCAATTCACCTCTCAGGCCTGGATTAGATGAAGGATCAGATTTCACATTTGAGGAGAGACATTTAAAAGATACATTTCACAAAGAGCTTCTCAAGCCCAAAATCGACCAAAGCCAGACGTTAAATAAAATTTAATATTTGTCACATTAATTAAATTAATTTTTCAAATTGATTGATTAAAGGTGAAATTGATTGTTCATAGGAAAACGACATCGGGAGGAGCTAAAGTGATGACTTAACACATGACAAAGCCAAGTGCTGGAAGCTGGAGAAGAAGATGTAGGAGCGCGAGGTCGGAACCAAGTATTGAGAAGCGTGTTGTTGGACCCCAAGTTGAAGTCCACCACTGAGACCAAAGATCGAAGAACATTCAAAATGCAGCAAATGCGTATTCCTAGAAGGATACACTGATGGAAGAAATTCCAGAAATTCAATTTAAAAAACTGAAATTGTTTATTGTAAAGCTGCCTGTGGGTCCCGCTCAAGATATTTTGAAACAAAGTGGAACAAAGGTCAGTTGTGGTCAATTATCCCCAACTACCAGGTGGACCGAGTTAAAGCCAAATAGTGGTAGGCAGTTGGGAAGGTGGTTGAAGGCATAACTGAGAATTGAGTGGGCATGGGTTAAAACTGCCATGCTTCTAGAAGGCAGATCAGGGCCCTTGGATGCAGTCAATCCTGCCCATCGATTCATATTGTAAATTCTATAAAAGGCAGGATGCCTCTCTTTGTAAAGAGTTAGACTCTAGTTAGACTCTTAGATTTCGGTTAGATTTTTAGGCAGTTAGAATAGGCTAGATTGTAAAAGGTTAAATTTTAGTAGTAGCACAGAGATGCTACAGAAATTGTTGTAATGGCAGCTGAAGCAAATATATGAACATTGAAATATGGTGTTTATTGTCTTTGTTTTCTTCTGTTTGCATGGTTTCTTTCAGCATTTTAGATAGATCTTTCTTTTGGGTGTGCAGGTATTTGATAGATTCGGGCTCATACCATTGAGGATATACTGATTGTGTGTCCTTGTGTATGGTTAGTTTGAGCCCTTTAATTGCGTTTAGTTCAATTGCAGGTGTCCGTCTGAGTTGCACAAAAATTGGGTGCTTAGCCATTCTCCTGCAGTCTGAAAATCTTCCAAGTCCCCTTGAAGATTGCACCGTTCCTGCGAGGTTGTGAGCCATTTTGGCCAAGCAAGGATTGGTTATGTTAAATTTGTCTACCCGTATACCAGTCTTGTTAATTTTAGGTTTCCTAAACCCTTCTCTTTTGCTTTTATTTCCCAGTTCGAGAATTAGATACTGACCAGCTTGTTGCAAAACATAAGGCCCCTTATGCTCCCAGCAAAACACATCGACCGTTGAGTTATCCCGTAGTCATGACCTGACAATTTAAACCTTGAGGTTGTCCCCTTTGATCGATTAAAAGCAGCATTAGGGCTTCCTTATTTCAAGAGAGGATAGGATACTCGGCGAGATCATTCTATTTTGTGTTGGCCGGATAGAGTTGCAGCGATGTGACTTTAGCCACATCAACACCTTGGTAACATCATCTTGCAACTAATGTTGATTATGATGGTTCTAAACCAATAGTTTGTGATGAAATAAGAGATTTTAGTTATAGCAATCGGAAACCTTTGGAAGGAGACTCTAAGGCTGACCTCAAAAAGAGGAAACCTAGGGATGTTCCCCACACTAGTTCTAGAAGTACTAAGAAGAACAAAGATGAAAAACTGCCCAATTGATTTCAAAATCTACAAAGGGATATCAAGTCCCCACCCCATCCACATGTTACATCTATGAAAAATTGGAAATTATTAGTTGGAAGGTGAAGGTTTTGAAGCCCCATGATAGAAAAGTAGATGTCATCATATTTTGTAAGTTGTCATAATAACTTTTAAGTCTCACAGCTTATTAGACTTGGTTTTGTTCTATTGGCTTTTCTTTAGAATGTGCATTAACATTTATTTGGCTTTATGCAATCTAAGAGTGAAGAAATCATGGCAAAGTTTTGAAGGGGAGGATGTGGTCTTGCTTGGAAAAGAATGGAAAGATAGTATTGCAGAGTTTGGTTTCTTTCCAAGTAATAGAATTGCATGGGCTGTTTTGTGCTATAATTTGGGGTGTACTCTGCCTATACTCCCAAATTCCCAATAATCATAGAGATAGATGACCTATGGAATTTGATGGCCGAAAACTTGAATCCCCGAGCATCGAGGTGATTTTACCATGGTTGACTACAAGGAGGATTAACCCAAAGGATTTCATTTTGACTGGTAAAGAAATGAGCAATTATTTTTATTCAAATTGAAAAAGGGCTTTGGGCATGATTGACTTCCTTTCGAAGTGAAAATATAACAAGGTATTTTGTTCACATGGTGTAATAATAAAAAGGATCTTCAGATCCCAAAAGATAGCCAAAGGCCAATAGTCTAAATTGCTAGAATCTATATATGTGATATTTGTAGAAACAATATTAACAATAAGTCAAAGATGATAAATCATCAAGGAAACCCAAGGACACATCCCCAGCTTTTTTAGGGGCCTCCCCATTTTGGAACATCACCAGGAGGGGGGGTACCTAGAGAGCGTCCCAGGCTGTCACAAAAATGCAAAAAATAGAGGAAACATCCCCAAAACACAAGGACACAGATGAAGCCTATAGGGAACGACTAACCATCCCCTGCAAAAAGTAATGATTTTAGAATTACAAACACTCGGAATATTTTTTTTAAACATTTAATATACTTTCTTTATGTGGCCCCGCACCCCAACTCACCCTACATGAGGAAAAAGAGCCTCATTTCATTTCATTTGCATATTTCGTTTGTGAAAAAAATTGCAGCAGGGTTTCAAGGAAGGGCAATTCCTTGTAGCAGGGATTGAAGGAGCAGCTGCAAAAGAGGTTGAATCTACGGCATCATTCGTAGAGAGACTGCAATTTCTTCAAAGAGGTAAGTCCTTTGTGTGTGTGTATTAGAGAGAGAGATTCGGTAGAAGAGGACTTCATTTATATTCATGTGGTATATTGGGTGAAGCTTTGAATGCCCACTTGAGAATGTTTCATTGTGGTAAGTTTTCTGTGAATGGATGACAGTTTTTTGCAAGGAAGTAAGAAAGAAGGCTCATGAATGCATCTGATAAAGTTAAAATCGTTTTCTGGGTTTGTAGTAAAATCGGGTAATGCAATTAATATATAGATTTAAACTTCAAGACATGATATTCAGTTAGAACTCTCATTGGAAAGGATCATTCACAACATGGTGAGCAGATAAACGATTTCAGGTAAAGAGTTTTCTGAACCGTGCATACCACTTAAATGGAAGAATTTACAAATCAAGTGCATCGAGATAATATGGATTATGGGCATTATAAGAAGTGCATCTGGAAGCAATACCAGTCCTTTCAACAAGACACTTCTTTATCGACGTGACAAGGAAAAGCATGTAAACATGGAGTAAGTGGCAATTATTTAATTGCAAGCTATGTGTAATAGCAATATTTCTTTAAGATCTCAAATAATCAATGATTGATTATAGAGTAATAGAACTCGGATGCTTTACTAATATAAACACTACTAGCATGTAACATGTTCTTTTAGTCATAGAGATGATTTAAAACAATGGTTGCGTGAGATTGCAGCCTGTCCCTGTCCCAAGTTCGATATGTGCAAGACATTCTAATGTATATTCATTATATGTTTATCATCAATCCTAAGCTGGAAAATAGATGAAGCCCTTAAATATTAGGCCATCTAGAACTAGATGGCTACAGAGACAAGTGCAGTTTTTTATTGTGAAATGATGTTGGCATTACAATGATGGAATTTACACATTAGTACACATGACAGATTCAGGCTGAATCAAAAAAATGTAATTATGCACCATAACTAACCTTATCCTGTCGAAGATTCAGCAGAAGATTATATATCTTATTCCTTCATGTGTGTTATAAATAATGATTCCTAAGGCTGTTCTATCAGGATGCCACCAACAGTATAGAGGCTTTGACATAAGCTTCAGCTAGTTTCAAGTTAGAGAAGGACCCTATTGCAGAACATCTACAACATTCAAGTTTCGAACTCAGGCAGCTGACAAGCAGAGGCTTGTGTTTGACCCTTTTAGCTTAACCAGCTCAAATTAAGCATCTCGATCCAGTCACATGAGTATGAAATAAATTAATAATTGATTCATCATTGTTGATTAAATATTCAAGGAATTTATATTTTAATCTGCTTTGCATGTAGGATAGAGTCCTATGTTGTTTCCCTGAGATACTTGGTAGAGATACTTGGTACGAAGTGATTCAGATTTCAGGAACAATCGAGAGAAGAAACACTAAAAAAATTTGATCCTAAGATTGTAAACAAATATGAATTTATGAAAGACAATAAGCATACAGAAAGAAAATATAAAACCAATCATACACACAACAAGAAAACAATATTGGCAATGCAAATTGAGACAGCGACTTATACATATAACAGCTTTACAAAAGTAAATCTCTGAGAGGATGTGTGGAATCATTCAAAGTCATCTCTGCAGGTCATGCAACACATTGTGTACAACCAAGGAAAATAGGAACGGAATAGACATCATGGGAAAGATGGGATGCTGTATCTTTAATCAGTCACAGAAAAGGTGGTTCTACATAGTGACCATCGACAAAGTAGTGCCAGAATACATAGTCGGATCACCTGTAGACAGGGAGCTACCCTGAACCCTATACGAACCCCAGCCCTTTGATCCTGTTGCAGTTGACACAGGACTACAAGATGGTTGCATTGCGACCAGGACGTGTGCCAAAAGTATATGTGTTGAGCTGCTAACGTAACCGTAAAGACCAAAGGTCAAGAGTTCAACTAGCCATAGTGTAGTCATAAAGTGGGGCAATTGCCACAATGAGGACTGAGTTCGAGCCCGTCTGGACATGCTTCCTGTGAGGAGTACTTCGCAATAAGCTGGCTTAAGAAATTTTCCAAATTACCCAGCCAAAAAAGATGGTGACTACGAAAAATTGTATTCTATTGTGGTAATGCAGATTTTTCTTTAGTAAGGGTGAGAGAGGGCTGAAACAGAGATATGGCTCTCTCTAAGGCGAGCTAGTCATGTCTTGACGAGGAGGGGGGAAAATCTAAGTTAAAAATAGGAAATAGAAGAAAAACTTGCCTGATAAAAGCTTCTGGATTGTCGCTCTGGCCTCCTTCCAAGCAGGTCTTCCCATTGCCATGAATGCATTCAAAGTTCCCTGCACGTTCATTTAAAAGTCATCTACAACTTCCGGCACAAAACAACTAAACAATTCAATGCAGAAAACAATCATTGTTTATACTAACCTCGAGAAAACAGTGAGACCCTTTGAGAAGAGGCCCATTAAAGAGCCCAGCTCTACAGATTGCACTGAGGTCCAACACATAGTCTCCAATCGCCACTCCAGCTCTAGCCTCTTCCCTAGGACTGGGCTTAAATACCCCGTATGGCAGATTCTGCAAGGAAAAATGACACTCTGCATCGACTGGGATAAAGCTCTTCATATCTACTGTTAAATGTTTTTAGCAGCTAAGCAGAGAATGTAATGGGGTTAATTCTAAGGCCATTAAGTGAGATCTTTTATAGCAAACTCCAACTCAAACATCCGACACTTCAAACAAAATGAAAGAATTGAATTAAATAAGATGGTGGTTACATCTAACTTGCTGTGACACGTGAATTTGTGATCGCTGTTATAGCCTGCGGCCATTACTGAGACGAATATTGGTTGTTCCCTCCATTGTATCGTTTGACTGATTTGAATGGAGGTTGCTCGTTCCACCAACCACAATTTTTTAAGGAAACAATTCCACTTACAGTATTCGAGACTGTAGCCCGCTTTTTTTAAATTTAGACCTGTAAATTAGAGATGACCGTTTCTACGCACAGTTTATTGAGCGAGGAGGTCATTGATAAGATGGGATCATATTATCTTAGTTCAAGTTGAAAAGATTAGAGAAAAGTTGTAGAATTGATGAACTGATTTTACTAGTCATTTAATGTAAAAGATGATTTCTCATTTAAATGTATACTTATACATCGTGTTGAAATCCACTTAATATAGGGGAAAGGATCCACTAGTTGAGCATGTTCCAATTGTTGTGAGGGTTGTTGATACCTTTTGTTCCAAAAATTGAACAAATAAAACCTATTGTTTGAAACAAAAAATATCAATTTTTGTTAGGAAATGTACCAACAGTTGTTAGGAAATGTACCAATAGTTGTTAAGAAATGTACTAATATTGTAAAAAGTAACCAATCAGGTGATGCCACATCGGCTGCACAACTATTGGGGTCTCTTTTGCACGCCTATTGGTCTCACTTTTTTTTGGGGCTGTTTTGGACACCTTGGCAAAAAGCATGCTGATGTGGCATCATATTTGATGATGTGGCCCTGAAACCTTAGTTATAAGCAGGGGACTTGCCAAGTAAGCTGCTGTAAAAAAATCGGAGTGATTCAAAATTTTCAAGTAGGATTTTGAGAAGCGTGAAGTTAGGGTGCACGACTACTGGGTCCTTTCCCCTAATCTAGTTGTTTCTATTCATAATAATTTGAGAATAATATTTTAAGTAGTTGAAGTATTAATTTGAAGTAAAGTAAAGTATAATTAACATTAAAAGAAAATTAAATAGATGTTATTTTAGAAAATTTGATTGTGAAGGAGAAACGTTCTTAGCTCTTGATACAAGGAAGCAATATGAATGTTGATATCTTGTTGAATCAACTCAACATAATATAAGAAAATCGTGTTCTTGGAATTTTCAATATCTTAATTTTTGTGTTGAGTTGGAACTTGTGCAAGTTGATTAAGTTCTTAAGAATCAAATTTGCTTCATGCTAATTTATCATGTAGCCCACGAATCTAACGTGGCACATTTTGTACTTGTACTATTCAATTCATCAAATCCTTTACTCTTTATTGATTGTCAAGGATTGCCTATATTTAAAAAAGTCTTGGAAAAGCCATCTAATTTCAAGGGTCAAGCTCTCACGCCCCCTTATTAGACCAATTTTATGGTCATAGAAATGATCAAAGAGAGCAATTTTAAACAATGTTGATGATTTGAATGACCTTGATGTGTTTAGATTTTGTTTAGTGCTCCAAATCAAAAGATTCTTATAAGGAATATTCCTTGAATGTAATGATTGTTTGAGGAATGCATGATGATGCTTTTATGCTCAAATGAATATCTTTAAATACAAGGGCAACAATTTGTCACAATAATGTGTACCAAGTCAACCTGTAACAACTAGTGGAAAAAAGGATGCCAAAATTAAAATTTGGTTCATAGTTACCTCATTTGGAACTCATCTTGCACATCATAAAGATTACCCCTAAGAATGGATGTAGAATCTAGAATCTAGTAATAAGAGATGAATTCGTGATAACTTAAACTAATAAATTAAATGAATTTATAAAGAATAAAAATTACATAAATACACAGATTTTACTATAAAAAAAAAGAAACGTATTGAAAAAATAACTCCAAGGTCAAGGTTATTAAAACTTAATTTGGATAAATATAGCCATTAAAAATATAAATACTACATAAATGGGAGAATCCATTTTATAACTTACACGTGTGGCCCTCTTAACTATCACATACTAACATTTAACCATCACACATGGCTACTAAAAACCTCAAATGCCCATTAATTTTTTCATCCAGTTCTTCACAAACTTTTTCATGTAACCTTCATATGCACTCGAGATCTATATATTTGTGTAGTAAGTGAGACTTCCTAATACCAAATTTAATGATGATTGATTTAATGCTCCTGATCACCTACACTTAAGAGTACTAATATAGTTTAATATGAAACTACAACCATCTTCGAAAATATATTCCAAATATATATATACATACCAATACCATCATTGATGTTCTTACCTTAATGAAATGGCATACAAAATTGTTTGGTATTGCCTCCAAAGTCTTGTAGTGGATCACTTTAACTACATGCAAGGAAAAAAATTGTGACAAGTTGGGTCATCTTCAATATTGTGCTACCGTTGCTATTGTTGAACTGTAAGTTTTGTAATAGCCTTGTGGTTATTCGCCCATCTTCTAATATTTTTCATGTAGCCTAGATTTTGTGTATGCCCTTCAAATTAAAGAAAGTAGAATAATTTTACATCAAATATGTCAAAATTTTAAAATTTGTTGGTGGATATTATTGAAAAGGAAAAATGAATTAAGGAAAACACACAAAGACAAAGTATACAAACTTAAACTTTTATTTGACTTCACCTTGCTCCCTAGATTGAGCTAGAGTGAAGTGCGCTCTCCGCCACTTGATTTGCTCTCAAATGCAAGTTTGAATAGTTATGGATTATATGTGGGTTGCTCAAGAATTGAACCAATATAATCATGATATGAAGATAAATTTGACTAGCAAATTAGCAGCATAAGTTTTGCATCAAGAGGATTGGTTGAAGAATGAAGGACAATACTTCAATTTATAGATTTTGGTGGCTAGAATGGAGGGACAGATGCATTGTGAGATGGAGGGTTGATATTGAGTGAGAAGATGGAGACTTAGCCTTCTGACAAGTGTCATAAGGTGAAGGCTCAAGAAAATGGCATGAGGCATTAGGAAGAGGGCTAGGGAAGTACATGATTTTGACAAGTGGAGAGGTTTTGCCAAGTGTAAGAGGTGAGAAATAAAGGAGAGTGACATGTTGGTGAAAGAATGAAGTATAGGGTGGCTACACATATGTCATGGAATCTCACACATGTGTGAGTATTGAAGAGGGTTAGGGACATCACATGATAGAAAGTTTGAAGATTTGGATGAATTCTTATTTGAATAAAATGCTAATAAATATTAGTGAGGGATTAATTAATTAATCAAGGAAATTAGAAGTTGGTGAATCATGGGAAATAATTAATTAAATATATTTAATTAATTATGGGAAATAATTAATTAAATATATGTAATTAACTATGTAGTAGAGGGTCAAATTTGGGGTGTCTATATTTTGCCCCTCTTTAATACAATGTCATGACTAATAGAAGTGGTGTCATGTAAAAGAAAAAGAAAAACATGTCCTAATTAGTTGGAAGAAGCAATGGGAAAAAGATAGAGGATGATGCCCCCTCAAGAAGTCACTCCAAAAAACATATTTGGTTGATCTCTCATAAAGAAGAAATGGAGTTTATAAAGGGATAGGAGATTGAAAAAAAGGAATAATGAAAGAAAAATGCAAGATAAATGATGAAAAATAGAAGAATAATGGGAAAAATGGGAGAAGCAATGAAAAATTCAAGTCTTGGCCTTTGAATGGTGCTTGTGGGGTTTGTAAATGGGCCAAGGGGGCATATAAATTCATTTGCATTCTCACCCTTTAGATATCAAAGCATTATATTGTGTAGAGAATCCTAGACAAAATGGTGTATATTCCACATCACACACATTGTGCAAAGCAAGTTTGACAATATTCATTTGCCAACGGAGGCAAGAGCATTGGTATGTACTAAAACTTTGGTTCATATGGGTAGTTTAGGAAGAAATGCATGATGAGAAAAGAGGAGGAAAATATAGGCACTAATTTATGGATTAGTGCTATACCACAAAATTTGTACTTCACTTGTCGATTTAGTGCAATCATGTTTTAATTAGCACTTCCACTAATTAGAGCATTTTCACAATGGAAGTTTTCTCATATAGAGTAGAATATTGCCTGCATGGGGTGGGGTAGCACTTGGATGGAATAGTGCTTTTGTTGGGTAAGGGTTGTACTTTCAACATATAGGATAGTGCTTGTGTAAATAAATGACACTTTTATGTTCATTTAGGGTGGGTAAGCACAAGTTGCTTTTTTAAAAAAGGCTAATGACTTGTTTTGGGTGAAATACAAGAGCAATTGCCACCGCTACATTCTCAAGAGAGGTAACCTCCAACAATGAGGTCGTGACTGTAATTGACTAATACCGATCAAGAGTTTCTAGTAGTAGTAGACTCTATAAGGTGGGCTATTGGCAAGAGATTCACACTCATCCAATGATGACAATGGTGCTAATAGAGTAATGGTAGAGTCATATTAACAACTTCCTCTTGCCCATAGAGAAGATGACTATCACACTAGCGGATGTGTAGAGGCTCTTAGAGATCCCAATTCATAAAGATAGTGGAGTATGATGTATAAGATGATTGTCCTTGAAGTGAGCGTTTATGACGTGTGACTTGCTTGTAAAATTCATCAAGATGGATTTAGAAATAAGGATGCAAACCTTCCTTACTTTACCCCTATACATTGTAGGATTTATTAGTGGCTTGTTAATGCCAAACTAGAGATCATGTCGGTTTCTGATTGAATGGTCATGTGTGCAAGTGTGAATGTTGATGAAGGGGGGTTATATACAAATTGGATTTATTTTGTATTTGGATGATTATACTAAGACATGTATATAGTGGTAAATAAGGGAAAGAACAACTTGAAATGTGGTGTGACATTACTACATATATGGGCATGGGAGCATACTACTATGTCGAGAGTAGTATCTACAAGTCAACGGGTAATGGATCAATCATTTCTGCATCTACATGTAAGATCCATCCATCACACATGGATGGAGCACATGGCATATTAGAGGTAGTCGTGGATGATATCAATGACATGACATGGATACCACGATGGATGTGTGAAGCATGGTAGGATGGTGATTTATATTTACTGCACATGATCTACATGCTTCCTTATAGGTCACACCATCCACATCATTGAGCAATACTTGCCACTTAGAGTGTTGTAGCAATTTAATAGCCCTTAAACATATAGATAAGATAGGTGATATATGCACGGGTGACTCAAGAAATTGAGCCTTGGGAGAAGTTGATGGATCCCACTATGGGCAAGAGAGATATGGACAACCTGATGCAAGTAGTGCCTTAGGTCTAGTTGCCACATGTAGAGGATGTAAGGGTTATGTTATAATATGTTGTAAGGTAAAGACTAGTTAGGTTGACCATTTTGATTAGAGAGCCAATAGCAAGAGGATGCAATGATGAGGGGACAAGCATAAGAGATAGTAGAATTAGAAACGAGGGGAGAAGGAAGAGGAAACATCCCATGTGGGGAGGAGATGTAGTAGGGCCATTTGGAGCAACGAGAGGCAGAGAAGAGGAGGGAGAGGACATGGAACTGGATGATGTACACGGAGATACGAACCAAGGCAAGGAAAACATCCAAATGTGGTTGGTCTTAGTTATGTCATAGATAGTTATAGGTGAGAAAGGGATAGAAGGCTATCAAATAATGACCAAAGGATAATTTTGAGGGACAACCTCTATGTGGACAGGGATAGGTGGTCAATGAAAGGAGATTTGTTTAGATAAAAGCAAGATAGTGCGACAATAGAGAGAGATATATTATAAATAGCTTCAAATATTGAGAGGGTCTAAGGAGATAGACAATAGGTGTAGAGAGACCTCTTATAGGAAAAGTGGGATTATTACAAAGCCAAGGTGGATGCCTTATAGTTGTAGATGGATGGAGGAAAGCAAGATGGTGGATACGGTGGAGATAGAGTGGATTAGTTAACAACAAATGAAGATGTTGTTATCAAAGAGAGAATGAATTGGACATACAACTAAAAAGGTCGAATATAGATGGAGTGAGGGTGTAACATGCAAAAACTAGCATCTAAGAATTACAATATTGAAACTAAAAATTTGAAACTTGAGAATCTAGATAGTATTTTTTTTTTTAAATAAAACAAATGAAATTTAACTAGAAAGAATCCATAGCACTTATTCTAGATTGATTTGCATAAGCATAACATAAAACGAAACATAAATAAATGATTTAAGAGAGGTTTAGTGTTTACAACTTCCTGAATTCATCCTAAACTTTAGATAATATTTACAATGTTGATAAAAGGGAAAGTATCATCTGGGCACTTTTCTGCCCAACCATGGACTTACTAGTCCCCTGTGCCACTTCCAAATGGAAAGGCTCAACACTTTATAGGGAAGTATTAGATGTTGGATCTAATGCAATCTGAGACCAATTTTTGACCCTACACAACCCTAATCGATCACCCACCATAGGCTACTCCTAACTAGCATGACCTATAAAGGAACACAAATAGACCACTGAGAGGGAGAAAACCAGCGAAACTTTAAACTTGATTTTTTAAACAATAAAAGCACTAAAGTTAGAGAACAATAATTTCAAAGAATGAAATGCTAAACACACATGCACATCATATACACATAACACGATGTGTACGAGGAAAACCCACGATGGGGAAAAACCTCAGTGAGAAAAGATGCTAGAGACTACTTGTAATGCCTTGCCAAAAACCCTAAAGGAAAACAATACAACTAGGCAACTAAAAGGGCATAATAATTTATTTTTTTAAAGATTAAGTGCATAATCTTATCAATAGCACGTTTAAGGACACAATGAAAGTCTAACGTATGATTTCCTAAGGGTTACCAATGAAGATTAATTCATAGATTATATTAACACCACGGTTAATCCAATTGTTCGGCTAATTAGGAAAATTAAATGCTTAAGATAAAATCTACACATACATCTAAATTCCATAATGAAAGAATCAAAGTACTCCAATGCATTCATTTCCCATAGATCATATATACAAAAGATTAAAGCAATTGAATTAACATACATTCCAATGATTCCCTTTTACAATATCCATAAATACATGATCTCCAATAATACCACGGATTACAAAGTTACAATATCAAGGTTACATAAAAGTTTGATACAATGACCATGAGGTCTCAACTGAACAATGATCACGAACATGAGCTGGTACATGAACCACGAACCCAGAAATACCACTGAAGCCCTTGCCTAAAGATACATTCCAGAACATCCGATGGGAAGTGGCACTACCACCCGACCATGTGATCCCGAAATGGAACCACCCCACCATGCTAGGAGATAGTAGAAAACCCTCAAGCAAGCAAAGTAACACAAGTACGAAAGAACTACAAGACTCCGCAAACATCCATGTGACTCAACTCACAAACACTAATGACTCTAAGGAGAGAGTGTCATCACATAGCTTAAGATGGATACCATGGTACAGCCTCCATAGGTCCCAACCCCCATTCTGGGTCATCCTGGTAACCTCTCCCGAACCTCCAGTTCCAACTAAGTCTCATGCGGACCCTACCAATCCTTCCGTGAAGACAAGGTGGTAAGTTTTCCATTCCAAGCCTACTCGTAACATTATGAGCCTTGCACTAGCACTCACCTATGCACGAGGTACATTAACTTAATTAATATTTATCTCACCCATCCCAAATCAATTATTAGGTTATTAGGTTATCACTTTTTAATTGACTTTCGACAGGTTATCCTATCATCCACTTTGGGCACAACCCCCGCTCGAAAGCCACTCTCTCTCATAGGACACTACAGGAAAGGTCTCTCTACGAGAACTCTATGGCGAAACAGACAGTCGTACCTAATCCTGACAAACCACAAGTGAAGGATACACAATCACTAACCCAAGATTGACCATTAGGACAAAACACACAATGGCTCACATCAATAAGGTTATACAACAACACTTGACCAAGGAGATATAATAACAAAGGACACAATGACAACTCAACAAGAATTGCAACAAAATTTAAACTTGACTGCAAACACCATTTACACAAGATCCTAATATAGGCAATCTTTTCTTAAAACAGCCAAATGCATAAATAGCTTGCAATTTAAGATTTCCAAAAAATAAGAATTACAACTATATTAATACAAATAAATCAATGTTGTCATTTGTTGAGAAAAGAGGTAAATGAACCAGGACACATGGGAATATAGAGAGCTTAGGTGATATAAACTTAGAATTTTAAACCATAAGAAATGGATTGCACGTTAATGATTTCCTTTCATTATTTCCAAAAGATTAATAACACATATTTAGTAACAACTAACATATGCAAAATCATATATGAAATCGTTCATTATATATAAAGCTTCTAATTTCACACTTCCTTATTTCAAATAATAACCAAAATTAAAAGAGATTCCGACCTCTTTGTAAGCTTGAACTAGTTGAGAGACCTCTGACGCGCTTCCTCCAAATAGATCTATGCCTTCCTTGAACGCTTGCAAATCTATCTCCAATCTATCCTATCACTCTATTCTTAAAACAATTATCTTCTCTCTTTCTTCGATACTATAAGAGTATCTTCTCTATTCCCTCTCCTATTCTCTTCTTTCCTTCGGGAGTCTATCATTTCTCCTTGCTTCTGAATATATATCCCCCCATCTTCCTATCTTTCATCTCTATTTATCCTAGTTTTTTCCTATGATCTCTCCCCGTTCAGAGGCTCGGTGATTGTCATTGATTCGGAGTCTATTACTTGAGTCTTTGTTTAACTCTTCTCTCATCTCCACGTCTAACAGAGATGGCCATTCTTAATACAAATTATGGTGTTCTCATGCATGATTTATCTATGCATTAGTTTCCTATCAGTGACTATCCTAGAATCATGGCACCACGTGCCTGTTATCTCATTACTTATTGTAGTTATAGCCACTGATTGAGGTCTAATTCTAACGTGGATATACTAGTCGATTCCATTTCTACGTGGAATAAATAGTTATCTGCAGTTTATGGTGGACTTTTTCTCTCATTCACTGTGGATACTATAGCAAATTACTCGCTCCATGGAGAGGTTGGCAAAGTGAAAGGTAATCACAAACACTTAAGTGTTTGTCTTTAGCGAGTTCCTTTTTTAAGCTGCCAGGTCGATGGCCACGTTTCCATGTTGATACTACTCTTAGTTCTACGTTTAGTTGATGGCCTTTGCATAGTTAAATGCCATAATCTCCATGATAAAACCTCTAAATTTATGCATCTAACTAATGGTCTATGCCTACGTGCTAGGTTTGCATTAACTGATAGTTTATACCTAGGTCTGAGTTAACCGATAGTCTAATCGGCCACCCAAATTGCCATGCGACATAGTCGCTATCTTATAACAACTAAACCCGCCACCTTTCTAATAAAATATATATAATATGCGACTATATTATAATTTTCAAAGTAAATATTAAACTTAAACGTTTAAAGAAATAATATAATATCATAATTTATATAATGTGAATATTCATAAATACATTTTATGAATAATCATGTTTGTAGCATAAGACGATGATCACATTAACTTAATTAATGTGTGTATGAGGAAAACCCACGATGGGGAAAAACCTCGGTGAGAAAAGATGCTAGAGAATACTGCTCTAATCCAGCCTCACAAATAAAGGTTTGATTACAATTTTACGGGAACCAACCCCTAACTTTACGAGCACCAACTCAAAGGAGCACCAACAACTAATCTAAGCACCCACTTAGATGATACGCGATGATTAAATATTCAGTTACAGTTAAGACACCTAGTTACAAATGAGATTTTATAACTCACTATTGTTTTGCACTTATGTTCGGGGCTCCTACTACTTGCTCACAATGTTATACACCTGCTCTCTCATTGTGTTATGCTAACACTATGAGTTCATTCCTCTACAACCCCTCTTCGACTCTCAACCCTATTAATATCTTGTTTTGTATCTTTTCTTTAACTCTTTGCTTTTCTACCTCTCATGCACATTGTTGCACAATATCATCTTGTTTTGGGTACCTTCTTCATCTTTTTGTTCCATCTTCTTCAGCTCTTTGCTCTGCCAATATCATGCATAGAATATAAGTTTACTCTTCTGCACCACCATCTTCAATTTCTACTCTTTCTGTGTGTCCCCTTTTTTTTCACCTCTTTGCTTTGTTGCTCACACCAAACCTGCTTCTTAATCTCTCCTCTTCTATGCTTACTATCTACAACACCTTTTACTTTATCTTCAACAGGAGTGCTTCTGACAATCCTTCTTGGTCATTTGTTGTTATGCTCTTTGCTTTGGTTCTCATTTGTCTCTCATCTCCTCTTCACCCTTGATCATTTTGCATATAGACTCTTTTGGTATTATGCACCTGCTCATTTACTTTGTTTTGCTGGCATTTTAAGTTTTCCCCTCTACACCTTCTCTTTTTCTCTACGTGCTTTATATTCTCATTATGTTTGCCTTCTTCACTTCCTTCTTGTTGCTACACATCATGTATAGTACTCGTGTTCTACTTAAGAATTGAGTTCACTCTACTACGCCCCCTTTCCAACTCTCTGCATAACAATACCTTTTTCTATGTGCTTTCACCACCTCACTACTCAACAACCTCCCATGCTCATTGGGACACACCTTCTACAGTCTTATTTATTTGATAATATTTTATGTACTAAAGAATTATCGTGTTATGCACCTACTCACCATTGTGTAATGCAAGTGTTATGAGTTTGCTTCTTTGTGCCCTCTTTTTAGTTCTTTGTTCTATATCCTCTTGTTTTTCTTATCACCTTCACCTCCCTACTCTCCTACAACTCACACACACTTTTGCCACTACTTCTCATGTCCACTCATTTTACTTGGTGGTCATCTATGTACTTCAAAAATATTCCCAACAAAAAAAAAGAAACTATTCAAGCCACTAAATAATCTATCTTGTCTCTTATTTTCAGTTTGGTAGTCTTCCATATTAAATGTCACCTTTCTTCTTTACTTGGCAACCTCTGTGATTTGGTTTAATCTTGTACACAACCCCCGCTTTGGAAATAAAATTTCAACAACCCTATGTCCAACATTTACTCCTTTTTATTTGCTGGTAAAATTGAAAACTCATTTGATATGCATGCTCCTTACAGCTTCATAGACCAGTCAATAAAGGTTCTTGTCCACGTAACCTTCATACCTCACTTAGCAACATAGTGGATAGTGGGACCCATCATTATATCTTTGCGCTCACAAATACTCCATGTGAAGGAGGCATCCATTGTGGACCTCGAGCAGAATGTTGAGTTAATGACGTGTCCAGAAGCCCGACTAACATAATGTGTTGTGCTATCCTTGTAACAATGTGTGACTAACACAATGTACTATGTTGTACTACAACAACACTTCTTCTAATTCAAACTTGTTTTCCCAATTCCTTCACAACTCTATGACCTTTGTCTTCTTTGTCCAATTACAAGTCCCAATAGAAAACTCCAATTGTCTTCTGTGTGGCCTTTGACTAAATACAAACTCAATGCTTGTTCAACCTGCTCACATACACTGGAATCTGCTCAACTATGCCAACATGAGATAGCACAATCTCTATCAAGCCGATCTTGACTCTGGGACACTCATCATCTCTGCATAGATGTCCAATACATCACCTTTGTCAACAAGACAACTGTTGACATCAATGACAATCCAATGCCAACAACCTCTAATTGAGTTGCATATTTGGACCAAATGAATTGATTGACACATACACTTTGTAGCATCACCTTGCCCAAAGGTTTTATGATTTTGCAACATGTCAATGTGTGTAGTCATTGTTCATCACCCTACCCGGTTGGACTTAAACAAGTGAAGGTTTACAATCCATCATGTTTATCTCTTATGCTAACCACATGCTGACTCTTTGAGGCTTACTAGACTCACTCATATGTTTTAACTTAAAAGAAGGCGTATTGGATAAGACAACCTCATAGTTTATATTCATCCTTTATGGAATCACTCTTCATTAATTTAATTACTTAGTTGATTTCACAACTGATTCCATTCTTGTGCTCATGAGATATCATCATGCTCCCTCGCGTTCATAGGTATGAAATATCAATTGATAACTTATGCTGAATTATCTATTCCTCATTTGTATGTTTCAAAATCCTCATTAGGTTAAAGTAATTTCATTTTGCAACAGTTATAGTAATTACAAATTATGACAGTCATGTAACCCTATGCTATATTTTTAAGGAATCATAGTTGAATGTTTGGATACTATCAAACTATTCATAGTACCAATTTTAAATGAGTATAATCTTGGTTCTACCTAAAGTTAAGTTTTCTAAGTTTTTCCTTGCAAATTTTGCTCTGGCTTCTACCATGAGCTATGGCATTTAATTTAGCATTTAAATAAAATATGAATTCGGCTTTCCACTTTTTAAATCAATGTGGTAATTGTTCCTTATCATGACAATGAACAATATACAAGTCATAAGCTACCTTAATATTTCAATGTTGTTATTGTATTATTTTCCCTTACATGGTATAAACCATTAGCTATGTCATTTGGCTTAATTCATAATTATATTCATTTGGTTACCTACGTAACAAGCTATAATGCATTATCCACCACGACAAGGAAGAATATTTCTTTCATTTGTTATACATTGTCATTTTAAATTCTCAGTTTATATAACATAACTAGAGTACACAACCTAGAAGTTTGTTTAGCAAATTGGTTGTGAAGGAATCTTCTTTCTATTTGGAAAACAATGCCTCTTTCTTCCAAAGCTGGCTATGATAGTGAAGATGCTTAGCCTTTCAAATTTTCCTCACACCGATAATAAGCACAAATTACTTGTTTTGTTTTATCGAATTCTCAAAATTGAAAAAAAAAAAGTGTTTTTGGACTAAAATCCTATGTCGTATTATATATCTATGGACTCAAAATTAATTTCACATTAGCAAATGAAATTGGTTATATCCATCTCTGATTGATTCAAGGCAAATTTCATTTCATTAGAATTGAATTTCATTTCCCTTCATTAAAAATTTTATTCCATCCTGCTATATTCTTGATCCCTCATTTTATAAAGGCGGTGATAACAAATACGTTTTAAATGAGTGATGGATTAAATCTCTTTCACATCGGTTAAGAGCTGATGGTTCTTAATTATGTTGCACAGAGACTTTATTCTAAAGTTTCCAATGTTGAAAATATTTCAGCTTACTTACGCAAGGTAAAGTCCACTCAAGTCATGGCATATATATGTTGAGATACATACATGTTTATGTGTGGGTAGAAATAGATCCTTGTACACATACAACTACATTTTCATATTACTCACACCTAATCATTTATGTATTCATCTTATCATATGAATCATTAAGATTTAAAACAAAGGATCATAATTATTTGTTTGAGTGTTTTTAATTATAATTTGCTTACAAGAACAACACAGTCTACGACAAGGATGAAACAACTCTACCCACTAGACTAACCATCTAGGATTTACCAAGATAGACATTGAGTTGAAAGCATCAAACCCTAACTCATCTTAAAAGTATAAAACTTACAGGTTAGGGTTCCAAATAACATCATGTCCTTCTATTACCTCCTATTCTTAATGATACTTTCCCTCCCTTCTTGGAGGATGACGATTTTCTTGCATCCACTAGGTCAAAACCATGTAGTTGGTCTAACATCTTATCATAACTCTAACATTTACATACATGATAAAAATCATCTCATGTGACACAATGATTTAAAACCAAATCATTTGCATGTGCATTGCAAATCACTATTCAACAATCTAAAGCAACATGTATCAATGCATTTAAACATTATCAAAATGTTAGGGCACAAATGGGATGTAACATATCCTTCCCCTTGTGAATCATCATCCTCAATGATTTTAAATATCATAAAAAAAACATGAAGTTCAACATTGTTTTTCCAAGCATAATGAAATAAGTTCAGTTGTTGTAAATATTAAATAGATGAGGAAATATCTTGTGAATTTCATTGTATTCCTCCTAGGTGGCGCTGTCATCAGAGTGTTGGTCCCACTAGACCTTACTTTGGGTGACTTCTCTGTTATGTAAGCTTCGCTTACATACCTCAATCACATTGACTAGCTCGATCATGACCACCCCTGGGTCCTATACCTACAAGAAGTTCCAATCCATCAAATGTGCAAAATCAAATATGTATTTAAGATATGAAACATTAAACATGTCATGAAACTAGGCGAGACTTGGTGGTAGAGCAATTATATATGCGACCAGGTTGATGATTTCTAGAACCTCAAATGGCCCTATATATCAAGGTGCAAGTTTCTAGATAATTTCCCAAATTTTATGGCACTTTTGTGGGGTTTGACTTGTAGAAGCACTTTCTCTCCCACTTCAAATTGTCTGGGAGTTCTCTTTGCATATGTGTAGCTTTTTTTCTCACTGTTAGGTTCTGGTAACCTTTTTTTTATTAACTTTACTTTCTCTTCCATTTTTTAGAGCACTTATGGATCGAGGGTTATCCTATCTTCCAACTTATCTGAGTTGATAGGAGTTCTCCATGTCATTTTGTATAGTGTCTCAAATGGTGTCATCTTTATAGACGACTGATAGGAGTTTTATAAACAAGCTCAAGTAAGGGGAGATAGTCTTCCCATTTGTATTGTTGGTCCATCTAGTGCATTCTTATAAGAACTTCAAGCACCTAATTGACCCTTTATGTCTGGCCATCTATTTCTAGATGATAGAAGAGCTAATATTTAATTGAGTACCTAGGGTTGCAAACAATATTTGCAAGAATCTGGATATCATTCTAGTGTCTCTATATGATATTATCTTTTTGGGCACTCCATGTAATCTAAATATTTATTGTTCAAATTTGTTGGCAATAATGGGCACCCCATCTATTACATTTCCCTATATGAAATGGGCTACCTTGGTAAGCCTATCAACCACTATCAATATGGTATTATGTTATTCCTAAACATAGGCAATAATTGGATGAAGTTCATACTAATTATTTTCCATTTCCAATTGGGGACTGCATTGGGTTGTAACAAACTTGCATGATGTTGATACTTTGCTTCAACCCTTTGGTATTCTAAACAACTAGCCCCAAACCTTACGACATCCTTTTTCATCCCCTTCCGGAAGTATAAGGGTTTAATATCGGCTAGGAGTTTAGTAACTACTGGATGTCTGAAATATGGTGATGAGTGCACCTCCTTATATACTATGTTTCTTAATTCAAGGGATTTAGGAACACACAATATGTCTTCATACCTCAACATCCTATCAGTTTCAATTCAAAAACCCTAATATCTTGGATCTTGAAGATTAAGTTATAGGGCTTCTTTTACCTGCTGGTAATTTATGTCACCTCCTAACTATTGAAGCACTTATTTCTTAAAAAAATTATACACTACAGTCACGACATTAATGTGACGTTGGTGGCTCAAAGCATCTACCACTTGATTTTCCTTTCCTTTAATATAGCTAATCTCAAATTCATAGTTGGAAATTAATTCCAACCATCGTATTTGTCGTGCATTAAGATTTGGTTGGGTGAAAATGTATGTCGGCCCTTGATGATCATATCAGAGCTCGAATGGTTTTCCTAATAGGTAGTGACTCCACATCTATAAGGCGTGCACTATTGTAACAGGCTCCAAATCATGTGGTACATAGTTTGGTTCATATTTTTTTAGTTTTTCAAGATTCATAGGATATTACTTGCCCATTTTGCATTAGGACTCCACCTTGTCCTTCCCCGGATGCATCATTTACCACCATAAAATGTCCCTCGAGATCTAGTACTTTTAATATCAATGTCATAGTCAACCTTTCTTTAAGGAGTTAAAATACTTTTTGGTAGCTTTCAGTCCATTCAAATATTTTTCCTTTCCTCTGTAGTGAAGTTATTGGGTAAGCTATATATGAGAAGTTCGTTACAAACTTTCTATAGTAACTTGTTAGCCCATAAAGCTTCTTACTTCTTGCACATTTCTAAGAGTTGGGCACTCTGAAATAGCATTTATTTTAGCTAGATCCACAACTATACCCTTAGTTGAGATGATATGCCCTAGATATTCCACCTCTTTCTAGAAGAAAGTAAATTTGGATAACTTTCCATACAGTTTATTTTCGCGCAAGCGTGAAGGATAGTTTGTAGATGTTGTAGATTCTCTTCATCATTCTTAGAGTATATCAAAATATCATCTAATAATACAAATACAAACTCATCAAACCAATCATGGAATATGCTATTCATTAGTTTCATGAATGCAATTGAGGCATTGGTAAGCCCAAATGGTAATACAATGAACTCGTAATGCCCATAACAAGTTCTAAAGGTTGTTTTGTTGATATCTTCATCATAAGCCTTAATTAGTGGTACCTTGAACACATATGTACTTTGGAAAATACTGCAACTGTTAGGTCCCAGAGACAACTGAGAGGGGGGTGAATCAGTTATCTAATAAATTCAACCAAAATTAACTTAACCAAAACTTAATGCTTAATGTTGGTAAACCAAACTTTATGCCGGTAGACATTTTTATCAGTTAATTGCACTACTGGTAAAGATTAATGCATGAAACAGAAAGACAATAACATCCACAACACATAACACAAATTTTTGTACATGGAAACCTTGTAAGGGGAAAAACCATGGTGGAAAGCCTTACCCACAATCAGATGATACTACTGCAGATAGTATGTGTGTACAATATGGATTCTACACATGCAGAAAGGCCAGCTGCCTAGAGCTCACTGCTCAATCACAAAATGAGAGTCACACTAACTACAATTGGATAGTTAAATCCAATGATAATGTACTGCTTAAAATAGCATCTTCATATGTTGGATTCAGTACTAGTTAAGTTCCGAATGCCTTCACAAAAACCTTCCTTCAACGTTCAAATGATGTCAGCGTGTATAGCTATGCTTATTTTCGCATATACCCTATTACAATCTCTATCCTTGCATATATCAATCTGACAAATGAGAGCTTACATTTATACCATAACCTAAGACCAATTGAATAGGTCGACTCACTAAAAGATATTACAATAAAATCAATTACAAATAAATTGATATCTGATGCATGATGTTAGCTCAATGCATTTACAATAATAATAAATCATGTCCATAATGTGTCGTGTTGATCTGGAATAGATATGCCTGTCGGTGCATAACCTGGACCTATTTGTCGGTAACAACAAATATGCAAACTTGAATAGACCAATAACCAAATCGCTAAAACCAAGTGATTAAATAATGTATTTGACATAACCAAGTAGTCTCCAATTCATTCCAAGTGTCAGTGAACAATATAATCTACCGGTGAACCAAATACCAGTGACTGTGCATAAGTCTCTGACTTGTCGGTGAACATAACCAAAGATCTCCAAGTGTTGACAAGTGATGACAGGTGTTGACATCAATGACAAAACTGTATCAACATATCCAAAATACCAACAATCTCCCCCTTTGGCATTGATGGCAATAGAAGATGGAAAAACCATCAAAGTGCCAAAACAGAAATGCCAAAAACCCAAAACCAACAATCTCCCAAAGAGATCATTAACCAAAAATCAAAATACATAATTTCTCTCCCCTAGGAATAATTTCTCCCAAAAGATATCTCTCCCCAAAATGTTTTTCAAATGATTTTCCATAATATCTCTCCCCGTTTGACATCAAATTCCAAAGCATTACAAAAACCAGTTTCAAATACAAAATACCAACTTATTATACCAACTACTCCCCCTGAGAAGTAGCTCTCCTCATCAAAGCCGAAATAAAATATTTTTTTGTTAATTATGTCGATTGATGACAAACATCAATTGTCTAAGTCTCTACCGGTGGGGGTAGGACTCCAAGTTGCTCTCTGAGATATTAAAAAGTTTCCTTAGGCAAAGGCTTTGTAAAAATATCTACAATCTGTTCTTTAGTATTCACATAAACCAATTTCACTTCTTTTGCTTCAATGTTCTCTTTTAGAAATTTGAATTTGATAGAAACATGTTTAGTCTTAGAGTGAAATATCAGGTTCTTTGATATATCAATTACTGTCATATTATCATAGTAAATAATTATAGGTTCCTTGCATTTTACCTTTATGTCCTTCAACATTTGTTTGATCCATAATACCCGCGTACAATTAGTTGTTGTTGCAACATATTCGGGTTCTGTTGTTGATAGACTTGTACAACTCTGTTTCTTGCTCAACCATGAAATTAGTCTGCTACCAAGAAAAAATGCTCCATCGGTGGTGCTTTTTCTGTCATCCACATCTCCTACCCAATTAGCATTTGTGTATGCACATAAGTCAAAATTTTCATCTCTAGGATACCATAAACCAAGATTTGTAGTGCCTTGTAGGTACCGGAAAATCCTTTTCATTGTTGATTCATGATTTTCTTTAGGATTACTCTGAAATCTTGAAACAATACATATTGGATTCATAATATCCGGTCTTGTTTGTGTCAAATACAGTAAACCTCCTATCATAGACTTGTATCTAGTCGGATTAACATGTGTTGATTCATCCTTCAAAGATAATTTATCAGTTGTAGTCATAGGTGTGCTTACCGGTTTATAGTTTTCCATGCCAAATTTCTTTAGTAATTCCTTCAAGTACTTAGATCTACATAGGAATATACCTTTACCAGTTTGTGAAATCTGCAATCCTAAAAAAGAATTTTATCTCTCCAATCATAGACATTTCAAATTCTTGTTGCATTTGGTTAGAAAAGTCTTTACACAATCCATCTTCTCCTCCAAAGATTATATCATCAACAAAACCTTCAATAACCAAGATATCATCATTAGTCACTTTATAGTATATATTGTTGTCAGCATTACCTTTAGTGTATCTAAACTTTAAAATATATTTGTCCAATCTAGCATACCAATCTCTAGGAGCTTGTTTTAGACCATATAAAACTTTCCTTAACCTACAAACCATGTCTCTGTTATCTGTCAAAGAAAATCCATCAGGTTGTTCAATATAAACTTCTTCTTCAAGATCTCCATTCAGAAATGCACATTTAACATCCATTTGATATACTTTATAGTTCTTGTGTGTTGCAAAAGCCAATAAAAGTCTGACTACCTCAATTCTGGCTACCAGTGTAAAGGTTTCATTGTAATCAATTCCTTCTTTCTGTGAATAACCCTTACACACTAATCTTGATTTGTTTTTTATTACCTTAGCATCTTTATTAAGTTTATTTCTGAAAACCCATTTAGTTCCAATTACATTTTTGTCTTTAGGCCAAGGAACTAATGACCAAGTGTTATTCCTTTCAATTTATTCCAATTCATCTTCCATAGCTTTAATCCAATATTTATCTTCACATGCCTCATTAATTGATGTAGGTTCAATTTGAGAAATAAGACATACCTCTTCATTTGCCAATCTTCCTCTAGTCATAACTCCTTGAATTTTGTTTCCAATTATCTGATCTTTAGAATGATTCAATCTTATATGTTGGGGTGTTTTTACTTGTCGTTGTTCTTCAGTGACTGTTGAATCCTCAGATGATGTCGGTGTAACTGGATCACCATTCTGTACCGGTGTATTCACAGTAGGTTCTTTTGTGATTATCTCTATTGCCGGTTCAGACTCTGTGTACCTTGAATTTCCTCTAAACTGTTCATCAATCTTCACATTTGCACTCTCAACAATTTTCTACAATCTCTTGTTAAAACATCTATATGCCTTGCTCTTAGATGAATAACCAAGAAATATTCCTTCATCACTTCTAGGATCAAATTTACCAATATGCTCATCTCTTCTAATATATCATTTACTTCTAAATATTCTAAAATATTTAAGAGTAGGAGTATTACCAAACCATAGTTCATGAGGGGTCTTACCGGTTTCACCTCTGATAAGAACTCTATTGAATGTATAAACTGTTGTATTGACCTCTTCTCTCTAGTATATATGAGGTAGATTTACTTCTGATATCATAGTTCTGGCGGCATCCAAGATAGTTTTGTTTTTCCTTTCCACAACTCCATTCTACTGAGGTGTCTGGGGTGCTGATAACTGTCTTCTGATCCCATTCACTTCACAAAATGTATTAAATTCCTTAGATGTGAATTCACCTCCTTGATTTGATCTCAAACATTTGATTTTCTTGTCGGTTTCATTTTCTACCATCACCTTGAATAGTTTGAATTTCCCAAATGCTTCAGATTTTTCCCTGAGAAAAGTAACCCAACACATTCTAGAATAGTCATCAATGATTAGCATAAAATACCTATCTCCTTGTATACTTCTAGTTCTTGCTAGTCCACATAAATCAGTATGAATTAAATCAAGAACATTGTTAGACTTCTCTGGAATACTCTTGAAAGTTGCTCTAACTTGCTTTCCAAATTGACATTCCTTACATACCGGATTGTGAGGTTTAACAATCTTAGGTAAATCTCTTACTGCCTTAGTTGTACTGATTTTCATAATGCAATCAAAATTTACATGACAAAGTCTCTTATGCCATAACCAAATTTCATCAATATGTGCAATCAAACATGCTTTCTCATTGTTGTTCAAATGAAAGATATTACCTCTAGTTTGATTACCAGTTGCGATTTCCAAACCAGTTCTGTTTAAGATTTTGCATTTACCAATTCTTGAATTGTAACTGAAATCCTTTCTCAACTAATTGACCAACACTCAAAAGATTATGCTTTAAACCTTCAACATAGTAAACATTATCAGTATTGGGCTTACCATCAAGGGATATAGTGCCTTTTCCTTTGATCAAACAAGCTTTATCATCTCCAAATCTTACTAGACATCCATTGTAATCCTAAAAGGTTAAGAATTTACTCTTATCACCAGTCATGTGATGTGAACATCCTGAATCAATAATCCATTCATCATTATCTTTAACTTTAGCTACCAAGGCCTTCTCTACCAGTTGAACAGTAGGTGTTAGTTGATCTTCTGTTATAGCAACAAAAGCCCATCCATTGTCTGTCGGATCCTCATCAGAATCATCAGTAACTCCTTCATCAACATAATAACAAGATTTGTCTCTATTCTTCTTAAACTTGTATTTCTGATAATCAGGGTTAGGCTTATATGTTATTTTAGCTTCTTCTCTTAATCTTGCATGTCTATCAAGACATCTAGAAGCCATATGACCAATCTTATTATAGTTAAAACATTTAAAGGGTGCTTTACCTTCATACTTCTAATTAGACCTTTAGGCATTTTCCTTGCAAATAGTGCTTCAAGTTCTTCATTTTCTCTCCTGCTTGCTTCAAGTTCTCTTTTATAAAAGGCTTTCCAATCAGATTTCTCAGATGATATTGATGATGTTGTAGTTGATGATGATGCCTTGGAAGCTAGATTTGTCTTAATAGTAGTAACCGGACCAAATTCCTCAAGTTCAAAAGTTGAAAGTTTTCCAACCAAGGTGTCTCTAGATGATGCATTAGGCATTGTTCTCAATTCATTTATAGCAGTAACTTTCATTTTATATGTCGGTGGCAAGGCTTTTAAAACTTTAGAAACAATCTCATCTTCACTTAAGGTTCCTCCACAACATTGTATACCCAAAACAATTTCATTTACTCTTTCCATAAAAGCAGAAATTCTTTCATCTTCTTCCATTTTCAGACTTTCATACTTGACCTAAAAGCATTCAAGTTTTGCAATTTTGACTGTGGAATCTCCTTCATTCAATGTTTCCAGTTTGTCCCAAATAGCTTTAGCAGTAGATTTGTCTGACAATCCCATGACTTGTCGATCTGATAATGCGCTCAAAAGTGCTTCTCTTGCTTTGCAATCTTTTTCCTCATCTTTAGCCAAGTTAGGTGGATTAGGTTGACCTTGAGTAGGAGCAGTATGGCCATTCTTTGTAACATACCATATGTCCTTTCTAATGCAATTCAAATGTGTCTCCATCCTGATCTTCCATATGCCATAGTTAGCTCCATCAAGTTTCAGACTGTCCTTCCTAAAATAGTTAGAAGACATTGGATCTCCTCAAGTTGTTAAACTTCTGCAAAAAGAGGACTGGGCTTTAATACCAATTGTTAGGTCCTGGAGATAATTGAGAGGGAGGGGGGTGAATCAGTTGTCCAATAAATTCAACCAAAATTAACTTATCCAAAACTTAATGCTTAATGTCGGTAAACCAAACTTTATGCCGGTAGATAGTTTTATCAATTAATTGCAGTACCGGTAAAGATTAATGCATGAAACAGAAAGACAATAACATCCACAACACATAACACAAATATTTGTACGTGGAAACACTGTAAGGGGAAAAACCATGGTGGAAAGCCTTACCCACAATCAGATGATACTACTGCAGATAGTATGTGTGTACAATATGGATTTTGCACATGCAGAAAGGCCAACTGCCTAGAGCTCACTGCTTAATCACAAAATGAGAGTCACACTGACTACAATTGGATGGTTAAATCCAATGATAATGTACTACTTAAAATAACATCTTCATATGTTGGATTCAATACCAGTTAAGTTCTGATTGCCTTCACAAAAACCTTCCTTCAACCTTCAAATGATGTCAGCATGTATAGCTCTGCTTATTTTCGCATATACCCTATTACAATCTTTATCCTTGCATATATCAATCTCACAAATGAGATCTTACATTTATACCATAACCTAAGACCAATTGAATAGGTCGGCTCACTAAAAGATATTACAAATAAATTGACATCTGATGCATTATGTCGGCTCAATGCATTTATAATAATAATAAATCATCTCCATAACATGTTGTGTTGATCTGGAATAGATATGCATGTCGGTGCATAACCTGGACCTATTTGTTGGTAACAACAAATATGCAAACCCGAATAGACCAATAACCAAATCGCCAAAATCAAGTGATTAAATAATGTCTTCGATATAACCAAGTAGTCTCCAAGTCATTCCAAGTGTCGGTGAACAATATAATTTGTCGGTGAACCAAATACTGGTGACTGTACATAAGTCTTTGACTTGCCAATGAACATAACCAAAGATCTCCAAGTATTGACAAGTGATGACGTGTTGACATCAATGACAAAACCATATCAACATATCCAAAATACCAACAACAACGCCACACATTTGATCAAACAAATCATAAATGTGTGGCAAGGGGTACTTATTTTTATGGTTAATTTATTCAACATGTTGTAGTCAATGCGAAGACGAAGAGTACCATCCTTCTTCTTGACAAATATTATTGGCACCCCCCATGGAAACACACTGGGTCTAATCAAACCATTATTCAATAACTCCTGCAACTGTTCTTTCAATTCCACAAGTTCAATAATTGTCATACGGTAGGGAGCTTTTGACAGTGGTGCTAGTACTGGCAATAACTTAATGGAGAAATAAAATATTCTTTTAGGTGGTAACCCATATATTTCTTTAGGAAATACATCTTGATAATTTTGAAGACAAGGGTATCTATCTTCAAATGATTCCTCTGGTTTCGCTCTCCCTAGAACCTTCTCCATGATGATAACTTGTTTCATATATGATCATGTCATCATGGAATCTAATCTGATTAGATTTGTTAATTTCTTTCATTTTAACTGCAAATACGTGGCAACCTTTCTTTTCACTCTACTTTAATTAGATAGAGAAGAGTTGCCACAATTTGACCTTGCGACGGGCACCTTGCAAGAGCACCTTGTTTCCTAGGTCATCTAAGAACTCTACTATCTTGTCATAACACTTAACCCTAGCTTTGTGCTTTTCTAACCAATCAATACCTAAGATGATATTATAAGCGCCTAAGGGTGCTACATATAAGTAGAATCTTGTGGTGAAGCCCAGAAGTTCAACCTTGGCCTCAAATGGACAATGCTCTAGCCGAGCTCTTGACTAGTTGGCATATTCTACAGCCCAAGACTTAGCCATGAAACCAACTCTTTTAGGAAATTTACCTAGTAATCTATGATAAATAAATTTTATGTATCTCCTATATCTATCAATACTACTATGGGGTTTCCATAAAGCATACCTGGAGTCTCTACTAGAGTGAACTAATATTCAATTTGTCATTTATCCACCACTGCATGTATCCTCTGTTGAAATGTCACCTGCTTTGGTGGCAAAGGATTCCTCTGTGGCTGCCCTCCTTGTGTTTTTGTTGGACATCGATTGGCGTAATGTTCTCCCTTGCATGTATAGCATCCCCCAAGGAGTCCTCTCTTCTTTGTCCCTCTATTATTCACCTCACTATCCTTTCTAAAATTGTTGAACCCTCTTTCTGATCTTCTTTGGACTCCTACCAACCTCCCTTAAACCCTTTTCCATTCTTGTTGATAGACCCATACATATCTCCCATCTTTTTAAAAGTTTGGGAGGATTAAGACAAATTATTCTTTTTCTTATTTTTGTCCTTGATAGAGTCATCTTTTTCTGAGCTTCTGCTCATGCCTAATGGCCTTCTCATGGCTTCATCCATTGTTATAGGGGTCAAGATATCTACAAATCTACCTATACGATTTTTGAGACCCATGATAAATTTCCTAATTTTATAATTTTCATCTATTTGAAATTAGGACACATATTTGAGTAATCAAGTAAACTACTCCCAGTAGGCATGCACAAAAAGTTCCCATTGTCTTAGTTCTTGAAATTTTGTCAGATTCTGCTAAAAAAATAGCTATGGCAGCCATCTCTTCCTAAAGACCTCTATAAACTTATCCCAAGTCACATTGGTTGACCTCAAGCCTAGTTCAACCTTCTTGTTCTCCCACCAACTGATAGCCTCTCGTGTCAGTTGGTAGACCCCCAAATTACTTTCATATTCTTAGTATAATCCTGGATTTCAAAATATTTTTCCATTTCGGTTAGGCATGCCTCAACAGGGTCATCGGCCTCATATATGTCATATTGAGGTGCTTTGACCTTTTTCATATCATCTAAAATGACACCCGTTACATGTTTTTCCTTTCTATGTTGGGTATGCGATTGTTCTCCCCCATGCTTACTTTGATGAGTGTGTTCTTGTTCAGAATGTTTGTCTCTATACTGAGACTCATGTTCCTCATTTTGATTTTTAGTTTGACCCCCTTCCCTCTGCTTCAGAATTCAGAGCTTGGTTTGGGCGTCTTACATCATGAGTAAGATTCTTTCTAACTTGGCCACTAAAGTCTCTGGTGGGATAGATTCTCCTCCACTCTCTAGCATATTGGACATCCTACTATTACTTTAGGTACATGTTGATTAAACATTTATTTAATTGAAATAGGAGATACACACAACAAAAATTGATATTATATTATCCACTTCAAAATTTGCTTTTTACATTATATACACAATCAAGGCTCTATCCAAGAGCTACTGTCGCTTTCAGTTATGGGCTCTTCGTACCCTTTGAATTCAGAATAAGGGACTTTTTGAAATACCGAAGTGGATACATGAAGTTCCCTTGAGTCAACAAACTCATTTTTGTTTACAGTTGGGTTTGCCAATTTATTTTCAGTTTTAGGTGCCTTCTTGGCCATGATAGTTGCTCTAACTGCTTCTCTTCTCAAAGTTGTCCAAGGTTGTCTCTCTCTTTTTAGTATCTTAGGTGCATCAACAAGAGTTTCTATTTCAGAGGGTAGAGAGCAACATGAGTGGTCATGTTTCAGACTTGTTGTTATCCAAAGCTAAGAGTAAACTAGATCTCGAGCTCTCTTACGTTTGGTTGTTCGAGTCCACATCTTGCCAAAAAACCCAAAATGCTTTGTTTCAGTTTTTACTATCCTAAAATTATTTGTGGTGATGAGCCCTAGGTTCAATGTCGAACCCGATTGTTCTGATACCATATGTAACATGCACAAACTAGCATCTAAGAATTACAACATTGAAACTGGAAAAATTGAAACTTGAGAATCTAGATAGCATTATTTTTAGAAATAGCAAAAATGAAATTTAACTAGAAAGAATAAATAGCACTTGTTCCAAATTTATTTGCATAAGCATAACATAAAACAAAATATAATTAAATGATTTAATAGAGGTTTAGTGTTTACAACTTCTTGAATTCATCCTAAACTTTAGATAATCTTTACAATGTTCATAAGAGGGAAAGTATCATCAGGGAGGTTTTCTACCCAACCATGGACTTATTATTCCCCCATGCCACTTACAACAAAAAAGGCCCGATCCTTCGCAAGGAAGTAATGGATGTTGGACCTAATGCCATCTAAAACCGATGCTTAACCCTGCACAACCTGAGTCAATCACACACCATAGGCTACTCTTAACTAGCATGACCTCTAACAAGGCTGCATATCTTGACCAAATGAACTAATTGATGCATACACTTCGTAGTGTTACCTTGGCCATAGTTTTTATGAGTTTGTAACATGTCAATGCATGTAGTCGTTGTTCATCACCCTACTAGGCTAGACCTAAACAAGTGAAGGTTTCCAAGCCATCATGTTTATCTTTCATGCTAACTGCATACAAACCCTTTGAGACTTATTGGGCTTACTCGTATGTTTTAACTTAAAAGAAGGCATATTGGACAAGGTAAGCTCATAGTTTATATTCATCCTTTATGGAATCACTTTTCATTAATTTAATTACTTGGTTGATTTTATTGTTGATTCCATACTTGTGCTCAAGAGCTAGCATCTTGCTCCCTCGTGTTCACAGGTATGAAATCTCAACCTAATAACTTATGTTGAATTATCTATTCCTCGTATTTATGTTTAAAATTCCTCATCAGGTTAAAGTAATTTTAATTTGTAGGAGTTTAGGTAATTACAATTCACGACAGTCATGTAACCTCGTGTTGTATTTTTAAGGAATCGTAGTTGAATGTTTGGTTACTATTGAATTGTTCATAGTACCAATTTTAAATGAGTATAATATTGGTTCTACTTCAAAGTAAAGTTTTTTGATTTTTTCCTTGCAAATTCTACTTTGGCTTCTACTATGAGCTATGGCATTTAATTTAGCAAAGAAAATTTGAATTTGATGTTTCCCTTTTTAAATCAATTTGGTAATTGTTCCTTATCATGCAATGAACAATACACGAGTCATAAGCTATTCTAATATTTCAATATAGTTATTGTATTATTT